>NC_133417.1:55715714-56335357 GCF_049350105.2 Macaca mulatta | reverse complement strand
CCCAAAGTGCTGGGATTACAGGCGTGAGCCACTGTGCCAGGCCTATGCTTGACAGGATTTTATGTTAACTTTATCTTATATCTTCTTTTTCTTTTTCTTTTTTTTTTTTTGAGATGGAGTCTCGCTCTGCCACCCAGGCTGGAGTGCAGTGGTGTGATCTTGGCTCACTGCAACCTCCACCTCCTGGGTTCATGCCATTCTCGGCTCAGCTTCCCGAGTAGCTGGGACCACAGGCGCCTGCCACCAGGCCCAGCTAACTTTTTGTGTTTTTAGTAGAGATGGGGTTTCACCGTGTTAGCCAGGATGGTCTCGATCTCCTGACCTCGTGATCCACCTGCCTCGGCCTCCCAAGTGCTGGGATTACAGGCGTCAGCCGCCACCACGCCCGGCCTATACCTTCTTTTTCTATTACTTTGTATCAGTGTCCTCTTCCTGATTTTTTGCCAAATCTTTGGCTCTTTTGTTTAACTGTATTCTTTTCTGTTTCTTGATTTGTTTCTCTTTGAATGAGAAATTGTGTGGGTTTTTTTTTTCCCCAGTTTCTTGAAGTTATGCCAATAAAACCCCACCACTGATTTGATTACGTTTGGAGTAAGTTGTCTATTTTAGAGAAAAAAGGAAAATGTAAAATTTTAGACTTTTTTTTTTGAGACAGAGTTTTGCTCTTGCTGCCCAGGCTGGAGTGCAATGGCGCGATCTCGGCTCACTGCAACCTCTGCCTCCCAGGTTCAAGCAATTCTCCTGCCTCAGCCTCCCGAGTAGCTGGGATTACAGGCATGCGCCTCCACGCCTGGCTAATTTTGTATTTCTATTAGAGACGTGGTTTCTCCATGTTGATCAGGCTGGTCTTGAGCTCCTGACCTCAGGTGATCCGCCTGCCTCCGCCTCCCAAAGTGCTGGGATTACAGTCGTGAGCCACCGTGCCCAGCCTAGACTTCTTTTTAACTTCTTTGTTTAATAGGATTCTCATCCCCCAACTACCTCCTACAGCAATAAGATGTTTTCTTTCAACTGTCTGTTAATATAAAATATATTTTCAAAAAAGGAATGAGAGATAAGTAAATGGTTTAATTTAATAGGTTATCTTTCTTAAGGGAGTTTGTAACAGAATAATGAACTAGCAAGGTTTAAGCATTAATCATTCAATAACAGAGCAGGAAGTTCCATCTCTTACAGTTATGACGAATAAATTAGAATTGAGTCACTGAAAGGCTGGGGTGTGGGAGTAAGTTAACTAGTAGTATCTGAGTACTCAGAAATTGCAACTCAGTGTAGTTTTATTGTTTATAGTTGCAGAAGTATTGTGATAGTTTTATGACTTGGGAAAAAATAGAATACATAAAAATGCCAGCTGCTGGTGCTGGTGATGGAAATAAAATATTGAATACATGTAAGAAAGAACTTTTTAGGCAGAAAATAGCAGTATGGGATAAATTAAAGAGTGATATTGCATATTAAGATAAATTTATGCGACTACAGGGCATTTCTTGAGGTATATTTCTTGGAATAAAGTCACCGAAAATAATGGGGGGGCAATATTTGGAAAGCACTGCCTATTATATCTGATCTTTTCAGATTTACTATGCATGATTAGCATATTAAAAGATCCCTGCTGTCTTCCAGTAAAGAAATCTGTTTGATATTGTTTAACCCAATGTTTTCCAAATTTATTTGACCTTAGAGCCCTCTTCTCATGTAACATCTATTTAAATCTCACAGAACTTTGTTATTTGAAACATTCTCTGGAGAATACTGTACTAAGATAAAAATGTAATGAATATGATGTAAGATTGTTTTAGTGACAAAGATTTTTAATGACTTTATAAATTACTTCAACCCTTTGTCAATGAAAAATTTCAGCTATTTTATTAGCACATTTATGGAAATCATAAACTACAGCAATATTTGTGGATTTGCAGATTCAAGACTCTCTCAGACGCATTACATTTTCTGCAAAGAACAAGAGTCTATACATTTTTTAGTGCAGGCAGTTGGCATAAATCGTTAAGTAATTTTTTTTTTCTTTTTGTAAGATAGCAAGCTGCATCTGGTCTTGGTTCTTTCAACTTTAAAAAGTGAATAATAACTGCTATTTACTATTTTACAGTGTCCCTTCACTTTCAGGGACACTAAAAAAACAAATCATAGTTTTGGTCCTCAATTTAGAACCTTACCTGTACTGATGATGTCATCTGGAAGCTCATCTCCACAGTATCTGAAAATGAATTTTTAGAAAAGAGATGTCACACAAATGAATATTATACAGCTAGTAAAGGGGCTCTTACCAATAATTAAGCCTCTAAGTAATAGCTCATTGTTCCATAATTTTTGAAATTTCTATTGTTATTTTACCTGGATTTGTAAGGGAGAATAGGAGTTAAAGTTTGTTATTTGAAATAATCTTCTTACAATATTTATGAGATTTTATTTTATTTTATTTAGATGGAGTCTTGCTCTGTCGCTCAGGCTGGAGTGCAGTGGCGCAGTCTCGGCTCACTGCAACTTCTTCCTCCTGGGTTCAAGCGATTCTCCTGCCTCAGCCTCCTGAGTAACTGAGATTACAGGTATGCACCACCAAACCTGGCTAATTTTCGTGCTTTTAGTAAAGATGGGGTTTCACCATGTTGGCCAGGCTCATCTTCAACTCCTGACTTCAGGTGATCCTCCCACCTCAGCCTCTCAAAGTGTTGGGATTACAGGCATGAGCCACCGCACCCAGCCAATGAGATTTTAAAGGAAAGATATGTAGCATTTTTACTTTGTGTAACTAGAAAATTTTGCGCAGTAAGTAATTTGAATCTACTTGGAAATTTTTTTTTTTTTTTTTTTTTTTTTTGAGACGGAGTCTCGCTCTGTCGCCCAGGCTGGAGTGCAGTGGCCAGATCTCAGCTCACTGCAAGCTCCGCCTCCCGGGTTCCCGCCATTCTCCTGCCTCAGCCTCCCGAGTAGCTGGGACCACAGGCGCCGCCACCTCGCCTGGCTAATTTTTTGTGTTTTTAGTAGAGACGGGGTTTCGCCGTGTTAGCCAGGATGGTCTCGATCTCCTGACCTTGTGATCCGCCCGTCTCGGCCTCCCAAAGTGCTGGGATTACAGGCTTGAGCCACCGCGCCCGGCCAACTTGGAAAAATTAAAATTTTATTTCTTTTTTTTGAGACGGAGTCTCGGTCTGTAGCCCAGGCTGGAGTACAGTGGTACCATCTTGGCTCACTGCAACCTCTGCCTCCTGGGTTAAAGTGATTCTCCTGCCTCAGCCTCCCGAGTAGCTGAGATTACAGGCACCCACCACCATGCCCGGCTAATTTTTTGTATTTTTAGTAGAGATGGGGTTTCTCCATGTTGGCCAGCGTGGTCTCAAACTCCCGACCTCAGGTGATCCGCCCTCCTCGGCCTCCCAAAGTGCTAAGATTACAGGCATAAGCCACTGTGTCCGGCCTTAAAAATTTATTTCTAATTAATTTTATAAAGTTTTCTTCACAGTTATAGAAGAATGGGCATATGGTTGGTGATATTAATATTTTGAATTCTAGGATAGACTGATTTAAATTTGGAAAAATTATTTTGAACCTTATAGGTATAAAAGGATTTGATTTTTATCTGAATCATGACTTGAAAGGAACCCTCTTACACGTATAAAAAGGTAAGAGTTTTATAGGTTTCTAAATATGTAATTTATTCAAGAGGAAAAGTCTAAATTTACCTGAAAGGTAAATTATATAATATAAATTCAAAAAATAAATTAGTCTGTTCAAACCTCCTAAAAACAGTAGTTTATAATTTTATATAAGATAGGATCTTGCTGTATTGCCCAGGCTGAAATACAGTGTTTATTCATAGGCCCCTTCTCACTTCTCAACACGGGAGTTTTAATCTGCTTGTTTCTGACCTGGGCAGGTTCATCCCTTCTTAGGCAACCTGGTGGTCCCCTACTCCTGAGAGGTCATCATATTGATGCTGCTCTTAGTGTGGACACCCCATCAACATAGTTCACTCTAACCCAGAACTACTGGGCTCAAGTGCTCCTCCTGCCTCAGCTTTCAAAGTAGCTGGGACCACAGGTATGCCCACCTGGACTTTGTTCTTAATTCCCCCAACTCTACTTTGTGTCTTCATCAAACTATTTTTATAAACTATCTTTTCTCTACAGTAGTAGTCTGTCAGCTAAAGAAGGAAATGAGGCCGGGTGCGGTGGCTCACGCCTGTAATCCCAGCACTTTGGGAGGCCGAGGTGGGTGGATCACCTAAAGTCAGGAGTTTGAGACCAACCTGGCCAACATGGTGAAACCCCACCTCTACTAAAAATAGAAAAATTAGCCAGGCATGGTGGTAGGTGCCTGTAATCCCAGCTACTCGGGAGGCTGGGGCAGAATTACTGGAACTCGGGAGGCAGAGGTTGCAGTGAGCCAAGATTGTGCCACTGCTCTCCAGCCTGCTGACAGAGTGAGACTCCGTCTCAAAAAAAAAAAAAAAAAAAAAAAAAAAAAAAAGTAGAAAGAAGAAAACAAAACGAAAAATACTTTCCCTTCAAAAAGTATTCATTTTTTGCAAGAAATACCTTTGGTTTTCTTTGTATTTAAGCTACACGTTCAAAATTGACATAAAAAGCGATTGAGTCTGTCATTTTTAAATTGTCCCCACTACCATTTTTTTCCCGTTAAATTACTATCATGTATAATAGAGAATTGAAAACTGATAGTCTATTGATAATTGGTAGTCTAAAATATGGGTTATTAGGTGGGGACCTGAGTATATAAAATACCTAATTGTACACTCTTTAATTTTGCAATATATGATAAGATACGCAAAATTCAAAGTAGATTAAAGATTTGGAATGTGAAGAAAAAGGTTGTGTTCTAGCATGCTGAAAAGCCACAGGAAAATATTAAAGAGAGAAAGGGTTAAACTTTGCTTATTTACCTTACATCCATAATACTTAGCACAATGCTTTGTAGGAATAAGAAAGGCAACAATTACTGAATTTATAATCTTTTTTTTTTTTTTTTAAGACAGAGTCTCGCTCTGTCACCTAGGCTGGAGTGCAGTGGTGCAATCTTGGCTTACTGCAACCTCCACCTCCCGGGTTCAAGTGATTCTCCTGCCTCAGCCTCGTGAGTAGCTGGGATTACAGGCGCCCGCCACCATGCCCAGCTAATTTTTGTATTTTTAGTAAAAACAGGGTTTTGCCATGTTGGCCAGGCTGGTCTCGAACTCCTGACCTCAGGTGATCCGCCCACCTTGGCCTCCCAAAGTGATGTGGATTACAGGCGTGAGCCACCATGCCTGGCCCTATAATCATTTTTAAGGTTGTAAGAAATTAGAACTTAAAAACATGAACAATTTTTGCAACTCACATATCTTTCTTCCTTCTATTGTTAGTCAGATCTTGAGGTATTTATAAAATAGACTAACTAGTTCTTACAACTTAGCCATAATCAAAAGGCAGCTCTCACTACTTTAATAAGTATGTTGTAGCGGCCAGCTAAGAAAAATCTTTGTTGAAAAATGATATGGTGCTTTAGGAGAGTAGAACTATTCCAAAATCAATATTATAGGGGCGGTGGAGGAAAAATTAAAGAAGCATCGAACAAAATACTGGACATTCATTTAACTTCCTGTATGGGGACCTACACGTACCTTCCCACGAAGCCATGGACATCATCGTAACTGTCATATATTTCAACATAATCAGCCAAGCAACCTGGATCATCTTCAAGGTCAAAATCTAAAAAACTCAGGTGAATATGCTGACCATACTTGAGTCTAATGTGCCAGTAGCAGATTTGGTTATCTTCGTACTCATTTGGGAAGCCTGGAGATTTAAAAATTCCCTTTGAATCTGTAAAGACGCCGCCACACTCCTTTGCTGAAATGAGAAAAAAAACGTAAAAACCCCAAAGCATTAGGAAAAACATTATCCCTATTAAAAGTGACATTTCTTAGCAATCTATTACTTTTTATGAAATATTAAATGTCTTAGTATACAGCATCTATGGTATATTATGTATGCTTTTAGCTAAAGAATAAATGTATTTTTTCATCAATAGTTACTAAATTCTCTAAAATGAATATGGACTCTTTGTGAATTTATTTTTCTTTTTATATTTTGAGACAAGATCTCGCTCTGTCACCCAGGCTGGAGTGCAGTGACCCAATCATAGCTCATTGCAGCTTTGAACTCCTTGGCTCAAGCGATCCTCCCACTTCAGCCTCCTAAGCAGCTGGGATGACAGGCATGTGCCATTTCTACAAAAAAAAAATTTTTTTTTTTTTTTGTAGAAATGGGTCTTGCTATGTTGCCCATGCTGGTATTGAACTCCTGACCTCAAGTGATCGTCCTGCCTCTGCCTCTGAAAGTGCTGAGATTATAGACATGAGCCACTGTGCCCAGCCATGAATTTTTAAAAAGTAAATATAGTAAGAAAAAAATGGCTAGGTGCAGTGATGCTCACCCTTAGTCCCAGCTAATTGGGAGGCTGAGGCAGAAGAATCCCATGAGCCTAGGAGTTTGAGGCCAACCTGGGCAACATAGTGAGACTCTGTCTCTAAAAAAATAAAAATAAAAATAAATTTTAAAATTAAAACAATTGAAATGTAATTAATTTTTGCTTTATTTTATCTTTTAAGGCATAACATGACAAGTATTTTGTGCACACACCTGTTTTTTGTTGTTGTTTTTTGAAATGGAGTTTCGCTCTGTCACCCAGGCTGGAGTGCAGTGGCACAATCTCCTCTCACTGTAGCCTCTGTAATTGTTCAAGCAATTCTTATGCCTCAGCCTTCTGAGTAACTGGGATTACAGGCATGAGCCACCATGTCTGGCTAATTTTTGTATTTTTAGTGGAGATAGGGTCTTGCCATGTTGGCCAGGTTGGTCTCGAACTCCTGACCTCTAGTGATCGACCCACCTCAGCTTCCCAAAGTGCTGGGATTACAGGCGTGAGCCATGGTGCCCGGCTTATGTCTATGTATTTTGACAAATATATATACATTTATATTACAAATAGCCCTATCAAGATGGTAGGGACTTTGCCGTGTGGTGTCACCATATGTCTTCGGGGCCACAAGCACTTAGAATAATGGATCCCGTAAATTCTGTTTGGAAAATCATTATGCAATTTCATGATCGCAGGAGACTTTAAAGTCACTCTAATCCACTTAAAAGGAATAATTTATAATTATTCTGTATACTGCCTTTACTGATTTTAAACTAATACCCTAATCCTAATATTTTAGGATTTGATGGAGTTATTCAGGTTTGTTTTTTCCAAGTCATTCATCATTTAACAGATTTCAATGTTATAACTTGTCATAAGAAAAGCAAACACATGTAAAACAAAACAAAAACGCTACATCAGAATCAATGGTTTGCAATATGACCTAGAGGGAAAGCTAGGAAGAAGCCCTGGTTAATTTTAATTCCATATAAGGTAAGTGTCTAATGTCTAGAAAGAGGTGCTCCCCAGCCTTTCTATGATCCTGTTCTGCTCATCCAATCTTTGTTGTATATATTAATAAATTAGAAAAAATTCAAATCTTGAACTAATTCGGCTGCCTATTTGCTATATTTATTTAGATCTACATTTTACATTACATCTAGTTACTGCCTCATCTATTATTTGGAATATCAGCTCTAACTTGGTGACATTGATTAATCACTAATGATTGCTTGATTTTTCTGAAGCCATTATTATTTTTTCATTCCAGTGATGTTTCAGTGAGCTGTTCCCCTAGTGCTAGTTCAGGCAGTCAAGTCTCCTTCAAGTTAACCACATCCTAAATAGTCAGCATACCACCAAATCCAAAAGTGAGCTAAATGCACTGAGAATTGGGTAAAAACAAATCTCCCAGGATTCTGTACACATGTTCCCAGAGTGTATTCAGCCTCTCTCAGAAAAGAAAGCAACTTATAATAATTTATAATTTAGGATTATATTCTTATGAAAGGGCAATGCAATACTGAAAGGACCGTTTCATTGGCACTTCTTCAATGACTCTAGAGTTTAATCTACGGAAATTATCCAATAGAAGCTCAGAGATCCTAAACTTTATCAAGTGAAGGAAGAATCAGAGAATATATTTGAAAAGAATAGTTACTCTTGAGAGTAAAAGAAGAGTGGTCTGCATAAATATATTTAAGAAAATGTAAGAGAGGGAGGGAGGGAGGAAAGGAAGATACGTATTATTGACATAACTAAATATAGCACTAAATTAGTACTGTATAGTATAGGACTAAATAAGCTTAAAGCATGTCAAAGTGACTTGAAAGTTAAAGTTACATAAATGCACTGTTAACTATTCCTATTTTGTCTCAGTTAAGACTAGTTGTAGATGTAGGCAAAAATCTTTCTACCTGGACTACACGTAATTTTGAGATATAGGTTAGTTACAGACATGAGAAACTGTTCTCCAAATGTTAATATCATTAAATAATAGATTTTATAAGAATACACTAGAACCTCACTATGTAATTCTCCTACTGTGTTATGGAATTTCTTATAGGGTAAATCCAAATGGGACATGTCTGAGGATGTTTATGATCCTAAATGCCAGGAAGACTTTGTAACATACTGTAATATTTTGTAACATTGTCCTGGGGGAAATATATCCAAAAAGAACAGCCTACTTTTTCTCCAAGAACATGCCCTAAGAATAATTCTTTATAGTAATTATGAGTTAATTTTTCTCATTATTTCCTAGTTGTAAGCAACCATGGAAAAAATATGAATAAAAATATACTGTATAATGATAACTAGTATATACAGTATATGACTGTTAAACCATAGAATTAGAGTTGCTTAGTTTAGAAGTACTAGCATATATACACAAAAAGAAATTAGGGAAAGAATTTGTTTACTTTGTCTCCTTTTCCCCCTTGTATCGAAAGGACAATTTTTAATAGTTAACATTTGGTAGCATCACTTCATTGTTTTAGCTAATTCACTGCGACAAGTTTTTAATCTGCTTTTTATTTTCTTTTTCTTTATGGCTGGGATGTTACCTGGCACAGAGAAGATCTGAATTCTCAGTCCCATCTGCCTAATCATTATTGACTCCTGATTTGGGGTTACTTAATCTCTAAGTTTCAATTTCCTGATTTCTAAAATATAACAACAGCTCCTTGAAGAATTATTGTGAATATTAAGTTAGAGTGTAGATGAAGGAACATAACTCAAGGTCTGGTATAGTATAAGCACTTTATGAATTATAGTTATTAGTAGTAATTATTATTACCAAATTCAATGATTTCTGGAAAAAGTAGCCATTTCTTTTTTAACAACCTCTTAGCAGCATGGAACTGTTTTTGCAAAACATAAAATTATTATTTTTAATGTACCATGTGGGTTGTAGCAATAGGCATCCCATCTTTCACTCCTATTGAGACGGACTCCATAATCAATAATGCCAGTTTTTCCAAATCCACAGTTGGGCCCTGGCTTCACAATGGGGTATCCAACTCTGCCCTTAGCCATCCATCCAGCAGCACAGACGTGAAATCCTGCAAGAAGAAAAAGAGTTACGGACTAAACTGCTAAACTGTCTTGGCCAAGCAAAAGTCATCTTAGCAAAGATAGCCACTTCTAACAATAAGTTTCTTAACTGCTCAAATCCAGTTCATGTAAAAGGGAGAAAATTGTTTCCTTAATTAGACAAAGTGTGAAATATAACCTCTGATTTCTACTAGAAAACTACCTCTTACTTGAAAAAAATGCAAATAGACTACAAATTATTGTGGGTATGAAACTAATCCAAGTTCAGAGCTGGCTGCTTTTCACAAATGACTTATCGAATGCCATGAGATAATTTCTGAAATTATCAATTTTGAAAAACATATTTTCAAGTGGTAATTTAATTTCTATTTCAGGGTCAATTAAGATATTTTTAATATCTTATTTATTTATTTTTTGAGACGGAATGTCACTCTGTCACCCAGACTGGAGTGCAGTGGCACAATCTCGGCTCACTCCAACCTCCGCCTCCTGGGTTCAAGCAATTCTCCTTCCTCAGCCTCCTGAATAGCTGGGGTTACAGGCATGTGCCACCATGCCCAGCTAATTTTTTTATTTTTAGTAGAGATGGGGTTTCTCCATGTTGGCCAGGCTGGTCTCGAGCCCCTGACCTCAGGTGATCTGCCCACCTCGGCCTCCCAAAGTGCTAGAATTACAGGTGTGAACCACCACGCCTGGCCTATTTATTTATTTAAGACATGGTCTTGCTCTGTCATCCAGGGTAGAGTGCAGTGGCATGAACACAGCTCACTGCAGCCTCTACCTCCTGGGCTCAAGAAATCCTCCCACCTCAGCCTTTAGAGTGGCCATGACCACAGGTGTACATCACCACACCTGGCTAATTAAAAAATTTTTTTTTTTGGAGATGATGTTTCGCTATGTTGCCTAGGCTGGTCTTGAATTCAAGCAGTCCTCCTGCCTCAGCCTTCCGAAGTGCTGGGATTACAGGTGTGAACCACTGCACCCTACCAGATATTAGTAATGTTTTAAAAGATTTGAATAAAGATAAATTCTCTCATATATTTCAAACAAAGGCTCAGCCCTGTTTCCCTTGCTCAGCCTCAGAGGCTGTTTTAGTGTCTGTCAGTGCCACCCAAGATCAATTTTACTAGAGGTCCAGGATGGACAGTAAAGACTATGGGCTTTGTCTCTACCATTTTGGTTACTTTGCCCCATGCCACTCCGTGATTATAGACCAGCAGTCATCTTGGGAGGCTATGGGGCATTTGAGAAAACACTGTTTTTTGTTTTTCTTGAGTAATGTATCAACTTTGCTGGACGTTATCCAGTCAGCAAAGGAGTTCTGAATGGGAGTGGTCCATTGTCCCCAAAGGCCAAGAGAGATGGTAGCAATCCACTTTTGTATAAAGAAGCATATAACACTAGTTGATTACTGGAATTTTCACCAGGTCTTCTGATACCATCTTCCCAGTTTCTTTCTGCTTCTATCTCACGACCTGCCTGTTCTTTTCCTTATAGCTTTTGATCCTGAAGTACAAATACATTCTCCCACTTAATGTAAAACAACTGGGGAAAGAAGCCACTAAATTCAATATTTCTTCTCCCAAGTAAATTTGCTTGTAAGACTCAATATAGTACTATAGCATCATTTAACAACCTTCATACTCAGAAGTCAAAGAGATAGAACAATACTAAAAATGAAAACAACGGCATTGAAATTAATGAGAAATTTAAATGATATTGAAGTAATGAGGTTTTCATTTTCTTTTGACTTTTATTTTATTAGATCACACTGGGTTAAGACCCCACATAAGTTGCTGGAACACTAGAAACTTTCTGCCAACTCTAGGCAGGTGGATAGGAGAAGTCAGAGAGCGGAGATGTCCTAGGGGCTTAGTGATATATCAGAAGGGGGTTGGAGAAAGAAGTCTTACTAGGGTTTAGGAAAGATGGATTTTTTTTCCTCTAAGGATGAAAAAGAAGAAAAATCATTGTGAAATTAGTTACCAATTTTTCTGGCTGCCTCTAGCTGCTTGTAAGTTGCGAGATGGCCGCCTTCAAATTCACACACCGCCTTAGCTTCTGCATAGGTGAGCTTGTATTTGCCAGACCGTGATTCTCTGTGGTACACACCTGCTGCTCGTTCTGTAAAATCAGATGATGTCGTAAAAGCACTGTTATTCCTTCTTACGAAACAGGGGAAATTCTGTGGCCTCAGCTGGAAGATTACAACAGTTACCGTTCCTGCCAAAGAGCTTTCTGTGTTGGCTGCCTTGGGTAGCTAAGTTTTCACTGTTAGGAAGCTTTGGGGAAAAATATGAATGAGGGGGAATTTTAGGGGAATTTGCGGCCATAAACAGAAACTTGAGGCTAAATTATGTTTTTGATCTGATAGCCTGAAATACAGTTTTTATTTATTTTTTATTTTTATTTTGTGAGATGGAGTCTCACTCTGTTGCCCAGGCTGGTACGATTTGGGCTCCCTGCAATCTCTGCCTCTTGGGTTCAAGCAATTCTCCTGCCTCAGCCTCCTGAGTAGCTGGGATTACAGGCATGTACCACCACAACCGGCTAATTTTTGTATTTTTAGTAGAGACGAGGCTTCACCATGTTGGCCAGGCTAGTCTCGAACTCCTGACCTCAAGTGATCCACCTGCCTCAGCCTCCCAAAGTGTTAGGATTACAGGTGTGAGACACCGCACCCAGCCTAAAATAAAGTTTTTAATACAACATTGTATTGCGACACTATCCACAGGTGATAAAGTTTTGGTTTTCTTTTGGATTTAAGCTATATAAAAACTTGCCAAGGTAAGCAATGGGGGAAAAAAAAGGTGAAGGCAAAAGAAACCAGTGAAGATGGATCCATTATGTAGGCTCACAGTGATGGAGAAAAATAAGCTAAAATATCCAATTGAGAGGAATGACTAATTGACTAATGCAATATAATTAAGAATTTAGGCCGGGCGTGGTGGCTCGTGCCTGTAATCCCAGCACTTTGGAAGGCCGAGGCAGGCGGATCATGAGGTCAGGAGATGGAGACCATCCTGGCTAACATGGTGAAACCCTGTCTCTACTAAAAATACAAAAAATTAGCCGGGCGAGGTGGCGGGCGCCTGTAGTCCCAGCTACTCAGGAGGCTGAGGCAGGAGAATGGCGTGAACCCGGCAGGCAGAGCTTGCAGTGAGCAGAGATTGTACCACTGCACTCCAGCCTGGGCAACAGAGCGAGACTCTGTCTCAAAAAAAAAAATAATAATAATTTAGTAAAACAAATAAAAACTGAGGAAAGATCTGAAGGGATCCAAAGCAAATACTGAATTAGGGAAAAGAAAAACAGATTCAAACACAGCAGAGAAAAAACTGGACACACCTAACTACCAGTTAAAGCCTCAATTTTTTAATCTGATTTGTCTTTTTTAGTTCACATATTTTTCCCAACATATTTTAGGCAGTGTTAAGTCATACATGAGTTGTCTTCCAATAGATCACTGTTTAAATGGATTGTTTTGAGTTTGGAGTGCCTTCTACCATAGAAACAATGTGAAAAGATTCCCAGGACAATAGTCATAACATTAGCTCTGTAGTTAGCTCTAATAGTTCTATGTAGTCTGACATTATGGTTAAGTCTCTGTATCCTGACCTGTGCAATCAGCCACCCTTAGGACCATTTTCATTGAAGACATACATATTTCTTGGCACCAAGAAATGAATCCAGGGGAATTAGAAATATAATTCTTTGTTTTCCACCCCAAACTGAAGTTGAGATTGCCATAGTTCAATAACAGAGGGTGCTTGTTTTTCTGAACTCTAAGGATCTTGCTCTTATACATTACATAGTAACTCTGTTACACACAGAGGACCTTAGTCAATCTGATGCTGGAGGTCAGAGAATACCGGGACCATCAGTCAGGTTGTTTCTCCATTGAAAGGTACCTGCTGCCCGGTGTCCTTCATGTGGCAAAGCCTCATTAAACTTTTGCTAGTTTTCAATTTAGTTACTTTGAGCATTATACCACGGGGTATTTTGCTAGGTGCTGTGGGTCAGGTTCTGTCCTCAAGGAACTTGGACACTAGTGAGTATTCTGAATTTCTTTATCTTGAAATACAGGAACACCAAAGCTTTTGGTAGATGCAGGAGGCGTGTTTAACTTACTTATGTATTATAATAGAGATTGTTGTTAATCATTAAAAATGTTAAAAATTATATTTCGTAAGTATACAGATTAAAAGACCTGTATTTGAAAACAAATTTTGTAGAAATTAATGTATACAAAGTTTTCTCAAACTGATTTTCTTTATATTTTATTTCAAAATTAAAATGTGATGCTTACAGAAAAAATTAATGGAGATTTGGCCAGGCGTGGTGGCTCATGCCTGTAGTTCCAGCACTTTGGGAGGCTGAGGCGGGTGGATCACTTGAGGTCAGAAGTTCCAGACCAGCCTGGCCAACATGGTGAAACCCCGTCTCTATTAAAAATACAAAAAATTAGCCGGCTGCGGTGGTGCACGCCTGTAGTCCCAGCTACTCAGAAGGCTGAGGCAGGAGAATTGCTTGAACCAGGGAAGCAGAGTTGCAGCAAGCAGAGATCATGCCACAACACCCCAGCCTGGGCGACAGAGCAAGACTCTGTTTCAAAAAACAAAACAAAATAAAACAAAAGAATTAACAGTTTTAAAAAATAATAATTTTAAGTTTTCCTCCCAGTAAATTTTCATTTTTTAAAAATCTTTTATTTCAGATTCAAGGGGTACATGTGAAGGTTTGTTACATAGGTAAACTCATGTCACAGTGGTTTGTTGCACAGATTATTTCATCACTCAGGAATTAAACCCAGTACCTCTGTTCCTCTCCCTTCTCTCACCCTAAGTAATTTTTCTTAAACTTTTGGTACCTACTGAAACTTGTCTAGTAATAACCTAATAACAGAAATAGCAAAAAATTTTTATGTTATAATTTTTGATTTAATTTATTAAATATTAATATTCCACATTGTTCCTCTAACAGCACCAAACTTCCCGGTATGTTGCCATATGAACAAATAGAGAACTCTTGGAGTATGTACTGGACAATTTTAAATACGGTGTTTTATTAAAAATATTTCTCAATGCAGAATTTTGAGCTATTGAGATGGACCTTTGTACAATGGATCCCAATTTTACCTTTCAGAAGAAATAATATTTTATTAATTTATCTAGTCAATACTCATTTATTAAAACTGAAAATTTGTTTAATAACTGTTTTCTCTTTTTAGTGAGTGGTGGCAGTAGAAATGGACTTTGGTTCCACTGCTGTTTCTACCACGGAGTTGTATAACCAGATGAGCCTCAGTTTCCTCATTTGTCAAATAGGAATAATGATAGCTTCTGGGCCATAGGAGGAGCTCAAGATATGTTACTTTTCCTTTGTTTTTTTTTTTTTTTGCTTTGAGATAAAGTCTCACTCTGTCACCCAGGCTGGAGTGCAGTGGTGAGGTCACGGCTCACTGCAACATCTGCCTCTTGGGCTCATGTGATCGTCCCACTTCAGCCTCCTGAGTAGCTGGGACTACAGGCATGCACCACCACACCCAGTTAATTGTATTTTTTTTTATAGAGACAGAGTTTCTCTGTGTTGCCCAGGCTGGTCTTTTTAATTCCTGGGCTCAAGCAATCTGCCCACCTCAGCCTCCCACAGTGCTATGATTACAAGTGTGAACCACCGCATCCCGCCTTCCTTTCCCTTCTTTTTCAGATTCAACAATAAAAATAATTGCTTATCTGTGCATTTATTATTCTCATGATCCATGTAAAATGATTGTAATTTCTTGTCCTTAACTGTTGTTTGTTTTTGTTTTGTTTAACGTACTATTTTTAAAATTAGATAATACCAGAGTTAAAATAAGCCTTAGGGATCCTTTACTTCAACCTTATCATTTTACCAGATTGGAACCATAACCTAGAGAATTTAAAGTAAACTTGTCCAACTTGCGGCCTGCCAGGACGGCTTTGAATGTGGCCTAACACAAATTTGTAAACTTTCTTAAAACATTATGAGTTGCCCAAGACAATTCTTCTTCTTCCAATGTGGCCCAGGGAAGGCAAAAGATGGGACACCCTAGATTTAAAGTGTCCTGTTCTCGATAGTTGTTAACAGATGTATCCCTTCTAATCCAACTATCTTTCCTTCCTAAATGGTTTCTAATATTATATTGATCCAACCAACTATAAACTATAAACCAAACATCTGTGCTAGGATGGCTGGTCAATAATTTGCCCCAGATTGAAGCAATTTGCAATTGTCCTGACCCTCAGATTTGTAGCATACATTAATAGACATTTGAATTTGCTTCTCTCTACCTCTGGAGCAGAACATCTATTGTCTAGGTTTATATTTTTGTAACATACAATGACACTTTAAAAGACAACTCTAAATTACTTGATTATTAGAGGGTTTGATAACATTTCAAAGTTTATCTGCCTGGATTTAATTACTAGCTTCACGACATTTAAAAAAAAATCCTGGCGAATATGAGCATATTTCCTACATTTGACTGTATACAACAAAAATAAAGAGATGGGCTCATTCCTCTACTAAATGTCAGATCCTGTCTTGGCCAAATGGATCATAATGAAATTAGTTCACTGGCTGAAGCTGAAAAAAATAGGTGGCAAGGCTGTGCATTACAAATTAGGCTTTTTAATGAAATCCTCATGGTTGTAGTTATTACCAGAGAGAAACATGCTGAAAGGGAAAATATTCTACAACTGTGCTGTTTAGCACGCATAAAATCAAAATCTAGGTTAATTTCACCTTCTCTTTATTTCTTTTTTCTAGGCAAGAATCTATGCATTTTCCCCCAAGAAATTCCATTTATTTTTACTGTTAAACACAATAATGAACATAGAGCAATATCAATTTGTATCATGAGAATTAAAGCATTGTTTAGCATTCTGTAACATAAGGGGTGTTTTGGATTTTCTGCATTTTCCTTTTTTGATCTATTGTTTATCTTCACTGTTTGGCCTATGTCATTCCTTACATTTAACAAAACAAAATAACAAAAGAAACTTTCCTTGTCTAACAAAAGGGTCAGAAAAGTATTTATATGGATAGTACAAACAGAAAGAATCAAAGTGGTAAGAATGCATTCAGAAGGAGAAACATTTTTCACTTTTTTCTGTATTGCCAGCTGGCTTGGTCAAAATAGTCAAAATGTTTGAAAAAACTAAGATATAGACTATAGCTCAGAGTACATGAAGCAATTATTATAAAATTTTTGTATACTCCAATTTACCTGTTATGATTCTGAAATCTGATTGCAAATGCATTGACAAAAACAAAAGACTATATTGGTGTTTCTAGTTGGTTAAAGAAATACTCCTCTGTGCTACTACATCTGCTTTGAAAAGTTTAAAAGTGTATTTTCATACTGAATATAAATATTAACTGCTATTTTCTACTGAACAGTTTACTTTATAAAATGCTATTTTTACTTTTCAGAGGACAAGAACACTTAAGGAAAAAAAAGCATATGTATTCCAAAGGCTATCTTTCCTAAGCATTTTCTTTGAGAACATCAGCCTTGTACAGAATAGAAAAAGTTACTGCTTTAATTTCCTTCTCCATGATTTAAAGAATTGACATTCTCAACAAGAAGCTCATGAGTGAAGTTTCTTACCAAGCCATATGGAGTTATGAAAAATTCCATCCTTGAATCCCCATCCTTGAGCCTCTTCCCATAGCAAGAGAAATAAGTAAATTAAGATGATCATATCGTCAGTTGTAGCGAAGTAACAGCCTGTTAGGGGCTGCTCACAATAAATTCTCAGAGCAGCGGCTGAAATGTGACTGAAACATCTGGTTTCCACATCTTTTAAATAGTTTTTTTCAACCGTGAGGTCAGCAAGTACTCTCCAATGGCATTTTCCGCTGTGGAGTTACACAATTATCTCAGTGTCTCAAGCAAATCCTCTGACTCATTTGCATTGGCAACCTAAACTAAGGAGATAGAATGATCATCTATGTTTTAAAATTAACTTACTAAGAACGGAGTTCATTTATTGTTAGTCACAAACAGTTTTCTGTTAGAAAGTTTGCGTAACTTGATGCAGATTTAGCACTGATTAAAAGAAAGTCAAACTTCAGTAGGAATTTCAAGATAAATCCTAAATATCTTATTTGCAGTGTCAATTATGGGATATGGGGTTAAATACTAATCTTTTATTGGTAATGTTGGACTGGCTTTTCCTAAACATTGTCAAGCCCATATAAAAAATTTAAAACAAAAAGTGTACACAGTTTGGAGAATCCTAATTTTTCTCCAATGATATATGACTTCCTTATTCTCTGTCTGCTTTCTTCCAGGGTGGGGTCTGTTGCAGTCTTTGGTTTGTTATGGTCATCAGTTAAATAAATGCATCAGCTCCCAGAAAAATAGTTCAATTTCAGAGCATCAGGACGTTCCAGCAGCTTTGGGATGTCCTGTTATAACAGGCCTGTTTTCGCAGGCCACAAATTCTTGAAGGGTTGGGAGAAAGGTGGGTAGACTAATAAAGTTAATAACAATTTGTCCCTAGCTTCCCGAGACCACTCTAACTTTGAAGAAGATGATCAAAATAATAGATAATAATTATTACAGTAAGTCATCATGTTTTCAAATATACCAAACTTTCCTCTTCCTTTATGTAGAATCCTTGGGTAACATATCTGATAATACTCCCACTACCACTGATGCTAATGGCATTTCCTGTTATTCATTGATAGCCATTTATTGGCAACTTTTGATTTTTTTACAAAATTCGTTATTTTTTGGAACTTAGATTCTCTACTTTCGGTCCCAAATTGTTTCCCATTCACTCCTATTATAGCATTCACTTCTCCTATGCTTTCTTAGTCCCTCCAATGACGTTGGAGTTCTTTGAAAAAGCCAACTTGCTAGACGTGCTCTGGTCTGGAGTTAGCTTTGAATCCCTTAGACGTCTTTGCTTTGAACATCTCAGGTATGTTCTGGTCTCATCTCTTCTCAAAAGAGCAGTTATGGGGATGTAGGCTGAGAGTACAGAATTTTTTGGATGCCCACTGAGGTAGGCATAAAGTTACTAGCATTCAAAAATCTTTATTTTGGACCAATGGCACGTGAAAGATGAGGGAATTGTATCCAAGTTCACAGATAGGATTAGTGAATTTAAGTTTGTTGCAAAAGGGAAAGGTATAGTCTAGACCAGGTGGATGTGACTATGGAGAAGACAGACATGGTTAGTGAGAGCAAGATTCATAGGTAGTTGGAAGGAATAAACCATGACATTTCTTTGGAAAGTATAATTATATGAGTATTTTAAGTTTGTGGTTTAGGAAGTAAATATAACTTTAGTTGTGCAATGCTACAGCAAAACCTTCCCATAGTCTTTCCAATTCTTTGCTTGTCACATCCTCCAGCTGTGCCCTTTCTGCATCTCTCTCAAGCGCCTGATTTCCCCCTAGTTCTCATTTATCAAAAATTACTCTCAGGAAAGGGTTTGCAATTAATCTTTACTTAGGCCAGATAACTAAGAACAGATACCCTTCTGTGTTCATTTGCATTTTAATGAAGCTCCAAGTAGGCGAAGTGTGAATGTTCGACTTCTTTTAACACAAAAATTTAATGAGTTGCTTTGATGAATTAACCCAATCTGGGGTGGAGGATTTCTTTCTCCCCTCTGCCAACTCTCATGCATATTATTATATTATTTATATTCAATATTTCCCCTTACCTCTGCATAGTGTCTGAAAATCTCATCCTCCATATCATCAAGGAAATAGAAAATAATGCCTAATGATATGGGTCCTGATTTTGAGGGGCATTCAATAAAGGAAAGAGGAAATAGGGTTTTCATATGGAAAAGATGCAGAGAGTAATCCTGAGGACAAGAGAGTAGAAAAGAGAGAGTGGCAAATGAAATGTTGCCTGTAAACTTATCTTAGAAGTTGTCTAAGAAGCACCTCTGCCCAGCCTCCAGCACACACCACCCAGCATGAGCCTCATGAGGAGCTGAGAGAAGATACACCGATAAAGTATCTTCTGGATAAGGTGGCTCACACCTGTAATTCCAACACTTTGGGAAGTCTAGGCAGGCGGATCACGAGGTCAGGAGTTCGAGACCAGCCAGACCAACATGGTGAAACCCCGTCTCTACTAAAAATACAAAAATTAGCCATGCGTGGTGGCTCACTCCTATAATCCCAGCTACTCAGGAGGCTGAGGCAGGAGAATCACTTGAACCCAGGAGGCGGAAGTTGCAGTGAGCCGAGATCATGCCACTGCACTCCAGCCTGGGTGCCAGAGCCAGACTCCATCTTAAAAAAAAAAAAAAGAAAAAGTTCCTTCCTTTGGAAGACTTTACTAGTCAAGTGTTCTGCCTTCGCAGAGGAATGCCCTTCCCTCCCATGATCTCTGGGTCAAGATGTGCAGTGGCTCCTTTTGCACATGTCACCACTAGCTGAAAACCCAGCAAGACTGCCTTTTGTAGAGGAGCTCCTCTTTTGGTTGCTTTTCTACAATGCTCCAATGCCCGTAAGCCTAAGCAGCTATTAGATACCTAAAGGCATGGTGGGAGAACTCCGTATCTGAATTGGGATAGGGCTGCACTGAACAAGCTTAAGATCTCTTAAGCTGCCACAGTGGTTAATGATGTCGCTATTACACAAAGTTAACTGAAAAAATGAGACGTTAGCCAGTGTGGTGGTGTGTGCCTGCAGTCCCAGCTATTCAGGAGGCCGAGGCAGGAGGATCACTTGAGCCTAAGAGTTTGAGGCTGCAGTGAACTATGATCACATCACGACATTATAGCCTGGGCAACAGAGCGATACGCTGTCTCGAAAGAAAAGAAAGAGAGCGAGAGATACACTAAAGTAGAATTTTAAACATTTATCAGTGGTTGAGAGGAAATATTTTATATTCTTTTGACATGCTGAGTTTCACCTGACAGGGAAAAGGGATGGAGAAGTGTCAGGTGAATACAGACAGGAGAAAAAGAAAGAGAATGAAAACAGGTTCTAAGAGAACATGTCTGATTATACTTAAGACTGGATTTGAATGGCAAGATGTACAAAAATGCAATTCTTTGACACACTGTATGAAAATTAAAATATAAATTATATCCTTTATTGAGCATATGTTGCAATCTTGGAAAGAAGGAAAAAAACCAAGAGATTAGGAAAGGGTGGAGCTCAGTGAATTACAAAACATGTCAATACAGGACATTTTTAACACTGCCAATAAGTACATAAAATTGCAATATGGGAATGCCCCACCCACCCCAGGATCTCCACAAGGACTAGGATAGGAATAAAGGCAATACATGAAGAAAAACCCATTCCCCTTGAGTATGATTTAAAACGATTGGAGAGAAATTCTTATGTGCGACATAGAACAAGCTTAAAGAAATGAAATATGTGGCAGTGTACTCGTTCATTCAATAATCAGTGCAAACTTTTACAGGGTCAGTGAGCAGGATAGAGCCTAACTAGAACAATGGGAAATCTTTGGAAAAGTGAAATGTTTATTTATTTATTTATGTAGAGACAGAGTTTTGCTCTTGTTGCCCAGCCTGGAGTGCAATGGCACAATCTCGGCTCACTACAACCTCCACCTCCTGGGTTCAAGCAGTTCTCCTGACTCAGCCTCCTGAGTTGCTGGGATTACAGGCATGCACCACCACGCCCAGCTAATTTTGTATTTTTAGTAGAGACGGGGTTTCTCCATGTTGGCCAGGCAGGTCTCAAACTCCTGACCTCAGGTGATCTGCCCACCTCAGCCTCCCACAGTGCTGGGATTATAGGTGTGAGCCATCATGCCTGGCCTATTTAATTATTTTATATTAAAAAGCTTTGAGACAGTGAATATGAGCCTGTGTACAACACTGAATGGAGTAATGCACTTTCAAGTTTATGGGTAAACAGATGTCAGAAAGGTATCCAATGCTGATGTTGGACTTCCAATTGTTATGCGGTGTGACAGTTGTTAGTAATCTTTTTTTTTTTTTTTTTTTTTTTTTTTTTTTTTGAGACGGAGTCTGGCTCTGTCGCCCGGGCTGGAGTGCAGTGGCCGGATCTCAGCTCACTGCAAGCTCCGCCCCCCGGGTTTACGCCATTCTCCTGCCTCAGCCTCCCGAGTAGCTGGGACTACAGGCGCCCGCCACCTCGCCCGGCTAGTTTTTTGTATTTTTTAGTAGAGACGGGGTTTCACCGTGTTCGCCAGGATGGTCTCGATCTCCTGACCTAGTGATCCGCCCGTCTCGGCCTCCCAAAGTGCTGGGATTACAGGCTTGAGCCACCGCGCCCGGCCAGTTGTTAGTAATCTTAACCAAATATTTCCAGCTCTCCAACTTCTAGCAAACATGATAGCATTGTACTTGTGTCTATCTGTGGTTTGGTGGAACCATGTGATTATTTTTAGCTAATGAGATGTGAGCAAAAATTATATATATCATCTTAGAGATGAGAATTGGATTGTTAATGCTTTGGAACTCTTTCCTTCCGGCATGGAGGGAAACATTTGTGATGGCAGCTGCTCTTTCACCCTAATTCAATTAGGAATTGATCCCTGGATTTTATATAACATGAATGAACTATAAACCTTTGTTGTTTTAAGTTCGAGATTTTGGGGTCATTTACTACTGTTAGCATAACTATCCTGATTTATAGGAAGAAGTGAGCTAATATATTAAAACAAAGGGGTAAGTTTAAAAGGTTAGCAGTCACCGGGCGTGGTGGCTCACGCTTGTAATCCCAGCACTTTGAGAGGCTGAGACGGGCAGATCACGAGGTCAGGAGATCGAGACCATCCTGGCTAACACGGTGAAACCCTGTCTCTATTAAAAAATACAAAAAACTAGCCAGGCGAGGTGGCGGGGCGCCTGTAGTCCCACCTACTCAGGAGGCTGAGGCAGGAGAATGGTGTGAACCCAGGAGGTGGAGCTTGCAGTGAGCCGAGATCCTGCCACTGCACTCCAGCCTGGGCGACAGAGCGAGACTCCGTCTCAAAAAAAAAAAAAAAAAAAAAAAACGGTTAGCAGTCTAAGGACATGCAGATGTAAAAATTAAGACAAGAAGGAGAAATATGAAGAGGAGGAAATAAAAAAGGAGGAAAAGAAGACAGTGATTGATGGATTTAATATTCTTCCTCTGCTGACCTCCCAAACTCCTAATAACACACAGCTCCTCAATCTATGATTTGCCCCTCCAAATTTATTGACCAGTACCCCCCCATATGCATTTATTCCAATCAGACTGCTTCCTATGCCTCTAAGTCTTGAAAACATGTCTTCTTTCCTTGCCTCTTGTCTTCTCTTACTAGTCAGGGAATCACAGAACTCAGTGTTAGAAACTAAGAGATCAGCTGGCTCAAATTCTACCTGTTGTAAATCACCGCTATGCTCCCCTTATTTATTTATTTATTATTTGAGAAGTGAGGTCTTGCTATGTTGTCCAGGCTGACCTCCAGCTTCTGTGCTCAAGTGATTCTCCTGACTCAGCCTCCTGAGTAGCTGGAATTCAGGTGCACACCATCACTCCTTCGTAACCTGAAATCCTTAAAACTTTGGCTCATCTTTAAACTGAGGCCCACAGAGTAAGTCTTACTTCCATCTGCTTTCAGGAAAAAATTACTATGATCTATGAAGCCTAGAGCAAAGAATCAAGCATATATATATGTATGTATATATATTTGAAAACAAATTAAAAAGATGCTTACTGGCCGGGCGCGGTGGCTCAAGCCTGTAATCCCAGCACTTTGGGAGGCCGAGGCGGGCGGATCACAAGGTCAGGAGATCGAGACCACAGTGAAACCCCGTCTCTACTAAAAATACAAAAAATTAGCCGGGCGCGGTGGCGGGCGCCTGTAGTCCCAGCTACTCAGGAGGCTGAGGCAGGAGAATGGCGGGAACCCGGGAGGCGGAGCTTGCAGTGAGCCAAGATCGCGCCACTGCACTCCAGCCTGGGCAACAGCGTGAGACTCCGTCTCAAAAAAAAAAAAAAAAAAAAAAAAAAAAAAAAAAAAAAGATGCTTACTTAAAATTTCCCTTTTAAATATTTTTACAAGATAGGTTCTGAAACATTACGTTTAGAGTGATCCTATGTGATAAAAGGTACATCTTGAGCCTAGAAGTTCAAGGCCAGTCTGGGCAATATATTGAGACCCTGTCTTTACAAAAAAAATTTTTTTTTAATTAGCTGGGCATGGTGGTGTGTGCCTAATTACTTGGGAGGCTGAGGCAGGAAGATTGCTTGAGCTTGGGATGTTGAGTTACAGCGAGCTATGATGGCGTCACGGCACTCCAGCTTAGACAACAGAGTAAGACAGCAAGACTGTCTTTGTCTCTCAAAAACAAACGAAAACAATTAAAAACAACAAATAAAGAAAAATATATGTGTAAATATATGTAAAGGGAAAGTCCAGAAAGGTATACACACAAATACCAAATATCTCTGCATGGTGGAGTTGTGCTTTCATGGTTGGGAGTTTTCTAATTTCTTCTTCTTTTTTTTGTATTAAATGAATTTTTGTCCAATAAATATATATCATTTGTATAATGAACATGCATCATTTGTGTAATGAATAAGAAAAGTTATAATTCATATACATATATTTATTTTTTATTTTATTTTTGAGACATATATATACATATATTTAAAGGCCTTGCTAATTGACATAGCAATGAGACTATTAAAGAATATTTACTTATTTATTTATTTTTTTAATTTAAGTTTTTTTTTTTTTTTTTGAGTCTCTCTCTGTCACCCAGACTGGAATAAAAAAAAAAAATTAAAATTAAAAAACTAATTTAAAAAAAAGAAAGCAAGAAGATGGTAATATAATTTTTTTTTTTTTTTGAGACAGAGTTTCAAAAAACTTGTCACCCAAGCTGGAGTGCAATGGTGCGATCTCGGCTCATTGCAACCTCCCAGCTCACTGAACCCGGGAGGGTTCAAGGGATTCTCCTGCCTTAGCCTCTGGAGTAGCTGGGATTACAGGTGCCACTACCACGCTCAGCTTATTTTTGTATTTTTAGTAGAGACGGGGTTTTGCCATGTTGGCCAGGCTGGTCTTGAACTCCTGACCTCAAGTGATCCACCCTCTTTGGCCTCCCAAGTGCCGGGATTACAGGCATGAGCCACCGCACCTGGCCTAAGATGGTAATATAGTTTTTGAAAAGAAACTTTTCCTTTCCATCATGTAGGCAGAGGCTATAGTGAGCTGAGATCATGCCACTGCACTCCAGCCTGGGTGACAGAGTAAGATTCTGTCTCAAAGAAATAAAAAAATAAAAAATGAATAACATTGTGGGAACAGGAGTATTAAAATTTTTCAAGTTCCTAAGAAACTGGAATATTGTGTTTTTAACCAAGTACGTGGTTAAAAGGACCTATTGTCTTTCCAAAGAAAAACAGAATAGTCATTATAAGATGAAAGCCAAGTAATGATTCATAGATTTGTGCTAGGTTACATGGCATAGAAGTTTACTTTTTAAAAATTTTTTTAATTTAAATTTTAATTTTTTGAGACTTGGTCTCACTCTGTCATCTAAGCTAGAGTGTGATCATGGCTCATGGCAGTCTCAACCTCCCCAGGTTCATTTTTGTATTTTCTGTAACGATGGAGTTTTGCCATGTTGGCCAGGCTTGTCTTAAATTCCTGGGGTCAAGTGATCCTCCTGCCTCGGCCTCCGAAAGTGCTGAGATTACAAGCGTGATCATTGTGCCCAGCCAACTTTTGGATAACTCCAGTGTACTTGAGGTCTATATCTTAGCCTCAAAATAGATATTTAATTTTTTGCAAATGTTTACTGAGAGCATTGTTTATGTTGAGCATTATGCTGTATATAGCAGGTAGGGATATAAAGATTAATAAAATATCATCTCAAAGAGTTCACACTTTCCTATTCGGAATATTCTCAAGTTGATTTGATTATTCACTTGGAAGTTTCGGAAAGGGATTTAGTTCATTGTAATGCTATGTCCATTGTCATTCCACATCCTCTGGCACGGTGAAGGGAAAATCTACCAGGAAAATTTTTGATCTTAGGATCTTTGGTACTGATAACGCTGGCAAGAGTAGCTGCCATCAGAGTTAGTGGCTAGTGGCTTTGTCCATCAAGTATTAGATATAGTTAGGTAGGCCGAGTGCATCCTTCTTCAAAGAAATAATTTGTGTCATTGGAGACAGCCTGCCTTTAGAGGCAACTTCCTTTCTGCCTTGATGTCCTGCTCAATTGTATGGGCAAGATCTTTGCATCTTCTTCCACTCATCATCCCTTCTTTTAGTACAACAGGTAGGACGAAGGGAAGGAGAGAAATCAAGCACATCTCCTAGATCTTTCACCTCTGTTATCAAGAAGCACGAGTGAGAGAAATCCTAGGTTTCATTCTTGATTTCTCTCACCAGTCTCGTCCAATCCGCTTCCATGTCCTGTGGTCTCTACCTTCAAAGACCAAATGGTGGCAGAGATTGTCAGATGATTACCATCCAGTTCTCTTTTTACTGGGCAGTCACAGGCTCTATTTCCCTGCCCTGTGCCATTTTGTGCAGTCAAGTGGCTAGATTCTAGCTATTAGGATGGGAGTTAATGTGAAGTATAACACTTTCTGTCCAGGCCCGTGAGGTGGTTGCTTATTTGCGATCTGATGCCTGAATTAGGACTTTTGAGACCTTGAGGAGAGTGGAACCAAAAGGCAGAAAAAGCCTCATTTTCTGTGTGACTGGGTAGAGGGGATCGCACCAATCAGGAACACCAAACAAAATTCTACTCGGTTAAGCCACTGGGATTGGGATTTACTTGTTACCCTAACTAAACAATACTACTGATTGGTCTGCCTCTTTCCATCTCTATGCTACCACCCCAGTCCACGACACCATGATCTCTTGCTTAGACTGGTCTAATAGCTTCTTATCTCCTTCCTTTCTCTCTTGCTACCTAGAAGTCATTCTCTGAAAAGCAACCTGGATGCTGTTTTAAAAGAAGAAATTAGACCTTGTAACTTCCCTGCTTAAAAACCCCTCAAGTTTTCCTGTAGCACCAAAAATAACATCAATCTCTTGATCCTGGCTTCCAAGCTGCCTGCCATTTCCCATGCTCTGGGTCTTGTCTACTTCTTAAACCTCACCCATCCTGTCCTAACTTGAACATGTCAAGCTTGTTCCCACTATAGGGATTTTGCAATCACTGTTTCCTTTTTTTTTTTGGTAATAATCTTCCCTTCATCTTCTTTCTTGCACTCAATCTCAGCTTAATTACTACCTCCTCAGTGAGGCCCTTGTTACCCAATCTAAAGTAGCATTCAATCACTTTTATTTTAGGACCCTATTTCTTTTTCTTTTCTTTTCTTTTCTTTTTTTTTTTTTTGAGGCAGGGTCTCATTCTGTCACCCAAGCTGGAGTGCAGTGGCACTATCTTGGCTCACTGCAAGCTCTGCATCCAGGGCACCAGTGATCCTCCTGCCTCAGCCTCCCAAATAGCTGAGACCACACCATACCTGGCTAATTAGGACCCTATTTTTTTTTTTTTTGAGACGGAGTCTCGCTCTGTCACCCAGGCTGGGGTGCAGTGGCCGGATCTCAGCTCACTGCAAGCTCCGCCTCCCGGACCCTATTTTCTTAAATGTCAGGTTTTTTGAGGTATAATTTGTGTCCAGTAAGAGTTATCCTTTACAAGGTGTACCATTCTATGAATTCCGAGAGACACATTCAGTTGTGTAACTGTCACCATCACAATTAGGATGTAGAGTATTTCTGTTACCCCAAAAAGTTCCCTTGATATCACTCTACTTTAGATCTCTGCATTGAATTTATCACCATCTAATATTCTTACTTTTTGTATTCATTTATCTTTTCATTCATTTGTTTAATTGTTGTCTTCTACTAAAATATATGTCCATTTAAACAAAGATCTTATTTCCTCACTCATCTCTGAATCCACTGGTATGCTGTAGAGTCTCAACAAATATTTGAAGGAAAAAAAGTGAGAAGGAAGAAAGGCAGGGAGGGAGGGTAGGGTCTCCATGGCTTCACATGTCCAGGGGGATATGTAATAAAACCTTTTCTAGAGTGCTTTTGAGGACCACAGGAGATGTTGGCTAAAAGCCCCTAGCATCATGCCTGGCATTCAGTAATCTATAGTTCATGTAGTTATTATTGCCTTTGAAGTTAGTTTATCAGTCTTCCTTGGCCAGCTTAATGTTTTCAGTAAGACGGGTCTTCTTCTTCCTTTTGCTGTTTTGTTCCATCATGCTGCCTTCTACTGGTCCAGGGCTTTCTTCTCACTAGTGAGACAACTTGACAACTTTTCAAGTCATATAGGTCACTGACCTCTCTCAGCAGCCTCCATACTAGCAGGAGAGAGAAGCTTTCAGGTTCCTTCTTGCTTTGACCAATAATTACATGAATTTCTTTCACAAGACCCACAGTCCTATATTAAGCAGTGAGATAAGGGATTCTCTGTTGTCTCCTGTTTTCATAGCTCCAGTGACTCAGCAGACAAGCTCACTGATATGGTTTTACTGTGTCCCACCCAAATCTCATCTTAAATTGTAGCTCCCATAATCCCCATGTGTTGTGGGAGGTAATTGAATCATGGGGGCACTTACCCCCATGCTGCTGTTCTCATGATAGTGAGGAGTTCTCACGAGATCTGATGGTTTTATAAGGGGCATCCATCCCCCTTCCCTCAGCACTCACTTTTCTCGCCTGCTGCCATGTGAGACGTGCCTGTTTTGCCTTCCACCTTGATTGTAAGTTTCCTAAGGCCTCCCTAGCCATGGAGAACTGTGAGTCAATTAAACTTCTTTTCTTTATAAATTACCCAGTCTTGGGTATGTCTTCCTAGCAGCGTGAGAATGAACTAATACGCTTACTCTGCTGTGAGATTCCTGAGCTCTCTCAATTCGATTCACTGCTCTCTCTAAGCCCCCTTTAGTGCGCAACCTTGACCTGAACCTCATAGGTGTCAGCACCCTTCATGTTAGTCCTGATATCCTTTCCAGAGAGGCCTTTGCCCACAGCTGATGCTCACTTAACTTCAGGTTGCAGTTTTCAGATTTCCTAAGGCATCCAAGTGAAAATGCTCTGTCATCATTCTCTACCCCCCATCTCAAGGGGACTTCTGAATGTCTGCATGCATGGGGGACCTTTGTTTTAGTTCTTCTTAGCCAGTTTAGCATACTGTGCAGCAATGTAAAGAATGAGAAGGAAGAATTCCAGTACTCATGGGGGGACATTTATTTAATCAGTATTATTTGAGTATTTTAAATGACAAGTAGTTACTGAGTAACTAAAATTAAATTAATCTAGAAATGTAAAAAAAGCCAAAACTGATTTGATCTGTTACCTAATTTGAGACCTGGGAGAAAGTTTCATGAGCCTCTTTCTGATACCCTCATCTTGCAGACATAAAAATGGATGCCCACAGAAATTAAACTGGCTAGTCAAAGTCATATTTATCAGAATCTGGACTAAGACCTGGGTCTGCTAACTCCTGTTCACAAATCATTACTAAAGTCAACAGGCTATCTCCTGGAGAGGGAAAAAGGGGTGAAGGCCCAAATGAAAGCCTTTCTGGCTATTTAATACACTGTCACTGCACAGCCAAAGCTCAGAGATATTGATAGCCTAAGAATCAACCGGGAGAGAATGGCACATGAGTCACTGCTGTGGCACCCTTGAAAAAGAAGGTAATATTGCATATATTGAGATGAAACAGTAGCTAATAGCGATAAATGCATTCTTTAAACAAAAAAATTATCTTTAAACTGTGTTAGTGCCCTTGATGAGATAGTCTTGCCAGGGCCAAAATGTTCCAAGTGAAGGGAAAGACATTTGTGGAGGTTTGGAAATGGAAACAGATGACTCCTTTGGAGAACAGCAAGTTCTTCAGTGTAGCTGGGGAAGAAGGGACATAGTAGGAGATGGAGAGAAGTGGTAGGAGATGCGACCTGAAGGAAGCACCAGCCAAGCCTTCTTTGCAAAACTAAGGAGTTTGAATTTTATCCTGAAAGCTAGGGACAACTTATAAGGGCCAAGAAACTTTCTAAAACATGTGTCTTTTCTTAATTACTTAAGCTTCAAGACTCTTTTCAGAGGTCCTCTCATTCATGAACTTGTTCGACTCCTTGGACAGTTGAGTGTATTTTATTTATTTAAGAGCTTTAAGGGTTCCAATCTGTTTGGAAGGAAGATACTTTTTAACTTAATGGTTCTCTCTAGAAAGATAGATAGATAGATAACATATATTTGGTATACTTTGCCATCAGGTGCTATTGAGAAAAAAATATAAACAAGAACCCACATAACTTTTTTGTTTCTTTTTTTTTAAAAGATAGGGTCTCACTCTGTATTTCTTCTTAGGCTGGAGTGCAGAGTGACACAATCACGGCTCACTGCAGCCTTGCCCTCTCAGGCTAAACAACTCTCCCATCTCAGCCTCCGGAGTAGCTGGGACTACAGGTGTGTGCTACCATGCCCAGCTAATTTTTGTATTTTTTGTAGAAACTGGGTTTTACCATGTTGCCCAGGCTGGTCTCAAACTCCTGGGCTCAAGTGATTTTCCTGCCTTAGCCTCCCCACGTGCTGGGATTGTAGGCATAAACCACCACTCCCAGCCACATGTAATTAAAAATAATAATAATTTGTCCATGTTTGTTTCACTATCACCTAATGAATACCACTTAGATTTTTGGTTTTTTTTCCTTAGATGGAGTCTTGCTCTGTAGCCAGGCTGGAGTGTAGCGGCACGATCTCTGCACACTGCAACCTCCGCCTCCCGGGTTCAAGCGATTCTCCTGCCTCAGCCTCCCGAGTAGCTGTGATTACAGGCACTCACCACAATGCCCGGCTAATTTTTATTTTGTATTTTTAGTAGAGATGAGGTTTCGCCATGTTGGCCAGGCTGGTCTCGAACTCCTGACCTCAAGTGATCTGCTGGCCTCGCCCTCTCAAAGTGCTGGGATTACAGGCGTGAGCCACTGCGCCTGGCCCTACCATTTAGATTTAAAAATCTCCTCCTTAGAAACAGATTGTAGCCCTTAAATTTCTCCTATAGAGAAAGATGATGAATATGATAGAAATGTTGAGACAAGACTTATAGACCCACATTTTTCACATTTATCTAGGCTATGTAGGCCGATCCTAAAATCATGAAGTTGAATATATTCTCATATGTTTATTATTTGTATTTCTAGCTCTGGAACTTTTTTTTTTTTCTTTGAGACAGGATCTCACTCTATCACCCAGGCTGGAGTGCAGTGGTGCAATCATGGCTCACTGTAGCCTCGACATCCTGGGCTCAAGTGATCCTCCTGCCTTGGCCTCTCAAAGTACTGGGATTACAGGTGTGAGTCACTGTGCCTGGTGTGGAACTTCTTTTTTACGCTAGGCTGAATCACTGAAACTGGTCACGTTTTTAAGTTGTTGTTTTTTTAAAAAAATTTTAAAATAAGACAGTGTCTCACTCTGTTGCCCAGGCTGGAGTGCAGTGGCACAATCTCAGCTCACTGCAACTTCTGCCTCCTGGGTTCAAGCAATTCAGCCTTCTGAGTAGCTGAGATTACAGGAATGCATACTACACTCAGCTGATTTTTGTATTTTTAGTTGAAATGGGGTTTTGCCACGTTGGCCAGGCTGATCTCCAACTCCTGACCTCAGGTAATCTGCCCACCTTGGCCTCTCAAAGTGCTGGGATTACAGGCGTGAGCCACTGCTCCTGGCCTGCTGGTCAAGTTTTAAGGATTAGCCAATGACAACTCAGACTAGGCTGAGACTACCTTTGCGCAAGAACAAGGACACTGATGCTCCAGGTATGTTTTTTTTTTTTTTTTTTTTTTTTTTTTTTGGAGAAGGAGTCTCCTTCTGTCGCCCAGGCTGGAGTGCAATGGCGCGATTTTGGCTCACTGTAAGCTCCGCCTCCCAGGTTCATGCCATTCTCCTGCCTCAGCTTCCTGAGTAGCTGGGACTATAGGCACCTGTCACCACGTCCGGCTAATTTTTTGTATTTTTAGTAGAGATGGGTTTTCACCGTGTTAGTCAGGATGGTCTCGATCTCCTGACCTTGTGATCTGCCCGCCTCAGCCTCCCAAAGTGCTGGGATTACAGGGTGAGCCACTGTGCCTCGCCCCAGGTATGTTCTTTTCCAGTGCATATCATATTTGTCATGAAAGCATACCTACGGTTTGGTGAGCTCTGCTACCTTTAAGAAGGTGGAATCCTTCAGGTCAGAAGATCCCAGAACTACGGGTCTTTTATTCCTTTTTGGTTTGGGGAGGGGGGAAATGAAGGTCAGAAATGTTAGCAGGCTGGGCACGGTGGCTCACATCTGTAATCCCAACGCTTTGGAAGGCTGAGGCAGGCAGATCACTCGAGGCCAGGAGTTTCAAATCAACCTAGGCAACATAGTGATACTCCATCCCTACACAAAATACAAAAACATTAGCTGAGTATAGTAGCATGTACCCATAGTCCCAGGCACTTGGGAGGCTGAGGTGGGAGAATTGCTTGAGCCTAGGAGATGGAGGCTGCAGTGAATGGTGATTGCACCATTACACTCCAGCCTGGGCAATAGAGCAAGACCCCATCCCTTAAAAATTTTTTTAAAATGTTAGTACTCACGACTTTAACTTATGATCACAAAAGGGATTTCCAGTGTCACAATAGTGTACTTTCATGTTTTATTTTTGCTTTGCCATCGCATGTACCCAGAGTTTCAGTGCTAAAGGCCTGTACCTTGCTTCTCATACAGTCTTTGCCTATTTTTTCATTAAATGTTGACATTTACTTTTTATTTTTTTTGAGATGGAGTTTCACTCTTGTTGCTCAGTCTGGAGTGCAATGGCCTGATCTCGGCTCACTGCAACCTCCACCTCCCAGGTTCAAGCGATTCTTCTGCCTCAGCCTCCCGAGTAGGTGGAATTATACAGGCGCCCACCACCACACCTGGCTAATTTTTGTAATTTTAGTAGAGATGAGGTTTCACCAAGTTGGTCAGACTGGTCTTGAACTCCTGACCTCAGGCAATCCACTCGCCTCGGCCTCCCAAAGTGCTGGGATTACAGGCATGAGCCACCGCGCCTGGTGACATTTGCCATTTCTAAGCATTCCATATAATGTCTATGTTTCCCTTCCTTCCACTGGAAAAAATCTATTATTATTCAAAATTCTGTTTCCTATTCCCTGGTGAAACTCCTTTATCTTCCACAGGTAGAATAAATTTCTGTCAGATGTTTTTAAAAGAAATTTTTTTGTAGACATGGGGTCTTGGAGTCTTGCAATGTTAGCCAGGCTGGTCTCGAACTCTTAGCCTCAAGCAATCCTTCTGCCTCAGCCTCCCAAAGTGTTGGGATTGCAGTCATGAGCCACCATACCTGACCTTATCTTAGACTATCTTAAGAAGAGTTCATTCTTATGATAACAATATTTTCTGAGTCAAAAATGAGGTCAGGCATTGGCTTAGACAAGGATTTCATGACCAAAAGCCCAAAAGCAAATGCAATAAAAACAAAAATAAATAGCTGGGACCTAATTAACCTAAAGAGCATTTGCACAGCAAAAGGAACAGTTAGCAGATTAAACAGACAACCCATAGAGTAGGAGAAAATCTTCTCAATCTACATATCTGACAAAGGACTAATAACCAGAATCTACAATGAACTCAAACAAAGCAGTAAGAAAAAACAAACAATCCCATCAAAAAGTGGGCTAAGGACATGAATAGACAATTTTCAAAAGAAGATATACAAATGGCCAACAAACATATGAAAAAATACTCAACATCACTAATGATAAGGGAAGTGCAAATCAAAACCACAGTATGATACCACCTTACCCCTTCAAGAATGGCCATAATAAAAAAATCAAAAAGCAGTAGATGTTTGCGTGGATGCAGTGATCAGGGAACACTTTTACACTGCTGGTGGGAATGTAAACTAGTACAACCACTATAGAAAACAGTGTGGAGATCCCTTAAAGGACTGAAAGTAGAACTATGATTTGATCCAACAATCCCACTACTGGGTATCTACCCAGAGGAAAAGAAGTCATTATTCGAAAAAGATACTTGCACATGCATATTTATAGCAGAACAATTCCCAATTGCAAAATTGTGGAACTAACCCAAATGCCCATCAGTCAAAGAGTGGATAAAAAAACTGTGGTATATATATGTGATGGAATACTGCTCAGCCATAAAAAGGAATGAATTAACAGCATTTCCGGCAGGGTGCTGTGGCTCACACCTGTAATCCCAGCACTTTGGGAGGCCAAGTTGGGCAGATCACAAGGTCAGGAGATCGAGACCATCCTGGCCAACATGGTGAAACCCTGGCTCTACTAAAAATACAAAAAAAAATTAGCTGGACATAGTGGCGTATGCCTGTAATCCTAGCTACTCAGGAGGCTGAGGCAGGAGAATCACTTGAACTGGGGAGTCAGAGGTTGCAGTGAACTGGGATTGCGCCACTGCACTCCACCTGGCGACAGAGAGAGACTCCGTCTCAAAACAAACAAACAAACAACAGCCACACACACAAAAAAACAAAAAAACAAAAAAACCCCACAGCATTTCCAATGGCCTGGATGAGATGGGAGATTATTGTTCGAAGTGAAGTAACTCAGGAATGGAAAACCAAACATCGTATGTTCTCACTGATATATGGGAACTAAACTATGAGGATGCAAAGGCATAAGAGTGATACAATAGGCTTTGGGGGCTTGGGGGGAAGAGTGGTAGGAGGGCAAAGGATAAAATACAACATATGTGGTGCAGTGTATGCTGCTCGGGTGATGGGTGCACCAAAATCTCACAAATCACCACTAAAGAATTTACTCATGTAACTGAATACCCCAATAACTTATGGAAAAATAAAATAAAATAAAATAAAAATGAGGTCAGGGCTGGGCATGGTGGCTCATTCCTGTAATCCTAATACTTTGGGAGGCTGAGGCAGGTGGTTCACTTGTGCCTGGGAGTGCAAGACCAGCCTTGGCAACATGGTAAAATCTCATCTTTACAAAAATTACAAAAAATTAGCTAGGCATGGTGGTATATACCTTTAGTTCAAGCTACTAGGGAGGCTGAGGTGGGAGGATCACCTGAGCCTGGGAAGTTGAGGGTGCAGTGAGCTGTGACTTCACTACTATACTCCAGCCTGGGCAATGGGAGTGAGACACTATCTCAAAAAAAAAAAAAAAAAAAAAAAAAAAAAAAAAAGAGATCAGGACATAACATTGACACATGGTAAGATTTGTTGAGCACATAAACAAATGTATTCTTTGAAAACACTCCTGTTCTGGAAAAGCCATGCCACAAACATAGCAGTTATTTCATTGAATGTATAGGTATGGCTTAAAAAATAGCACCTGCAACCTAAGGAGTTACCAATCAGCACCAGAATGGTAATTTGTAAGAACGATACAGCCTGGTACTAGGAAGAACACAGATTTGAATTCAGGTGATTACCTTTGTGACCTTAAGCATGTTACTTTCTCACTGAACTTCAGTTTACTTGTCTGTAAGATGTGGGTACATATGTGCTTTGCAGTGTTCCTCTGAGATTTAAGGTAGCTAATCTATGAAAAGGGCTTGTGATACCCGATGCACAGTAAGCACTCAATGAAACCTCATTCCCTTGTGACTTTATAGTGTATTTCTCAAAGAAGTCCTCATCAAGTATTTAATTGGATTATCATAATACAGATAGTATTTTTGATTTTGGAGAATTAGTTATGAGTACACCACAACTGGTCTGGAATATTTCATTCGCAAGTTAGAATAAAACATAAATCCATTTTAAAAAAAGGTTTTCCATTTCAGTCATCATTATCCTCATTTCTCTCCATCTCACCAAAAGAGCAGTGTCAATGGCCATGGAATTGCAAACCAGTTGGCAGCTGAATAACTTTCAGCACTCGCTCTGTCACACACATACACACACACAAGCATGTGCACATGCACATGGGTTGTCTGAGGAAACAGAAAAACATTACAAGACATAGTGATGCATTTAGGATTTTCCAAGAGGAATTTCCTCTCTTCCTTTCCTTTCTTGGTTTTGTCCCTCCCAGCAGGTCAGAAAAAGGTGCACAGCAGGATGTGAAGATGCTCTCTGCTCTGAGCACGGGCTGGTTCCTTCTCTGTCAGGGAACTTCTCAAATGAGAAGAGATGGAAGAAGAGATTTTTGAGGGAGGAGAGAGAAAGTCATTTTACGGCCTGGCGCGGTGGCTCACACCTGTAATCCCAGCACTTTGGAAGGCCGAGGCGGGTGGATCATGAGGTCAGGAGATCAAGACCATCCTGGCTAACACGGTGAAACCCTGTCTCTACTAAAAATACAAAAAATTAGCTGGGTGTGGTGGCGGGTGCCTGTAGTACCAGCTACTCAGGAGGCTGAGGCAGGGGAATGGCATGAACCCAGGAGGCGGAGCTTGCAGTGAGCCGAGATTGCGCCACTGCACTCCAGCCTGGGCGACAGAGCCAGACTCTGTCTCAAAAAAAAGAAGTCACTTTACACCAGGGAAGAGGAAGAGAGGAGACTCAGAATGCAAGCAAACATTGCTACTTTTCTTCCCCTTCCTTAATACCAATTACTGCCAACAATCTGCTGCATTCACATCTTGCTAGGTGTTTAAAAATCCATCCCAAATTTGCCTCATTTCTGTCACTCTTCTTGGTGTGCTTGTAGATAAATGGTTATAGAAGTTTATTTGTAAAAATGGTAAATATTACTTCTCTATTAAAATCTTTTCTCAAAAGAGTCAACACAACTAATTATTATGAAAATAAATATAATTATTGTACTGAAATACTTAATATAATTTTATGTTGTGTGGCATCTCAGGCTACTTGCCCCGACTGTCTCACCCACCCCTTGCTAACCTGGCTGCCTTTTCCTGTGGGACAAATTCCTCCTTAGCTTCCTGAATATTTCTCTATGTCAGACTTATTTTATCTTATTTTTCCAGATTAGAGGTTTTTGGTGGTTGGGGGAAGAAGTGCTACAGATACACATGGCTTAGCTTTTCTCTACAATATGATTTTTTTTTTTTTTTTTTTTTTGAGACGGAGTCGTGCTCTGTCGCCCAGGCTGGAGTGCAGTGGCCGGATCTTAGCTCACTGCAAGCTCCGCCTCCCGGGTTAACGCCATTCTCCGGCCTCAGCCTCCCGAGTAGCTGGGACTACAGGCGCCCGCCACCTCGCCCGGCTAGTTTTTTGTATTTCTTAATAGAGACGGGGTTTCACCGTGTTAGCCAGGATGGTCTCGATCTCCTGACCTCGTGATCCGCCTGTCTCGGCCTCCCAAAGTGCTGGGATTACAGGCTTGAGCCACCGCGCCCGGCCGATTCTAAAAATCTTTTCTAACAACTTACATCACTTTGATTACTTTTGAGATGAAACATTGAACAATATGATTTGTATAGTAACGACTGTTTGTGTTTTAAACTAATCATATTTTGAGGTCAGTTCAATTCTGTTATTATTATGTGTCTCACCCACCCCAACCTATGACTCCTTCCTATTTGGCACTCTGGGGATTATGCTAGTGTACTTATCTTGCAAAATATTACACTGTGGTGATATGATTAAGTTATTTCATCAGAATATAGCATTAAAGCTATTATATGTTCCTGGAAAATTGTAGTGCTGAGCCAGTTCTTAATAGTTATTTCTGCCCAGTCACACTACTTCTGAATTACACATCACTACTAGTAAGTCCAATAAAAGTTTATTCCAAATGACGTGTTTGCTAATAAATCTGGAGAAAATTTGAAAATTCCCTGGGAGTCAGCAGAATAGTTTTTTTTTTTTCTTTCTTTTTTTTTTTTTTTTTTTTTTGGTTTTTGCTTTTTTCCTGAGACAGAGTTTTGCTCTTGTTACCCAGCCTGGAGTGCAATGGCGTGATCACAGCTCACTGCAACCTCCGCCTCCCGGGTTCAAGCATGTCTCCTGCCTCATCCTCTCGAGTAGCTGGGATTACAGGTGCCCTCCACTATGCCCGGCTAATTGTTTGCTTTTTTTTTTTTCTTTTTTTTGAGACGGAGTCTCGCTCTGTAGCCCAGGCTGGAGTGCAGTGGCCGGATCTCAGCTCACTGCAAGCTCCGCCTCCCGGGTTCACGCCATTCTCCTGCCTCAGCCTCCCGAGTAGCTGGGACTACAGGCGCCCGCCACCTCGCCCGGCTAGTTTTTTGTATTTCTTAGTAGAGACGGGATTTCACCGTGTTAGCCAGGATGGTCTCGATCTCCTGACCTCGTGATCCACCCGTCTCGGCCTCCCAAAGTGCTGGGATTACAGGCTTGAGCCACCGCGCCCGGCCGATTGTTTGCATTTTTAGTAGAGTTGGGCTTTCACCATGCCATTGGCCAGGCTACTCTCAAACTCCTGACCTCAGGTGATCTGCCCACCTTAGCTTCCCAAAGTGCTGGGATTACAGGCATGAACTACCACACCTGGCTGAAAATTGTTTTTTACACTAACAAAATTTTACAGTACATTTTACATATTGGAGTTGAAAATTCTTATTAGAGAAAGAGGAAAAGGATTTAGAAAATTATTAGGAAGTTTGTTAATGTTTGATTTCATGAGAATTTTAATAGTTTCCTGTTAATGAAAATAACAATGATGAAATAAACAGTAACCAAGATATATTGGGTGTTTAAAAGGTGACAGACATTATTCTAAATGCTTGACACTTTTTTTTTCTTTTTTTTGGTGGGGACGGAGTCTTGCTCTGTTGCCCAGGCTGGAGTGCAGTGGCATGATCTTGGCTCACTGCAAGCTCCGCCTTCCAGGTTTATGCCATTCTCCTGCCTCAGCCTCCCGAGTAGCTGGGACCACAGGCGCCTGCCACCACGACCGTCTAATTTTTTTGTATTTTTAGTAGAGATGGGGTTTCACCGTGTTAGCCAGAATGGTCTTGATCTCCTGACCTTGTGATTCGCCCACCTCGGCCTCCCAAAGTGCTGGGATTACAGGTGTGAGCCACCGCGCCCAGCCACGGCTTTACACATTGTTTTTTTTTTTTTTTTTTTTTTTTTTTTTTTTTTTTTTGAGACGGAGTCTCGCTCTGTCGCCCAGGCTGGAGTGCAGTGGCCGGATCTCAGCTCACTGCAAGCTCCGCCTCCTGGGTTCACGCCATTCTCCTGCCTCAGCCTCCCGAGTAGCTGGGACTACAGGCGCCCGCCACCTCGCCCGGCTAGTTTTTTGTATTTTTTTTAGTAGAGACGGGGTTTCACCGTGTTAGCCAGGATGGTCTCGATCTCCTGACCTCGTGATCCGCCCGTCTCGGCCTCCCAAAGTGCTGAGATTACAGGCTTGAGCCACCGCGCCCAGCCGGCTTTACACATTGTAACAAATTTAGTCTTTATAACTATTTCTACCTTCTCCCCCCTACTTGGTTTCCCAGGAGGCTGAGATTTGTAGACAGCATCATCGGGGTCACTTGCCATTTGACCTTCAGGAGTGTATGGCTGATGGGAGGCACTGGCATGAGATTGGAGGAAGGAAGGAGGAGGGTCAGGTTGGGGTATGTGTTTCCTGACCTCCTTCCTGCCAGATAGAGGCAGTTGTCTGCATCCCTGCTAGAGCATGGAGCCCTTGTGGCCACCTGCATACAGCTACCATCTGGGTGCTGATAAATGATTTCTCCCTTCCTGCCTGGGAGTGGTAATGGTGTTCTGCCCAAATCTTTATAACCAGTGTCTTTATTAAGTAAACCTCCTCTATTATTCTCCAGGAGTGCTCCATCTCTTTTCTGCCAGGATCCTGGCTGATATGCTTGATTGATAGTTTGGCGGAATGCAGAATTCTCAATTAGAAATAACGTCTCTCAGAATTTTAATGACATTGCTTATTGCTTCTGACTTCCAGTGTTGTTTGTTGAAAAGTCGATATTTTGATTCCTGAATTTCTGTCTCCCCAACCCTAAAATCTTGCAAAAATCTTTTTGTCTCTGGTGTTCTGAAATGCTACAAAGTTACATCTTTTTGAAAGACTTTTTCCACCACTGTGTTGGACAATGAGTTCTTAAAATCTGAATGCATATGTCCTTGAGCACTGGGAATTTTTCATGATGATTTTGCTACTGATTTTCTCCTTTCTGTTTTCCAAGTTTTCTGTTTCTAGGATTCATATTTCTATATAATAGATGTGGGAACTTCCAGTTTTATCCTCTAGTTCTCCAGATCTTTTTGCTTTTCTTTTATACTTTTTGTCTTTTTTATTTACTTTCTGAGAGGTTTGCCTAACTTTATCTTCCAATGCTTCTATTGAGTTTTTCATTTCTGCCATCACTCTTTTTTTATTTCCAAGATCTGTTTTCTGCTCCTTGGATAAGCCATTTAAAAGTAGATATTTTTCTTTCATGAGTGTAATATCTCCTTTCGACTATATAAGGATATTGGTTATGCTGGTTTTTGAAGTTTACTTCTTCCTTCTTACACTCTGTTTCCTCCAAGCTCCTTTTGTTCTTTTGTCTTCATCATCATTTTTTATATTAAATGTTCCTGCAGTTCTGATAATCCATGAGTGTTTGCTCATATTTAAGAATTGGGAGTAAAATGATGAATGGTGTCCTCAGTGCATGGGTGAGTCTCGTTGACTATGACATTCATTCTAGGGTGATCTGGCTGGGCTGTATTGGTGAAAAACCCTCAATGTCAGTATCTTTAGGTCTGAACCCTTGGACTGGTCCTGGCTGTCAGGTGGCAGGAGTGGTGTGGGGGATGAAGGCCAGGGTCTCATCATTCATTATGCAAATATTCGCTTAATCATTCTGCTTTTAGTATATCACCTTTATTCTCCATTGTAACTGATTTTGCCCTGTCCAGAGACAATCTGTTTTACTGCCTTCAAGGAAGAAGACCCGCCAGTCTTCCACAGGGAAAGGAGAAGGGCAGTGGCCAAGCTGATCAGGGTTGGGGCATGGATCTGGGAGTTATGATGATTCCGCAACAGACTTTCCACCAACCTTCACATTTTTTCGACTTTTCTAAGTATATGGCACTATCAATTCCTGAGCCTTTTTTCTTTTTCTCTATAATACAAACCAGTCACTGTTCTTAGAATGCCTCACTACTGGAATAGGATTTAACTAGCTTTTCTGCTAAGGTAGTTGCCCCTCTCTCATATGCTTTCTAGCTTCCACAACCTTTATATTAGAGATTTTTTTAAAAATATAACATTTTAGTGTCATTTTAGCAGGATTTTAGGATGGAGAGAATATTGATGCTTTTGTTAAATTCACCATCTTTACCTACTTAAAGCTGTTAACTTCTCACAGCTGAAAGGAGTAATCTATAATAGCCTGTTCTTTGCCTTCTATATACTTTAAAGCACTCGCTTCCCCAATATTTGGCTGTTTATTGATTGCTAATGAAACAAGACCACTTGATAATTTGTTGCAACTGGTAAGATATATTCTTCTTACATGGAAATGAGCAATCCTATGAAAAAAGCAAGGGTGACTCAAGAACTGTGCTCTGAGTACCGTTAGAACACCGTGTTAACAACTTAATAATATGTCCCTATTAGGGCCAGGTAATTTTTGCCCTTGGCCACGGCCACCATGAAACCATGGAATTTTGTTTTAGCATTTTCTGTCTTTCGAAAAATCTCCCAATACATACGTTCTCAGGAGGAGGTAGTAGCCACCTTGACCTTAGCAGATTCAGGGGACATGTGACCTTGGATCGTCGTATTGGACATTCTCTCCTGTGCTTTTTCATTCAACGGATAGAAGGTCATGGGAACAGATGGAGGCCCTGTCTATCACAGAGGCAGAGACCTTGATGTCCTGTTGGAGGACAGTTGCCTGGGTTTCTGTTGTTTGACCTGGTCACACAGTCCTCCCTGAGATTATTCTCAGTTTTCAAGATTGTTCATCTGGCCACTCATTAATTTAGTCAGCCTTGATGACCTTCTAATAAATTTCTGTTTTACTTAAGATAGCAAGCCATGTTTCAGTTGCAAACAAGAGCCCTGACTAAAAACACTACAACCACAGGAAAGAAATTTGCAAGTGCCACAGGTGGCTGGGAGGTTGGAATGGAAGAGAAACAAATCCAACAGGCCTTCAGTAAATAAATTTAAAATGCTTGCCCCTTTAGGAATGGATTGCCGGTATTCCCTGCCTATGAAAACAATGGTGGACTTTCACAATTTTTTTTCTTACAATCTAAGAGGATGTCAATGGCCCACTTCTGTGCCTCTGAAATCCCATGTTTGTTTTACCAGAGCCAAAGGGAATGACTCACTAATGAGGACCAGATTCGCCTGCGTCTAAAATGCCAAGGGAGTTGTTTAGTAATATTTAGGAGCAATCCCTCCTAAATAGCACCAATCTAAAATAGTTCAATAAATTACATGGGAAATTAAATTGATTTTTGGGCTACCAATATTATATCACTCTTTTTTTTTTTTTTTTTTTTTTTTAGACGGTGTCTCTCTCTGTCGCCCAGGCTGGAGTGCAGTGGCGCGATCTCGGCTCACTGCAAGCTCCGCCTCCCGTGTTCACGCCATTCTCCTGCCTCAGCCTCCCAAGTAGCTGGGACTACAGGCGCCGCCACCATGCCTGGCTCATTTTTTGTATTTTTTAGTAGAGACGGGGTTTCACTGTGTTAGCCAGGATGGATATATCACTCTTATATACTCAGTTAAATCAAATGAGTTCAATTTGACTTATGGCATAATAGTAACAGTTAACTCGATTGACAGCAATCTAATCTGACACACACACACACTTTAAGATATTATCAGTACCAAAGAAATAAATGAAACAATCTTATTGTAAAAATAATTTTAAAACAACACAGATATATTTAAAATAAAACCTGAAAAAACCTCTTTTCTAATCCTCACTCTCCCCAACCTACCCCCAATCTCATTCCCTCACCATAGATAACCTCTGTTAACAGTTAGATTTGTGTGTCCTTCCAGACCTGGCTGTTACTTTTTCTGTCTACATACCTATACACACATTTGTAGATGTCCTTTTTACATATTTTTAGTCTTAACCATGTTACTTTGAGGCATGTTTTTTTATTTATCCAATGTATTTTAGAGATCTTTTCAAATCAATACATGTAAGACTTCCTTCTTTTTTTTTTTTTTTTTTTTTTTTTTTTTGAGACAGAGTCTCGTTCTGTCTCCCAGGCTGGAGTGCAATGGCGCAATTTCGGCTCACTGCAAGCTCGGCCTCCTGGGTTCACGCCATTCTCCTGCCTCAGCCTCCCGAGTAGCTGGGACCACAGGCGCCCACCACTACGCCCAGCTAATTTTTTTTTGTATTTTCAGTAGAGACAGGGTTTCACCGTGTTAGCCAGGATGGTCTCGATTGTTAGCCAGGATGGTCTCAATCTCCTGACCTCGTGATCCGCCCGCCTTGGCCTCCCAAAGCGCTGGGATTACAGGCGTGAGCCACTGCGCCCGGCCAAAACTCCTTTCATTTTTTAAAAGACTATACAGTATTATATAATATGGCTTAACCACAATTAACTAGGTGAATACCATATTTCTGAACTTAAGTTGTTTGCATTTTTTTCTCTATTATAAACAATGCTAACATAGATATCCTGTGTTATATATTAAATGCCTATATGCACGTAAGTATTTTGGTATAGTAAATTATTCCTAGAAGTAGAGTCCTAGGTTAAAGCTGTGCATGTTTAACATTTTGAAAGATCCTGCCCCCCATCAAATAGTCTCCTGTGGTTTTAATTTGCATTTCTATGCTTACTAGAGAGTTTGTGCATCTTCCTTCGTATCTTTGTTGTGAAATTATCTGCTCATACTATTTGTTGACTTATCTAGTAGATTGATTATATTTTTCTTACTGTTTGGCTGAGTAGTATTTTCATAGTAAAACATTTACTTTTTTTTTCTTGAGTCGGAGTCTCACACTGTCACCCAGGCTGGAGTGCAATGGCGTGATCTCGGTTCACTGCAACCTCCGCTTCCTGGGTTCAAGCGATTCTTCTGCCTCAGCCTCCCAAGTAGCTGGGATTACAGGTGCCTGCCACCACACCCGTCTAACTTTTTGTACTTTTAGTAGAGATGGGGTTTCACTATGTTGACTGGGCTGGTCTCGAACTCCTGACCTTGTGATCCACCCGCCTCGGCCTCCCAAAGTGCTAGGATTACAGGCATGAGCTACCGCGCCCGGTGTAAAACACTTTCATGATATGCAGAAGTTTAAAAGCAAATGGCAATTTCACCTCCATTTTGCCCTAATTGCTTTATCTGAAGCAATATACTTAATGACTTGTTGAACTTTTTAAGTTGCTTGCCAAGAAGTGTATCAATGCCACTCATGTGCATTAAACCGACTTATACTGTGTATCTCAAAAATAATTGAAAAGGACAAATAAATTACTGAAGTTATATTCTCTAGATAGCTCTTTTAAATTTTATACTTTTTTTTTTTTTAAGAGGCGGGGTCTCATTCTGTTGTCCAGGCCAGAGTACAGTGGCACAATCCTCCTACCTCAGCCTCCAAAAGTGCTAGGATTACGGGCATAAGCCACTGTGCACAGTCATTATTTACATTTTAATTAATTTAAAAATTAGGGTGTTCGCAGACCTAGACAAGTTTATGCTAACATTGATATGGAAAGACACAAGTTCTAAAATAGGTAGCGCAATCTTGAAAGAACAGAGAAACAAGAATCACTGTACCTGATATTAAGACATACTATGCAGTGATAGTAATGAAGACAACGTGTCCTTGCAGAAGGATAGACACAGATCAATAGAACATATTTTAAAATCCAGAAATAGATCCACACAAATATGCTCAACTAATTTTTGACACAGCTGAAATGTTTCAGGAGGAACAGACGTTCAACAAACGGTGCCGGAAAAATTAGGCATCCATAAGCAAAATAATGAGTCAAGACCTAAACCTCACACCTTATTCAAACATTAACTCAAAATGGATTATGAACTCAAAGGTAAAATGTAAAATTATAGAAGTTAGGGAAAAAAGGAGAAAAAATTAAGGATCTATGACTAGGCAAAGAGTGCTTAGATTATACCAAAAACACTATTCATAAAGGGAAAAAATTAATTAATTGGACCTCATCAAAAGTTTTAAAACCTTTGCTCTCTGAAAGATCCTGTTAACAGGATGAAAAGACAAGCTACAAACTAGGAAAAAGCTCTGAAATCCATATATTTAACAAAGGACTAGTATCTGGAATACATAAAGAATACTCAAAATGCAACAGCAAAATGACAAACAATCCAATCAGAAAATGGGCAAAACCCATAGACTGTATACCTCACTAAAGAGGTGTACAGATAGCAAATGAAAAGATATTCAACATCATTAGCCATTAGAGAAATGCAAAATTAAAATAATGATGAGATATCACTATCAGAAGGGCTAAAATTAAAAATAATGACAACAACAAATGCAGACGAGAATGTGGATAAACTGAATCACTCCTATATTGCTGGAGGGAGTATCAAATGGTTTAGTCAATTCTAAAAAAACAGTTTGGCAGTTTCCTAAACTAAAGAGGCAAAAGACTTTTCTTAGAATGGGAGAAAAAACTTACAAACCATATATCTGATAAGTGTCTAGTATCCAGAATATATAAAGGACTCATAATAAAAATTGACAACCTAGTTGAACAATTGGCACAGGATCTGAATAAACATTTCTACAAAGAAGATATTCAAATGGTCATTGAGTGTGTGAAAAGATACTCAACACCACTGTTCATCAGGGAAATGCAAATCGAAAGTAGTTCATGCCCAGTAGGATTGATAGAATCAAAAATCAGATAACAACAAGTGCTGGTGAGAATATGGAGAAGTTGGAACCTTCATCAACTGCTGCTGAGAATGTCAAATGGTGAAGTCACTCTGAAAAACAGTCTGAACAAGGATCCTTATGGTGAAGTGTTACCATTGAGGAAACTGGGTGAAGGGCACATAGGAACTCTGAACAATTTCTTTCAATTGAATGTGAATCTATAATTATTTCAAAATTTAAAAGTTTAATTAAAGAACAAAAAACAACAGGCCTCAAGAGGCTGAGGAATTTTAATACCTAACAGAAAAATCAATAATTAAAAAATTATGGTAGATATCTTCAAGTCAACTCTATATTCAAAAATGTTCCTTCTTAGAAAGGAAACACCCTTTTAAACACCCTTGGCTTTTTAAAATTTAATTTTTATACTTATCAGAGTTTAAAAAGTCAGATAGTTCTAGAAGACTGAAAATACGGTAACTTGCTAGACTTCTCAACTGCTGCCTCTTAGTTCCCACTTTCAGAGTCAATAATTTTAAATTTTTTCAGAAGTTTCTTCAGGTATTTGCCTCTGTTTTTCTATAGTAATATTCTTATAGTGCTATTTCTTATTTTTTCATTTTAGACACCATTCATTTTCTACTATTTCGTATATCATAAAAGATGAGGATTTAGCTCTCTTATCTTCTGCCTACCATCTCTATACTTTCCTACTCCCATCCTCCCAATATGATTCTACCAGAAAAGTAAAGAATATTAAGTGCTTATATTATTATGACTATGCAAATATTATTCTTAGCTGAGTGTACTATGATTAAATATTCGTTCTTGCCCAAGTCTTTGTTTTTCTCTGGAAGTGATAATTGCCTTTTCCCTCCCATTTACTTAGCTTTTTATGTACCTGTTCCTAATTCAACTCCAAACTGTTTACAGAATTATAAAACTACATTCAATATTTGAAAACATATGAATTAAACTGTCAGTTCAAATTTTCTTGCTGACATCCATACCAAAGCCCTCTATCCCTTTTTTCTAATTTGGATAGTTTCTCTCAAGACCTCCTGGGAATTGTCTCTGTCTGCCTCTCCTTTTGAAGACTGTTTACCGAATCTTAAGTATTTTGTTTTCTCAATGTGTCTCATTTTAGTGGAGTACATTCACCAGTAGCTTCCAGAGTAAGGGGATACAGGAGGTTAAATTTTAAGAACTCACCTCTTACAGCTGGGCGCAGTGGCTCACGCCTGTAATCCCAGCACTTTGGGAGGCAGAGGCGGGCGGATCACCTGAGGTCAGGAGTTCAAGATCAGCCTGGGCAACATAGTGAAACTCTGTTTCTACTAAAAATACAAAATTAGCCAGGCGTGGTGGCACATGCCTGTAATCCCAGCTACTCAGGAGGCTGAGGCAGGAGAATCGCTTGAACCTGGGAGGTGGAGGATGCGGTAAGCTGAGATTGTGCCATTGCACTCCAGCCTGGGCAAGAAGAGTAAATCTCCATCTCACCAAAAAAGAAAAAAAGAATTTACCTCTTGCAATGTCTTTATACATACTTGATTGGTAGTTTGAATGAGAATACAGTTCTATGTTGTTAATCATTTTTCCCTAAAACTGTAAAAGCATTATTGCAACATTTAATTTCGTTGAAAAGACTGTTGTCTTTATGGTCTGTAATATTTTGTATGTGACCTATTTTTTGTCTCTTTCTCTGGAAGCTTTTTGGATCTTTCCCTTCCTTCTTTCTCCTTCCTTCCTTCCTTCCTTCCTTCCTTCCTTCCTTCCTTCCTTCCTTCCTTCTTTTTTTTTCTTCTTTTTTTGAGACAAGGTCTCACTCTGTGGCCCAGGTTGGAGTGCAGTGGCACGATCACAACTCACTGCAGCCTTAGCCTCCTGGGCTCAAGCAATCCTCCCACCTCAGTCTCCTGAGTAGCTGAGACTTCAGGCGCATACCACCATGCCTGGCTAATTTTTGTATTTTTTGCAGAGACGGGTTTTTGCCGTGTTGCCCAGGCTTGTCTCGAACTCCTGGCCTCAAGGGATCCACCTGCCTCGGCCTCCCAAACTGCTGGGATTACAGACATGAGCCACTGCACCTGGCCCATTGATCAATACTTTCAGCCTCCAGTTTAATCGTTTCTTGTTCTTTTGTTCTTAAATGCTATATATATTCTCTTATCCTTGTGAGAATATTAATTATAAGTTTTTAAAACATATTCATCTGTTCCTTGCATTATTGTGCACCCACATGATTGTTTATCTCCCTCCTCCAAGCAAGAAGCTTTTATCAAATGTTGGATGATCCTTGACAACTGGAAGCTCTGTATATATGAGGTCTGACAAGTAGGGAGTTTATAGCAGAGTGATTGTTCAGGGATCTGTTTTTTCTTTCTTTTTTTCTGGGCGGTAGCTGTTGGTCTTCTTTTCTGGGGCTGGTCACTCTCCAGAAAGGAATCCTCCACTTTCGTCTTAGGATGGTGGTGATGGAGTGATCTGGGTGCTGAGGTTGATAAGTCTCATTGTTCAGAATGCAGACTTCTATTTGATCTCTGTGTTGCCAGTAAGTTACCTCAGTCATGCCTCCATACCTGCTATCCTTGAGTCTAGAGATTTTTCTGGTTTAACCTCCCCTGAAAATACTGTCAAGCCTTCTGCAGAAGAAGGAGGGTCAGTTACCTCGCTGTGCAGGTGATGAGGAGATGTATTGGTTGAACTGCTTTTATGCAAGCCATCAACCAGTCCTCCCGATTTTAGCCTCATCTGCTTCCCATATTCAGAGACAACTTGCGGCTCTAATTTCTGGGCCTTTGAAGGACTTGGCAGCCAAATCCACATGCTTCTTGGCATCACCCATCCTCACCCCTACTGCAATCACTTAGTTTCAGCTTTCTCTAGTCTGCTAAATCAGTTATCATAAGTCTGTTTTGTTGACATCTCTTGGCAGCTATTTTCTCTTCTCCTATTCTCTCTGTGTCTATTAATTTTTGAAGTTTTCTTTTTCTCTTTTTTTTTGAGACGGAGTCCCGCTCTGTTGCCATACTGGAGTGCAGTGGTGTGATCCCGGCTCACTGCAACCTCCACCTCCTAGGTTCAAGTGATTCTGCTGTCTCAGCCTCCCACATAGATGGGATTACAGGCATCTGCCATCACGCCTGGCTAATTTTTGTATTTTTAGTAGAGACGGGGTTTTCCCATATTGGCCAGGTTGGTCTCGAGCTCCTGACCTCAGGTGATCCACCCGCCTCAGCCACCCAAAGTGCTGGGATTCCAGGTATGAGCCACCGTACCTGGCCTAATTTTTGAAGTTTTCTATTTTTCTTTCTTTCTTTAGTGTTTTTTTTTTTTTTTTTTTTTTTTTTTTAAATTAATACAGGGTCTTGCTCTGTTGCTCAGGCTGGAGTGCAATGGTGTGATCATAGTTCACATAGTTCACTGCAGGCTTGAACTCCTGGGCTCAAGTGATCCTTCTACCTCAGCCTCCTAAGTAGCTGGAACCATGCCCTGCTAATTAATTAATTATTATTATTTTTTGTAGCGACAGGGTCTCACAGTGATGCCCAGGTTGGTCTTGAACTGCTGGCCTCAGGTTATCCTCCTGCCTCAGCCCACCAAAATATTGGGATAACAGGCATGAACCACTGCACCTGGCCTCCATTTTACATTTCTTTATCAATATTTGGTGAGATTTTGGGTGGTAGTGAGATTAACAGGTGTTTTGCTTTGCCGTATTTGAATGGCAGTCTAAATTTTTTTTTTTTTTTTTTTTTTTTTAAGACAAGGTTTCACTCTGTTGCCTAGACTGGAGTGCAGTGGTGTGATCTATGCTCACTGTAACTTCTGCCTCATGGGATCAAGTGATCCCCCCAACCTAAGCTTCCCTAGTAGCTAGGACTGCAGGCACATGCCACCATGCCTGGCTAATTTTTGTATTATGTTGTAGAGATGGAGTTTCGTCATGTTTCCCAGGCTGGTCTCCAATTCCTGGGCTCAAGTGATCCGCCTACCTCTGCCTCTCAAAGTGCTGAGATTACAGGCTTGAGCCATCGCACCTGACCTGCAAACTTCTTTGTTTCTAATATAAACGGTGGTTGCTTCCAAACGATAAGTCTTATGGAGTATCTGCATACTCAGGGAGTAAGGAAATAATGCCAGCACTGTCCACTCTATGTTCTATTCTTCTTTAGTAGGAATTTTCACATGGGCCTAAGACTGCCTGCTTAAGCCCATATCTCTGCTTACAAGGCTTGCCAAGTGGTAGATTTCACAGCCAAATCTAGGTGTTTCTATGGGACTAATTTCTTTCTTTCTTTTTTTTTTTTTTTTAATTTTACTTTAAGTTCCAGGATACATGTGCAGAATGTGCCAGTTTTTTATATAGGTATACATGTGCCTTGGTGGTTTGCTGCACCTATCAACCTGTCATCTAGGTTTTAAACCCTGCATGCATTAGGTATATGTGACTAATTTATTGCCAATTCTGTGATCTGGAATATAAAGCAACAAGATAGAAAACAATCTTGAATAGCAGTCCCAGAGATAACACTACAGAGCAAGATAGAATAATCTGGATTCTTGACACTGTGAAACTGCCACTCCCTTATGCTTGGAATGCTGTGTAAGAGAGACATTAGCTATAACTTCTATTCTGTATAACCCTCTCCTATTGCTTTTTATTTGTCTATTTTGTTTTTCTTCCACCAAGTAAATATTTAAATTAATAAACAATATTTTATGTTGAGGAAGTCAAGAATTATGACATGTGGTAAAGTGATAAAGAGGAAGGATGAAAAAGGAAGAAAAGAAAAATAGTTAAGAATAAATATTTAAGAATTTTAAGAATAAAACAAAAAACATTATTCCTTTAAGATTTAGAGAATAAAAAATTCTCATCCTGCTTTTGGCATCTTTTCTACAAAGAGCTTCTGTGTACCATGTAATTTGATTTCTTTTCTTTTTTTTTAATAAGAAAAGGTTGGAGAAAAATAGCATCATGTAATACTTGGTAGTTGACTAATCTTAGGTTTATTTTATTATTAGTGAAAAATGGGATGCCTTTCTTCCGTTTCTATATTTTAGTCAGACATTATATCATGCAAACTGATTCAATTTTTAATAGTTGTTTTCTGGTGATTCAGTGTCTTTCATTTATTTCTTCACCATGTCTAGATTCTTGTATTGGAAAAAGATGATATTAGACTGTTATGTTTTATTTAACATTGACCAAAAAAGTTCAGAATGTTGATATTACTTTTATTTTTAAGAAATAAAACTCTTTAAATATTTATTTTTATTTTTCTTTATTATTATATTTATGGGCATATAGTTTACATACAATAAAATGCACAAACATTGCATGTTCAGTTCAATGAGTTTAGACAAAACAAGACAGAATACTTACAGCACCTAAGAACTTTTCCTCATGCTCCTTCCCAGGCAATATTCTTTGCTATGGTTTGAATGTTTACTCCCTCCAAAACTCATGTTGAAATGTACTTGCCTGGCTGGGCGCGGTGGCTCACGCCTGTAATCCCAGTACTTTGGGAGCTGAGGTGGGCGGATCACAAGGTCAGGATTTTGAGACCAGCCTGGCCAATGTAGTGAAACCCCGTCTCTACTAAAAATACAAAAAATTAGCCGGGCGTGGTGGCCCGTGCCTGTAATCATAGCTACTCAGGAGGCTGAGGCCCAAGAATCGCATGAATCTGGGAGGTGGAGATTGCAGTGAGTGGAGATGGCGCCGCTGCACACCAGCCCAGGAGACAGTGTGAGACTCTGTCTCCTGCCCTTGTAACAGTATTAAGAGCAAGACCTTTAAGAGGTGATTAAGATACGAATGGGTTGATGCTGTCATGCTCTCTGTCCCTCTCTTGCCCTTTTGCTCTTCTGCCATGTGATGATGCAGTAAGAAGGTCCTTGCCAGATGTTGGCACCTTGATATTGGACTTCTGAGCCTCCAGAACTGTGAGCCAATAAGTTTCTGTTCGTTATAAATTACTCAGTCTGTGGTATTCTATTACAGCAGTGCAAACCAATGAAGACATCTTTCAAACCCTCAGAGTTAAGCAATGTTCCGATTTCTGTCATTGCAGATTAATTTTGCCTGTTTTGGGAACTCATATTTTGCTCAATATGATTGAGTACAATTTTTTGAGGTTAATCTATGTTGCTGTGGGTATTGGTGGCTTAAAAAAAAACTGATTCCATTGTATAAAAATATCACACTTTTAAAATCCATTTTCTTGCTGACAGATGCAGTAGGCAGCCTCTTTCACGGCTTCCAGTGATCCTCACCTCCTGTATTCACACCCTTGTGTAATCTCCTCCCTTTAAGGATGGGTTCAACCTAGTGACTCTCTTCTAATAAATAGAATATGGCAAATGCCATGGCATGTCACTTCCAAGATTTGGATATAAAATATTTGACTTCCATGTCTCTTGTTCTCTGTAGTTCTTCTTGCCTGCTTGTTGTGATAAAGCAAGCTGTCATGGGGTCCACATGGCAAGGAGCTGAAGAAGACCTCCAGCCAACAGTCAGTGAAGAACTCAGGCCACCATTCTAACAGTCTGTGAAAAATTGAATTTTTCCAACAACATGTAAGTAGACTTGGAAGTAAATCCTTCTCCACGCAGAGCCTTGAGATGATCTGGAAATCCAGTCAGCACCTTTGTTGGAACCTTATGAGAGAAGATACGGCTGCCTGAGATTTTTGACCCACAGAAACTGAGATAATAAATGTTTCCATTTACTTTTTGGGTAATTTGTGATGAAGCAGTAGATAGCTGTTACAACAGACATTTGGTTGTTTTTAATTTTTTTTTTATGATGGAGTCTCACCCTCTCACCCAGTCTGGAGTGCAGTGGTACGATTTTGGCTCATTGCAGCCTCCACCTCCCAGGTTTGAGTGATTCTCCTGCCTCAGCCTCCCGAGTAGCTGGGTCTACAGGCGCACGCCACCACACCCTGCTGATTTTTGTATTTTTAGTAGAGATGAGGTTTCACCATATTGGCCAGGCTGGTCTTGAACTCCTGACCTTGTCATCCACCCACCTTATCCTCCCAAAGTGTTGGTATTACGGGCGTGAGCCACCACACCCAGCCTGTTTTCAAATTTTGGTCAGTGTCCTATTTCATTATTTATTTTCTATTTGTTCTTTGCTTCTCTGTTTCAGTTTTCTTGCTTCTTTTGGGTAATATATATTAATTAAAAATATGCCATTCTATCTCATCTATTGACATTTTTAGCTACACCTATTTAGTTATTTTTTAGTAGGTATTCTAGAGATTACAATATTGATCTTTAACTTATTACTAACTACAAATAATGTTTTACTATTAAATAAATAATGTAAGCCTCTTATAACCATATAACTCCATTTACTCTGGTCTTTTGTGCTCTTGTGCCATATATGCTACTTCTATAATATGTTGTTATTCTTTTTGCATTAAAAAATACTTTACCTATACTTAAATATATTTGAAGCCAAAAGAATAGCAATGTATTGTGGGATATACATATAATTTACAGCAAAAATAATGACAATGTATTTAATTTAAAGTGGCATTTTACATTTACCTAGATATTCAGTAGGTGCATTTCATCATCAGAATATTCAGTATACGATCTAATAATAAGACCTTATTTTGAAAGAAGAATAAAAGCCCTAGAATTCATTACCTCCAAAGAATAAATGACACCACAATATAGTAGTTACTTGGATTTCAGAGTTTGTAATCCCAGCTATGCCACTTACTGATTATACAACATGGGGCAATGTACTCACCATCTCTTACTTTCCTACATGTGAGATGAAGATAAAATCTACTTTACATCATGGTTTTCAGGAGAAAATGAGATAATCATTGTCAAGTCCTTGGTATATTTTCTGGCATATAGTTATTCACATCAACCATAGCTACCATCATTGTTATTGCTGCTGTTACTGTTGTGATTATTGTTGCTATTATAATTAGCATTATTATTATTTGTATTAGTAGTGGTGGTGGTGGTGCCTGATTCTCTTCATTCGTTATTTCTCTCTCTGTTCATTATTTCTTTTCTTTTTTTCTTTTTTTTTTTTCGAGTTGGAGTTTTGCTCTTGTTGCCCAGGCTGGAGTGCAGGGGCGCGATCTCGGCTCACCGCAACCTCTGCCTCCCAGGTTCAAGTGATTCTCCTGCCTCAGCCTCCCGAGTAGCTGGGATTACACGCATGCGCCCCCACAACTGGCTAATTTTGTATTTTCAGTAGAGAGGGGGTTTTGCCATGTTGGTCAGGCTGGTCTTGAATTCCCGACCTCAGGTGATCCACCCACCTTGGCCTCCCAAAGTGCTGGGATTACAGGCATGAGCCACCGCACGTGGCCTCTGTTCATTATTTCTTAGTCTTCTTTTAGGATTGTTCTATCTCTATTTACTCAATAATATTCGTATTCTCTGGGATTGAGTTCATGAGTCACTTTTCTTGCTCTTCTACATAGTCTCACTGACTTTGTTTTACCCCCACGAGAATCAGGGAAATGGAGACTCTAATTGTTTAAGTTCTTTTGCAGAGTATTAACTGACACTTGTATACAACCTTTTTTTGTCAAGTTTTGGACTCATAATCCAAGCCTGTTAGACATATCCACTTGGCTATCCAGCAGATGCCACAAATTCAGTATTTCCTAAATAGAACTTATCTTTCTCTTTCCAAGCCTGCTTCTCTGCTCATGTCCACACAGTAGTATCAGTAACATCATATGTCCACACTAAAAACTGGAAGTAACCTTGGACTTCTTTTTTTTTTTTTTCCATTTATCCATTCATTAATCATAAACCCGGATTTGTTGTACTGGAAGATACAACTGTGACAAGATGTCAATCCTGTGTCCTCACAGAACTCATAGCCTGACAAGCTCCAATTGATTACTAAGTCCTACTAATTCTACTCCCTAAGTATTTCTGGAATTTACCCTTTCTTCTTTGTTTCCTTAGCCCTTACCTTAATTCAGTTGTCATCACCTGATGATTCTGCATTTGTTTTCCCCCTAGCTCATTTATCACGCTACAAGAATGATTTTTTAAAAAAAATTTTATTTCCATCAGTTTTTGGGGAACAGGTGGTATTTGGTTACATGAGTAAGTTCTTTAGTGGTAATTTGTGAGATTTTGGTGCACCCATCACCCGAGCAGTATACACTGAACCCAATTTGTAGTCTTTTATCCCTCAGCCCTTCCCACCCCTTCCACTTGATTTCCCAAAGTCCATTGTGTCATTCTTATGCCTTTACATCCTCATAGTTTAGCTCCCACTTATAAGTGATAACATATGGTGTTTGGTTTGCCATTCCTGAATTACTTCACTTAGAATAATAGTCTGCAATCCCATCTAGATTGCTGCAAACGCCATTAACTCATTCCTTTTTATGGCTGAGTAGTATTCTATTATATATCTACACCACAGTTTCTTTATCCACTCATTGATTTATGGGCATATGAGTTGGTTCCATATTTTTGCAATTGCAAATTTTTCTGCTATAAACATATGTGTGTAAGTATCTTTTTTGTATAATGACTTCTTTTCCTCTGGGTAGATACCCAGTATTGGGATTGCTGGGTCAAATTGTAGTTCTACTTTTAGTTCTTTAAAGAATCTCCACACTGTTTTCCATAATGCTTGCACTGGTTTACATTTCCACCAGCAGTGTGAAAGTGTTCCCTTTTTACCACATTCATGCCAACATCTATTTTTTTTGTTTTTAAATTATGGCCATTTTTGCAGGAGTAAGGTGGTATTGCATTGTGGTTTTGATTTGCATTTCCCTGATCATTAGTGACGTTGAGCATTGTTTCATATGTTTATTGACCATTTGTCTATCTTCTTTTGAGAATTGTCTATTCATGTCCTTTTTGATGGGATTTTTTTTTTCTTGCTAATTTGTTTGAGTTATTTGTAGATTCTGGATATTAGTCCTTTGTCGGATGTATCATGATTGTGAAGATTTTCTCTCACTCTGTGGGTTGTCTGTTTACTCTTAGGACTATTCCTTTTGCCATGCAAAAGCTCTTTAGTTTAATTAGGTCCTAGCTATTTATCTTTGTTTTTACTGCATTTGCTTTTGCTTTCTTGGTCACGAAATCCTTGCCTAAGCCAATGTCTAGAAGGGTTTTTCCAATGTTATCTTCAGAATTTTTTTTTTTTTTGAGACAGAGTCTCGCTCTGTTGCCCAGGCTGGAGTGCAGTGGCACGATCTCAGCTCACCATAACCTCCACCTCCTGGGTTCAAGCGATTCTCCTGCCTCAGCCTCGCAGGTAACTGAGACTACAGACACATGCCACCATGCCTGCCTAATTTTTATATTTTTAGTAGAGACGTTTCACTATGTTGGCCAGGCTGGTCTCAAACTCCTGATCTCGTGATCCACCTGCCTTGGCCTCCCGAAGTGCTGGGATTATAGGCATAAGCCACCATGCCCGGCCCTAGAATTTTTACAGTTTTAGGTCTTAGATTAAGTCTTTGATCCATCTTGAGTTGATTTTTGTATAAGGTGAGCGATGAGGATCCAGTTTCATTCTCCTACATGTGGCTTGCCAATTACCCCAGCACCATTTATTGAATAGGATGTCCTTTCCCCCACTTTATATTTTGTTTGCTTAGTTGAAGATCAGTTGGCTGTAAGTATTTGGGTTTATTTCTGGGTCCTCTATTCTGTTTCATTGTTCTACGTGCCTATTTTTATACCAGTACCATGCTGTTTTGGTGACTATGACCTTATACTATAGTTTGAAGTCAGGTAATATGATGCCTCCAGATTTGTTCTTTTCGTTTAGTCTTGTTTCGGCTATGCAGGTGCTTTTTGCTTTCATATGAATTTTAGGATTGTTTTTCTGAAGAATGATGGTGATATTTTGATGGGAATTACACTGAATTTGTATGTAGATTGCTTTTGGCAGTGTGGTTATTTTCAGAATATTGATTCTACCCATCCATGAGCATGGGATGTGTTTCCATTTGTTTGTGTTGTCTATGATTTATTTCAGCACTGTTTTGTAGTTTTCCTTGCAGAGGTCTTTCACCTCTTTGGTTAGGTATATTTCTAAGTATTTTGATTTTTTGTAACTGTTTTAAAAGGATTTAAGTTCTTTATTTTATTCTTAGCTTGGTGTCTGTTGATGTATAGGAGGGTAAAGATTTGTATATTAATTTTGTATCCTGAAATTTTGCTGAATTTTTTTTATCAGTTCTTGGAGCTTTTTGGAGGAGTCTTTAGAGTTTTCTAGGTATACAATCATATCATCAGCCAACAGCAACAGTTTGACTTTCTCTTTATGGATTTGGATGCCCTTTATTTCTTTCTCTTGTCTGATTGCTCTGGCTAGGACTTCTAGTATTATGTTGAAGGGGAGTGGTGAGAGTGGGCATCCTTGTCTTGTTCCAGTTCTAGAGGGAATGATTTCAGCTTTTCCCCATTTAGTATTTTGTTGGTGGTGGTTTTGTCATAGATAACTTTTATTACATTGAGGTATGCCCCTTGTATGCCCAATTTTGCTGAGAGTTTTAATCATAAAGTGATGCTGGATTTTATCAAATGCTTTTTCTGCATCTATTGAGATGATCATTTTATTTTTGTTTTAAATTCTGTTTATGTGTTGTATCACATTTATTGAATTGTGTATGTCAAACCATCCCTGCATCCTTGGTATGAAACCCACTTGATCATGGTGGATTATCTTTTTGATATGCTGTTGAATTTGGTTAGCTAGTATTTTGTTAAGATTTTTGTATCTATGTTCATCAGGGATATTGGTCTGTAATTTTCTTTTTTGGTTATATCCTTTCCTGGTTTTGGTATTAGGGCGAGACTGGCTTCATAGAATGATTTAGGGAGGATTCCCGCTTTCTCTGTCTTGTGCAATAGTGTCAATAGGATTGTTACCAGTTCTTCTTTGAATGTCTAGTAGAATTCAGCTATGACTCTGTCTAGTCTTGGGCTTTTTTTTTTTGTTGGTATCTTTTTTTATTACCAGTTCAATCTCATTGCTTGTGATTGGTCTGTTCAGGGTATCTAATTTTTCCTGATTTAAATTACGAGGGTTGTATCTTTCCAGGAATTTATCTATCTCCTCTAGGTTTTCTAGTTTATGCACATAAATGTCTTCATAGTAGCCTTGAATGATCTTTTGTATTTCAATGGTGTCAGTTGTAATATCTCCCATTTTGTTTCTAATTGAGCTTATTTGGATTTTTTCTCCTTGTTTCTTGGTTAATCTTGTTAATGGTCTATCAATTTTATATTTTCAAAGAACCAGCTTTTTGTTTCATTTATCTTTTGTATTTTGTTGTTGCTGTTTCAATTTCATTTAGTTCTGCTCTGATCTTGGTTATTTCCTTTCTTCTGCTGGGTTTGAGTTTGGTTTGTTCTTGTTTCTCTAGTTCCTTGAGGTGTGACTTTAGATTGTCTATTTGTGCTCTTTCAGACTTTTTGATGTAGGCATTTAGGGCTATGAACTTTCCTGTTAACACTGCCTTTGCTGTATCCCAGAGGTTTTGATATGTTGTGTCACTATTGTGCAGTTAGAAGAATTTTTAAATTTCCATCTTGATTTCATTATTGACCCAATGATCATTCAGGATCCGGTTATTTAATTTCCATGGATTTGCATGGTTTTGAAGGTTCCTTTTGGAGCTGATTTCCAGTTTTATCTCACTGTGGTCTGAGAGAGTACTTGATATAATTTCAATTTACTTAAATTTATTGAGACTTGTTTTATGGCTTATCTTATGGTCTAGCTCGAAGAAAGTTCCATGTGCTGATGAATAGGATGTATATTTTGCGGTTGCTGGGTAGAATGTTCTGTAATTATCTGTTAAGTCCATTTGTTTAAGGGTTTAAGTCCATTGTTTCTTTGTTGACTTTCCGTCTTGATGACCTGTCTAGTGCTGTCAGTGGAGTATTGAAGTCCACCACTATTATTGTGTTGCTGTCCATCTCATTTCTGAGATCTAGTAGTAATTGTTTTATAAATTTGGGAGCTCCAGTGTTAGGTGCATATATGTTTAGGATTGCAATATTTTCCTGTTTGACAAGGCCTTTTATCATTATATAATGTCCCTCTTTGTCTTTTAACTGCTTTTGCTTTAAAGTTTGTTTTGTCTGATATAAGAATAGCTACTTCTGCTCGCTTTTGGTGTCCATTTGCATGGAATGGCTTTTTCCACCCCTTTACCTCAAGTTTATGTGAGTACTTATGTGTTAGGTGAGTCTCATGAAGGTAGCAGATTGTTGGTTGGTGAATTCTTATCCATTGTGCAATTCTGTATCTTTTAAGTAGGGCATTTAGGCCATTTACATTCAGTGTTAGTATTGAGATGTGAGGTACTATTCCATTCATTGTGCTACTTGTTGCCTGTATAGTTTTTTTTTTTTATTGTATTTTTGTTTTATAGATCCTGTGAGACTTACGCTTTAAAGAGGTTCTGTTTTGATATGTTTTCAAGATTTGTTTCAAGATTTAGAGCTCCTTTTAGCAGTTTTGTAGGGCTGGCTTGGTATTGGCGAATTCTCTCAGTGTGTGTTTGTATGAAAAAGACTGTATCTTTCCTTAATTTATGAAGCTTAGTTTCACTGGATACAAAATTCTTGGCTGATAATTGTTTTGTTTAAGGAGCCTGAAGATAGAGTCCCGGATCCTTCTAGCTTCTCGGGTTTCTTCTGAGAAATATGCTGTTAATCTGATAGATTTTTCTTTATAGGTTATCTGGTGCTTTTGCCTCATCGCTGTTAAGATTCTTTCCTTCATCTTAACTTTAGATAACCTGATGACAATGTGTTTAGGCGATGATCTTTTTGCAATAATTTCCCAGATGTTCTTTGACCTTCTTGTATTTGGATGTCTAGGTCTCTAGCAAGGTCAGGGAAGTTTTCCTCAATTATTCCCCCAAATGTTTTCCAAAATTTTAGAATTCTCTTCTTCCTTGGGAATGCCAATTATTCTTAGGTTTAGTCACTTAACATAATCCCAAATTTCTTGGAGGCTTTGTTCATTTTTTCTTATTCTTTTTTCTTTGTCTTTGTTGGATTGGGTTAATTTGAAAATCTTATCTTTGGGCTTTGAAGTTCTTTCTTCTGCTTGTTCGATTCTATTGCAGAGACTTTCCAGAACATTTTGCATTTCTCTAAGTGAGTCCATTATTTCCTAAAGTTTTTATTATTTTTTTATTTATGTTATCTATTTCACTGACAATTTCTCCCCTCATTTCTTGTATCCTTATTTATTTATTTATTTTTCAAGACAAAGTTTCACTCTTGTTGCCCAGGCTGGAGTGCAGTGGTGTGATCCTGGCTCACTGCAATCTCCACCTCCCGGGTTCAAGCAATTCTTTTGCCTCAGCCTCCCGAGTAACTGGGATTATAGGCACCTGCCACCACGCCTGGCTAATTTTTGTATTTTTAGTACAGACAGGGTTTCACTATGTTGGACAGGCTGGTCCCAAACGTCTGACCTTGGGTGATCCACCTGCCTCGGCCTCCCAAAGTGCTGGCATTACAGGAGTGACCCACCATGCCCAGCTTTGTATTTTTTTTTTTTTTTTTTTGAGACAAAGTCTCGCTCTTGTCCCCCAGGCTGGAGTGCAATGGGGTAATCTTGGCTCACTGCAACCTCTGCCTCCTGAGTTCAAGCGATTCTCCTACGTCAGCCTCCCGAGTAGCTGGGATTACAGGTGTGCCACCACGCCGGGCTAATTTTTGTATTTTTAGTAGAGACGGGGTTTCACCATGTTGGCCAGGCTGGTCTCGAACTCCTGACCTCAGGTGATCCGCCCGCCTCGGCCTCCCAAAGTGCTGGGATTACAAGTGTGAGCCACCGTGCCCGGCCTAATTTTTTTTAAATTCCCTTAAATTGGACTTCATCTTTCTCTGGTGCCTCCTTGATTAGTTTAATTACTGATTTTTCTGAATTCTTTTTTAGGAAAATCATAGATTTCTTCTTGGTTTAGATTCATTGCTGGTGAGCTAGTGTCATTTTTGGGGGATGTTAAAGAGCCTTGCTTTGTCATATTACCAGGATTGTTTTTCTGGTTCCTTGTCATTTGGATAGTCTATGTCAGAGGAAAGGTCTAGGGCTCAAGGCTGCTGTTCAGATTCTTTTGTACCATGGGGTGTTCCCTTGGTGTAGTACTTGCCCCCTTTTCCTATGGATATGGATTCCTGAAAGCCGAGCTGTATTGTTATTTCTCTTCTGGATCTAGCTACCCAGGAGGTCTACCAGGCTCTTGCCTGGTACTCGGGGTTGTCTGCACAGAGTCGTGTGATGTGAACTATCTGTGGGTCTCTCAGCTGTGGATACCAGCACCTGTTCTGTGGAGGTGGCAGGGGAGTGAAATGGACTCTGCGAGGGTCCTTATTTTTGGTTGTTTAATGCTCTATTTTTGTGTTGGTTGGCCTCCTGCCAGGAGGTGGTGCTTTCAAGAGAGCATCAGCTGTGGTATTATAGGGAGGATCAGGTGGTGGGTAGGGGCCTAGAACTCCCAAAAGTTCTTTGTCTTCAGCTACCAGGGTAGATAGGGAAAGACCATCAGGTGGGGGAAGGGCTAGAAGTGTCTGAGCTCAGACTCTCTTTGGGCAGACCTTGCTGCAGCTGCTTTGGGGGATGGGAGTGTGGTTCCCAAGTCAATGGAGTAATGTTCCCAGGAGGATTATGTCTGCCTCTGCTGTGTCATGCCGATTGTCAGGGAAGTGGGGGAAAGCTGGCAGTCACAGGCCTCACCCAGTTCCCATGCAACCCAAAAGGCTGGTCTCACTCCCACCTTGCCCCCGACTCCCAACAGCACCAAGTCTGTTTCCAGCAGTGGGGGAACAGGGCTGAGAACTTGCCACAGGCTACCAGTCTCCCAGCAGCAAAAGCAAGCAGGGCTTTCGTGTCTACCCACTTGTGGAGTCTGCACACCAGAATCACTCCCTCCCCGGAGTTCTGGCCAGTAGATTTTGCGTTCTGTTGGAATTGTTACAAAGTTCAGCTGGAGGTTTCCTTTTCCCTGTGGTCCTTTCCAAGTTCCTCTGGCAGCCCTCCCCAAGGACTCCTGTGAGACAAGGCGGAAATGGCTTCCCCAGGGACCCAGAGAGCCCACAGGACTTTTCCCACTGCTTCCTCTACCCCTGTATTTCACTCAGCTCTCTAAATTGACTCAGCTCCAGGTAAGGTCAGAGTCTCCTCCTGTTATCTAGACCTTCAGGTTCCCCAGTGAGGGTGTGTGTTAGGGGACAGACAATCCCCCTTTCCCACTTCCACAGTTTGGGCAATCACTGTGTTTGGGGTGTCTCCCAGGTCCTGCAGGAGCAATCTTCTTCCTTCAGAGGGTCTTTGGGTGTTCTTGGCTTTCCTGATTTATTCCTGCAGTAGTTCTGGAGCAAAAGTTCACGATGAGAGTGTCCACACACTGCTCTGTTGTCCGAGTGGGAGCTGCAAACCTGTCCTGCCTCCCATCTGCCATGACGTTCTCAAGTCTCTCTTGTCCCTTCTCTCTAAAATACATTTGGTGAATTCATTCTTTAAAATACAGGTAAAGCCTCACATTCCCTGTGAGAACACTTCCAACCATCTTTTGCACATATCACTTAGCATATCACGTTAGAAATTTTTGTTTGATCTATTTCTCTCCTTTGAGTATAGGAAACTTCAGTTTCATGAGAGCGATTACCTGCATTTATTTTGTTTGTTTCTTTGTTTTTGTTTTTGAGACAGAGTCTCGCTTTGTCACCTAGGCTGGAGTGCAGTGGCGTGATCTCAGCTCACCGCAACCTCCACCTCCTGGGTTCAAGCAATTCTCCTGCCTCAGCCTCCTGAGTAACTGGGACTACAGGCGTGTGCCACCACGCCCAGCTAATTTTTCTATTTTTAGTAGAGACAAGGTTTCACCGTGTTGCCCAGGTTGGTCTTGAACTCCTGACCTCAGGTGATCCACCTGCCTTGGCCTCCCAAAGTGCTGAGATTACAGATGTGAGCCACAGCACCTGGCCTGTTTATTTTAAAAAATAGTACCAGGCATGTAATAAAAACTCAATGAGTTAGTGAATGAATGAATAAACATGTAATGAATACAAGATTCAGTCACTTAACTATGGAGTGACAGCCATCTTCTTTTACTCATTTAACACATTTATTTGGCAGTTATTTGTTTCATGTCTACTTTATGTGAGGCATCAATCCAGTACAGCCAATGAGCAAGACACACAAAGTCACTGCTTTCATGGAGTTTACATTCTAGCAGCAGTGACAGAAAAAAACCTGAGAAATAAGTAAAGAAGGAAATTATCAGATAACGATGAGTGCTTTGAAAGACTCAGCATAGGCTGATATGATAGAGAAAGACTGGGTAGCTATTAGAAAAGAGGGTCAGGGAAGGCCTCTCTGAGGAGGTGACATTGAAGCTTAGATCTGAATGACCTGAAGGAGCCAGCCATGCCAGACAGATGGGAAGGCTGGAGCAAAAGCCCTGTGGCAAGAATGGAATTGACCAATTCTCCAAAAACAAAAGGGAGAGCAAAATCATGAAAGAGCTTAGTGAAAGGGGGAACTTACTGAGAGGGGAAAGGTAGGCAGTGGCGGGTACTATGGGACTGTGTAAGCCAGGTTGGGCATATGGAGTTGAATTTATACGCAGCAGGAGGTTTTTCAGCAGGTGACAACATGATTTAATTTATGTTTTAAAAAGATTGCTCTGATGTCTCATCAGAGAACAACTTATAGTGGATTAAGAAGGGGAGCAGGGGCCGGGCGCAGTGGCTCAAGCGCTTTGTAATCCCAGCACTTTGGGAGGCCGAGATGGACGGATCACTAGGTCAGGAGATCGAGACCATCCTGGCTAACATGGTGAAACCCCGTCTCTACTAAAAAATACAAAAAAATTAGCCGGGTGTGGTGGCAGGCGCCTGTAGTCCCAGCTACTCGGGAGGCTGAGGCAGGAGAATGGTGTGAACCCGGGAGGCAGAGCTTGCAGTGAGCTGAGATCTGGCCACTGTACTTCAGCCTGGGTGACAGAGTGAGACTACGTCTCAAAAAAAAAAAAAAAAAAGAGGGGGAGCGGGGAGTCATCTCGGGAGGCTACTGCAGTTGTCCAGGGAGAGTTGATGGGATGGTGGCTTGGATGGTGATGGCAGAAATGGAGAAGGGAAAAAAGTGTACTGGTTCAGGGTCATTTTGGAGGTTTGCTCTTGAGGGAGTAACAGCTTTCAAAGATAGTTTGATGAATGCAAATCCTTTATTCACTTTTGTTACCACGAATTTAGTACGAAGGATTTTATTCACCTTTGTGACCAGGAATTTAGCACTAAGTATTAGTCAGAAAAGAAAAGAGTGTGGAATCCCTTTGCACATCCTTGCTGATGGCTGCTGGGTCAAGTGGACAGGTAGAGAAGACTTGTTTTTGGACAGAGGCTGACCTTGGGGATACTAAGCATTTTCTTGAGGAGGGGAGTGCTTTGGCTAACAATGTTTAATATGCCCTAGCAAGATAGCAAAACCAACCAGCAAGAGACCCATAACATCTACTGAGGTGCCAACAATATCAGAAGCTGAAGATGCCAGCACAAAACGACCTCCTGGGCCTTTCGTTTAGGTGTGTCAGTGAATGTGAGATGTGGAGAGACAATGGAACATGGTTAACTAAAGTCTTTTTCAAAAATGCCTTCTAGGAGAAGACCATCAGGCTGCCTACTGGAGCTTTGGCTACTTTTCTAGCCAAATAGGAAATATGTGAGTGTCCTAAGGGCTCGGGCCACGACTTAGTCATGTTTGAATTCCCACCCAAGGATTAGCAGAATGCATGACACAATACATTGCAAGAGCTGAGTGAAGATTTAAGCAAAGGGAAAAATGATAATTGTCCCGGAGGATAGCCCAGCCCTTTGTATGCTGTAACCTCAATATCAAATTTATGTTTTGTGGTTTGGCTATGATCCCATTAAGGCTAATTTCTCTTTCCTGGGAAACATTAGATCATAATCAATTCCTTTGCTCCTTTTTTTTTTTTTTTTTTGTTTGAGACGGAGTCTCGCTTTGTCACCCAGCCTGGAGTGCAGTGGTGCGATCTCGGCTCACTGCAACCTCCACCTCCCGGGCTCTCGCCATTCTCCTGCCTCAGCCTACAGAGTACCTGGGACTACAGGTGCCTGCCACCACGCCTGGCTAATTTTTTGCATGTTTTTTTAGTAGAGATGGGGTTTCACCGTGTTAGCCAGGATGGTCTTGATCTCCTGACTTCGTGATCCGCCCGCCTCGGCCTCCCAAGGTGCTGGGATTACAGGCGTGAGCCACCGCGCCTAGCTTTTTTTTTTTTTTTTTTTGAGACAGGGTCTCACTCTGTCACCCAGGCTAGAGTGCAGTGGCGTGATCTCAGCTCACTGCAACCTCCTGAGCTCAAGCGATCCTCCATCCTTGGCCTCCCAAGTATCTGGGACCATAAGCATGCACCACTGCGTCCGGCTAATTTTTGTATTTTTTTTGTAGAGACAGAAAAATACCCAGCTCAGCTAGTCTCAAACTCCTGAACTCAAGCAATCTGCCTGTCTTGGCCTCCCAAAGTGCTGGGATTACAGGCATAAGCCACCATGCCCGGCCCTCCATTTGTTTGATTAAATATGCTAAACCCAACTTTCCAATGTACATTTACAAAATAATTTTTATTTTTTGTTCTGTTGCAAATTTTTGTGTCACTTGATAACTAATTGCCACCTCAGTTATATTTACTTATGTGTACAAACATGCTATATACATATTTTCTTCATTTGTTAAAGAAAATAAAATTTAATTGAATAAAAATTGTGAATACAAATAAGTGTAGAAATAAAGGGTACCCATAACTTTACCTTCAAAGAGACTTTAAAGATTTATGCAGGGACTTTTTTCTATGTATATAAACACATACACACACACACACACACATTTTGTGGGGGTGACAAAAGTGGGATCACTGTAGACTTAATGTTTTGCAATTGTATTTAAATATTCTTTTTAAATATAAGTAATAATTAATAAGTGGGAACTTAACTTTGAGTTTAGAGTGTGCTTCTTCTTCTTTTTCTCTTTTCTTTGACAGTATTTCTTTTTATACCTTTCATAACATAGAACATTATTCTATGAGCCCAACTGGGAAAATGAATGGAAGTTCAACTAAGTAAGATGTCAACCCAATTTAAGGACTTAGGCATCTGGTGAGTGGTTGGACAAGATGACCTCTGATTTCTCCAACTCTGAGATTCTGTGCATGGAGACAGGAGATAGGAATTTGTAAGGCCAATTGGACTAAAAAGACTGAATTACTGGTATAAGGGAGTTCTGGGAAATTAGGTTGCAAAGGCAGATTATGGCCTGGTCGCATTTACATCTTGGCTCTCCAGCTGGGCATGCAGATGCATGTTGGGAGCAAATGCACATGAAAGAAGAGTGACAAGATCAGGAATAATCTTCTTCTTCTCCTGCTCCTCCTCCTCCTTCTTCTTTTTTCTTCTCCTTCTCCTTCTTTTTCTTCTTCCTCCTCCTCCTCTTCTTTTTTCTTCTTCTTTCTTCTTCTCCTCTCTTTTCGTCTTCCTCTTTTCTAACTTTTATAGAAAATGAACATCAAATTCTCTCACTTTTATGAACCTCCTCTTCCTTGAATTCCCATATGAAGTAACTTGAACTCACTTCGCACATAATGAAGGAAAGTTCTATGCCAGATACACAAATCTATCCTCTCTTTTCCTATAAATCTGAAAACAGTAAATCTCCATAAAGACAGGGACTAGTTTTACCTACATCATCTTACAATAGTATACGAAGACTTGCATGCAAATAGGACTTACTACAATTTTTACTTTTTATTTTTAATTGTGGTAAAATACACATAACAAAATTTATCATCAACCATTTTTAAGTGTACATTCCAGTGGTATTAAGTACATTCACATTGTTGTACAACCATCACTACCATCCATCTCCAGAACTCTTTTCATCTTGCAAAACTGAAACTCGGCTGAATGCAGTGGCTCACACCTATAATCCCAGCATTTTGGGAGGCCGAGGTGGGCGAATCACCTGAGGTCAGGAGTTTGAGACCAGCCTGGCCAACATGGTGAAACCCCGTCTCTACTGAACATACAAAAAAAATTAGCTGGGCCTGGTGGCAGGTGCCTGTAATCCCAGCTACTCAGGAGGCTGAGGCAGGAGAATCGCTTGAACCCAGGAGGCAGAGGTTGCAGTGAGCCAAGATGGTGCCATTGCATTCCAGCCTGGGGGACAAGAGCAAGACTTTGTCTCAAAAAGACAAAAATAAAAACAAAAACAAACAAAAAACAAACAAACTGAAGCTCTATGCTCATTAAACAATAACCCCCCATTCCCTCCTTCCCTCATCCCCTGGCAACCACCATTCTACTTCCTCTGTAACTTGGATTATTCTAGGCACCTTATATAAATGGAACCACACAATACTTGTCCTTTGTAGATGACTTATTTCACTTAGCATAATATCCTCAAGGTTCATACATACTCTATCCTATATCAGATTTTCCTTCCTTTTTAAGGCCAAATAATACTCCATTGTGTCTTTATGCCACATTTTATTTATTGATTCATCTAACTAAAATTATTTTGATGAGAATCCTATAGCCCATAGATCCATTAAGGCCACAGACTTCTTTTTGGGCCTGCAAAAGTCACCACTGTATCACTTAAAAGTTTCCCAACATTTCCTGATTTTGTTTTACAGCCTAGAATTCTTTGAGATGCTTTTTATTCTCAGACATAGCTGCTGTTCTTTCAGGGATCAGGGTATCTTAGGGCCAGGGCTGTGGTTAAATAGGAGGAAGGGTGAGATCAAGGCCACAAGTAGGTTAATATTACCTTATTCAACAAGTATTCACAGGTCACTCTTTTTGGAAAACACCACCTTAGTTGCTATGGTAGCTACTCTATATCATAATGGCCAGGTGGCCTTTGGGTGGAGAGAGTAATGTAATTTGTAAATCAACGGACTTTACACTACTTAGACTCTGGACTCAACAACCAAGATAGACTCTTACAGAGAAGTTGTGCTTTTCACACACATGCAGGCATTTCCACAAGTCAAGAAACAACAGAAGATGCCGGGCGCAGTGGCTCACGCTTGTAATCTCAGCACTTTGGGAGGTCAAGGCGGGCGGATCACGAGGTCAAGAGATCAAGACCATCCTGGTCAACATGGTGAAACCTCCATCTCTACTCAAGATACAAAAACTACCTGAGCGTGGTGGTGTGTGCCTATAGTCCCAGCTACTCAGGAGGCTGAGGCAGGAGAATCACTTGAACCCGGGAGGCAGAGGTTGCAGTGAGCTGAGATTGTGCCGCTGTACTCCAGCCTGGGTGCCACAGTGAGACTCCATCTCAAAAAAAAAAAAAAAAAAAAAAGAAACAGCAGAAGATGGACAAGAGACTCTGCCTCCCATCTTCCCTTCACAACTCACCCTCCTTACCCCAACCCCCTCCTGCCGGTGGCTTGGTTTTGAGGCCACGTTGTAAATTAGCTGCAAAAGAGGACCAGGGAAGACGTTTCTCCTAACGTTCTTTCCCTTCACCATGCAAGCCCCCCTCCCTGTATTTTCAGTATTTCTGGTAAGGACCTCACCACATGTGGTACAGGGCATGGTACTATGCAGAATGACGTAGAGAGAATGAATTTTCCCTTTCCAGACACATTTTATGTTATCACTGTTGTCAAAGCAGATGAAAAATCAGGTTGCCGCTGAGTCACAGCCTCCACAATGGCACACCCCCTCTCCTCATGTGTCCAGGGAACTGATGTAATTTCTTAAGAGATTTCTCAGGAAAAAGTGATTCTTTGTGTGTATCTCCCAGTAATATTACTTTGGTTTATGCTCATAAAAGCATAGGTTGGCTGCAATCTTAATTAGCCCTCAATGAACAATTTTTTTCTTATTTCTTTCCTAAGGTTTTCTTCAATATCCACATCTAATTCTTTTCTCATAGACTAGTGTGCCCCAAGAAAAAGTTTCAGACAGCAGAAACAGATCTAAAGATTAATAGCATATACAAGATTTTCTACTTTTTTCCAAAAAGTGAAGCTAATCAGAATGAAATATAAGAAAGTGTAATTCTTTTTTTTTTTTTTTTTTTTTTGAGACAGAGTCTTGCTCTGTCGCCCAGGCTGGGGTGCAGTGGCCGGATCTCAGCTCACTGCAAGCTCCGCCTCCCGGGTTTAGACCATTCTCCTGCCTCAGCCTCCCGAGTAGCTGGGACTACAGGCGCCCGCCACCTTGCCTGGCTAGTTTTTTGTATTTTTTAGTAGAGACGGGGTTTCACTGTGTTAGCCAGGATGGTCTCGATCTCCTGACCTCGTGATCCGCCTGTCTCGGCCTCCCAAAGTGCTGGGATTACAGGCTTGAGCCACCGCGCCCAGCCAGAAAGTGTAATTTTTCTAGATGTTTATGTCTGTACCACAGCAGGGGGGTTCCCTTGTGAATGAGTTATCTTGTTTTTGCCAAAAAGAAGTTTATTGCAAGGAGGCTTATTAACCACTCCTGGGAGTTGATGAAAGTCCCGTCTCTTTGCCTGGGGTGCGTAACTCAGTGGGAGTCAATTCCACACGGAGTTTTGGTGTCAATGGTGTCGATGATCTCACTATTTTACACCTCATGTCTACACTTTAGTTTATGTAAAAAAGTTCCTTTCCCTGATGAAAAATGTCCTGTCTGTGACAAAGTTGTTCTTGCCTTTTAATGTGTCCTCCCAGGAGGACATGAATCACACTCTTCATATTTTGGCATGTAGTAGTTATTAATTAATTCAGCCAGTTAAAGACAGTCCCATGCCAGATTGTTACTGGCACTTGTTATTTGACATCTTTGGGTACAACTGGTAATGAGTGGGCTTTATCTAAAATCCTCAGTCAGCAGCACAATATTCCAGGAGACGGGACCATCACAGCTAGCATGCACGCCCTGCTGCTTTCTGCCTCCCACATAAAGGCTGGGAGATGGCCACATAGATGCAATGATCTAGGGCTAATAAAGTATAGGCTTCCCTAAAGCAGCTTCTTCACTGTTATTCTAGTAAGAATAACATTAAAGTTAATTAAAAAAATTTCTAATTGATGTGTAGTATTTGTACCTTTTTATGGGGTTCATATATTTTTTATAGGCATAGAATGTATAATGATCAAGTCAGGGTATTTAGGGTATTTATATTTTTGTACTGGGAACATTTATTTCCAGTATTTATTTATTTGTATTTCTTTGTACTGGGAACATTTCAAGTCCTCTCTTCTGGCTAATTTGAAATATACAATACGATGTTCTATTCTGCTATAGAATATTAGAACTTAGTTTTTCTATCTAACTGTATATTTGTACCTATTAACTAACCTGTTTTCATCCCTGCCACACTCTTCCCAGCCTACAGTAACTACTATTCCACTCTCTACCTCTATGAGATCAATGTTTTTAGCTCCATGTATGAGTAAGAACCTGCGATATTTGTCTCTCTGTGCCTCGCTTATTTCTAAAGGTAATTCTTTAGGTTAATATTTTACCCTGTAAAATTTCATTTAAACCAGAGCCCTTAATCTAGGTTCCATGGACTCCCAGGGGTCTATGAATGGCTTAGGCGTTAAGTGAAACACCTGAAATTTTATGCAGGTTTTTTGTATGTAGGAATGCTTCTGGGAAAAGAATTCCTAGCTCTTGTCAGAGTCTCAAATATACCTGTCGCTCCCTCACTCTTGAAGTGATTTGGGTGATTGCATTATGATATATGTATAATAGTTCCCAATCATTTAGTCAATTAACCTTTATTAATAAACACAGGATAAATGATTGCCTGAGAAGGGTACTGCGTTAGTGAGGGTTCTCAAGAGAAACAGAACCAATAGGATATTTATAGATGTATGGAAAGAGATTGATTATAAGAGATTGCCTCATGTAACTGTGAAGGTTGAGAAGACCCACGACCTGCCATCTGCAAGCTGGAGCCCCAGGAAAACCAGTAGTGTAGTTAGAGTTCAAGCCCAAAGCCCTGAGAACCAGGAGCTCTGGTGTCCAAGGGTAGAAGTAGATGGATGTCTCAGCTCAAGCAGACAGAATAAATTCACCTTTTCTTTGCCTTTTTGTTCTATTTAGGCCCTCATTAGATTGGATGATGCCTGCCCACATTGGAAAGGGCAGATCTCCTTTACTCACTCCACCAATTCAAAAGCTACTCTCTTCTGGAAACACCTTCACAGACATGCCCAGAAATAATGTTTTCCCAGCTCTCTGAGCATCCCATAGCCCAGTCAAACTGACCCATAAAATTCATAACCACAGGCTCTATGTTACACATTTTTGGGAGAAACACAGATACAGCACAACTCTTAGTTTGGAAAAGATTACCATCTTTGGGAGAATGAATTGTATAATGGTTCCCCAAAGACAGTAATGCAAGGCTGTAAATGTGCGCAGTAAGTGGTATGGACAAAATGTGCTAAAATCATTTAGAGAAGGGAGGGATCACTAGGGGCCCTTGGGTTGTTGGAAAAGGAGCTTAAATTGAGCCTGAAGATGCATCAGCAAAGCCTGACACTGGTGTTCAGTCAGCATGCTCTAGAGGTTTAGACCAGTTGCTAAATAATGAACTATTTTTGTGTCCTTTGGTAAGTAGTAGCAGTCTTCCCCCATCTCCATCCTAGCGCCTCCACCAACCTGGCCATACCTGTTCCTCCACCAGGAATTCCCAACTTCTCTTCCCCTGACCTTCCTAAGATCTAGCAACTGAGGAATTAAAGGCCAGCCTAGAAAGAATTCTCTGGGACACTGCTCCAGCACTCTGGTGAGAGCCATTCTCATGGTTCAATGTCCATGCTGAGCAGTTGTGTTTTCACTATCACCACTGCATGAATAGTGTTTTGTTGAAAGTTCACTTGTCTGACTGTATGAAATAATAGGAAAGAGGAAACAACTCAGGAGAGGAAAATAGTAAGAGAGAGAAGAGGCCTAGTTTGTTCTGGAGTTGGATAGCTGACTAATTCAGAGGGATGTGGAAGGGAGTAATTAATGATGAAGTTACAGATAAACTGTAGTCAGCTTCTAGTAAAAAGTTTGGTATTGGGAGTGATGGGAGGAAGCGTACATCTTACACTCTGGAATTTGGATTGTATATATGGAATGTCATCTGCAAGTGCTTAACATGTCGAATGACATGCTGTTACTAACCCTTTTAGAAGAATAATCTGGCATGAGTATGCCGGATGAAAGGAAAGAGAATCATTAGCAGGGTAAATTCCAGATGTAGATTAGCCCCATGAAAAGTCCTGTGGGAATAAAGCAATCAACTATGAATTTTCATACAAGAGAGTATGGGGAAAAAGAGACACTGGCTGTGGCATGAGAAATGAAACTGGGCAGAATTTTTGAAATCAAGTTTTAAGAAATCTGTGCCGTCTGGTCACATTGCCCTTTGCAGGAGGCCAGATGAGCTTTGTGGCCACAGAAGGGGCTGTGTGAGCAGCAGACAAAACTGAATTGCTGATTAGTATATCTTCAGAGACTACATCACAAAAAACCCACTCAATATTACCTGTCTTTCTTACGCGTAGTTCATTAAAGAATACGGCAAAAATGGCCAGGTGCGGTGGCTCACGCCTGTAATCCCAGCACTTTGGGAGGCCGAGACGGGCGGATCACGAGGTCAGGAGATGGAGACCATCCTGGCTAACAGGGTAAACCCCGTCTCTACTAACAATACAAAAAAAGTTAATTGGGCGTGGTGGCGGGCGCCTGTAGCCCCAGTTCCTCGGGAGGCTGAGGCAGGAGAATGGCGTGAACCCGGGAGGCGGAGCTTGCAGTGAGCCGAGATCCGACAGAGCGAGAGACTGCGTCTCAAAAAAAAAAAAAAAAAAAAAAAAAAAAGGAAAAAAGAATATGACAAAAATAAGAGAAAGAGAGTGAGTAAGAGAGAAAGATCTTAGACTTATTCTTTGACTTACTTGTTTTTATGTGTTCTATCTAAATCTAGATAAGCAAACGGCTAAGTCTTGGCAGCCCAGAATCCGTTCCTGGCACACACTGCCTAATTCCAGGGGACACGAGGAGGCATTGTGCGGTGCCCATCCAGTGTCATTTTATGCAGTTGTCTTGGTGACTCTATTCAGGTCTTGCATTTTATATTTTAACCTATCCAATTATTTTTCCTATGCAACAGTCATCCCTTTCAACTCTTATAATCATAGCTTAAAATCAGATGATAATATTAATATTAATAATATTATTTAATTTTGCATTTACTGTTTTATGTACATTAGCTAAATTAATCCTCACAAAACACCCTATAATTGGTAGGTAAACATTATTGTCATCATTTTTACTTTTGAGAAACTGAGAAATGGATCCTCAGAAAGCTAAAGGGAAATGCGATCAGTGGTGACATTTTTTTGAGCACCTATTATGTACCCTTTACGTATGCCCAAGTTCACAGAGCCAGTCAGGGTCAAAGCAAAGATTCAGCTTGGTTCTCCTGGTGATTTTAAGGTGGTGCAATTTCCATAACAAACCAGCCTACCAGGTGTTGTTTGTCCACCTGAGAAAACTTCTATTTGAGTATTGGCACCAAAATTAGAGTTTCTTATTCTTCAAAAGGTTGAAAAACAGCTGAGGTCAATCTCCCAAAAGGCAACAATGTTTCCATTCCAATTCATAAAGTCGCCAAGCAGTAAGATCTGAAGGACACTGTTTTGTTTATTTTTATTGGAGATGAAGCTTGTTTTTATTTATAATTTCCCTGGAGGGGTTTAAGCCCTGAGAAGGATGAATTAACTGTGGCTTTGTATATTAAACATCATCAAACTGCCCCATGCAGATATCATGTTATTAAAATGAGTCCTGTGTGTGAGATCATTCTATCTTGTTACATTGTACACTAGGGCAAACTCTTTAGAATAAATTGAAAGGAATAATTAATGAAAGAGAAAAGAATACCCCTTTCAAGATCCCGTATACACTTGCCCTGTTTTTTTTCTTGGCTTCTACTTCCTCTTTCCAATCTTTAATGTCATTTTGACTCATTTCCCCTCACTGTTTATTCCTTCCTTTCCATCAGAGTAGCTATAATGGCAGCCTAGCTACAAGCATGAAGCCAATGCTCTCTGAAGGAGATGGCATGAAAGACAGGAACAGCTGTTCTTTCCTCAGGAAAAGCACACCAGGGTGTGGAGACAAAAGGTCTCCATCTTGGATGCCGATCTGCCATGTTGAGTTCTGATTAGCCCCAGTTCCATGAATGCCTCCTAATTCCACATTTATTTATGGTCCTTAGTGTAAGAACATGTCAACCCTGATGTTATCACACAAATTATAGGCTATAATGCATATGGCATTCTTGCCTGTTTTGGAGGGTTGCTTTTAATTGTCTTGCTGGAGCACACATACCCTTTCCCCATGGTATATAAGCCCTGGGTCTGGGGAGTAACAGTGCAGAGAGCTGTTTTGCGGCCATACCTCCATCTTAAGTTTCCATTGGAACACTCCTTACTGACAAACTGGATTTGTCTGCCTTGTTCTTTGGTATCTCAGCTCCTTTGGCATTTGGGGGCTGCTTTGCATATACAGCCCCTTCTTGAAACACAGGGACACCTAGAAATACCTCACTTTCCGACTATGGACTCACTAACCAGGCTGGCAAAGAGGAAGAGGGTTCTGTGCTTCCTCATAGCCAGGACCTGAAAGCCAGGTAGCACATAAAACCAATCCACCAGAATGACGATTTCTGGTCATGCTTTTAGTCAATCAGTTAGTCTACAGCCTTGTTACTCAAAGAGTAGTCCAAGGAACAGCACCATCAGCATCATCTAGGAGCTTTTGGAATGCAAAATTCCAAATTCCTCTGTCCCAAGGCAGAGGTCGTAGTGAGCCAAGATCACGCCACAACACTCCAGCCTAGGTGAGTGAGACCCTTTCTCAAAATACATATGTGTGTGGGCGGGGGCGTAGGGGGGTGGGAATTACATTCCTATATCTAGGCTCACTAAGACCAACCAGAAGACAAATTTAACGTAATACAAAAAGTTGAGCTCTTTTGCCTCTTATGTTTTTTAAAATTCTGAATGGGTTAGTGACTAGTGACTTTCTTTGTTGCAATCATTTGATACCTTTTGTAAAGTACTATTTCAGACAGGAAAATAATCAGAAACAACATATTCAGAAACAACCCTAATCCTACAGAATCACACTGTATATTTTAACATGATCTTCAACTGATTTGTATGGACATGGAAGTTTGTGAAACACTGGTCTACAGAAAGTCTTCTTGCCCAGAAACATATTTTCCCCTTTCTTGTAACTATGCCACACATTTCAAGGGAGATGAACAGAAATAATTTATTATATGAAGGTATATATTAGGCTGGGCTAATATGTATCTTCATAGATATATATTAATCTATCTTGCTAGATTAATTAGGTGGTGGCTCATGCCTGTAATCCCAGTACTTTGGGAGGCTGAGGCTGGTGGGTTGCTTGAGTCCAGGAGTTTGAGACCAGCCTGGGAAATGTGGCGAAACCCCAATCTGTATCAAAAATATACACACAAAAAATTAGCTGGCTGGGCGTGGTGGCGCGCACCTGTGGTTTCAGCTACGGGGAGGCTGAGGTGGGAGGATCTCTTGAGCCCCACGGCAGAGATTATAGTGAGCCAAGATCAGGCCACAACACTCCGGCCTAGGTGAGTGAGACCCTTTCTCAAAATACATATGTGTGTGTGTGTGGGGGGGGGCGGGGGAAATTACATTCCTATATCTAGGCTCACTAAGACCAACCAGAAGACAAATTTAACGTAATACAAAAAGTTGAGCTCTTTTGCCTCTTACGTTTTTTAAAATTCTGAATGGGTTAGTGACTAGTGACTTTCTTTGTTGCAATCATTTGATACCTTTTGTAAAGTACTATTTCAGACAGGAAAATAATCAGAAACAACATATTCAAACACCAATCTAAATCTTGCTGCTTGACAATTTCTAGAATGCCTCCAGCAGCCCCCTCAGGCAAAACAGACTACAAATTCCCAAATCAAAAAACATAGTCAAGGCCAGGCACAGTGGCTCACGCCTATAATCCCAGCATTTTGAGAGGCCGAGGCGGGCGGATCACGAGGTCAGGAGATAGAGACCATCCTGGCTAACACGGTGAAACCCTGTCTCTACTAAAAATACAAAAAAAAAAAAAAAAAATTTGCTAGGTATGGTAGCGGGCGCCTGTAATCCCAGCAACTCAGGAGGCTGAGGCAGGAGAATGGCATGAACCCAGGAGGTAAAGCTTACAGTGAGCCGAGATCTTGCCACTGCACTCCAGCCTGGGTGACAGAGTGAGACTCCGTCTCAAAAACAAACAAAACAAAAACTAAAACAAAACAAACAAACAAAAAACATACCAAAGCAAAATAAATGTCTTTTAATATTTCCTTAGCTGTTTTCACTATGTTTATGCATGTTTTCTTAAAAACTGAGCTCCCTGAGAAGCTGACTTGACATATTTGGATGCTTTGCTCAATTCTTTCTCATTTGAGATTTTTGGCGATAAAGTTAATATTTTTGTTTTTCCAACTTTCCAAGGCTATGTTCTCTTTGGGTCTCTGAAAACCTCAAGATTCATTGGGCTTTTTCTCCTTTATGATTTTAAGTTCAAAGCAAACAGTTGGGTTTGTCCAACCATCAGTTCATCCTATGACAGTTCTGTCAGAAGCCATTTTTGGATTGTAATTGAGACAAGCAAAGCAGGAAAACATCAGCAGTATTCTCAGATTTCCTTTAAGAAATTTCCTTAACCTGATATTGAGATTTACTGCTATCTTACAGCCTTGAATACTACAGATAAATGTTTATTTTTGAGCCTTTAGTTTATAAGCAAAACACTAACTGTTCTTCTTTATAGCATTGTCAAGGATACCAACTTTATTCTCTATGTACTTTATTTAACACTGTTATGCCCAGACCGTTTATTCCCCGAAGAAGACCACCAGAGTCCAGAGTCAAAGCTAAGCAGCAAGGATCTTTATTACAGGTTCGAACCTGGAACTCTCACTCGCTCGTGAAACGAGACGGGCAGGAGAGCTCCCCTACAAAGCTTCGAACAGTGTTATATAGTCTAAGAAGAGTGGGCATAGAATTATTAGACAAATCAGATGTATGATTGGCTAGTGTTTGAACAAGGCGATTTGGCTAACTATGATTGGTTCCCGTCATTTCTGATATTTCGGTTCAACCCTTGAGGCGGGAGAGCAGTTTTACACAAAGGCAGTTAATTATATTGCGTCAGGTTGCACAACCGGTTTATGGCAGCAAGAGTGTATCTTACTTAAACACGTCTTGTGACCCGGCCTCAGAAAGAAAAACAGGTACTTACAGAACTTACGAAATTTCTGGTATGTGCAAAGATAAGAGAGCAGAACAAAGGGTTTAGCAATAGGGTGTAGCGGGGGAGCAGGTACGCATTTTTGTGTCTTTGTGTCCTTTCAACACAACAAAATTTTCTAACTGATCATTTATGTTTATATGATAAATCACTGGTCCAGGCAGATTTGACAAGAATAAAGTCCTTAATTCTTTAATTTTATTATTATTAGTTTGCTTGGATTTATGTGAGTCCTTCTTTTCTATGGACTCATCTGACCTCTCCCCTTTTCCCCAGGCTGCTTCTTGCCAGGCCAAGCTAGGTCCCAATTTTTCCTCAGCCTCCGCTCCCCAACCCTATAATCCTTTTATCACCTCCCCTCCTCACACCCGGTCCCAGCTTACAGTTTCCTTCTGAGACTAGTCCTCCCCTACCTGTCCAGCATTTTCCTCTTAAAAAGGTGGCTGGAGCTAAAGGCATAGTCAAGGTTAGTGCTTCTTTTCTTTGTCCGACTTCTCCCAAATCAGCATTTAGGCTCTTTTTCATCAAATATAAAAACCCAGCCCAGTTCATGGGCCATTTGGCAGCAACCCTGAGATGCTTTACAGCCCTAGACCCTGAAAGGTCAGAAGGCCGTCTTATTCTCAACATGCATTTTGTTTTATTACCCAATCTGCTCGTGACATTAAATAAAGCTCCAAAAATTAAATTCTGGCCCTCAAAGCCCATAACAGGAGTTAATTAACCTCGCCTTCAAGGTGTACAATAATAGAGGAGAGGTAGCCAAGTAGCAATGTATTTCTGAGTTGCAATTCCTTGCTTCCACTGTGAGACAAACCACAGCCACATCTCCAGCACACAGGAACTCCAGACGCCTGAACCCCAGCTGCCAGGGGTTCCTCCAGCACCTCCTCCCCCAGGAGCTTGCTACAAGTGCCAGAAATCTGGCCACTGGGTCAAGGAATGCCCACAGCCCGGGATTCCCTCTAAGCCATATCCCATCTATGCGGGACCCCACTGGAAATTGGACTGTCCAACTGGCCCAAGGCTCTGACTCCTTCCCAGATAATCAGGGCTTAGCAGCTGAAGACTGACACTGCCCGATCACCTAGGAAGCCTCCTGGACCATCACAGATGCTTTGGGTAACTCTTACAGTGGAGGGTAAGTCCGTCCCCTTCTTAATTAATACAGAGGCTACCCACTCCACATTACTGAGAGGTGACAACGTGCTAGCAGCCCTTGCTCTCAGTGTCTCCTCGGCCTCGGCGTCCACTCTGGCGGCACTTGAGGAGCCCTTCAGCTTGCCACTGCACTGTGGGAGCCCCTCTCTGGGCTGGCCAAGGCTGGAGCTGGCTCTCTCTGCTTTCAGGGAGGTGTGCAGGGAGAGACACGGGCAGGAACCCGGGCTGTGTGCAGTGCACAGAGGCCAGCCCACGTCCCTGTGGATGGGGTCTGCCAGTGCGAGTTCCCGCCGGTGTGGGCTCAGCGGGCCCCGCACTCGGAGCAGCCGGCCGTTGCCACCAGCCCAGGGCAGTGAGGGGCTTAGCACCCAGGCCAGCAGCTGCGGAGGTTGCCCCGGGTCCCCCAGCAGTGCTGGCCCGCCAGTGCTGCACTGGAGTTCTCGCTAGGCCTCAGCTGCCTCCCCATGGGGCAGGGCTTGGGACCTGCAGCCTGCCATGCCCGAACACCCCCACCCCACGGTGGGCTCCCACGCGGCCTGAGCCTCCCCAGTGAGCACCACCCTCTGCTCCACAGCACTCAGTCCCCATCAACAGCCCAGGAGCTGAGCAGTGCGGGTGCATGGTGCAGGACTGGCAGGCAGCTCTGCCTGTGGCCAGGGTGAGGAATCCACTAGGTGAAGCCAGCTGGGCTCCTGAGTCTAGTGGGGACTTGGAGAACTTTTCTGTCTAACTAAGGGATTGTAAATGCACCAATCAGCACTCTGTGTCTAGCTCAAGGTTTGTAAACACACCAACCAGTACTCTGTATCTAGCTAACCTAGTGGGGACTTGGAGAACTTTTCTGTCTAGCACTCTGTGTTTAGCTAACGGATTGTAAACACACCAATCAGCACTCTGTGTCTAGCTCAGGGTTTATAAATACACCAATCAGCACTCTGTGTCTAGCTCAAGGTTTGTAAATACACCACTCAGTACTCTGTATCTAGCTAACCTAGTGGGGACTTGGAGAACTTTCATGTTTAGCTAGAGGAGTGTAAATGCACCAATCAGCATTCTGTCAAAATGGGCCAATCAGCTCTCTGTAAAATAGACCAATCAGCAGGATGTGGGTGCAGTCAGATAAGGGAATAAAAGCAAGCTGCCCCAGGCAGCAGTGGCTGCTTGGGTCCCCTTCCACACTGTGGAGGCCTGATTCTTTTGCTCTTTACAATAAATCTTGCTGCCGCTCACTCTTCGGGTCCACGCCGCCTTTGTGAGCTGTAACACTCACCGCAAAGGTCTGCAGCTTCAGTCCTGAAGCCAGCGAGACCACGAACCCACCGGGAAGAATGAACAACTCCAGACGCTCCACCTTTAAGAGCTGCAACACTCACCGCGAAGGTCTGAAGCTTCACTCCTGTCAGCGACACCACGAACCCACCAGAAGGAAGAAACTGCGGACACATCTGAACAACTGAAGAAACAAACTCCAGACTACCATCCTTAAGAACTGTAACGCTTACCGCGATGGTCCGCGGCTTCATTCTTGAAGTCAGCGAGACCAAGAACCCACCAATTCTGGACACATTACCTTCTTTTCAAAAGCCTTTTTCCTTCACCTCCATAACTGTTGTGGGTATTGATGGCCAGGCTTCTAAACCTCTTAAAACTCCCGAACTCTGGTGCCAACTTGGACAACATTCTTTTATGCATTCCTTTTTAGTTATCCCCACCTGCCCAGTTTCCTTATTAGATGGAGACATTTTAACTAAATTATCTGCTTCCCTGACTATTTCTGGCCTACAGCCACACCTCATTGCCGTGTTTTTCCCCAGTTCAAAGCTTCCTTCACATCCTCTCCTGTATCTCCCCACCTTAATCCACAAGTATAGGATGCCTCTACTTCCTCCTTGGCGTCCGATCATGCACCCCTAACCATCCCATTAAAACCTAATTACCCTTACCCCACTCAATGCCAATATCCCATCCTATAGCACGCTTTAAAAGGATTAAAGCCTGTTATCACTCGCCTGTTACAGCATGGGCTTCTAAAACCTATAAACTCTCCTTACAGTTCCCCCATTTTACCTGTCCTAAAACCAGACAAAACTTACAGGTTAGTTCAGGATCTGCGCCTTGTTCCCACGCTGCCCCTAGTCCTGCTCGAAGCAGCCCTGAGAAACAATACCCATTATCTCTCCAACCCACCCCCAAAAATTTTCGCCCCCCCAACACTTTACCGCTATTTTGTTTTATTTTTCTTATTAACATAAGAAGACAGGAATGTCAGACCTCTGAGCCCAACCAAATTGTCTTGCCTATCCACCCCGTGGTGCCAAACCCATATACACTCCTCAATACCTCCCTCCACAACCCCTCCATAACCCAGTATTCTGTTCTGGATCTCAAACATGCTTTCGTTACTATTCCTTGTACCCTTCATCCCAGCCGCTCTTTGCTTTCACTTGGACTGACTCTGACACCCACCAGGCTCAGTAAATTACCTGGGCTGTACTGCTGCAAGACTTCATGGACAGCCCCCATTACTTCAGTCAAGCCCAAATTTCTTCTTCATCCATTACCTATCTCGACATAACTCTTCATGAAAACACCTGTGCTCGCCCTGCTGATCGTGTCCAGTTAATCTCCCAAACCCCAACCACTTCAACAGAACAACAACTCCTTTCCTTCCTGGGCATGGTAGGATACTTTCGCCTTTGGATACCTAGTTTCACCATCCTGACTAAACCATTATATAAACTCATAAAAGCAAACCTAGCTGACCCCACAGATCCTAAATGCTTTCGCCACTCCTTTCCCTTCCTTAAAAAACAGCCCTAGAAGCTGCCCCCACACTAACTCTCCCTAACTAATCCCAACCCTTTTTCATTACACACAGCCAAAGTGCAGGGCTGTGTGGTTGAAATTCTTACACAAGAGCCAGGAGTGCACCCTGTAGCCTTTTTATCCAAACAACTTGACCTTAACTGTTTAGCCTAGCCATCATGCCTCCGTGCAGTGGCTGCCGCCACCCTAATACTTTTAGAGGCCCTCAAAATCACAAAGTATGCTCAATTCACTCTCTACAGTTCTCATAACTTCCAAAATCTATTTTCCTCCTCACACCTGACACATATACTTTCTGCCCCCTGCCCCAGCTCCTTCAGCCGTACTCACTCTTTGTTGAGTCTCCCACAATTACCATTGTTCCTGGCCTGGACTTCAATCCAGCCTCCCACATTATTGCTGATACCATACCTGACCCCCATGTCTGTATCTCTCTGATCCACCTGACATTCACTCCATTTCCTCATATTTCCTTCTTTCCTGTTCCTCACCCTGATCACACTTGGTTTATTGATGGCAGTTCCAGCAGGCCTAATGGCCACATACCAGCAAAGGCAGGCTATGCTATAGTATCTTCCACATCTATCATTGAGGCTACTGCTGTACCCCACTCCACTACCTCTCAGCAAGCCGACCTCATTGCCTTAACTCGGGCCCTCACTCTTGCAAAGGGACTATGCATCAATATTTATACTGACCCCATATCCTGCACCACCATGCTGTTTTATGGACTGAAAGGTTTCCTCACTATGCAAGGGTCCTCCATCATTAGTGCCTCTTTAATAAAAACTCTTCTCAAGGCCACTTTACTTCCAAAGGAAGCTGGAGTCATACACCACAAGGGCCACCAAAAGGCATTAGATCTCATTGCTCAGAGCAACGCTTATGCTGATAAGGTAGCTAAAAAAGCAGCTAGCGTTCCAACTTCTGTCCCTTCCCTTCTGTCAGACAAAATTCCTCAGTTTGGCCTTCCCACCTCAGTTTCTCAGACTCTTGGTATTTAGTGGCTACTGGTTTTACCTCAAATCGCCACCCTTAAGTCTCTCTTGAAGTGGATAGAAGATCTTCAGTATCCGCCAATACTTTCACCCTGATGAAGTCCTATTCTTTACTTTTATACTCACTCTTACTCTGGTTCCCGTTCTTATGCCACCCTCTACCTCTCCCCAGTTATCTCCACCACACTATCAATCTCACTCCCTCTTAGCCATTTCTAATCCTTCTTTAACAAACAGTTGCTGGCTTTGCATTTTTCTTTCCTCCATAATCTCCGAGGCCTTGACTTACTGCTAAAAAAAAAAGGGGGACTCTGTATATTTTTAAATGAAGAGCGCTGTTTTTACCTAAATCAATCTGGCATGGTGCATGACAACATAAAACAACTCAAGGATAGAGCTTAAAAACTTGTCAACCAAGCAAGTAATTAGGCTGAACCCCCTTGGGCACTCTCTAATTGGACATCCTGGGTACTCTCAATTCTTAGTCTTTTAATACCAATTTTTCTCTTTCTTTTATTCGTACCTTATGTCTTTCGTTTAGTTTCTCAATTCATACAAAACTGCATCCAGGCCATCACCAATAATTCTACATGACAAATGCTCCTTCTAACAACCCCACAATATCACCCCTTACCCCAAAATCTTTCTTCAGTTGAATCTCTCCCACGGTAGGTTCCCACGCTGCCCCTAGTCCTGCTCGAAGCAGCCCTGAGAAACATTGCCCATTATCTCTCCAACCCACCCCCAAAAATTTTCACCGCCCTAACACTTTACCACTATTTTGTTTTATTTTTCTTATTAACATAAGAACACAGGAATGTCAGACCTCTGAGCCCAAGCTAAGCCATCATATCCCCAGTGACCTGCACGTATACATCCAGATGGCCTGAAGCAACTGAAGATCCACAGAAGTGAAAATAGCTTAACTGATGACATTCCACCATTGTGATTTGTTTCTGCCCCACCCTAACTAATCAATGTACTTTGTAATCTCCCCTACGCTTAAGAAGGTTCTTTATAATCTTCCCCACCCTTAAGAAATTTCTTTGTAATTCTCCCCACCCTTGAGAATGTACTTTGTGAGATCCACTCCCTGTCCCCAAAACATTGCTTTTAACTCCACCACCTATCCCAAAACCTATAAGAACCAATGACGATCCCACCACCCTTTGCTGACTCTCTCTTCAGACTTAGCCCACCTGCACCCAGGTGAAATAAACAGCCTTGTTGCTCACAAAACAAAGTCTGTTTGGTGGTCTCTTCACACGGACCCATGAGACAGTCCTGTCCTTTCGTATCTTCTTATAAAAAATAAAAATAAAAGAAGAAATGAGGTTCAACTAAATAAACTTGGAACTTCATATTCCCTCTAAAATTTCAAGGTAAAACCAAAGTAATTCTTTCCCAAGTTGCAGCAGATGGAGTTTTTGTATTTTCTTTCTTTTTTTTTTTTTGATGGAGTCTTGCTCTGTCGCCCAGGCTGGAGTGCAGTGGCGTGATCTCACCGCAAGCTCTGCCTCCCGGGTTCACGCCATTCTCCTGCCTCAGCCTCCTGAGTAGCTGCGGCTACAAGCACCTGCCACCACGCCTGGCTAATTTTTTGTATTTTTGGTAGAGATGGGGGTTCACCGTATTAGCCAGGATGGTCTCGATCTCCTGACCTTGTGATCCGCCAGTCTCCGCCTCCCAAAGTGCTGGGATTACAGGCGTGAGCCACCGCGCCCAGCCGAATTTTTGTATTTTCTAACTGGTATGATAAGCCCAAAGAAGTCTAGTTTTTTTACATAGAAATGCCACTTTACAGGAGGCTGAGGTAATGGGATCACTTGGGGACAGAGCTCAAGATCAGCCTAGGAAACACAGTTAGATACCTGCCTGCAGCCCCCAAATTAAAAGTACAAAAAAATCTGGGTGCGGTCGTGAATTCCTGTAATCCCAGCTACTTGGGAGTGGAAGTGGGAGGACTGCTTTGAGCTCAGGAGTTCGAGACTGGGCAACAGAGTAAGACTTATCTCAAAAAAAAAAAAGGAAAAAGAAATGTCACCACTTTAAACTGGTTCCCATCTTTTTGATATACAGAAAATTCGCTTTTGTTAATCTGTTAGTTTAGACAACTATATCAGTTATTATATGTGACTAGGAAGCATGATAACCTAGAATTTATGCCTTGAAATCATTTTGATTCATTTTCTTTCCACATCTGTATTTATCAGCAGGGGCAGCTGTGGGGTGGTTCTTTGTGTGGGATTAAGAGACACTGCAGTTCTTGAAATAAAGCAGATGTTTGAATTTTCAAAGGAAAAGTTCACACCTAGTGAAGGATTTATTTACAAGCTCCACAACAAAACAAGAGATTTTAAGAAAACTTTCAAGGGACACGGGTCATAGAAACCAACAGGAACACCACAGCTTTCCCAACTTCATGGCCCGGGGGATGTTACCAAAGACACAGAAACGCCGATCTTGTGCTGGCTGTAAAAATTTATAAACTAGTGCTACAATGACTAAGAAATTACAAGAGTTACAATCTGAAGAGCGATTCCTGCTTTGACTTTGTTTGGTTTCTATCCACTTTTCCTACATGCCTTGTAAAATACATGCAAAAACTGGTTTTAGAAAACATTCCCTAAAATTAGTGTGTACAGAAACTTCAGGGATACTTCTGCTTTTCTCCGCAAAACCACCCCTTTTTAAAAATCGAAAGTGAAATTAGTTCTAACTTTTTTTTTTCTGTTAGTGACTCATCATCATGGGAGACACCAGATTTAGTATTTGAGCAGTGGTTAAGTGCTAAAGAAAAATCGCCGTTAAAGCAGTTTTCTTTTTCACTTTTTCCTTTCGCAGGGACCTGAGCTGTTCCTGCGAGGCCCACCTCCTCAGAACTACACCCCAGTTCTCCCGAGGCGCTACTGCAGGAGGCAGCACCAGTTACGACAGCCCGGTCCTTCCCCTCCCAGTGCCTCCGGGGGTTCCGGCGTCCCGGGCGCTGCTGTTTTCCGGGAAGAGCGGGCGCGCTGGGCCTCGGCGAGCTGCGCTCGGCGGGCGGACGCGGGTGAGTGGGGAGTCCGTTTCCCGGCTGCCACTCCCGCCGCTGGCATTCCCGGGCTGGAGAGCGGAGGTGGAAAGGGAGGCGGGGGACCTCAGCGCCGACGGGAGTGGGACAGCGCCAGGGTTGAGATCCTGCTCCCGGGAGCTTCCCGCAGGCGGGTTGCAGAGGCCACGCCGCCTTCGAGGGGGCGCACCTGCTCCTGGGCCCGCTGTGTAGTCTCTGGGCCGTCAGGGCTTCGAGCCCTGTCACTTGTTTGCTTTGCTTCATTCAGGAAATTGAAACATAAAGTTATTTGTGTTTCCTCGCTGTTTTCTCGAAGTTTCTCTAGAGATAGTTCTTCGGAAAATGGATTTCTTTTTTTTTCTTTTTTTTTTTTTTTGAGACGGAGTTTCACTCTTGTTGCCCAGGCTGGAGTGCAATGGCGCGATCTCAGCTCACAGCAACCTCCGCTTCCTCAGCTCAAGTGATTCTCTTGCCTCAGCCTCCCAAGTAGCTAGGATTACAGGAAAATGGATTTCTTAAGAAAACGGTTCTTGGCAGGGGCAGTGTTGTGCGTTCATGGCTGGCATTTCAGAATAGGCAAGGTTTTTCTTGAAGGAGACATCCTAAGGAGAATACTATGTTTCCAGTCTGTACAACAGGCAGGCGCTCTATTGCCTTTCTTTCTTTTTGCTGCCGGGCATGCATATAGGAAGATTCGATTCTACACGGCCTGGCACCGCAGTGATATGACTATACTTAGGGAAATACGGTGATGGTGATTTGTATTAGTTTTTTTTTTTTATTCGCTGCCATAACAAATTACATGGATTTAGTGGCTTAAACACATAGGAACGCGCGCGCGCACACATACATACACACACTCTCACACACACAATTTACTATCTTAGGATTCCGTAGCAGTCCTACCGAGGTCTCACTGGGTTAAAATCAAAGTGTTGGCAGGGTTGCCTTCCTTTCTGGAAGCTCTTGGGGTGAATCCCCTTTCCATCTTCCGGAGGTCACCTACCTCATTTGGCTCAGTAGCCCTTCCTCCATCTGCAGGGCCAGCAACTTTGCACCTCTGAGAGTTCTGGGTTCACATCGCACTCTTGACTCTCTTCTGTCTTCCGCTTTCACTTTTAAGTATCTTCATGATTACAGTGGGCCCCCACAGGTAATCCAGGATTCTCTCCATATTTAAAAGCAAGCTGATTAGCAACCTTAATTCAATCTGCAGCCTTCATTCGCATTTGCAATGTAAACAAACGTAATCACAGATTCTTGGGATTAGGATGTGGACATCTTTGAGGGAGCCATTGTTTTGCCTACTACATGATTGCATAAAAGGAATGACCATACATCCCACTCATGCGTAGAGCAAAAGTATCCAGACGGTAAAGATGCCAAAAGCGTTCTTGGGGTGTTAGACAGTAGGCCATTTATGCTGAGAACCTTTATTACAGGCTCTTAGGAAGATTGGCATTGTCACAATAATAAAGATAAAAAGCAACTAAATAACATTGCAGTTTGTGTCTTCTGAAATGTAATGAGGACTTCATATGCACTTGACGTCCTGAGTCCAACAAATACTGAAGATCCCACATAATTATCTAAATTGAGTGTTTTCAGTGTGTAAGCTTATACTGAGAAAGTGCTCTGAAGGTCTGCAGGGAGGAGTAGACATGGTCCCAGCCCTCAACATCTTTACTGACGTGTCATGGAAAATGACACAGGTACACACATAATTAAAGTGCCACAAAAGAGACAAAGGAGGCGGAGTAACATCCTTTAGGGGAATCAGAAAAGGCTTTGGGAACTTGGGGAAAATTTGGAATGGACCTTGAAGAAGAGTAAGATTTCATTAGATGGAGATTAAGGTTAGGAGAGGAGGAAGGATGTGACAGTTTGAGGGACAGAGGAAAGAAAAGGAACTATGCACGTGTTCAGTGTGGTTAGGGAACTGGGTTGAGGAATTGACTAAATAAGACTGGAAAGTGAGTTGGAGTTAGAATGCAGCAGACCATGGCTGACCATTAGGAAGATTTTGCAGTTGATACAATAGCGATATATATGTATGCTCTGTGTGTGTGTGTATGTGTCAGAGATAGAGACGTGGTTTAAATATATATATGTATATATGTGTGTGTATATATGTGTGTGTGTATATATATATATCGTCTCAAACCATCTCAAACTTACAGAAAAGTTGCAAGTACAGTAAAACAACTTTTCCTTTTCCTAAATTATTTAAGAATAAATTTCCAATCTGGTGACCTATCATCATTATATAATTGAGTATATATTTCCTACAAAAAAGATGTGCTCCAACGTAACCACAATACCGTCATCAAAATCAGGAATGTGGAGTGCTACCTTACTACAATTTAATAATCAGATCCAATGTGAATTTCACCAGTTGTCCTGATAATGTCTTGGATAGTGTAGGGGTCAAGGGAAAACTTCCTCTTTGCTCTCTGAAGGGCAAAGGCAGATTAAATAGGAGAAATGGCATACACATTTATTAATGTGCACAGGGGAAAAAATCACATAGTGCTTGTACTGCACAATGGGGTACAGATGGTTATATTCCCTACTTTTTAGGGGAAAGGGAGATGGGGAATCGTGGATGATTATAGGGGGTTAGTAAATGATTTCTAAGGGAATTCAAGGGAATCGAAGAACACACAATGGCCTTGTACAAAGCCTGTTGGGCTTGCAGAGCAGACAGTGGTTGTAACACGTATCTGTCCAGGTTTGTTGACAGACTTCAGTCTTCTTTCTGTGATATGAATTCAGAATAAAAACTCAGGGAAGGGACTAGAGGTAATTGTTCTGTTTTCTGTCAGGTCCCACAATTAGGCAGATAAGAAAACATCAGTGCACCTTCATGCTGTGCTTTGGGAGACACAGAGGAGGAGGGGGAGGTCAGAGAGACCTTGAGCCATCTTCAGTTCAGGATGTCAAAGTGCCATACTTCAGGGTATCAGTGTCTGAGCCCCAATGATAGCAAAAGGATCCAGTTGAGGATCATGCTTTCTATTTAGTTGTGATGTGTCTTTAGTCCTCTTCAGTGTGAACATTTCTTAGTCTTTCCTTGGCCTTCTGAACTTGAAGCTTTTGAAGAGAACAGGGCAGTTGTATTGTAGAACCCCTCAATTTGAGTTTGTCTGATGTTTCTTCATGCTTAGATTCAGATTATGCATCTTTGGCAGGACTATCGTCGAAGTTACATTGTGTTCTCAGTGCACCTTGTAATATGTTTCGTTATTTTGATTTATTCCATTATTTACTTTGATTATCTCGTTATGTTGATGTCTGCCAGACTTCTCCAGTATAAAGTTACTCTTTTCTTCTTTGGAATTAATAAACATTTTGTGGGGAACTATTTTGAAGGTAACTAAAAATTCCTTTCTTCACCAACATTTCTAATTTATCTGGACTCAGTTTTTTACTTTAATCAATAAATTTAATCATTACTACCATTCTCTATTTTAATCTTTAATTTATCCCCAGATTTGGCCACTGAAAACCATCTCAAGGTGGATTCTGTGTCCTTCCAACATGTCATCATTCTTTAAGCATTTCCTTACTTTTTGGCATCATAAGATGTCCCAGGCTCATCTTGCAGTTTTTCCGTCCTGGTTTTGGGATCAACCATTTCTCTAAAGAGTCCTGGTTCCTTTTAGTGGAGAATAATATTAGAAACCAAAGTCTGGGTGCTGAGTGTGCTCATTGCTCATTGGGGTTGTATCTACTCTCCCAGGCCTTCTCAACAGACAGAACTAGGGTATATACATATTTGTATATATCCAAAATACACAGATAGGCATTTCTTTTTTTTTTTTTTTCCTGAGACGGAGACTCACTCTGTTGCCCAGGCTGGAGTGCCGTGGCTCTATCTCAGCTCACTACAACCTCCAGCTCCAGGGTTCAAGTGATTCTCCTGCCTCAGCCTCCCAAGTAGCTAGGATTACAGGCATGTGCCACCACACCCAGGTAATCACACACAGGCATTTATTTCATTCTATCTATCTATCTATCTATCTATCTATCTATCTATCTATCTATCTCATCAATCAGAAACCACAGCCATAGGATTACATTGAAATCTAGTTCCAATCAACAGTATTTATTCTCGTTTTCTCCCTTTCCATATTTATAATTATCTTCTCAATGGTGAAAAACTTGGCTCCTATTATCTGTATGTACCTTTGGCCACTGGACGTCTTTCAGTTGGCTCCCCATGTCCCTTTCACATACTCCCATCATATTGTATGTGTCTGTGCATGTGTTTTAGTGCTTTTTACTTTTCTAGCTCTACAAGATATTCCAGGCTTATTTTGTATATTTTATGCCCCAGACCCAGAATCAGCCATTGCTCCAATGAGCCCTGGTTTCTTATATTGAAGAATATTATTAGAAACCAAGATCTGGGTGTTATGCGACTCTCCTCTTTTTTTTTTTTTTTTTTTTTTTGACACTCTTCTAACTAAACTGAGACATGGCTAAGTATTTGCTAGTCTTCTATTTTATTTTTAAGGAGGAATAGATGTCTTTTATTTCTCTTTCAAGAATATTGAGAATTTAGCCACTTGAAATCTTGGAAAATTATATTGCAGACTGTTTATTAATGTGTATCTAAAAACATAGAATCATGATATCCTTTGTCCCATTTTTGATCTGGGAGTTTTTCATCTCAGTAATTTCATATGTAGGCAAGAGTTCTTAAATTTTTTGTACCATGGATTCCTTTGCCAGCTTGGCAAATCCTATGGGCCTTTCTCCAAAAAAAAAAAAAAAAAAAAAAAAAAAAATTTGGTGGGGGCAGGCATGGTGGCCTATCCCAGCATTTTGGGAGTCCAAGGGGGGCGGATTGTTTGAGCCCAGAAGTTCGAGACCAGTCTAGGCAACTTGGTGAAAACCCATCTCTACAAAAAATACAAAAATTAGCTGGGCATGGTGGCGCACACCTGTAGTCCCAACTACTTGGGGGACTGAGGTGGGAGGATCACTTGAGCTTGGGATGTTGAGGCTGCAGTGAGCGTGTTCGTGCCCTACTGCACTCCAGCCTGGGCAACAAAGTGAGACCCTATCTAAAAAAAAAAAAAAACAAAACATTAAATGCATAAAATAAAATACTTAGAATTACAAAGGAAATCAATTGTATTGAAATATGGCTGGGATTATGGGCACCTGCCACCACGCCCAGTTAATTCTTTTTTGTATTTTTAGTAGAGATGGGGTTTCACCATGTTGGTCAGGCTGGTCTCAAACTCTTGACCTCATGATCCACCTGCTTTGGCATCCCAAAGTGCTGGGATTACAGCCGTGAACCACTGCGCCTGGCCAGAAATCAATTGTATTAAAATATGGTTATCAGACTATTTTAAAAGCAAATGTTTGATATAGTGATATATATCAATGTATTACAATGTATTACAAGACCTAGTGTTGAGCTTAGTAACTAATGTAGAAGCAACGTTAGACACAAACTATTTTAGCATATCTGCAACAATATTCTATGAAACTGTGCTTTCTACTGGTGACTATCACAGGTGCTGTGAATACTACTATAGTTTGTTACAATATTCATAATTGAAGAGAATGCTAAGCTTCAATTAGAGGTTATTAGAAATAAACATGTAATTTCTTCCCAATCCATGTTTATGGACCCAGCGGGAGAGTTAGTGAAAGCTCCAGGTAAGAACACCTGTGTAGAGAAAGCATATGTTGGAGGCCTCTTGACTTTGACTTTGTTTATATTTGGGGAGAACAATAGGGAGAATTAAATATTTTAATCAAAACCTTTGAAAAATGTTGGAAAACCAAAATAGTATTCTTTTAAAATGGAGCATGATATTATGATTGGAATATGAACTACAAAGGAACATTAATGTTCATTAGTTTCTGTATATTATTTTGTTGAAAAGCAAAGGATTTTTAGAATCTTTTTACATATTATAGATGTGAAAGTTATTTGAAATAGTGGCCAGGCGTGGTGGTGACTCACACCTGTAATCCCAACACTTTGGGAGGCTGAGGGGGGCGCATCACTTGAAGACAAGAGTTCAAGACCAGCCTGACAAACATGGTGAAACCCCATCTCTACTAAAAATACAAAAATTAGCTGGGCATGGTGGCAGGTAGCTGTAATCCCAGCTACTTGGGAGGCTGAGGCAGGAGAATCTCTTGAACCTGGGAGGCAGAGATTGCAGTGAGCCGAGATCAGACTATTGCCTTCCAGCCTGAGCGACAGAGTGAGACTCTGTCTCAAAAAAAAAAAAAAAAAAAAAAAGGAGTTATTGAAATACAGACTTTGTTTGGATATAAGCCATATGAGAATAAAGCCTTTGATGATAGGAAAAAAGATATAGCAAAGAAGAGAGATGTTTCTTCCATAAAAGGGTAAAAGTTGTTATTTCTTTGTTCTGAAATTTGTGTATATATGCTATGCTTACAATATTTATTTTTTATAATGTTAGGGAATCATGGAAGCTGATAAAGACAACACACAACAAGTTCTTAAGGAGCATGGGCCACATGAATTTATAAAAGATGAACAAAATAAGGTAAAAAGGAAATTACTGGGTATTATTAAAAATTAATTTATATCTATTAGTTTTGCAGTAAGGCATGTTTTGTATGTCTTTGTCCAACATTACCTTGAATTTGGGAGGCTGTTAGGCTTTAAAAAATTTTTTAACTTCCATTATGTTATTTAAGTCTTACAAGAAGTGTCGTATTTTTATTCTTTCTCATATAAGGCTTACAACACTAGCTGCTTTCTCACTCACACCCTCATTTCTTGGATTTGCATCAACAAGTTAAGAGCACAGTTAGCAAGTATCTCATTAGACCCCAAGAGGGAACAGAGGCCAGGTAGATTAAACTACTTCCCCAAGGTCATATGTCTGGCTTGTTAAGGCAGCTGTGTACTATGGGATACTATGGGAATCACAGATAATTAAAAACACCACCACCACCACCAACAACAACAAACTGCCCCAGAATATGTCCGCTATTACAGTGCAATTTAAAAGTCTTATCATGGTCACAAATAGCTAAGAAAGGAGTTGATGCAGCACTGAAGTAATATTCAGAAGATCTGATCTCAATCTTTGCCTTACTATACAAATTTCTGTGACTTTGGCCTAGTGTAAAAGGTGGTTTCCTGATTTATATGATGGAGATAGTACTAGTTGGCAATGTTAGAATGGACAGGTGATGATGTAAAATATTCAACAAATGCATTATGCACATAGTCATATTTATTCTGAGACTGTCTAATGTCTTTCTTTGCTCAGGATGAGAGAAATTTATAGTCTTTAGTTCATTCAGAAAAATGAGTTTGGGGCTATTTACTTTCTTTGGTACCGTTTGATATTTTTAAGGAACTAATTGATGAAATGACAAAGGAAAATATTCAACTAAAGAAGGAGATCCAAAAGCTCGAAACGGAGTTACAAGAGGCTACCAGAGAATTCCAGGTACTCTCTTAATTATTTTATACACTACATTTTTGATGGACGCATGGTTTTTGGAAAAAGCATTTTAATTATATAAAATTCATTTTTAAAACCTTATCATCCATGGCACCACCATTTGTAATAGTTCAAAATGGAAAACAACCCAATGATTCCTTCATAATAGATGAGTTAGTGAAGTGGGGTATAGTCATATGATAGAAAACTACACAGCAATGAGAATGAACAGATCATAACGACATGCAGCAACACAAATGAGTTTCATAAACACAATGTTAACACAAAAAAGACAGATGAGGGCGTACCATATGCTTCCCTTTAAATTAAGCAAAAGCAGGATGTTCGAAGTTAAAACAGTGGTTACTTTTGGAAGCAGGTAAGACCCGGAAGGGGACCCAAGGGAGTTTCTGGAGTGTTGTCATGTTCTGCCTGTCATCTGTGTGCCAATCACATATGTGTTAGCTTTGTAAAATTGCATCTTGCTGTACTTATGATACATGCATTTTTCTATTATTTATACACTTTAATAAATTTACCAAAGCAAACATTAATAAAATTTACCAAAAAAAGATGATCATTAGCAAATCACTGTTGGATCAAATTCTGGCTTTTCTCACTGAGTTCTTTTATTATTATTCTCATCCAAGGTGCTTTGCTAATTTAAATGAGTTTCACAGTTTAAAAAATTGGACATATATTAATCCTCACTATTTAAATTCTCTCCTAAATTTTCCTGTATTTTAAATATACATAATTTTCACCCATTTTTTTTCTTAACAACTCAGATTGTTAAAAAATTAAAGCATTCAGGCTGGGCGTGGTGGCTCATGTCTATAATCCCAGCACTTTGGGAGGCTGAGGCGAGTGGATCATGGGGTCAGGAGTTCAAGACCAGCCTGACCAAGATGGTGAAACCCCGTCTCTACCAAAAATACAAAAAAAAAAAAAAAAAAATTAGCCGGGCATGGTGGCGGGTGCCTGTATCCCAGCTACTTGGGAGGCTGAGGCAGAGAATTGCTTGAACCTGGGAGGCGGAGGTTGCCGTGAGTTGAGATTGCGCCACTGTGCTCCAGCCTGGGTGACAGAGCGAGACTCCGCCTAAAAAAAAAAAAAAAAAATTAAAACATTGACTCTTTTTGTTTCTGAAGTGGGAGATAGGACATTGAATATCAGGAAGTGAGGTTTTCTGTGTTTATGAGATGGGTGACTTTGCAGAAGACTCTGTTAAGATTCTGGTTACTTCTCAGACTGGAGCTAGAATCATGCAGTCTTACAACCCAGAGAGCCTTTAGAAACCAGCCAGCCTTAGTCCACCCACTTTGCAGGGGACCGAACCCATGATCAGAGAGCTGAAGTGAATTTGCTCTGTCACAGTGTGGTCAGAAATAGAATCAAGCTTTCTCACTCTAATTTCAGAAAGGCCTTGGTTCCTCAGCATATACTGGGTATTTCTGCATTATTGGGTAACAGTCTGCCTTTTCTCAGACATTGTAGATTGTTTTGATGTCAGCCTTACCGTAATCAGAAGTTCCACTGGAGTTATGTGTACAGGCAAAGAATAAATGTAAGATTAAATCGAATGACTCACTGAATATTTCTCATCTCTGTCATTTTCAGCATGTAAAATAACCATGGGAAATAGAAATGCAAGCACCTAGCTCATTTGTGCTTTTATGTGTGGTTATACAAATCTGTTAATCCCAATAATTCTAAGCGGCTAAGTGTAACGACCTACCTTTATCTTTCAGGTTACAATTTTTTTGTTTGTTTGTTTGTTTGTTTGTTTGTTTTTGAGACAGAGTTTTGTTCTTGTTGCTCAGGCTGGAGTGCAATGGTGCGATCTCAGTTCACTACAACATCTGCCTCCCTGGTTCAAGCGATTCTCCTGCCTCAGCCTCCTGAATAGCCGGGATTACAGGCGGTTGCCACCACGCCTAGCTAACTTTTGTATTTTATTAGAGACGGGTTTTACCATGTTGGCCAGGCTGGTCTCCAACTCCTGACCTCAGGTGATCTGCCTGCTTCGGCCTCCCAAAGTGCTGGGATTACGAGTGTGAGCCACCTGCCCAGCCTCAGCTTACAATTTTTGTTGATACTGTCCCTTCTCGTTTTTTATGAACCTAAGTTGTGGTAATGGTTAAAAAGTTGATGGGCAGGTGTTGGGGAAGGTGGAATTTGTAAATTTGATAAATTTAACATCATCTAATTCTAGGCCAGGTGTGGTGGCTCACGCCTGTAATCCCAGAACTTTGGGAGGCCAAGGCAGGTGGATCATGAGGTGAAGAGATTGAGACCATCCTGGCCAACATGGTGAAACCCTGTCTTTACTGAAAATACAAAATACGAAAATTAGCTGGGTGTGGTAGCGCATGCCTGTAGTTCCAGCTACTTGGGAGACTGAGGCAGGAAAATTGCTTGAACCAGGGAGATGGAGGTTGCAGTGAACCGAGATCACACCACTGTACTCCAGCCTGGCAACAGAGTGAGACTTTGTCTCTAAATAAATAAATAAATAAAGTTACCTAATTCTGGAGTCTTTCTTTTTGGATGAAATTATCTGGATTTGAAATACCATATTATACCCAACACTATATTTCATACTTTGCAGCAAAATTAAACATGCTATCTAATGACTTCCTTTTGAGATAGTCTGTTATTGACACTTGTTTAAAAATTCCTTATTTACATGAATGATGTAGGCTTTAGAATTGAACACCGTACAATATTGACAGTTTAAACATTGATTAGAAAAAAGTGAGAGGATTATGTATTTTTAATTTCATCTGTGAAATGATATTAAAAGATCAGCATTTGATTACTTTACTGAGTACTTACATGGGAAAAAGCAATTACTAAAGATGTTAAGTAAGACCATACTCAATATTCTATAAGGTTCTAAAATCAGTGGGGAATGAATTATTGGTTGACCAAATTACATTATCATTGGAAGAACTTAAGTTATTTCTTGTCTTGATTTTAATCAAACATTTTCATTTGGATTAGATTAAAGAGGATATTCCTGAAACAAAGATGAAATTCTTATCAGTTGAAACTCCTGAGAATGACAGCCAGTTGTCAAATATCTCCTGTTCATTTCAAGTGAGCTCGAAAGTTCCTTATGAGCTACAAAAGGGACAAGCACTTATCACCTTTGAAAAAGAAGAAGGTATGACTAATGTTAAAAAATATGACGATGTTATTTGGAAAGCACTTTCATAGACATTTAGCTATTACTTCGCTAATATTACTTTGCTTATATTATTTCTTATCCTCATAGTGACATTCGGAGGCAGGTATGATTATTCCCATTTTACAGATGAGAAAACTGACTCTGAGACAAGTGCCTTGAATATGATCTCTTATTCAGAAAGCCATGACTGTGGGACTTAAATCCAGGTGTTATGATGATGTCCAATACCAGCCTCTTTCTACTCCACATGCTACCTCCAAATAATGATAGTAATATATCAAGGTAGTAGAGCTTGTACAGTTCTCAGAAACATTATCACATCTTTTTTTTTTTTTTTTTTGAGACGGAGTCTCGCTCTGTTGCCCAGGCTGGAGTGCAGTGGCCGGATCTCAGCTCACTGCAACCTCCGCCTCCCAGGTTCACGCCATTCTCCTGCCTCAGCCTCCCGAGTAGCTGGGACTACAGGCGCCCCTCACCTCGCCCGGCTAGTTTTTTGTATTTTTTAGTAGAGACAGGGTTTCACCGTGTTAGCCAGGCTGGTCTCAATCTCCTGACCTCGTGATCCGCCCGTCTTGGCCTCCCAAAGTGCTGGGATTACAGGCTTGAGCCACCGCACCTGGCCACATTATCACATCTTATATTCACACAATTCCATAAATGTAGGAGGATAGGATAGTTATTATTGTGTACTTTAAATATAGACATGCCAGAGCCCAGAAAACAGATTCTGAGGATGTTTAAGTGATTTACCTGAGGGCACATAGCCGACGAATGGAAAGAGCCTGGGAGTTAGAGATTTGGGATGAGACCTGATGTTTGCTAAGTCTGCCATGGTGAGGGTCCCTAGTCAGAGCTGGGGGTTCCTGAATGGGGAGGATCTGGCTTTGAGTGCCAGCCTTGTCCCTTCCTAGAAGCATGATTTGGGATGGGTTCTTTATAAACCTCAGCGTTTTATACAGGTGCTTCATGGTAGTTCCTACTTCATGAGGCTGCTTTGAGTATTAAATGAGAAATGTTGATAAAATACTTCACACAATGTCGGACACTTAATACAAACTTAATGAATGGTAGTTGTTATTATTGCTACATGTTAGGACTTTTTCAGATAAGGAAACAGAAACTTAAAGAAGATAAGTAACTTGGTTAAAGTCTTTACAGTTAATTGCAGAGCTGAGAGCCAAACCCTGAGAGTCCATGTACTTCCACTGGGCCAATATTTCTCTCAGTAGGCCACCAGCCCAGGCCTTTGTTCTTTTATTAAGTTATGTGGTGAGGGACCAGATGTTGTTCCCAGCCCTTCCAGTGCTCATTTTCTGACAGTCTATAACCCATGTTTCCTGACAACTGGTGCACCACTGTAGCCTGAAAATAAATGTCCAGCAGGTCAGTATCTGCATGTAGAAGACATACATCACCAGTGTGTTTTCCTTCACCCTGGAGCTACTGCTATAGGTAGAAGAGGAGTTCAGGACTCATATTGGTGACTGTCCCTGGTAAACGGGATATAACTAAAAGATAGATATAAATGAAGATTTGGGAGGCAGGGTTTCTGCACAGCAATTTCCTGGGAATGTTGGAAATGGAATTCTCTAAAGAAGCACCTACATCATTGCTTCTACCCTTGACGAGGCTCTGAGCTCCCAATCTCCTGGGACAGCAATAGGTTTGAAACACAATTAAGTAGGAGTTGGCTCTTGATTGTCAGAGTCACAAAAGTTGAAACACAAGAGGTCCCTCTCAGCTGCATCAGATCACCAGATGTTGGGGGTTTGCGGAGGAGTGGGAGGGAAAGAGGATCATCTGAGTATTACTCATTGATATTTTCTGTTACTGTCTGTTGTCATTAGCAAAAAAACACAAAAACACAAAATAACAAAAAACCATCATCCAAGTTATAGAGTCATATTTTGGTACATTGAGTTGAATTCCCACATGGCCAAAGCCCTGCCTTCTGGCCCTTTTTTTCTCTTCCTCCAGCTGTGATGTGGTGCCATCTGGTCTGGTTGTCATAAACACATATGAGATTTTATAAGACAGAGAGTGAATGTCACTGATTTTCATGATACATTGGAATAGCAGTCCCAAATATCAACAAGTGAAGTGTTATAAACTCATGCCACACAATTAAAAATAAATGCCCACTCACATTTTTAATTGACATAGAGTTGCTTTTTGGAGTGCTAGTGACTTTTAGCATTTTACTAAACTGCTCCCATTTGCATAGGTAAATTAGACTTGACGGCTTTGTGATCAATATAGCAGGACTATCAACTTTTTAAAGAATGATTTCAAGAGTATTTTTGCAAAAGTGAAATTCATCATTAAGTATGACAGAAAAAAAGACTCACCCTTTGATATTCCAGCCTATGTAGTCTTTAACATGTAATCTTTGAGGAGACAAAGAAAATGAATATATATTGCTCTAGTGCTTGTAACATGAAGGAGTAACAAATGATAAGGTTAAGTAAAATCAAGACTAATTGTACAAATGACACTTAGCCATGAAAGTTTTCCCAGCTTACTGAACATGGGAGAATTTCTGGCTGTGCATTAATGTACTAGAGGAATCCTCTGGTAATGGTTAACAGTGGAAGGAAGGGTATGTGGCTGAGCTGAAGTAATATATGAATTCTGGAAGATCGTTAGGCTTATCTCTTAAGAGATAAGAGAAAAGATTCATCTTATGAGGTGAATCTAGAACTTGAGAACTTCTACATTGTGATTTTGCTGATGTACTTTGACATTAATATATTCTACTTTGGAACCAAGAGCAGTGACTCATGCCTGTAATCTCAGTACTTTGGGAGTCTGCTGTGGGAGGATCACTTGAGTCCAAGAGTTCCAGGGCAGCCTGGGCAACAAAGTGAGACCTCGTCTCTACAAAAAGTTTAAAAAATTAGCTAGGCGTGGTGGCATGTATCTGTAATCCTAGCTATTCTGGAAGCTGAGGTGGGAGGATCTCTTGAGCCCAGGAGTTTGAAGTTACAGTGGGCTATGATTACACCACTGCATTCCAGCCTCAGTGACAGTGTGAGATCCAGTCCCCCTTCTCCCTGACCCCCCAAAATATATATTCTATTTTGGTGGCAAGACCATTATCACTTGGAACCACCCCCTGCCAAATTTTTTAAATTAGACTCTTTAATATTAAAGAAAATTAAAAATATTCAGGATAATTTGTTCTTAAACCAAAAGCATAACAATTCTTAAAATATTGGAAATTAATACTTCCTTCCCGAATTATTTTTCAGTTGCCCAAAATGTGGTAAGCATGAGTAAACATCAGGTGCGGATAAAAGATGTAAATCTGGAGATTACGGCCAAGCCTGTCCCATTAAACTCAGGAGTCAGATTCCAGGTAACAGGATGATTAAAATTTTTTGGATTTCTGTTCATCATAGGCACTTCTTTTATCCATATTTCTGACCATCAAATCATTTTCCAGGTTTATGTAGAAGTTTCTAAAATGAAAATCAATGTTACTGAAATTCCTGACACACTGCCTGAAGATCAGATGAGAGACAAACTAGAGCTGAGCTTTTGTAAGTCCCGAAATGGAGGTGGAGAGGTGGACCACGTGGACTATGACAGACAGTCCGGGAGTGCGGTCATCACGTTCGTGGAGACTGGAGGTACTCAAGGGTGTAGAAGGTTAACAGACGCTCTGCCATTTCAGTCATGTTCTGTTGTTTCTGAAAGTATTCCTATTCTACTTCTTTTATTTGGAATGTATTAGCATGATAATTGGGATTTTAAAAAATCTTATAAAATAGTAGAGTGTAGGAAATTATTTCTAGGGACAGTGCTAGGAACAATAATATTGCTGCAGATAGGCAGGGTGCGGTGGCTCACCCTGTAATCCCAGCACTTTGGGAGACCGAGGCAGGCAGATCACTTGAGGTCAGGAATTCGACACCAGCTTGTCCAACATGGCGAAACCCCATCTCAACTAAAACGACAAAAATGAGCTGGGCATGGTGGCAGGTGCCAGTAATTCCAGCTACTCGGGAGGCTGTGGCAGGGAGAATCACTTGAACCCGGGAGGTGGAGGTTGCAGTGAGCCAAGATAGCCAGGCATAGTGGTGCATGCCTGTGGTCCCAGCTACTCAGGAGGCTGAAGAGGGAGGATTACTTGAGCCCAGGAGGTCGAGGCTGCAGTGACCTGTGATTGCACCACTGCATTACAGCCTGGGAGACAGAGTGAGACACTGTCTCAAAAAACAAAATTAAAAAAGAAAATTGATGGATTAGATTTTTTCATGACAAAGTAATACATGCTTTTTTAAAGAGGGTGAAATAATACAGAACACACATTTAGTAAAAATGAGACATTTCAGCCGGGCCCAGTGGCTCATGCCTGTAATCCCAGCACTTTGGGAGGCCGAGGCAGGCAGATCATGAGGTCAGGAGTTTGAGACCAGCCTGACTAACATGGTGAAACCCCGTGTCTACTAAAAATACAAAAAAATTAGCCGGTGTGGTGGCGCTCGCCTGTAATCCCAGCTACTTGGGTGGCTGAGGCAGGAGAACAGCTTGAACCCGGGAGGTGGAGGTTGCAGTGAACCGAGATTGCACCATTGCACTCCAGCTTGGGTGACAGAGTGAGACTCCGTCTCAAAAAAAAAAAAAAAAAAAAAGAGAGAGACATTTTCTCAAACTTCCCTTTCTCCTACTATTTAGTTCGTTATGGTTATTTTGGTGTCTTTCCAGGTCTTTCTTTGGACACATTAAAACAATATCAATATGCTTTTTTTTTTTTTTTTTTTGTGAGACAGAGTCTTGCTCTGTCGCCCAGGCTAGAGTGCAGTGGTACTATCGGAGCTCACTGCAACGTCCGCTTCCCTGGTTCAAGCAATTCTCCCACCTCAGCCTCCCGAGTAGCTGCAATTACAAGTGCATGCCACCATGCCTGACTAATTTTTGTATTTTTGGTAGAGACGGGGTTTCACCATGTTGGTCAGTCTGGTGTCAAACTCCTGACTTCAAGTGATACACCCGCCTTGGCTTCCCAAAGTGCTAAGATTACAAACGTGAACCACTGCTCCCGGCCCAATGTGCATTTTTGACCTGAGCTTTTGGATGATGTTTAGGACATCCTGGTGGGATGTGTTAGGGAGAGCTACAAAAGGAAGGGGTCTTGAGGGCTACCATAATATGTTGTCTTGAAAATTAACAGTAACTTGGTGGAAATTTCCATAGTCAAGCATCCAGATTTTAATTTGCCAAATTCCTATATTCATTTAGCCTATTTGCTGTTAGTTTGTCTTATCCTGGATTTTAAAAAATCTGACCAGGCGCAGTGGCTCACGCCTGTAATCCCAGCACTTTGGGAGGCTGAGGCGGGTGGATCCGTCGAGGCCAGGAGTTCAAGACCAGTCTGGCCAACATCGTGAGACCCCGTCTCCACTAAAAATACAAAAATTAGCCGATGTGCTGTCCCACCCCTATAGTCCCAACTACTTGGGGGGCTGAGGCAGGAGAATTGCTTGAACCTGAGGGGCAGAGGTTGCAGAGAGCCGAGATTGCATCACTGCACTCCAGTCTGGGTGACAGAGCGAGACTCGGTCTCAAAAAAAAAAAAAACCAAATAAAATAAAATAAAATAAAATAAACTAGAATGCAATTTATAACTCTACTATGAGAGATAGTACTAGCTATGGAACCTGTGTCCATCTGGGGATGCTCTCCTAGAGGTTACATCTAGCCAGACGGGGAAGAATACTTTTGCAGGTTATAGGTGATCCTATAGGTAACTATTGAAGGATATGAAGGTATTCTGGAGATAAATATTCCAGATACTTCATAAACTGTGTCTTACTGACTCATCACAATAATCTACAGGGTAGTTACTGTAATTATGCTTATTTTACAGAAAAGGAAACTGAGACTTTAAGAAGTCAAGCAACATGTCCAAGGCCACATAGCTCATAAGTAGCAGAGCTAGGACTGAAGCTGGACTATTTGACTCAGGACCTGTACTCTTTTTTTTTTTTTAAACTGTGATAAAATATATATAACATAAAATTTACCATTTTAACAATTTTTAAATATACAATTCAAAGGTACTAAGTACATTCACAATGTTGTACAGCCATCACCACTATCCATCTCTAGAACTTTTTAATCACCCCAAACTGAAACTCTGTACCCATTTAACAATAATTCTCCATTACTTCTTCTTCTAGCCCCTGGTAACCACCATTCTACTTTCTGTTGCTATGAATTTGCCTATTCTAGGTACCTCACTCGAGTGGAATTATACAATATTTGTCCGTTTCATGTCTGTCTTATTTTGGTTAGCATAATGTTATCAGGGTCCATCCATGTTGTGGTAGGTATCAGAATTTCATCCTTTTTAAAGGCTGAATAATATTCTCCGTGTGTGTGTGTGTATGTGTGTGTGTGTGTATTTTATATATCCATTTTGTTTATCTATTCATCTGTTGGTGGACACTTGGGTTACTTCCACCTTTTGCCTATTGGCCTATTGTGAAAAATACTGCTCTGAGCATTAATGAGCAAGTATCTGCCCGAGTCCCTGCTTTCAGTTATTTCGGGTATATACCCTGAAGTTGAATTGCTGGATCATATCATGTTCTATTTTTAATATTTTGGGGAACTGTCATACTGTTTTCTACAGTGGCTGTACCATTTTACATTCCTACCAGCAATGCCTCAGGGTTGCAATTTCTCCATATCCTCACCAATAAGGGCCTACACTCTTAATCATCGTACCGTATTGCTGATTGATCCAAGGTAGATGAGTGAGAAGAGTCATAAAAAAAATGGTTGGATATTCCTAAGAACTGTTTCTGTTACACGTTACAGTCTTGATACACATCCTTTCATCCCTCTAGGAGACAAAAATACTGCTAAAAAATAGACTATTCTTTGTGTTGTAGAAAACTGATGAATTTTTATTTCCTTTCAGCTTTTCTAGATGACATTCAGTCCCCTCCCTGCTTTGGTTAACATCATTACTTAAGTTTATTGAATATATTGAAAAAATATTTTTTTAATAGTATTCTAATCATAGTTTTCACTTATGGCTTTTGAGAAACTGGGAAACATTCCAGTCTTGTTAGATGAGTGGGTTACTTTCTGCAAAAAACTATCGTATTTTTTGTAGCTCAAAGTAGATCTGTCTGAGGACATTGCAACCCTTTGTGCATTGATTGACTGCAGTGAATAATTCAAGATGGAATGAAGCCTTTAAACCTCATTATTGTTTGGTCTTGTAGTTTTCAAAATTATGTACTGTGAAGTCTTCAAAGTGGGTTTTAGAATTTCTTAAAAATTAATCTTTTAACTCAGTATTTACTGTAATAGTGGTCTTTTTGAAGGAAGTTTTAACTTTGGTTAAAAATGTTTGTGATATAAAAGAGACAAGTATTGTTTTTGCTTTGCTTTTAGTTGCTGACAAGATTTTGAAAAAGAAAGAATATCCTCTTTATATAAATCAAACCTGCCATAGAGTTACTGTTTCTCCATACACAGAAATACACTTGAGAAAGTATCAGGTAAAGTCATCTCTTTTCTCTCATTTTGAGAACTTACTGCCCAAACCCACCCTACAAAAAATAAAGTTGTTGTGAGTCTGTTACTATATGAATCTTATCAATGAGGGATAGCCAAATGGTTTCTTTACTTCATTTTTGCTTAGTGCAAAATGAGTTTGTCTTTTGAAGGAGTGTTTTAATGCAAAACTGTACTTTAGTATACAATTTAAAAAACTGGAATTACTCAGATAATGGCACAATTTTTATTTTTGTACATGGAGACATAGCTGCATTTCTCTCATGTGTCTACTGTCAGTGAGCATGAGAAAGAATTCCTGCCTACTTCCTCTGAACTCAGTACCTTTATCCCAGACCTGCTGCCTTTTCCTCTTCCTTCTCAGGTATCCAATGGTACCACCATCTACCTAGTCCACTGACTTAAAAGCTAGAACTCACTTAACTCTTCAGTTTGCTTCACCTCCAACATTCATTTGGTCACTAAATCTTGCCAGCTCTGCTTCTGACTACCTCTTTACCTGGTCCTTCTGTTCCCAGAGCATCCCTCCTTTCCTCTATGTTCCATAATGCCACCAGAGTTCTTTTTCTAAAACTGTCCCCAGAGCTTCCCCCCTTTCCTCTATGTTCCATAATGCCATCAGAGTTCTCTTTCTGAAACTCAGATCTGACTTGGATATTCTCTTGCTTGGAAAATCTTCCTAAGATTTCTTGTCTCTTCTAAGATAAAGTAAAAAATATTAAGCAGATTATGAATGTAAAGTTTTGTAATTCAAAGCTCTCAGAAATCTTTCTATTTATCATTGTTTTTCCTACTTAGATATTTTCAGGAACATCTAAGAGGACAGTGCTTCTGACAGGAATGGAAGGCATTCAAATGGATGAAGAAATTGTGGAGGATTTAATTAACATTCACTTTCAACGGGCAAAGAATGGAGGTGGAGAAGTAGATGTGGTCAAGTGTTCTCTAGATCAACCTCACATAGCATACTTTGAAGAATAGACTTAACAGAATCATGAAAACTATAGCTTTTTAACGCAGATTACTGTAAATGTTTGACAAAAATAAATATGCTTTTCCTTAAAAAAATGAAAACTTTAATTTTTATCATCCATTTATTTTTAGATACAAAACTTATTTCCATGTGTCTGAATCTTCATTGTTTCAAATGGTGCTTGCTGCATGTTTTCAATTACAATAAATGCACTGTAATAAAAGGTTTTGTTTATAGATTATGTGTATTGGTGCCATGTCTGCTGAAATCAACCTTAAGTGATTCAGATGTCCCCTGCTAGTGCTGGCTTATCCTGTTATGGTCTTGTGGGCCAATTCAGTTGTGGCCCCATGCCCACCAATATGCAGACTTGACTCTTAACATTTTCCAAAACAAAGGCAGTTACATTCAGCAGTTTGTGATTCCTGTAAACTCAACTGAAGATTCGAAGGACTCCAAGAGCAACAATTTTCCACTGTGTGTAGTGTTTCACTCCACAACTCTAAAGCTTCTCAGAGCTGAGCATGGTCTTTTTCTTGAATTTTTGTTCACGCAAGTGCCATGTGTCCCTTGATTCCTTCCAAGCCATCCCCTCTCCAAATAGAGCTCGTAAAGGACTAGCTTTTTCTTTCTTTTGCACTTACAATGGAAACAGTTGGTATAAGAGTTTGAAAACCTTGGCATGGAGAGAGAGGTAAATACAAAGTTAGTGACTCATCACTCATCATGCTCGATGCTGGGGAATGCCTGGAGGTAAAAACACAGTAACTGCCCTCCAAGGGCTTAAGGTTTAGTTGGAAAGAGACCCAGTTTACTAGCATCTCACTGTTTTTAAAAACTTGCAGAAACTTTAATGATAAAATTAAAGATTCCTATTCAGAGAAGGTAAAAGTCTTTTTGGTAAAGAACCTTTAGGCCGGATGTGGTGGCTCACGCCACCAGCACTTTAGGAGGCTGAGGTGGGCGGATCACTTGAGGTCAGGAGTTTGAAACCAGCCTGACCAACATGGTGAAACCCCGTCTCTACTAAAAATACAAAAATTAGCCGGACATGGTGGTGGGCGCCTGTAATCCCAGCTACTTGGGAGGCTGAGGCAGAATTGCTTGAACCTGGGAGGCGGAGGTTGTAGTGAACTGAGATGGCGCCATTACACTCCATCCTGGATGTTGCAGCGAGACTCTGTCTCAAATAAAAAAAAAAAAAAAAAAGAAAAGGAAAAAAAGAACCTTTGGACAACTTCTATTCTGACATGGTAGGTTTCATGAAGAGCTGGCAGCAGAATTAAATTCATATTAAAACGCTGGCAGAAATGAAAGGCTTTTAGAAAAGGTTCTAAACCTATTGAATGCTGCCTGGCATCTAAAACAAACAAAAGGAAAAGCTCGAGTTTTGCTTCTGATGTTTCATTTTTAGTTTTTAAAGTTATATTATTCTCAGGAGTACTGATTTTCACCTTTAAGGAATGAGAGATGGTGCCTAAAAGCTACAATTTATGATAAATCTTCATGTTTACCATTTAAACAAATCCCTCATGTCTATTACTCTTTTAAAATAGAATGACTATTTAAAGCTCTCAAAAATAGTAAGAAGAAAACTTTAAAGTTCCTTTTTAATCTCCATTGTGCCAGTTTCACAGGCACGGAAGACATTGTTGATAGTCTGTGGCAGATTGCCTACCAGGAAGAATTTTATGTTAATATTTATTTAGGACAAAGTTGAAATAGTCACTTTTGTTTTTTGGGGGGGCCACTTCAGGCAGTAAAATTGATAATTCAATTCTAAGTTTTCATATGTGTTTTTTGATAAACATTTCTAGCTTAGAAAATGATACTTTTCCTTTGGATTCCTTTCCCCCTCCCCCAAGAGCAGTCTGGCTGGATGTCAGAAAACAAGTACTGGCTCTCCTGCTTATTCCTAGAGTTTTAGAGATTTTACAGAAGGACAGCTGTCTTTGAAAACTTACCAAAAGTACATATTGACTATTTAATATACTGAATATTAAGAAAGGGGCCTTCACATGTATGTCCAAGATGAGCTAACTCCAGATATTGCCAATACGATAAGTCAGATAGATACATATGTGGAATTACAAGTTCCTCTTGCTGTTTGTTGATTTATCAGGCAGGACGGGCTAGGTAATGCCATGGTAACAAACAACCTGCCAAACCTCATGGGCCTAAACAATTCTTACCCGTGCTGACTATCCAGCACAGGTTGGCAGGGGGACTGTGTTTATCCTCATCACTTAGAGACTCCATCTTGAGACAAGAATCATGGAGGTGGAGGAGAGGGAGGAGACATGAAATCTGGAAAGTCTTGTATTAGCAACTAAATGCTATGACCCAGAAGTGCTTCTTGTCATTTCTTCTCACATCTCGTTGGTCAGAAATAGTCACAAGGCCCTATTCAAATAGGAGGGACTTGGGCTGGGCACGGTGGCTCATCTGTGTAATCCCAGCACTTTGGGAGGGCAAAATAGGAGGATCACTTGAGGCCAGGAGTTCGAGACCAGCCTGGGCAACATAGTGACACCCTCTTTCTATTTAAAATGTAAATATATACATATATATGCTTATATATCTCTCTTTTAAATCTAAATATATATTTGATGACTAGGAAATTCTGTCTTTTCAAAAGTTAGGAGAACCGGATATCTCTGAGCCAGAATAATAACCAGCATATCCTACCTGTCCTACCTGTCTTACCACCAATATTTAGTTCATTCCTCTTCTCACACAAAATACACTCAAAGTCATCTCATCCTTAAGGAAGCAAAACAAAAAACAAAAAGTTCCATCCAATCGTGATATTAAATTCAAAGTGCATGAATCCTAAGTGCTCTACATCAGGTCTGAATGTTACTCCTCTTTATGCAGAGACCCCCACGCATCCAATACAGAGTAGTGGAACTTGAATAAGATAATTGCAATAAACTCTTACACTTGGAAGGGGAATGAATGGGAGACACACAGCAGTCACTGGGCCAAAGCAATTCTGAAATCCCATTCAGTAGATGTGTGCTCCATACTCCAAGGGTGTGGAATTTGGATTAGGTCCTGATTCCATTCTCTAAGAATTCTCCTGCTCATTGTCCTTATGGCTCTTGAACATTCTTCTTTTTTTTTTTTTTTTTTTTGACGTGGATTCTCACTCTGTCACCCAGGCTGGAGTGCAGTGGTGTGATCTCAGCTCACTATAACCTCCGCCTCCCAGTTGAACATTCTTCCTTTTTCCATTATTCTTCTTGGCCATACCTAGAATGGGCATTTGAAATCTCTTCTTGGAATCTGAAAAGCTTCCCTAGTGCACTTCCTATGATCAATGTTTGTGACCAAAATTATTAAAGTTTTGAACAGTCATGTTCTCTTTAGTCTGGAGTAGTGGTTATTTAGCTGGTAAAATGGAAAAACTCAATAGGCATCTTGTCTATTTTATTCCGGCAAGCTTACACATCCACAGTTCTTTTCTAGACTTACTTTTTAGAGTTGCTACTATTCTCTGCTTTCTTAGCCTCATGCTTCTTTCACTCTCCTCATTTAATTACAAATACTTTGGGTCTATCAGGCCACACTTTTGCTTTCATTTCCTTGAGCTATTTTGTCCAATTGAAAGGGTTTACTGTATTCCACAACCTTAATTGGTGTTTTCACTCTGAGAGCTCTTAATCTATTTAGAGATTTACACCTTGATTTGATCCCCGCCATAAACCGGAGTTCTAACCAGTCTTTGTTATTCAACAGGTTTCTTGGTTTTATCGTTTATTATTTGGGAATGAGAAATGTTTCTTCCAACCCCATAAGCTGGAAGTTCACATTTCTGGATTTTCTCTATTCCCTTTCATTCCTGCTTTCAAACCGGTCAGTTCTTGTCTAAAGTCATTTCTTTCTTGTATTACTTTGTTAAACGCACTCAATGATAACAGACAAATGCTAGTAACTTTCTGCTTCCCATACTTCAAAAAAAAAAAAAAAAAAACCTCCCAAAACCACAAACTAATTAGGTACATTATCTGCTTTCCAAGCTATCACATGACAGTTTTACAAAGTACTTTTATACTACATAATGTGGGTCACCTCCTTCTAATCTCTGATGTCTATTCTCTTATTATCTGCCACTTGGCCTCTAAGCCAAAGCCATGTATTTCAAGTAGTGTTTGGATTGTGTGTTTTTCTCTTGGCCATAGTAGTACTCTACTTCAGAATACCAATTTCTGTATCAATCAGAATAGGCTATGTGATGCTGATGTGAAAATGTTTAAAATTTAAAATTTTTAAATGTTAAATCTTTTTAAATTTCAGAGACTTAAAACACCACACATTTATTCCTTCCTCAAGCTACATGGCCATTGATGGTTCAACAAAAAGAGCTCTGCTCATGGTAAACACTTAAGGACCCGAGCTCATGGCAGCCACCATCTCTACTACTGCTAGATGTCATGCCAGAGGAAGAAAAGAGCTTTGCAGGGTCTTTAACTGGTAATTAAATTTTTGGCCCAGAAATGATACTTGTCACTTCCACTCACAACTCAGAACTAAGCATATGGACCTACCCAACCATAAAGGAGCCTGGATGTTCATTCTTACCATATGGTTGGAAGGCAGAAAGCCAAAACTGTATGGAGAACAGCATTAATGATACCTGCTTGGTATTAAAAAAGAAAAGATGCTCAATCTTGAAAAATACACATAGTATAATGGAGATAATAAGAATCGCCAAAAGTACATCTCCAGAGATAATGGTGAATATTTTTGTGTTCTCCTTTCCATTCGTTTTTTTCCCCCCTAACCACATCACATTGAATGCTGTAAATATACCCATATATCCTATGCTATTTGTTACTTCCTTATTGTTGGGAATGAGGTTGTTTCTAATTTCTTCACACTTATAAATATTCTGATGTACATAAGTCCTTATATGTCTTGGTACATAAGTCATTTTCTGCAGTTCTGACCTTACTTCAAGGTGATAATTACTAGGTTGAAAGGCAGAAGGATGAAAAACTCTTTTCAGGATCTTGTTAAGTGAGGCCAGCATTGCTTACTAGAAAGGTAGGCATTGGTTTGTACTTTCACTAACAGTGTAACCAAGGACTACCTCATCGTTCCATTTCAGCACTGAATCCCACTTACCTAAACATGTTTTCTTTATTCTATTTTTGGAAATTTTCATAACACATCCCAGGGTTTTATGAAAATAAGTAATTACCAAGATACAGGTGAAACATCCTGTAATGGGTTTTGATTTAGTTTTTTGGTATCACAAATGAAAAATGTTCAGGAAAATGTTGATTTTATTTATGTATTTCTTTAGAGACGGAGTCTCACTCTGTCGCCCAGGCTGGTTGCAGTGGCGCAATCTCGGCTCACTGCAACCTCTACCTCCCGGGTTCAAGTGATTCTTCTGCCTCAGCCTCCTGAATAGCTGGGACCACAGGGGTGTGCCAACTCGCCCGGCTAATTTTTTTGTATTTTTAGTAGAGATGAGGTTTCACTGTGTTAGCCAGGATGGTCTCGATCTCTTGACCTCGTTATCTGTCCACCTCGGCCTTCCAAAGTGCTGGGATTACAGGCATGAGCCACCGTGTCAGGCCCTCCAATTTGATTTTATTAAAGCTTCAAGACAGAAAAGTACAGTGAGGCAAGAGGCCTTATAATTAGGGCTATAAGATGTTAAAAGATTTTCTTTGATGCAGTTCTAGTTAGTAATATGCTGCTAAAATAATTTGGCCACATTTGGAGTCCTCTTCCTTCAAGGGTGTTGGAATAGTTTGGCACATATATGATTAAAGGTTACTCTAGGTCATGTTCGATGGCACAGACAGGTTGACCTGAATTCCCAACTCTAATCCTAGACCTCTCATCATTTTCTGGAAGAGAATGGAGACTTCAGTTACGAGTTAGGGAAAGCAAGAAAGACATTCAATATGAGCAAACATATAAAGATATTTTCAGAAAGGGGCCAGGGCTATTAAGATGGTATAACGGGGTGATGGAATAATGATTAACAAGGAAGATACACTGGGTGATGAGAGCTAGTCTTTCTGAAGAGAGGTTACTGTGTTGGAAGCTGAAAGACTGAGGGGGCGTGACTGCCCTCAGCATTCCTGCTGGGTGGCATACTCAGTTTGTCAGTTTGCCAACATTATGCATTTATGAGAACAGTTTGCTGTTTACTCATACAGCCTTCAGTGGTATACTGAGTTGATCACGACCCTCAATCTTTCGGCCTCCAACATTATTGTAGCTAAGACCCAAGTGACAGCAGGAGCCAGTCAAGTGAAGATCAGGGCGGAGCTATTGAGGCAGGGACACAGTACATAGGTCAGGGAAAACTCCCAGGCTGATAGCTTGTTGTGATTGCAGCAGAGGGTCATGGCAGTGGTAGGAGATCTGGCCAGAAAAAAAGGATCAAGGTCATTGTGGCTCAGGTGAAAGCAATGAAAACGATGACGTGCTTAAACAGAAGTCAAATCTGATTTACATTTTAAAAAGATCCTTCTGGGTGTGGTAGCAAGAATGGAGTGAGGAGCTAGAGAGGATGGAGACTGGATGAGGATGGTAGGGATGCAGCTGGAAAGAGGGACTGATACTAGGTCCCTCTGGAAGGCCTGTTGTTGGGGTATACAAAGAAGGATGAGGAAAAGAGAAATCAAGGACTGGGTCATGAGCTTGAGCTCATGGGTGGACAGTGCTGCCAATTCTTGAGGGGGAATTAAGAAGGGGAGAAGAAGAGTTCTACTTGTTAAATTTCAGATGCTTGCTTGACATTCAAGTCGGCACTTAGATACATACATCTGGAAAGAAAAGATAAATTGGGGAATTACTTACAGATCTACCTCATTCTGTTTTTCTTTTTTTTTTCTTCTTGAGACAGAGTCTTGCTCTGTCGCCCAGGCTGGAGTACCGTGGTGTGATCTTGGCTCACTCTGTCTCCAGGGTTCAAGGGATTCTCTAGCCTCAGCCTCCCCAGTAGCTGAGATTACAGGTGTGTGCCACCACGCCCGGCTAATTTTTGTATTTTTAGTACAGACGGGTTTCACCATGTTGCTCAAGCTGGTCTTGAATTCATGAGCTCAAAGTGATCCACCCACCTTGGCCTCCCAAAGCTCTGGGAATGCAGGTGGGAGCCACTGCTCCCTTCCTCATTGTTTTAAAATCTTCATAGCCTTGTGCCTTACTGATATACCATCAGCCATATAATAAATAGCTCCATTCAATGATAAACTAGGTGGATCCCAGTTTATAAAAAAATATTACTACCTGTATTTCAAGCAATAAAATAAAATTTCTATACAATATCTTAGTACCATTTGTGCACTATAACTTCAAGTTCAGTTCTAAAAGTAGAATTGCTGAGACTAAGAATATGTGCGTTTTACATTTTTTTGCACTTTACATTTTGATAAAAATCTTTAGACGTATTAGCATCTATCTATGCTTGCAGCAACTCTGATGCTTTCTTACATTCAGGCTAACGCTTTTTAGTTTTCCAGATCTAGCTGTGGAGAAATGGTATCTTATTATTTCAATTTCCATTTCTTAGGAGTGGGATTGGGTTTCTTCATATCTGCTAGCTATCTACCTTTGTTCTTCATGCATTCATTGATTTGATTTTGAAGTTTGTCCAGAGATTCTCTGTGTCCCCATAGGTGCCATTCAGGGGTCCTATACTAAGGCATGGACAAAGTGGTGAGCTCTCTGTTGGCAGGGACCTGGCGCTTTCATCCTGTGTCCTTAGCACCCGGTAGAGGTCCAAGGGGGCTCCTGGTCTGGGCTGGGAAGGTGACCAACACGGGGTTGGGGGTTGAGGTGGGGGTCGGGGAACTGGGGTAGGTTGTACAGAGGAAAAGGCACAGGTGAGGGGTGGGGGAAGACGAAGATGGCTGGACAGATAATAAGGGCGTAGGAAAGACATTCAGATTTCACTGAGCGAAGGGCTTTTAAAAACTGATGCTAGAAAAACTTTACTTGCTGTTGTAAAAAACCATCTGTGTGAAGTAGAAATTGGTATCAATAACATTATAGAGAATACGTTCTAAAAAGTAAAGGTAGCTGGATGTAAAATTCTGGTAGCAGTTTAATATCCTAGATGGTTAGGTTGAGGCCAGCAACTAATGAGGACAAAAGCCTTCTCTATGGGAAATTTTGGACAATTATCTGGAGAAATATTACAGTGAGCATAAACCACACTGAATTGTTTTCAAAAGTGTTGTAAAGTTTCATGTAGTAAAAAGGTTTTAGCCACATGCCCTTCAACTTCATGGCATCGAATATATAAACACAGAAGACAGCATGCATGCAAGATATGTAACTCCCTTACATGCTAATGCATGCGATTCAAAACTGTCATGACATCTAGGGCTGTCTGCAACTACGAGATGACTGACGTTATGAAAAGCGTAGCCCCCCGAGTATCAACACAGGAAGCGGCCACCACCTCCTATGTGTTTTCCCTTTTTGCGTTTTTTCTTTTTTAAAATCAACTCTGCTGTTGTTGCTGCTGCTTAGCAAAACGGGTAAAAACAAAATTGCAATCATTGATTCATCACCCACAGAATCCCCAAATTTCCTGTCGAGGAATCCTCTCGGCCTCTCTCCAGCGTGCTTCCAAAAGTTGCAAAAATACGGAGGGCGTCTGGGCAGGCGCTGGCAACAGCCCTCCGGAGTCCGAGCTCCCACCCACAGGCCACGAGGTAGCAGACAGCCGGATCGGGTGGAAGGGCCGCCCTTTTCTTCGTAGCCTCCAAGGGAGCGGGAACAAAAAAACGAAACCAAAACCTGCCTGCTCGCTCCTCTCCCCATCTCCCGCGTTCCGCTGGTTGTGGGCTTCCTGCGGCCGCCGAGGGCGCGTCTCTCCTCCGCCATGGCAAGTTCCTTTTGCTTTGATTTTGCGGAGCAGGTCCATGCCTGCACCGTCGCCATGGTCCCCTAGAAGGGCGCGGAACCGGGCGCGACGGGCCAGGGTGCAGGGCTGCGCGGGAAGGGGCGGCGCGCGGAGGGGCCCTGGGGATCCCGGAGAGCCGTCCACCCCGGCGGGCAAACTCAGGTCAGCCTCGCTGCAACTTCCCGGGTGGCGGCACTGCGTGCTCCTGAAATTCACATACGGCGGTGCGGTGTAGGCCCGCTCCAGAAGCGCAGGACTAGGCTGCCACCTCCCGCACCCACTGCACAGGCGACGGGGACGCAGCCGTTTCCTCGAGGAGCTGCTTCGCAGGCTATTAGGGCTTAACTGTTGGCCTCCCACGCCTCGGGGGGAACAAAAGTGGACTGATTAGCCAGAAATGGAGGCCACAGTGCCTTTAGAAAAGGGCTAGTAAGAACGAGGACGCAAGTCAGGAAGACATCCTCATGTCTTATGTCTGCCTTGGTGCGAATTCTTGTCTTTTGTGGTCTTAGTTTTCCCTCTAGAGACACAAAGGACGTTTTTACTATTAGTGCTGGTGAGGAAGAAAAGTTAGCAAATTCAAAATGTAGCCTCTGTGTTTTGTTTTGTTTCCATCAATCGCATAAAAGCCTTGGCAAGGCCTTTAATTCCTGCTCTGAAATGCTAGAGTCCCGGAAATGCAAAAGCAATTGTGAGAGGCAAGTGCGTTTTTGTTGACCTGGTGGCGGTAAAGGCGTCGTCATTCAAAATGAACAACTGATTTTGAGAAAATCAATATAAACAAATGCAGTGAATGAATCTTCTTTTTCTTCCCAATGCCTTACTTACAAAAGTAAAGTTTTTCTATATACTTTTTGCTTTCTGATAAGATGGCCAAGTCTGTTATAACACAATACTGATGCAAGGAAAAGCGCCATCACCTTAGTATCTCTTGGCTAAAAGCTGCTGGTTGCAAAGTCCTTGAAAGGACTGTCTTTCTCTAGGACAATTCTTTATCTTAATCGTGGGTAGAAGAGATTAATAACCCTCATTATTCATAACTGACCTCAGTAAAATTATCTGTATTAGCCATACTTTCTCCAACCTACGAAACGAAGGACAAATACTGGCAAGTCATTGAAGTACTAATTCATTAAATGATTCATAGAAACTAGTTCTTACCAAACAAAATTTACACCTTTATGTTTTTTTCTCCTAAAAATACTGGTTCAGGGAGAAGTTTCTTTGATTTTAAAGATAAATTACATGTAGACATTCAAATAAAGAAATACAGTATTAGTACTAATGAGGGCATGGAACTGAAGTAAGATTTCCTGAGTTTAAATTAATTGCATGTTTTTCTTTGATATTGTTGGAGTGCAGAAAAAGATCCCCTGCCGGGCGCGGTGGCTCACTCCTGTAATCCCAGCGCTTTGGGAGGCCAAGGCGGGCGGATCACGTGAGGTCAGGAGTCTCTACTAAAAATACAAAAATTAGCCGGGCGTGATGGCACCCACCTGTAGTCTCAGCTACTCGGGAGGCTGAGGTAGGAGGATCACTTGAACCCAGGAGGCGGAGGTTGCACTGAGCCAAGGTCGTGCCATTGTACTCCAGCCTGGACAACAGAGCGAGGCTCCGTCTAAAAAAAAAAAAAAGACTTTGAGAGGCCAAGGGGGTTGTGGAGCACGAGGTCAGGAGTTCGAGACCAGCCTGGCCAAAATGGTGAAACCCCCGTCTCTACTAAAAATACAAAAATTAGCCGGGCATGGTGGCTGGTGCCTGTAGTCCCAGCTACTGGGGAGGCTGAGGCAGGAGAATCACTTGAACCTGGGAGGTGGAGGTTGCAGTGAGCCAAGATCACACCACTACACTCCAGGGTGGGTGACAGAGCGAGATTCCGTCTCAAAAAAAAAAAGAAAAAAGAAAAAAGAGAAAGATCTCCCAAAAGAAATAAACACAAATGAGTGAGTGAATCTTCACTAGAAAAATAAAGTTTTTCTTTATGCCTTTTGCTTTCTGATATGATGTCCCTGCCTTTATTCTTACATTGACAGGGTTGAGCACTTCTATTTTTTTGTAGCCATATTTAAATCTTCAATATTTTTGTTTTTATTTTATTTTATTTTTTTTTGAGACAGAGTCTCACTCTGTCACCCAGGCTGGAGTGCAGTGGCACGATCTTGGCCCACTGCAACCCTCACCTCCCGTGTTCAAGCCATTCTGGTTCCTCAGCCTCTGGAGTAGCTGGGATTACAGGCGCCTGCCACCACTAATTTTTGTATTTTTAGTAGAGATGGGGTTTCACCATGTTGGCCAGGCTGATCTCAAACTTCTGACCTCAAGTGATCTGCCCACCTCAGCTTCCCAAAGTGCTGGGGTTACAGTCGTGAGCTATTGCACCTGGCCTTTTTTAAGAGTTAGCAGGTTTGTCTAAAGGTAAAAACCAATAATAATGTAAACAGTAAATATTGTTTATAGCAGGTCCCAATAGTGTGCTGTGATTACTTTTTCTCCTTTTGGTCCAATGTTATGTGTATTTTTCCTTTTCCACTTCTAGGAAAATGTTCCCAGCAAATGGGTCAAATGGATTCCCTCCCTCCCTCCCTCCCTCCCTCCCTTCCTTCCTCTTTCTCTTCTTTTCTCCTTTCTCTTTTCTTTTCTTTATTTCTCTTTCTTTCTTTTCTTTTTCTTTCTTTCTTTCTTTTTCTTTCTCGTTCTTTCTTTCTTTTTCTTCTTTTTCTTTCTTTCTCTTTTCTTTCTTTTCTTTTTGCATTCCATGATTTTTTTTTTTTTTTTTTTTTGGGACAAAGTCTCCCTCTATTGCCTAGGCAGGCTGGAGTGCAGTGGTGCTCACTACAACCTTCACCTCTCAGATTCAAGCCATTCTCCTGTCTCAGCCTCCCAAGTAGTAGCTGGGACTATAGGCATGTGCCACCACGCCCAGATACTTTTTGTTATTTTTGGTAGAGATGGTATTTCATCAGGTTGGCAGGCTGTCCTCAAACTCCGCCTGCCTTGGCCTCCCAAAGTTCAGGGATTACAGGTGTGAGCCACCTTGCCCAGTCTGCATTCCATACTTTACTTAAAATCATGCAAGTACTTATATTTTTAGGCTGGGGCCCCTTCAAATCCCATAAATGGGGGAGAACTTGCTCTGGGATATAAATGCTAGCAGATTCTCTCTGGAGTGTTCATTCAGGTTTTTTTTTTTTTTTTTTTTTTAGACAGAACCTTGTTCTGTCACCCAGGCTGGAGTGCCGTGGTGCCATCTTGGCTCACTGCAGCCTTGAGCTCCTGGGCTCAAGTGATCCTCCGATCCTCCTATCTCCACCTCTGGAGTAACTAGCTGGGACTACAGGTGTGCACCACCACACCTGGGTAATTTTTTGTGTTTTTGGTAGAGACCGGGTTTCATCTGGATTACAGGCGCCTGCCACCACACCCAGCTTATTTGTAGTAGAGACGGCATTTCACCACGTTGACCAGGCTGGTCTAGAATTCCTGACCTCAGGTGATCCATCCGCCTCGGCCTCCCAAAGTGCTAGGATTACAGGTGTGAGCCACCGTGCCCGGGCTTCTTTTTAAAATTGTTTTACTTTCATTTTATGGGGCTCTTGGGATGGACAGGACATTGTGTGTGTGGTGTGTGTGTGTGTATGTGTGTGTATGTGTGTGTGCGGGTGCTTACACTGTCTTCCTGATCTGGTAGGTCAGAAATAGTTTCAGTGGAGTCCTATTGAATAGAGAGGCCTCTGAACTGAGGGCCCCAAATTCCTTTCTGGTCTGCTAACCATTACTGTAGCCCATGAGCTGTCCTGTCCAACCCCAGGTAACTTAGGACAGCTTATGTTTGAGCTTGGGTGGACTAACTGTATAAAAATTGGGAGAAGCTTATAAATCCATTTCCCTAAATGAGGCTGAGGGACAAATTAAAACATTTAAATAGAAGCCTTAACTGGATAATAAAAGCTCAAAGAGAATGAGCCCAAGGAAGGATTTACTTGCAGTTGATACTCTGTGTCTAGCATGGTGGCAGGGTCTGCAATAGTGTGTATTTGCTATGGCTGACTTCAGATATGTGCTGGAAGGCAGGATTTACTCCGTTGCAGTCCCTATGTTATTGCCAGGGCTTTGTTTGTTTGTTTGTTTATTTATTTAGAAACGGAGTCTCTTGCTGCCCAGGCTGGAGTGCAGTGGTATGATCTGGGCTCACTGCAACCTCCGCCTCCTGGGTTCAGGTGATTCTCCTGTCTCAGTTTACCGAGTGGCTGGGATTACAGGCGCCCGCCACCACACCCAGCTACTTTTTGTATTTTTAGTAGAGACGGGGTTTCACCATGTTGGCCAGGCTGGTCTTGAACTCCTGACCTCAGGTGATCTGCCTGCTTCAGCCTCCCAAAGTGCTGGGATTACAGGCATGAGCCACTATACATGGCCCAGGGATTTTTTTTTTTTTTTTTTTTTTAATGATAACTTTCCTGATTCTGACAAAGTAGGGAATGTGTTTCTTAGTCTCTCACATACTTTAGACTCTACAATGTAAAGAAAACATATAGCCACCTCCAAATACCATATTTTGTGGTTAGTTTGACTTATTTTTAATTAATAAATTTTTAAATTTATATTTTTGATCTTTTCCTTTGTAACTTCTTCCATTATTTTTAGACCTTCCTAAATCAGACAAATATTAACCAATATTTTCAACTTATTAAAAAAAGGATGGTAACTTCTTCCATTATTTTTAGGGCTTCCTAAATCAGACAAATATTAATCAGTATTTTCAACTTATGAAAAAAAGGGTGGCTGGGTGTGGTGGCTCATGCCTGTAATCCCAGCACTTTGAGCAGCTGAGGCAGCAGATCACTTGAGCTCAGGAGTTTGAGACCAGCCTGGCCAACACGGTGAAACCTTGTGTCTACTAAAAATACAAAAATTAGCTGGGTGTGGTGGTGGACACCTGCAATCCCAGCTACTTGAGAGGCTGAGGCAGGAAAATTGCTTGAACCCAGGAGGCAGAGGTTGTAGTGAGCTGAGATCACGCCACTGCACTCCAGCCTGGGTAACAGGGACTCCATTTCAAAAAAAAAAAAAAAAAAAAAAAAGGTTTAATTTTTACATTTAACTCTTAAATTCATACAGAGTTTATGTTGGTATATGGTGTGAAGCAAGGATTTACGCCCCTATACCCCTTTTAAAAAGTATCTAAACAGCTGCACCAGTACTTTTATAGAATCAGATATTCTCTCTACTGAAGTGTGATGTCACCTTTATTACGTAGAGTCTTGTATTTTTAAAGAATAACCTACTGTTTCTCTTACAGGCATCAGTTTTGAATGTCAAGGAATCCAAAGCTCCTGAAAGAACGGCTGTAGTTGCTGGTCTTCCAGTTGGCCTTTTTAGTGATCAATTATTGGCCCTATTAGTAAAGAGCCACTTCCAAGACATTAAGAATGAGGGTGGAGATGTTGAAGACGTGATATATCCGACAAGAACCAAGGGAGTTGCATATGTAATATTCAAAGAAAAAAAAGGTATTTCTAAATCAAATTTTTGTAATTTTAGAAATACTTCTTCAATGAAATTTAAAAATTACATTTTATTAAAATGATCCACAGAACTGGTAAATTTTAAAGTAGCTTTTTTTTTCTTTTTTTTTTTGTTTTGAGACAGTCTCACTCTGTTGCCCAGGTTAGAGTGCAGTGGTGTGATCTCAGCTCACTGCAACCTCCACCTCCCAGGTTCAAGTGATTCTCCTGCCTCAGCCTCCTGAATAGCTGGGATTACAGGAGGTGTCCACCATCACACCCAACTAATTTTTGTATTTTTAGTAGAGACGGAGATTCACCATGTTGGCCAGGTTGGTCTCAAACTCCTGACCTCAAGTGAGCTGCCTGCCTTGGCCTCCCAAAGTACTGGCATTACAGGCGTGAGCCACCACGCCTGGCTGAAGTAACTTTTTTTTAAAAAAAATATTTTATTGTGAATATACAAATGGCATGATACTGCTTTAGGAAGAAAAGATATGAAAATGGCTCATGATAAAGTTGCTAGTGACTGGCAAATTCTTGACAACTTTTTTCTGAATTTTGAATCTGTCTATATCTTGGGGTGAAAGTGTTACATTTTATTGTAGAAAACCTGTAAAATACAGACAAAATGGAGAAAAACCCCATAAAGATGATATATAATCTCATAAACGAGATGACTACTTTGGGAATTTTCAGGTGGCCTCAACTATATATTTTAGAATAAGTAGATATTCTAATATCGTATCTGCCTCATTACTGGCAAAGTTGAATTGAGAAGTATGGCTTGACTCTGAGATCAGATTGAGTCATTCTGCTCCCTGCACCCAATTCTTGACTTAGATGGTGAGGAAACTGAGTTGGCAGAGCACACACACCCCTTCAGCCTCATGGAACGGGCAACCTTCTTTACAACTTAGTGGCTGGCAGAAAATACATTGCCAGAGAAAAACAAGTCTCCATGCCAGGCTCTTGGAGGTGAACATACCACATGGGGGTAGGAGCAGAGGAAGAGACCTTGCTTTGCTTGAGGGAAGACAGAGTCCAGAGAAAGATCCAAGGCACTATGGATTTTCAGTACCTTTAGCTGTCACCATTAATTAAGTCATTTCTTCTCAATGGGGATGTTCAGGTAAGGGAGGGCAGGAGGGGTCTCGGGGGCTCAGTGGCTCAGTATTTCTCTAAGGAGATGGTAGTGTTTTTGAAAGTTAATATTTTATATGTTGAATTGGCAACTCAGAGAGAGATTGAGAGGGAGAGATTGGCCTTGGTCATTCATTCATAAATATTTTCTGAGTACCTATTATTTACCAGGCAACATGCTAGGTCTTGATACAGCAATGAGTGAAATAGGCAGAGTCTTTTTTTCTTGAAATGTACATCTGGACAGATTTTAAACAAATGAATCTATAATATGTTGGGTGCTTTATTTATATACAACTTAGATATTTATTTAAATATTTTTATTTATGATTATATATTCATAAATAATAAGTGCTACGACAAGATATAAAGAAGAATAAAGGGATAGAATATGATGGAAAGTGCTGTTTTAGATGACTAGGAAGGGAAATGCTCTGTTTAGATGACATTTGAGCAGAAGCCAAGTAAGGGAATGATTCATGCAGATAAGCAGGGAGAACATTCTAGGCCAAGGGAAGGACTGGTAATTCTGTGAGTGGGGAGCATGCTGGGTGTGTGGAAGAACAGCAAGGAGGCCTGTGTGGCTGGAGTGGAATGAGCTGGGGGATAGTGATAGGAAATGTGGTTAGATGGGGAGCTGGGGCCAGTTTATGCTCAGTAATTGCTGGATCATGGCAAGGTGTCTGGGATTTTATTCTGGGTGACAGGGAAGGTTTCAAGCAGGGGATTGACAAGATTGGGCTGCCTTTTCTTAAATGAGCAACCTAGTGGGTGTTTGAAGAAGACGAATTACTATTCATCGTTGGTTTTGATAGGGCAGTAGCAGGGCAGGTGATAAGAACTGGTGGGTATTCGGGACATGTTAATGGATTAAATGTCATTTTCTGCGGTAGAGAACACTGGGGATAGAATACATTTGGAAGGGAGATAGTTATCAAGAGTTCAGTTTGGGTCAATGAGATGCCTATTAGGATAATGAGGTAGAGAGTTCTATAGGCAGAAGGGAGAAAGATGGAGGCTGAAGATAGAATTCTGAAAACGATTCATGTAGAGATGGTGTCTAAAGCCATGGAGATTGTTGAGATCACCCAGGGAATGGGTATAGGTTAGCAAAGAAGCATGAGGCCTGAGGTCCATGTCTTGCCAGCATCTAGAGAATGGGAAGAGAGGAGGATTAGGAAGGAGACTCAGCAGGTCAGCCAGTGAATTGGGAGGAAAACCAGAATAGTATGATAACTTGAATCAAGAATGTAAAGTCTTCTTGTGAGTTAACAGAGATGGGGATATACCTTTATTTTTTTTATTCATGCATATAATGCCTTGTGTGTTTTATAACATGTGATTTGGATCATACTTACACATAAAATGAACTTTAATGAGTTAAAGTGCAACAAAAAAGTGATCTGAATGTTGAATTTAGAGGAAAAATGTAGAAAAAAGCTTAGACATTCTTGTATAATTGAATATGCCTATTTTATTAAAAAATTATTAGTGTATCGTGCCATAAACACTTTTGATGCCAGTGTTTCCACTTAGTTGCAGAGAATGTCATCAGACAAAAGAAACACCGGCTAGCAAGGAAGGCTAGACATGCTGAACTCACAGTCTCTCATTTTAGTGACAAGGTAAGGTGTGATGCTGAAGGTGTACTGATAGTCCTGTATCCCATTTCTTCTTTGAAGTTTTTCTTACGGCAGGAGACACAAAGTGCTCTCACTCCATGACTTCTAGGAAAGAAAATGCAAACACCCTGAGTCAGTGTTAAAGGCCAACCCTGGCCCTTGAAATTTTGGTTATCGCCTTATCTGTTTTTATCTTTCTATGTGTGTCACTTAATGTTTTATTTTACAAAATGTGTATTTTTTGAGACAAGGTCTTGCTCTGTCACCTAGGCAGTGGCATACTCTTGGCTCACTCTAACCTCTGCCTCTTGGGCTCAGGTGATTTTCCTGCCTCAACCTCCCGAGTAGCTGGGACTATAGGTGTGCACCACCAGGCCTGGCTAATTTTTGCAGTTTTTGTAGAGACAGGGTGTCCCTATGTTGCCCAGGCTGGTCTTAAACTCCTGGACTCAAGCAATCCTCCCACCTCAGCCCCACAAAGTGCTGGGATTACGGGGGTGAGCCACCACGCCCAGCCTCACTTAATGCTTTTAAAGTGATGGTAAGCTCTTATACTGTCATGGATGATGGCAGGTACCAACCTAAAGGCTTATTTTGGGAAAACACAATTAGAATGAACATTAAAAAGAAGCTTTGAAGAGACAGGAAATAAGAAAAAGAGGAAAAAGTTAAAATACAAAGCAATGGTTTACTAACTTGATTCTGTAAGACACTCAGAATTGTATGCAGCCATCTGATGAACTTTAGACTGGGGGTGGGAATGACTCTTGGGGGACCCCTATCCAAGCAGAACCAGAGCAATTTATATGTATGGTTCTGCATAAAACTGTTTCAAAAAAAAGTTCTGCCTCTAAAAATTATTTGAGCACCTCTGTTTTGGGGTATGTGGTGAGGGAGTGTGAATCCCAAATTGAACAAAATGGGATCACTTTGATGGGCTGCCCTGGTACAAGAAGTCAGGAAGTCTGGGGCAGGCACCTGGGGCCTGGTTTAGTGCAATTTCTGCAGAGACAAGAAAATGGCAGAAAAGAACATGTTTATGTAGTCTCTCCCACTAGGCAGTACTGTTTTCATTTCTCTCTTTTTAATTTTAGATCTTCAGCTCTGTAAATGCCATCCTTGATCTTTCTGTTTTTGGGAAAGAAGTTACTCTAGAAACTCTGGTAAAGGACCTGAAAAAAAAAATCCCGAGTTTAAACTTCAGTCCTTTGAAACCCAATGGAAGAATCTCCGTGGAAGGATCATTTCTGGCTGTCAAGAGGCTCAAAGAATCTTTGCTAGTAAGAGCATGTTCTCTCCTAGAAAAAGACAGAAATTTTACCAGTGAGGGAAGAAAGTGGAATAGACAAAATCCCCAAAGGAGTCTACAGAGAAGTAATAACCCTTTGGCATCAGTCAGGACTTTAGTACCTGAGACTGCTAGAAGTGGAGAAATGCTTGTGCTTGACACAGATGTTTTTCTTTACCTGCACCACAAGTGTAGATCTTACGAAAGCACACTGAAAAAATTCTGCATTCTGAGTCAGGAGAAAGTGGATGGTGAAATCACCACAATTTGTCTAAAAAACATTCAAGTTGGTTCTCAGCCAAACAATGCAAAACATGTAAAAGAGCTCATTGAGGAATGGTCACATGCTCTTTACTTAAAGCTTAGAAAAGAGACATTTATTTTGGAAGGAAAGGAAAAGAAAGAGAAAAGAATGATCAACTGGGCATGTGAACAATTAAGTTCGAGATACCCTGAAGTCCTGATTAACTTTTATAGGACACACGTTGACATTATAGGATCTTCTTCTGACACTTACCTGTTTAAAAAAGGAGTCATGAAATTAATAGGGCAAAAGGTTAGTTAATGAAATCTCAGCAATATAGTCATAAGGGCTGCTTTCCCTTGCTGAGCAGTGACCATTGCCATGAATGAGGCTAGCTTTACACACCCTATCTCATTAATCCTTATGCTCATCCTTCATTGTCAGTGTTGACTATTCTCATGTTATAGTGGAAGAAACTAGGATTTGGAAAAGTTAAAACACTTTTCTGAAGTTATCCAGTTGACAAGGAATGAGGCTGTGGCTTAGCCCAGTCTATCTGATTATACAGATAATATCTAAGGAATAAAACTTTGAAAAAAAAAATCACCAAACTTTTTTTTTGTTTGTTGTTTGTTTTTGAGACAGAGTCTTGCTCTGTCACCCAGGCTGGAGTGCAGTGGCGTTATCTCGGCTCACTGCAACCTCCGCCTCCTGGGTTCACACCATTCTTCTGCCTCAGCCTCCGGAGTAGCTGGGACTACAGGCACCTGCCACCACGCCCGGCTCATCTTTTTGTATTTTTTTAGTAGAAACGGGGTTTCACCGTGTTAGTCAGGATGGTCTCGATCTCCTGACCTCATGATCTGCTCTCCTTGGCCTCCCAAAGTGCTGGGATTACAGGCGTGAGCCACCGTGACCGGCAAACTCACCAAACTTTGAGGGAATCTTACTTTCTCTGTAACTCCAAATTATTAGAAAATAATATTTATTAAAAAGTAACTTTAACATATGAGAGGTTTGAAAGGTGATTATTATGCTATGGGCAATTTCTTAACGTTTACAGTTTGTGTTTACTCCATGTAGAATTAGAATACTGGCAAAAATCACTGGGGAAACTACTTAGGTGGAAAGCATATCTGATGCAGGTAATCATTATTTGACTAAATTCTATTGTTTCAAGGCTGCTGGCCACATAGGATGTTTTTACTACTACTTTTTTAGCCTAAGTGCTTACATAAATTGGTGATTCTCTTATAATTGTTCTCTTATAATTGTGATTCTCATATGAATTGAGTCATTCTTGTCACACCCAACTAAAACAGAGTCAAGAAGCTAGGGGGAAAAAGCACTTGACACACATAATATTTCTCAAAGAATATAATTCTCTGTGAGCCTGGCTACTGAAACTACTTGCTGTAACCTGAGACCAGTTTTGTCTATAGCTGTTGAGATAACTTGCTGTAACTCTAGGACTAATTTTGCCTATGGCCATTGCTCACCAGTTGGAACTTGCCAGCTCCCTAGAGCTTTACTAATACCAATGAGCTTTCTCTTAAGACCACAAGTAACATTCTTCGTTTAAAATAAAACCCTCAACCTTCTCTTTGTTGAACACACTAAAGATCACCTAGAATTGAAATTCTTCCTTCTCAAATAAAACACTAAATTTAGACTTTTGTGTCTACATTTTCATTTTGACTTTGACATACATGGTGTCAGAAGTGAGATACAAAGCTGACTCACCTCAGGGAGAATCACTGGCCTTTGGGGCTATGGCATGAGGTACCCGTGTTGGGGCCCTTTGAACCCCCCACACCCCCACGACTTTCACAGGTCATCCTTTCTCCTCCCAATGAGTATCTCTAGGATAGAACTCTCAAATATGGTTTGAGTTCTGTTTTATTTAGGATATGATTAGGGAGAGGTTGTTCCCCCTCTTGTTTGGTAGATCTGTTGGGTAGAATTATTTTCCCCCAGTTGACCTCAGCTGCAAGGTTTGGACCTTGAGGCTTGGATGAGGGAATTTTTCCCTTTCTTTGGAGAAGGCTTATCATTCTTACTGGTAAGCATGTATTTTATTTTCTGTCTGGGCTTTTATTTAATTGGCGTTTGTGTATTCAGTGCTTGCATTTACTTGGGTTTTGCATAGTTGGCATTAAATCAGAGCACCCACGAAATGAGCTCTCAAAGTTCAAAGTCATGCCAGAATATTTTCTAGAACTCCAGCTAGAAACATATTCAAACATTACAGGGATCATTTAGTCTGTTGTTCTTAAAACTGAACTAAAAGATGGAGGCTATAAAATCATATACTCCAAATAAGATATGCATATTTCATTGATATCTTGAGGCTAAAAAAAATTAAAACAAAATACATTCAGGATGCAAATAATTGCCTTGTTAAAAAATACTGTCTCAAAGGTGGCTGGAACTTTTTCTTTTCCTGACCTTTCACCTCCCCTTCTTACAATATCCCCACTTTATCCTTCTCTAAACAGCTATTCTAACATACTACATAAAAAACAAAAACACTTGAAAACCAGCAGATATAAAAGAAAGTCATTTTGACCTTCCTACTGTTTTTTTTTTTTAAAGCAAAGATGAAATTCCCATGTAAAACCTTCCTCCCTATACAAAAAAGAATGGCAACATTCTTATCTTCAACAACAAAGAATTGAGTCCAAGAAAATACTGTATAAACCTTGTTAAAAATCACTGTTGTCTTTTGGTCCTACTCACATAATTCAGCACACTTTCACAGTTAACTATTCTTTGTTCAATTCAGTGCATTGGTGAGTGACTCAAACTGCTTTATCCCAAATTTGATTCACAGCCTTTATAAGATTGCCTATTAAAAAAGCTTAAAGCTTATCCTTAGCCCATTTTGTCAGAAAAATAATTTGCGTCTAATCATTTTTATAAACTGGTGAATTTTTTTGTGTTTTACTATATCACGACTAAAATTCTAAAATAAAAGTTCTGATATCTTTATATGTATGTATATGTGTTTAAATATGTTTATGTGTATGTACATATATTATGTTATATGTTGTATCTACATAAAACCTGGTGTAGTCAGCCAGAAATCCCTTAAGAAATTTTATTCTGATTTGTTTAAATAAATTAGCACTCATATAAAATGTATAGTAATTAACTCCTGGTTTTTTTTAGTTGATGTGGCTTAAGTAAATCTTTGATAAATTAATTGGTTTTAAAATTGTGGATAAAATAAAATTAGAAATGTCTTCAAAATTGTCAGCATACATTTTTATCTGGGTTTACTGGTCAGATAGTTTTATATTTGCCTCTGCTAGATGTTTTAAAGTCATAAAGCCTAAAACAAAATTATCTTTGTTTATATAGTTTTAAAATAAATATGATTAATATTGTTGATGTAATAAAAATAGCTATAACTTTTCTGAGTTATCAACAGGGTGGCTGTTTTTAACTTTAAGGTTCTTACTTAAACCTTAATATCAATATAAACCCTTGATGGTAACAGTCTATAAAACTGATTAATAAAAGAAATGACTAGTTCTATCTCAATTTTCATAAATTTAGGAATAATAATTGAGAAATAAATAAATATTATAAATGAAATAAACATTTATAAATGAGCTTTTCATGTAATTTTAAAATGTTAAAATTATGTTAAATGATACTTATTAAATGTCTGGATCATATCCCAATTTAAAAATAAAAAACAAATTGCTAAATACATAGACGTTTGTTCTTGGCTTCTTAGGTTTTATAAAAGGACTAAAAGTATTTAGGTCTATTAATCAAAATATAAATTTAGGAAAATACAATTGATATAGTAAAAAAACTTATATGGTAAATTTTTATCCTAAGATAAAATAATTGGTTGTTAAAATTTTTATTTTTTATTTTTATTCTTTGAGAGAGTTTTGCTCTTATTGCCCAGGCTAGAGTGCAATGGTGTGGTCCCAGCTCACTGCAACTTCACCTCCTGGGTTCAAGCAGTTCTCCTGCCTCAGCCTCCCAAGTAGGTGGGATTACAGGCACCTGCAACCACACCCGGCTAATACATTTTTTTTTTTTTTTTTTTTGAGGCAGAGTCTCGCGCTGTCACCCGGGCCGGAGTGCAGTGGCGCGATCTTGGCTCACGGCAACCTCTGCCTCCCGGGTTCAAGCAATTCTCCTGCCTCAGTCTCCCTAGTAGCTAGAATTACAGGCGTGCACCACCACGCCCGGCTAATTTTTGTACTTTTAGTAGAGAGGGGGCTTTCACCATGTTGGCCAGGCAGGTCTCAAACTCTTGACCTCAAGTGATCCACCCACCTTGGCCTCCCATCTTCCTGGAACTTTTTGAAACAACAAGAACTCAAGGTGCAACAATTACAGGTGGATACTTTTTCATAGCACATACCCCCAAAAACCTGGGCATCCTGGATTACATAATGAGCTCCTTCTTGGATTATTTGCAAGAGTCTTCTACGTGGGCCTTGTACACCACTACCAAGTTCATGTGTTTGACGTGATTCCTGGTATCTGGGAGGCTTAGACTGGAGGTCTGGTGTTAATTGACTCACTCTGAAAGTTGACTGCAATATTTAATATTTAATTAAATATTTAAATTAAATAATTTATTTTAATAAATCATTTTATTAAATAATATTAATCTTATATTGTCTTTTTTACCCATTTATAGCATGTATTTTCTGAAAGATATAGCTTGTTCATAACCATAAAAATGTAGTATTTCATTATGTATTCACTGACACTCTTTGGTTTTTTTAAAAATGTCTGTTTTTAGATTTGAGTAACTTTCTTTCCCTTCTCCTGAGGACTAAGGTCTGATTTTGTATCTTGCCCAAATTCTTGTCGAAGGGGTCTGGGGAGTCATGCCCTACAAACCATAAACTCTCATCAGATGGGTTTTATTTAACCCTGTATATTGTGACTTGCTTTCTAATCTGGCATGACAAGGAAGAAAATAAAAATGTTTTACCCCAACATATATTTCCTTGCCATAACTGGAAATTGCCCTGCAAAGTCTCTTGTGGGAAAAATCCACATTCTATAGAGAATCCCTTTCCCCCTTTGTTTTCCTTCTTCCTTTCCAGATCTAGGAGACAATCAACTAAGAGCCAGGCACCGTTTTAAGTCCAGTAAGAAACATTTTACAACCTGCTCTCTCTGAAGTCTGCTATCTGAGAGCTTCCTCTGCACAATAAAACTTGGTCTCCACAATCCTTTATCTTAACTGGAACATTTCCTTTCTATTGATCCCAGGTCTTCAGATAAAGTCATCCAACTGTCAACCAGAAAATGTTTAAATTTACCTGTAGCCTGGAAGCCCCCACTTTGAGTTGTCCTGCCTTTCTGAACCAAACCAATGTATTTCTTAAATGTCTCATGCCTTCCTAAAATGTGTAAAACTAAGCTGTACCCTGACCACGGTGGGTACATGTTCTCAGGACCTCCTGAGGGCTGTGTCACAGGCCATGGTCACTCATATTAGGCTCAGAATAAATCTCTTCAAATATTTTACAGAGTTTGACTCTTCGTCAGTACCCCCAAAGCTAGTAAGCATCATTTACTTACAGGCAGTCCTGTGTGTTAGAAGGATACCGCCTATATGGCAGTCAGAGCAGAGTGGCTGAGGGCATGGGTTTTGTAGCTTGATAGATCTGAGGCTGAATTTTGGCAACACTGCTTACTGACTTTTGACTTCCATTGCACATGTATAAAATGGGGATAATAGCTACTGTTAGAAGCGTGTGAACCAGAACAACTCCATCTTGAATAGGAGCTGGGTGAAATGAGGCTGAGACCTACTGGGCTGCATTCCCAGATGGGTAAGGTATTCTAAGTCACAGGATGAGACAAGAAGTTGGCTCAAGATACATGTCATAAAGTCCTTGCTGATAAAACAGGTTGCAGTAAAGAAACCGGCTATAACCCACCAAAACCAAGATGGTGATGAGAGTGACCTCTGGTGATCCTCACTGCTACACTCCCACCAGTGCCCTGACAGTTTGCAAATGCCATGGTAATATCATAAAGTTACCCTATATGGTCTAAAAAGGGGAGGCATGAATAATTCACCGCTTGTTTAGCATATCATCAAGAGATAATCAGAAAAATGGGCAACCAGCAGCCCGGACTGTCTGTGGAGTAGCCATTCTTTTATTCCTTTACTTTCTTAATAAACTTGTTTTTGCTTTACTTTATGGACTCACCCTAAATTCTTTCTTGCACGAGATCCAAGAACCCTTTCTGGGGTCTGGATCTGGACCTGAAAGGACACAAAGATAGATGTGTACCCGCCCCCCACCCGCTACACCCTTGTTCTGCTCTCTAATCTTTGCACATACCAGAGATTTCGTAAGTTCTGTGAGTACCTGGTTTTCTGCACGTACCAGAGATTTTGTTTTGCACATACCAGAGATTTTGTAAGTTCTGAGGCAAGGTCACAAGACGTGTTTAAGTAAGATAAACTCTTGCTGCCATAAACCTGCTCTCCCGCCTCAAAGTTTGAACCAAAATATCAGAAATGGCGGGAACCAATCATAGTTAGCCAAATCGCCTTGTTCAAACACTAGCCAATCATATATCTGATTTGTATAATAACTCTATGCCCACTTTTCTTAGACTATATAACACTGCTCGGAGCTCAGTGGGGGAGCTCTCCTGCCCGTCTCGTTTCACGAGCGAGGGAGAGTTCCAGGTTCGAACCTGTAATAAAGATCCTTGCTGCTTAGCTTTGACTCTGGACTCTAGTGGTCTTCTTCGGGGAATAAATGGTCTGGGCATAACAGACCCCTTTCCTGTAACACTATTACCTCATCAGATTTTGTGACAATCAGGTGAAGTTCTCCGCCTGGGGCTGGACTCTTTGTATAACTAACGGTGGCCGTTCCTCTAATTCCTGCCAGTCAAGGGAGAGAAAGTGATGCAGTTCACAGTAAGAAGGGAAGGCGATTTGCTTTTGCTTCAGGCCTTTTTCTGTAGTAGAAAAACGGGAAGACCATGCTTGACATTACAAATCTCTTATCCCACAGACACAGAGGTATAACTGAAGCCGGGTTCGTTGTTTCACAACAAGGTTTTGAGAGGGAATATCAGAATTCCATCCTGATGTTTTTCATGCCATAGGGCAGAGGGAGTGGTTTGTGTCCTGGTGGAAGACAATAGGCGACTCCGGCTTTTGAGAGGGCAGAGCTCTGGCTTTATTATGTTAAGGAACCGCCGGGTTCTTCTTTAGTCCGGAGCATCTTAAAGGAACCACGGAGATAGCTCTATGTAGTGCCTCTAGGAGTGTGGATCAGAAATTCGGTTTTCGAATTTCTCCTCTGATTTATTTTTTAAAGCAGGGTCAGAGTTGGACTTCTGCGGTTGGCTGTATATTGTAAACCATGCCACATGGTCAGAAAATTGCTTCAACCCTTTTAACTGATCCATTCTGTTTCACCACTGTCAAAAGACAAAGTGACAACAAATTTAGTTGAAGTTCTTAATTGGCTTTTATTTGCAATTCTAAAATTGGGCAACACTGCGTTCTATAAGATAGAATGAGTGTTTTGATGAGCTGTGCAGACAAGGTTGGCTTTATAGACATAACAGGGCTGAAGAGAGCAGAAAGAGACAACAAAAAGTGGACTGCTTGATTCAAAGTTACTTTTCGTGTAAGGGTGAAAGCAGAGGGCACTTCTTTATCCTGCTGGCTGAAATTGTTTGGGGATTTGGCTGTTTTCTTTCTTCTGATTTCTTAGTTCAGAGAAACAACTGAGTTTCAGGTTAGTAGCGTAAACGTTAGTAAAGTAGTCACTTTAGCATGAGTGACTCCATTTTGGTTTGGTCTGTTGGGTCTAGTGCAAGAGCTCAGTCCAAACCTATGGCCTCCTATAAATTTTATTTCAAACCACACTGGGGCACAAGATAAGGTCAGTCTTTTTAAATATTTAAATGAGTGACCCTAATCCTTATTTTTTTTTCTTTTCCGTTTTAAGGTGGCTTTTTTCTTTCTTTCTTTCTTTTTTTTTGATTCTCTCTCTAACTCCCAGGGATACTTACTCAGCAGAGGGTGTCAGGCCTAAAGGAAAGAAACCTGTTAAACTTGCCCAGTTTGCCATGGGAACCCATCCTGTTTAACAAGTTGTCTCCAGTGGTCTGTCATTTTAGTGCAGTCCTTGTCATCATGCTGACCAAGTCCTGTGGCCATTGCTGATGGCAGTACTTTCCACAGGTGAAAAAAGAAGAGTCTGCCCAGTTAGACTCAGCCGTGTTCATTACATAGCGAGGTAGGCCAGCTCCTGGGAACGCACATCCTTAGGGACAGAGCCCTCTCCTCTTACAGAGTTGGCCCTCATTATTCACGGATTCCATGTTTAGACGTCTGCTTACTTGCAAACATTTATCAGTAAGCCCCACTCCATGTGCACAAAATGGCAAAAAATTTGAACCACCTGTATGTTCCCAGGTGTGACCTTCCTGTTTCAGCTCTCTTATTGTAAACAGGTGTCTCTTTTGAGGTCTATTTAATGATGCATTTTCCATGTTTTTATTTATTTTTTATTTTTAGAGACAGGGTCTTGCTCTGTTGCCTAGGCTGGAATGCAGTGGCGTGATCATGGTTTATTCGGTTCAAACACTAAGCTTGGGCTCATTCTAAACAGCAAAATCACCAACTAAATGCACAAAAATGTAGGGCAGGTGTGGTAGCTGAAGCCTGTAATCCTAGTGCTTTAGAACACTGGGGTGGGAGGCTGAGGTGGGAGAATCGCTTGAAGCCAGGAGTCTGAGACCAGCCTGGGCAACAAAGTGAGACCCCCATCTCTACAAAAAATAAAAAATAAATTAGCTGGGCATGGTGGCACACACCTTTAGTCCTAGCAATTTAAGAGGCTGAGGCAGGAGGATCCCTTGAGCCCAGAAGTTCAAGCCATTTTTTTTTTTTTAAGACAGAGTTTCACTCTTGTTGCCCAGGCTGGAGTGCAATGGCGCGATCTCGGCTCACTGCAACCTCTGCCTCCTGGGTTCAAGCAGTTCTCCTGCCTCAGCCTCCTGAGTAGCTGGGATTATAGGTGCCCACCACCATGCCTGGCTAATTTTCATATTTTTAGTAGAGACAGCAGGGTTTCACCATGTTGGCCAGTTCCTCAGGTGATCCACCTGCCTTGGCCTCCCAAAGTGCTGGGATTAAAGGTGTGAGCCACTGCACCTGGCTGAGTTCAGGTCATTTTTAAAAGGTACATTCCTGAAAGAAGAAATAAAGCTCAATTGAAGTTGAGAGTGAGGCCAGGTGTGAATTTGGCAGTCTCTTGACACAGCTGAAAAAATTTCTTACACGTGCGAGAAACCAGTCTTGAAAAGCTATGTTATTGCTATCCTGAGAATTTCTATATAAGGGACTTTGGGTGTGTTCCTGAGATGAAACTCATTTACACCTGGCCTCACTCTCCACTTCAATTCGGCTTTCTTTCAGGAATGCACCTTTTAAAAATGGCTTGAATTCCTGGGCTCAAGGGATCCTCCTGCCTCAGTCTCTTAAGTTGCTAGGACTATAGGTGTGCCACCATGCCCAGCTAATTTATTTTTTATTTTTTGTAGAGATGGGGGGTTTCACTTTGTTGCCCAGGCTGGTCTTAGACTCCTGGCCTCAAGCGATTCTCCTACCTCATCCTCCCACCCCAGCCTTCTAAAGCACTGGGATTACGGACTTGAGCCACCACACCTGCCCTACATTTTTGTGCGTTTAGTTGGTGATTTTGCTGTTTAGAATGAGCCCCAAGCTTAGTGTTTGAAGTGTTTTCTAGAGTTCCTAAGTGTGAGAAGACTGGGATGTGCTTTACAGAGAAAATACATATATTAGATAAGTTTCTTCTAGGCATGAGTTTCAGTGCTGTTGGCTGTGAGTTCCTTGCTAATTAATCAACAGTATATATTAAATAAGGTGTCTTTAAACAGAAATACACACCAAACAAGGCTATGTATTGATTGATTAATGAAAATGTGACCAGAGGCTTGTGGGAACCTAATCTTCTATTTCTCCTGAGAGTGATGGTTTAATATTTGTGGATTCGTTATTCTCGAAAACTTTATAGGACACAACTGTCAACAATCAGCAACATATACAGCCATTTCCCTAAGGTGACCCAATAATGCCAGAGAGGATGAGTCAGAAATTCTTTCTGTATGAATTTGTGGAAGGACCAGACTCTCCTAGTTCCTAGTTTCTACTTTTTTTTTTTTTTTTTTTTTTTTGTGATGGAGTCTTGCTCTGTCACCCAGGCTAGAGTTCAGTAGCACAATCTCGGCTCATTGCAACCTCCACCTCCTAGGTTCAAGTGATTCTCCTGTCTCAGCCTCCCTAGTAGCTGGGACTACAGGTGCATGCCACCATGCCTGGCTAATATTTTTTGTGTATTCAGTAGAGATGGGATCTCACCTTGTTGGCCAGGCTGGTCTTGAACTTCTGACCTCAGGTGATCCACCTGCCTCGGCCTCCCAAAATCCTGGGATTACAGATGAACCACTGTGTCCAGCCTCTCCTAGTTTCTAAAAGACTATCCCTATTCCTCTTGCTGTTTTTCTGTGGCCTGGTACTTACCTGTGTTCCCTAAACAAGGGGACTCTGTCCCCTTTGTCACTGCCATTAGCTGGGGAGGGGTGGCAGTGATATGGCATAAGGTGGAAGGGTAATTCAGAGATACGATGGTGCAAATCACCCTTGCCCATCTCAGGCAGTCTTCTTCCAGCTCTACTCCTGTGATCTTTTTTTATTTTTGGCCCAGATATGGAGAAAATTTCTCATTCCAGCCTCAGAATGATTTGTAGTGGCAATATTTACTGTCTTGCTCTCATCTTCCCAACATATAATTGCAAAAATAAAACAATCTGACACTGGTACATTTCCTGAGATCTGAGCTGTCCACTTGTAGCCAAGGTCATCCTGGTAGAGAATGATGTAAATGCTATAAACAGTTATCTGTGGGTCCTATTTATGTTATTCCTAGAATAAAACTTCAGGATTCACTGGAGAGCGAGGAGTAAATCAACACTGTCCACAGTCAAATCGGGTTTGAGCTGGGCTGGATTGAATTCACAATCAATCAAAACTGTATTGGATTTGTTGCTGAACCTTAGCTTTTGGAGAAGAATTCAAAGGTGGCAATGTTCTCCTAAATTTGGCATTCTCTCGACACAGCTGAAAATATTTCTTACATGTGCAAGAGACCAGGCTTGAAGAGCTATGTTATTGCTACCCTGAGAATTCCTATATTCTCAGGATATGTTCATTAGATGTGTTCATTAGATGAAACTAATTTACACCTGGCCTCACTCTCAACTTCAATTCAGCTTTATTTCTTCTTTCAGGAATGCCCCTTTTAAAAATGGCTTGTGGCAGAGTAGCTATAGTTTTAAAACATAAATATACAAAAGTGTCTATAAAACTATGTATTTCTATATACTCAGAGATGAAGAGGTTATTCATGGTAAATAAGCCTTCCTAGATTAGGTGTATGCTTTCTTGCCCTTGCTTTCTTTTTTTTAATGCCAGTTATAATACTTTGTACAATCAATTATTATTTTAAAGTACATTAATTTAGTAGATGTCAATTATTTGTAACACTTTCTATGCTTCCCTTTTCTTGCCACCTGGTGCCAAAGCCTGGTCTTAACGATTTTGTCTCTCATCTTTTTTACATTTTTTTTTTTTTTTTTTTGAGACAGGGTCTCACTCTGTCATCCAGGCTGGAGTGCAGTGGTGCAGTCTCGGTTGCAGTGGTGCAATCTTGGTGCAGCCTCGCCCTTCTGGGCTCAAGCGATTCTCCTACTTCAGCCTCCCGAGTAGCTGTAACTAGAGGTGCGCACCACCACGCCTGGCTAATTTTTCTACTTTTTGTAGAACAGGGTTTCGCCATGTTGGCTAGGCTGATGTCGAACTCCTGGGCTCAAGCTATCCGTCCAGCTCGGCCTCCCAAAGTGCTGGGATTACAGGTGTGAACCATCGTGCCTGGCCCTCTCTTCTGTTCTGTTTTCATCCATTTGATGCCATATCAGAAACAACTGTGAGAATTTATTTCTTTTAGCGAAACCTCCGCCTACTCCCAATTCTAACCCAAATGCAGTGATGAGTAAAATGAGAAAGTGGCAGTTTGAAATAAAGGAGCTGTTAAAACAATAGGAGTACCTTGGAAACAGCAGCAAGACTTCTGGCAGAGATGATGATGTTAATTTGATGTTGTTGCTGTTATTGTTTTAAGTAAGTCTTTGTACTCCTATATGATGATGTTACTTTAAATGATGGAATATGACATCTCCCATAGACTGTGGAATAAACATGTAGCTTCTGACTCTGTACTTAATATTCAGTAAACGTTATCTTTCATTATTAAAGAAAATAAAATAATTCCATCCTCGTTGAATGGTGTGATGTAAGAAATATGCAGCTAAAAGGGCATACATCATGAAATTATTTACATTGGGATCATTTTTCTAGTTCTTATTTGGTTTGAGAATCAGAGGCTGTTATAATCTGAAAAAGCACTAGAGGGAGCCAGATCTCTGTCTGAGGAATTCTTTGCTCTTCTGCTGAAACACTGCTGTAGCCCACATTTAAATCAGCTGTGGTGGCTCCAGAGGCGCAATCAGTTAGCGTGGTACTTCCAAATCAGCTTGCAGACTTGTGAATTTCGTGCTCAGCCTTAGTTCACAGGCAAGATTCCACGTGCATTAGAAATGTAGAAATCACAGACTTTAGAGGGTAAAGTGTTACACAATAAAGGGACCCAGGAGACTTCCAAATACAATCGGTGGAGCGTGTTTGGGTTATGATTCAAACAAAACAGCCATAAGAAGATGCTAGTGAGGGCCGGGCGCCGTGGCCCACGCCTGTAATCCCAGCACTTTGGGAAGCCGAGGTGGGCGGATCACGAAGTCAGGAAATCCAGACCATCCTGGCTAATACGGTGAAACGGCGTCTCCACTAAAAATACAAAAAATTAGCCAGCCGTGGTGGCGGGTGCCTGTAGTCCCAGCTACTCAGGAGGCTGAGGCAGGAGAATCGCTTGAACCCGGGAGGCGGAGGTTGCAGTGAGCCGAGATCGCACCACTGCACTCCAGCCTGGGCGACAGAGCAAGACTCTGTCTCAAAACAAACAAACAAAAAAGATGCCGGTGAGACAACTATGGAAATTTGAACAGGAAGACGATCTTAAACCATATTATAGAATTACTGTTAATCTTTTTAGGTGTCATAATGATATCTTGGGACTGGGCATTGTGGCTTAGCACTTTGGGAGGCGGTGGTGGGAGGACTGCCTGAGCCCAGGAGTCTGAGACCAGCCTGGGCAACATGGCAAGACCCCATTTCCACAAAAAAATAAAAAATAAAAAATATTATGATATCTTGGTAATGCTGAAATCCCTTTTCTATTAAATATACATAGGAGAATTGAAAGTATGTGTGCGTGTGTGGAGAGGGGTGGGAAGATAATAGAAGAAACAAGATTGACAACATCTGATAATTGTCGGAGCTGGAGTTCATTATGCTATTTATTCTCCCTTTGTGAATGTTTTAAATTTACCTTTAAAAGTAAAAATGAAAAAGTAAAGACATTATATTCTTACAATATATATTTATGATGTAGTTTACCACCATTTATGGCTAATGTATATTTCTTAGGTTGCAAACTCAGTTTTGCAAGAAAATATCACCTTTCCCCATAACTGATTTTAATTTCTAGTTTGAATTTTTATTTTACTAGCTGTCAGAAACCAAATATCAATTAATTCAGAGTAATCTCACATTGCACCGAGTCAAAAAATTAATTCAAGATCATCTTGGTCAATTCGGGATTTTTCCACCTCATCTGCCAGCAGAATTGCTAAGTGAAAGCAAGTGAGTGAGAGGTGGTGATGCTGAGTCAGGGACTGGTCCTTGGTTGTCACCTCCTGAGTCAGACATCTAGTCAGACAACCTTCACCTTCTCTTAGGTAGGTTTGTCCTTGCAAATGAGAGCCACATTGTCTGATGACCATCCACAAAATCTCTCCAGATGTGCCTCTCCCTAGCTCTGTCAAGCCTTCCTGGGGATGGGGAAACATTCAGAGGCTTTCACGCTGGCTTCTCAGCTCTGCCCTTGTAGTCATTTCTGCTGTATTTCTCCAATACTATGTTCGTCATGGAAGGTCCTGGAACACTTCTTTAGGACATTTGCCACTTCCACAGGTTCTATTTGGGAACAAAGGCATTTTCTGCTTTCAAATCCTTAACAAATCTAGGGGCTTCAGGGTTCAGTCCTCAGAGACTAGGGATATACACAGGCCACATTCTTAAGGAAATACTTCAGTGTCTAATATCTCTTCCTGAAGCCTGTGGTGTCTTTGTCTGGTCTGGTGGGGAGACTTAGCTCATAATCTATGATTGCTTATAGCATAAACATACCCAAAGTCCTTCAGAGCTCTGGATGCAGAGAAAGGTCACAGGTTCACAGAAATCATGAAGAAAAATTTTCTTCAATTAACAATAAAATATTGTGCTATTGAATAATTTTAATTCAAAACTTAACATTTGCTTCTCACCACAGAAGTAAACTAGGGAAGCAGTAGTAAATAGTAGTTGTGAATGCAGTTTCTGGGCTTAGAGATCAGTGTTCTAATCCTTCCTCTGTCTTTTTAGTAGGGATCAGGCACAAATTAAGGTTTCTAAATCTTATATTTTTAATTCATAAAGCAGAGGTAGTAATATCTACTGTGCAATGTTTTCGGGGAGGGTTTAACAAGAATATGTATATAAAGTGCACATAGAGTTTGGCCCTTTGTATAAACCTATAAATGGCAACCATTTTTATTATTAAGAATGGCAAACAGGCAGGAAAAGTCCGTCATGCAATTTTTGCGTCTGGTTAATGAACCTTTCTCCTATGACTTCCTAAGTTATTAGCTCAGATCTCAAAGAACCACATAGGAATCTGGGTGCAGCCCGGGGTACAGAAATGACCACAGTTAAAAAAATTCTCTCTGGTATCCACTGCAAGGTACATGGAGCCCAAACTCCCAGGCCATTTTAAGAAATAACTGCTTAGACTTTATTTCTAATGTGGCCCATTCTTTATGAACTGTCAGTGGAAAGGAAGCAGATGAAAAGAGGAATTCCAAGAGTATAATACCACCACGACCTCACAAAAGAGGAGAAATGAAACCAAACCATTTATAGTGGACAATTTCTATATGTTTTTTGCCAGGACCTTCTGCTCAGAGTGAAAAGAATATCCACACGAATGCCATGTTCCTCTCCAGCATTGTAAGAAAAAGCAAAGTTACTTTATTCAGGCACCCATCTCCCCTGCTTCGATGGCTTTGGTGTTCTGGCTAGGAGAGAAAGATCCACTGCTGCTCCGTTTTCCGAGGAGGCCTTGACAGGGATTCCATGCTGAACTGGCTTCTGATTTCTCTTTGTTCTTGGATGTTAGATTTTAACCCCCTGGATAGAGATGTCCAGTTTTGTAATTAGCCTCCTTCCAGAGGCAGCATGGTGCTGGTAAGCTACCAAGAATTGGCTTGGAGTGGAAAACTGCAGTCTTAGATACATACAGGCTCTCTATTCAGATGCAATCTATTAATTAACCTTATGCACCCAGAGTATTTCATTAAGCTTTAATGCTTTAGTGCTTAAAGTAGGTTCTGTGAAAAAATGCGACTCATATTGAGAAATCAATTGATGTTGCACTATTATTTAACATTAACCTCTCAGACTAGGGTATTTTTAACATATGTCCTTGGTGGGCATCTGTATTCATTTCCTATTGCTGCTCTAACCCCTATGATTATGTTGGGTCCATCAAGATAATCCAGATAATTTCTTCGTCTCAAGATCCTTAACATAATCCTCCCTTCAAAGTCACTTTTGCCATATAAAGTAACATTATCCGCAGGTTTTAGGGGTTAGGATATGGACATCTTTGGGGGTTTTAATTCTACCATCCACAGTCCACCTCTGTCACCCAAATCTTTACTTCCATCCACATGTAAAATACATTCATCTCATCCCATCTCCAAAGGTCTCAATCCATTACAGCATCAACTTAATGTCCAAAATCTCATCTAAATTTCATCAGCTCAAAAGTCCCAAATCTCATCAGGTCTGGGTAAGGCTTTGGGTATAATTCATCCTGAGGCACAATTCATCTCCATCTGGGAAGTTGTGAACTCAACTCAAGAAGCAAGTTATTTGTTCTCCAAATACAGTGGTGGGACAGGCATAGGATAACAGATACAGAACATTCCAGTTCAGAAGGGGAGAAAATGAAAGGAAAAAAGGAGTCATCAGTTTCAAGTGACTTTGAAATCCAGCAGGGCAAACAACATTAGGTTTCAAGGCTTGGGAATAATCCTCTGTTTTGCAGCTTTGCCCTCTGGGCTGAAGGCTCTGCCCTTGAAGTCATCCTTTCTTCTTCATGAAGGCTAGCATGTGTTTGCAGGTGAGTAGTATTATCAGCCTGTTTCCTACCTGTAGAATTTTGACTCTTCCATGATTACAAAATGCATGCACAAGTTTTTCTCAGTGTTACTATTTTCTGAATTCTCTAAAATGATTTATAATTTTCCAAAGCACGTTCATGTAAACAAGATTTCAGATTCTACATACGTATAAACTTTTAGTTGGTTCTTACAGGATTTTCAGTTTTCTGGTAGCAAGCAAATTTGAGATAATAGCTTTCTTATAGAAATAGGATTGTTGGGCTAAATCGTTAATGTAGTCTTTGAGAGAGAAGGCAAAATAACTATGTGTATGTTCTATGGGATAAGATTATAAGAATTATTGGCTAGTGGATCCTGTCTACGTTGCCTAGATAAAAACCCCTGTGACTGACGTTCTTTTCTTAAAAACAAAAAACAAAAAACACATTTATTTTAGTTTTAAGGATACACATACAGGTTTGTTCTGTAGATAAATTGTGTGTTGTGGGGGTTTGGTGTGTTTTGTGAGCCGGGTAATAAACATAGTACCTGATAGGTTGTTTTCCGATCCTCACCCTCCTCTCAACTTCCACCCTCAAGCAGGCCCTGGTGTCTATTGTCCCCTTCTTTGTGTCCATGTGTATCAATGTTTAGCTCCCACTTATAAGTAAGAACATGGGATGTTTGGTTTTCTGTTTCCGCAAGCTTAAGATAATGGCCTTCAGCTCCATTTATGCTGCTGCAAAGGACATTATCTCGTGTTTTTTTTTTTTTTAATGGCTGTGTAGTATTTTCTTGTGTATATATACTGTATTTTCTTGATCCAGTCTAACATTCGTGGGCATTTAGGTTGATTTCATGTCTTTGCTATTGTGAATAGTGCTGTGATGAACATACGTATGCGTATATCTTTATGGTAAAACGATTTATATTCCTTTTGGTGTATACTAAATAATGAGATTGCTGGGTTGAATGGTAGTTCTGTTTGAAGTTCTTTGAGAAATCGCCAAACTGCTTTCCATAATGACTGAACTAATTTACATTCCCACCAGCAGTGTATAAGCAGACCCTTTTCTCCATAGCCTTGCCAGCATCTGTTATTTTTTGACTTTTTTTTTTTTTTAGACACAGTCTTGCTCTGTTGCCCAGGTTGGAGTGCAGTGGCACGATCCCTGCTCACCGCAACCTTTGCCTCCTGGATTCAAGCGATTCTCCTGCCTCAGCCTCCCGAGTAGCTGGGATTACAGGCGTGTGCCACCACGCCCGGCTAATTTTTGTATTTTTAGTAGAGACAGGGTTTCATCATGTTGGTCAGGCTGGTCTCAAACTCCTGACCTCAGGTTATCCACCCACCTTGGCCTCCTAAAATGTTGGGATTACAGTGAGCCACTGGTGCCCGGCTTTTGACTTTTTAATACTAGCCATTCTGACTGGTGTGAGAGGTATCTTATTGTGGTTTTGATTTGCATTTCACTAGTGATCAGTGATGATGATCTCTTCTTCATATGCTTGTTGCCCACAAGACATATGTATATGTCTTCTCTTGAAAAGTATCTGTTCATGTCCTTTGCCCATGTTTTAATGGGGTTATTTCCTGCTTGTTAATTTGTTTTTCTTATAAATTCTGGATATTACACCTTTGTCAGATGCATAGTTTATGAATACTTTCTCCCAGTCTGTAGGTTGTCTATTTGCTCTGTTGATAGTTTCTTTTGCTATGAAGAAACTCTTTAGTTTAATTTGGTTTCATTTGTCAGTTTTTGTGTTTGTTGCAATTGATTTTGGTGTGTTTGTCATAAAATCTTTGCCAGGGCCTATGTCTAGAACTATATTTACTAGGTTTTCTTCAAGGGTTTTTATAGTTTTAGGTTTTACATTTAAATCTTTAATCCATCTTGAGTTGATTTTTGTATATGGTGTAAGGAAGGAGTTCGGTTTCAACCTTCTGCATATGGCTAGCCAGTTATCCCAGCACTATTTATTGAATAGAGAGTTCCATTTATTGTTGACTTTGTCAAAGATCAGATGGTCATAGGTGCACAGCTTTATTTCTGGGCTTTTTATCCTGTTCCATTGGTCTATGTGTCTGTTTTTGTACCAGTACCATGCTGTTTTGGTTATTGTAGCCTTGTAGCATAGTTTGAATTATGATAATGTGATATCTTCAGCTTTGTTCTTTTTGGTTAGGATTGCCTTGGCTATTCAGGCTCTTTTTTTGGTTCCATATGAATTAAATTTTTTTCCCCCAATTTTGTGAAAAATGTTATTGGTAGTTTGATGGGAATAGCATTGAATCTATAAATTGCTTTGGGCTGTGTGGCCATTTTAATAAGATTGATTCTTCCTATCCATCAACATGGAAAATCTTTCCATTCATTTGTGTTATATCTGATATATTTGAGCAGTGCTTTGTAGAGTTGTTGTAGAGTTCTTTCATCTCCCTGGTTAGCTGTGTTCCTAGGTATTTTATTTTAATTTTTTGTGGCTGTTGTGAATGAGACTGCATTCTTGATTTGGCATTCAGCTTGGAGAGTATTAGTGTATAGAAATGATCTTGATTTTCATACATGGATTTTGTATCTTGAGACTTTGCTGAAGTTGTTTGTCAAATCTAGGAGCTTTTGAGCAGAGACTATGTGTGGGGTTTTCTAGGTATAAAGTCAGATACTCTGCAAACAGAGATAATTTGACTTCCTGACTTCCTATTTGTATGCCTTTTATTTCTTTCTCTTGACCGATTGCTCTGGCTAGGACTTCCAGTATTATGTTGAATAGGAGTAGTAAAAGTGGATATCCTTGTCTTGCTCTAGTTCTCCAGGGGAATGCTTTCAGCTTTTGCCTGTTCAGTGTGATGTTGGTTGTGGGTCTGTCATAAATGGCTTTTATTATTTTGAGGTATGTTCCTTCAATGCCTAGTTTTTTGAGGATTTTTAATATGAAGGGATGCTAAATTTTATCAAAAGACTTTTCTGCATCTATTGATTGTGTGGTTTTTGTTTTTAATTCTGTTATGTGATGAATCACATTTATTGATTTGCATATGTTGAATCAACCCTGTATTCCAGGAATAAAGCCTACTTAATCACAGTGAATTAGCTTTTTGATGTGTTGCTGGATTTGGTTTGCAAATATTTTGTTGAGGATTTTTGTATCTATGTTTATCAAGGCTATTGGCCTGAAGTTTCCTTTTTTTTGTCTTTCTCTGCCAGGTTTTGATATCAGAATGATGCTGGCCTCATCGAATGAGTTGGAGAGGAGTCCCTTGTCCTCAATTTTTTAGAATAGTTTCAGTAGAAATGGTATTAGCTGTTTTTTGTACATCTAATAGAATTTGGCTGTGAATCTGTCTGGTCCTGGGCTTTATGATTGGTAGAATTTCTATTACTTATTCAATTTCTAAACTCGTTATTGATCTATTCCGGGTTTGAATTTCTTCCTTGTTCAGTCTTGGAAGATTGTGTTTCCAGGAATTTATACATTTTTTTCTAGGTTTTCTAGTTTGTGTGCATAGAGGTGTTCTAATAGTCTCTGATGGTTTTTTATATTTCTGTGGGGTTAGTGGTAATGTCTCTTCTGTCATTTCCTATTGTGTTTATTTGGATTTTCTTTCTCTTTTTCTTTATTAGTCTAGCTAGCCATCTATCTTATTTATTCTTTCAAAAAACAACTTCTGTTTTATTAATCTTTTGTATGGTTTTTCATGACTCAGTTTCATTCAGTTCAGCTCTGCTTTTGGTGATTTATTGTCTTCTGCTAGCTTTGGGCTTGATTTGCTCTTGTTTTTCTAGTTCCTCAAGGTGTGATGTTAGTTTGTTAATTTGAGATCTTTCTAACTTTTTGATGTGGGTGTTTAGTGCTATAATTTTTTGTCTTAATACTGCTTTAGCTGTGTCCCAGAGATTCTGGTATATTATATCTTTGTTCTCATTACTTTCAAATGATTTGTTGGTTTATGCCTTAATTTCGTCATTTACCCAAAGGCCATTCAGAAGCAGGTTGTGTAATTTCCATATAATTGTATGGCTTTGAGTAATCTTCTTCGTATTGATTTCTATTTTTATTGCACTGTGGTCTGAGAATGTGGTTGGTATGATTTTGGTTTTTAAAAATTTGCTGAGTATTGTGTTACGGCTGATTGTGTAGTCAATTTTAGAGCCTGTGCCATATGCAGATGAGAAGAATGTATATTCTGTTGTTTTTGGGTGGAGAGTTCTGTGGATGTCTGTTAGGTTCATTTGGTGATTAACCTTCTTGAGTTCAGACTTTCACCACATCTGTCCTGTATTAATGTCCTATTTCTTTGATAAATTACCACCAATGTAGTGGCTTTAAGATAACACTGATGTATTATAGTTCTGAGGGCGGAAGTCTAAAATGTGTCTTATAGGCTAAAATCAAGGTATTGACAGGGCTGGTTCTTCCAGAGACTTTAGAGGAGAAATCATACTTCACCATTCCTAGCTTAGAGGCTGCCAGCCTTTCTGGTGGCATGGCTCCATATCACTCTGACCCTCTTTCTTCCCTCTTATAAGGACTCCTGTGATTACATAGGCCCCACCGGATAATCCAGAATAATCTCCACATCTCAAAATCCTTAACATAATCACATATGCAGTCTCTCTTGCTGTGTAAGGTATAACATATTCACAGGTTCTGGAGATTAGGATGTAGATTTCTTTGGCAGGCTATTTTTCAGTTTACCATATACCCATTAATATTGTGCTTCACAACTAAATTGGCTCCTGCTAGACATCTTCAGTGGCTTCCTACTTCTTCCCACGCAAATTCATATTTATTTTAGTGTTTTTAAGGCCTTTTATATTTGGAGTCCCTTCTTTCTAATTTCAACCCTCACTTCTTCCTTGCATTTAACCTCTGTTGTGATAGGCTAGTCTTTGTATATTTAGTCAAGCTTCTGTGCCCTTGTTTGTGTCAGCTCTCTCACTGGGAATGTCTTTTCTTTGATCCATAAAAATCCTACTCATTATTTAAGGTTCATGCTGAAATCTTGCCTCTTAACTGAGACTTCTCGTGGTAACTCTGTCCTCTTTGATTTCTTTCTTCATGATCTTCTAAGGCATTTGTAGTTTTTGTACAAAACTTATTATATATATGTTTATATATACAATATTGGTTTTTTACTATTACTTCACTTGTGTTTTCCTTGCCTCCTCATTTTGTTCATAAACTCTTTGAAAGCAGAAAAAAGTCATATTTCTTTTGCATATTGAATCACCCTTAGCATGGTTTTAAGCTTATGGTAATGCCAAATAAAATATTTGCTCACTGCCTCATTGGGAGCTCTTTTGGTAGGTCCATGGTTTTCAGAGACTTTCACTTAGCATATGGGAAAACAAAGCCCAGACTTGCCATGTACTGAAGAAACAAAAGGGGATTCTTTATGTATCCATTCTGTAATCCACTGTAAAGCTATTCTTCTTCATTTGCATTTTAAGATCTATGATTTGTAGTCTTTATAACCAAACTTTCTCAACATTGTGATAAGAGCTAACTGGCACCCAGCGCATCCATTCTCCCAAGTGACTTCCCTTTGTGGTCTAGTGCTTGGTTTGGTCTTATGTCCTTGTGGTTTATGGAGGACTCTGTTGCCTCTCCTGAGCTCAGATGGGTTCCAGGGATGAATAGCCATCATGGAAGTTTCCTGCTAGGCTTAGTTCATTTCACTCCTCCTGCGGGTAGGTTTTTTTGGGAAGCCTAGTTTATTAAAGGCCCAGTCATGATCTTCTGTTTCAATGGCAATACTCATCATCATTGTCAGCATCAGATTCAACATTGCTATTATTTATTGAATGCTTTTTCTCTACCAAGCATTGTGCTGAGTATTTTACATGTAACATCTCATTTAATCATTTCATTACACTTGAGGATAATTCAAGGAGTAGGTTTGGGTTAACTAAAGGGGTATAAAGATGTTCAATTCCGTGTTCAATGATTTCTCTTGAGATGTTACAGCATAGCTCAGTAACAATAGACATTCTTCTGGACAGTTTTCATTTTGGCCCAAGGCCTGACAGGTACTACATATTTCATCACAGTATGGGGGGCAGTGAGTCAATTGTTTCTTGAATTTTAGAACACTCAGCTATCTTGCCATTCAAACAACCGACTTTTTCCAGTAAGTTCCAGTGTTTTCTAGAGGGTGCTGAATATTCTTATCTTTTAAAAATTTAGATGTGGGTCTCTTTCTTATTGGGGTTGGGGCCAAAAGGGAGGAGAGATTGGGAATGCTGCTTAAGCCATTAAAGTCTGAGTACAAATTGAATGTGACAAGTAAGACTGCCAGTCTAGAAGTTATAACCAAAAGCAACCCTCCCAGTTTTTCCTAATGCTATATATGTTTTTTTGTGTATATTTTTCTATGCTCAGTATTTATGGTGATCTGAAAAACAAGTCATATTATCTGACACATCATACATCAAGATATTTGCAAACATGCTCACCATTTCAACAGAAGTTAGAATTTTATGTACAATATGGTATCTTTTTGTAGTTCTGGGCTCAGCTATGAAAATCTGTTCCATTCTTGTAGTTTTGTGAAACTAAAATTTTGACTCTTTGTAGACTATGGCAGAGTGTATGTGAATGACAAAGTAAATCCTCTCATTTTGTAATTTTGGACTTAAATTTTTGGTGTCGTGTTAAAGTCTCTTCCATGATCTATGTAAGTGAGTGGATGAATGAAAGAGCATATTCATTGGTATCTTCCACAGGGGCCTCTCTGGCCAGTCTTTAGGATGACCAGGTACTTACACAGAGGCCCTGTGTATGAAGAGCCCTTAATGCAAGGTGATTTTTGGAGGACTTGAACACAGAGACAAGGCCTTTCTCAAACTTACAAGAATAAACTATGTGGCTTTTTTTGTCTGTTTGCTTGCTAGTAATTATTGGTGCATTTTGGTATCATTTTGTCTAACACTTGTTTTTCATTGTAATATGCAACCAGGAAGGAAATTGTGGAGTAGTGGAAGATGCCTCTACCTACTTCTGATTGTGACTCTATCAAGGAGGCTTTCGACATTTACCAAAAAACCCCCAATAATTGCTAAATAGACAGTTGGGCTTAGGTCAGTTTGCAATACTGAACCTGGCAGAAAGGTATTATTATTGCTTTCATTTTATGTATATATCTAATACACTTAAATGAATATACTAAAGCTCATAAAATTAAGCAACTGGTCAGTGACAGAGCTAGGCTGTCAGAGGTATTTGTATTTGCTCTTTATCTTTATGCTAAACAATTGAGTTATGTTTATATTCACCCTGGATAATTGGCAAAACCCTCACATATGAAGAATATAACCTGCCATATAGCGTAGGGCAAGAAAATGTTAAAAGACTTAATAGTACTGAAACAAAAATGGCTTCTCTTTTGGCCTAGTGGCACTTAGAAGCATGGCACATATCTTGCACATTAAGTAGGCCTATTTTGTCTCTTATTCCTGTTGCTATGGGAAAGAAGATGTGTAGGATGGAACTTATTGATTTCCTCTAAGGCAAACTCACTAGTGGAATTTTGCCTGAAAGGGATTCTATTGCCCAAATTTCACAAGGTGAGAAGCCATTATTGACCCAATATTATGGAGACATAAGAGGAGTTGGCCTGTGTAGATAATATAGTTACTGACATAGAAATTGATTCCCGGACACACACACACATACACCTCACATGCACAGACATCTTTATATTCTATAAAGCTATTTCAATTCATTTCAATCCATTCATTTTTCTCAATGTTGATGTCTCAAATTATGGACTATTTTACATATTATTTTGGCCAGAAATAGCTGTCTTCAAAGAATATAAATATTGACTATAATAAAATGCCAGTATGTAGCTTCTACATTTGTATTAATTTTGATAGATATTAAATGATAATTAATTTCAACCAAAGCAATTTACATCGGGGTATCACTTTCAGTACAATTTATAAAACACTTCACATAGCAAAATAAAACATTTGTCTCTTGGGGTAACTACTGATGTCTGATTTATACTCTGTGAACAAAATATTAGACAGCCATCTGCATCACTATAGATTATGGAAGATTAGAGTAATAAAAAACTACGTTTTAGAAGAAGTGCAGCAGTGCAAGATGCTCGTCTCAAATTTTTCTTACTAGCTGGTAAACTCACCTCGGCTAGGGAACATCTTTAATCACCATGAAATAAATAAATAAATCTCTGCTGTTACTCATCTCGCAGCACAATACATAGAGCTGCCCACACAACAAGCAGCCCTATTGCCATCCAATGCATATGTTATTTATGCTGCTTAACTTTGTGGTTTTTAATTTGTGCCTCATGTTTGAAACCATAGTTTATTTTCTCTGTTCAAAGAATCCTAATATACAGGAGGTATTTTTTGAAGCTATTAATCAACTTAGTATTTTATGCTTCAGTTTCTGCTGTTTTTTTAAGAGTGATAGTTTGTATTTTGGATGTGCTCTCCAGGTTCTCCTTAAACACATCTGATGAACACTATTACACAAGCTTGCTTTATATATCTAGGTGATTTCAAATATAACTGCAAATTTGGTAAGTGTTTGATTGGGTCTTTTGTGCTTGACATAGTAATAAAAAAAACTAGATGAAATTTAATTATTTATATAAAGTAGAAAATGAGGAATAGGAACCGATATACAAAAACAAAGCAAATGATAATCCTCAACTCTGTTGTAGAATTGTGCAAAGCTAACTTGAAATTTAACAGAAATTAATGTAAAGTTCTATCCTTGGGTTCAAACAGCAACCTGCATAGGTAAAAGTTGGGGAGATATGTAACTTAGAGTAAAGTAGATATTATGGTTGTCTAACATTCATTAGACACTTCCTCTCTTATGTAGCTGCTATATGGTTTAGGTGAGCCCCAGAAGTGGGACCTAAGCCATTTGGGGTAATAGAGGTTTTATGTCATTTGCCTCAACGATTGGTTCAGGTGACCCTGGCTTTAGCCAATCATGGTTTGTGTTTCTCCAACTGCAGGGATTAGTTCTGAGGTGGTACAAATATCAAGTAGCTCAACACTTTTGATCAATGATTGTGGAACTTCTCTGTCTCCAATAGGGAACAAGAATGCATATGGCTTTATATTACTGCTGAAAATGATCTTGCCTCCATGAGGAGAGTTAGCTGGAGGACAAAGCCAGAACATGATGGGAAAATTACAGAGAAACAGAGTGAGGCGCGATTGAACTATATCAGTTCACATTATTTCTGGACTTTTCAGTTACTTGAAGCAAGCTTCCTTTGTAGATTTAATTAGTTTGAATTGGATTTTTCTGTTTTATTAAAAATTATGTATTTATTTTATTTTTGTTAAAAAACTTAAAATAATACAAGTATCATATCTGGAAAAAAGACCTAGAGAGGATTTCTGGGATTAGAAAATAGTAAATTGAGCTAACAAGGTTACCCATCTGCTACAAAAACTTTAATATACTGGAGAAAATATTTTAAAACAACTAGAAATAAGGAGAGACTGAAAGCCTCAAGTTTAAGTTTTCAGGGGAATGACATCACCATCTGGAGCTCTATATCTGATCCAGACATGAATCCTAATGGTCAGAGGTTGGGGTTTTAACCTCCATATAAAGGCAAGAGATGGAGGCAAAGTGGAGTCTGCTGGAACCAAGACTTCTACAAAGCTTAAGATCCAGGAAGTCTTCCCTCTCCATAACAGAATGGATACTAGAACTGTAACAACTAGCCCAGATAAATCACAAGAGTGTTTTCTTTTGCCTAAATGGAAAAAAAAAAAAAAAACTCTATTAGAAAATAAACCCCCTGACTGGATGTGGTGGTGCTCGCTTGTAATCCCAGCACTTTGGGAGGCTGAGGAGGGTGGATTGCTTGAGGTTGATATATTACTTGAGGCCAGGAGTTCAAGACCAACCTGGCCAACAATGGCAAACCCCATCTCTACTAAAAATACAAAAATTAGTCGGGTATGGTGGTGCACACCTGTAATCCCAGCTACTCAGGAGGCTGAGGCATGAGAATTGCTTGAACCTGGGAGGCATAGGTTGCAGTGAGCCAAGATCACACCAACCGTACTCCAGCCTGGACAAAAGAGTTAGATTCTGTCTCAAAAAAAGAAAAAAAAGAAAATCCCTGTATGAATGTGAAATCCGAATGTGTGCTATTCACCTAGTGTAAGAACAACTTATCCAAAAAAGTAAAAATAAAAACCAACTTCAGCTAAGTGAAATTTCCAGTGTGTTTTACAGAAATAATGTGAAAACAAGTTTGCACAAACACAAATGGCACATGATATATTTCACTAAAAATGCAAATAAGCTCAGAAGGAAGGAGTGAGATATAAGGTGCAGGGAAAACAAATAAATTGTAAACCTGGTTAAATCTGAATAAACTGATGATCAAAGAACTCCACAATAAAAAAAAATTTATTTTTTGAGGGGATGTAGATGGTAGTACTTAAAAAATAGGGTGAAACTAAAATACTGAAAAATGATAAATGGAAGATAGAAGGGAATGATTGAAATTAGTGTCCTAATTTTTAAAAATCATTCGGGAATATTATAGAAATACTGAATAACTTCAGATATTTGGCTAAGTATGCATGTTGAAAATTTAAAGTTAATACTAAAAGAATAGAAATTGAAATACAGGCCGGGCGCGGTGGCTCAAGCCTGTAATCCCAGCACTTTGGGAGGCCGAGACGGGCGGATCACGAGGTCACAAGATCAAGACCATCCTAGCTAACATGGTGAAACCCCGTCTCTACTAAAAAAATACAAAAAACTAGCCGGGCGAGGTGGCGGGCACCTGTAGTCCCAGCTACTCCGGAGGCTGAGGCAGGAGAATGGCGTGAACCCGGGAGGCGGAGCTTGCAGTGAGCTGAGATCCGGCCACTGCACTCCAGCCTGGGTGCCAGAGCGAGACTCCGTCTCAAAAAAAAAAAAAAAAAAAAAAAAAAGAAATTGAAATACAGGCCAGGCGTTGTGACTCACACCTGTAATCCCAGCACTTTGGGAGGCTGAGGCTGGCAAATCACCTGAGGTCAGGAGTTCAAGACCAGCCAGGGCAACATGGAGAAACCCCACCTCTACTAAAAATACAAAAATTAGCTGGGCGTGGTGGCAAACACCTGTAATCCCAGCTACTTAAGAGTCTGAGGCATGAGAATCGCTTGAACCCGAGAGGCGGAGGCTGCAGTGAGCTGAGATGGCGCCACTGCCTTCCAGTCTGGGCCACAGAGCGAGACACTATCTCAAAAAAAAAAAAAAAATTGAAATACAATATGACTATGTGTGGATCTAGGTCATTGTGTAAATTTAAAAAAATTGATGTGTAACATAGTAGTACACTAATCTTATGTGTGTTCAATCAAATTAAAAAAAAATACCTGTTGTATTAGGGTTCTCTAGAGGGATAGAACTAATAGGATATATGTATTTAAATATATATATATATAAACTCCCCTTTGTATATAATGATTTACATGATCACAAAGTAAGGTCCCACAATAGGCCATCTGCAAGCTGAGGAGCAAGGAAGCCAGTAGTGGCTCAGTCCGAGTCCCAAAACCTCAAAAGTAGGGAAGCCAACAGTGCAGCCTTCAGTCTTGGCTGAAGGCCTGAGAGCCCCTGGCAAACCACTGGTGTAGGTGAAAGAGTTCGAAAGCTGCAGAACGTGGAGTCTGATTTCGGGGGCAGGAAACATCCAGCCTGGGAGAAAGATGAGGGCCAGAAGACTCAGCAAGTCAGCCTCTTCCACCTTCCTCTGCCTGCTTTTCCTAGCCACACTGGCAGCCAGTTGGATGGTGCCCACTCACATTGTGGATGGGTCTTCCTGAGGGTGGGTCTTTCTCTCCCAGTCCACTGACTCCAATGTTAACCTCTTCTGGCAACACCCAGAAACACCCAGATACACACAGAAACAATACTTTGCATCCTTCAGTCCAATCAAGTTGACACTTAATATTAACCATCACACCTGTTTACCACTAGAATAAGATATGGGACATCACCATCACCCCAGAAGTCTCTCTTGCAATCATTGTCCTATAGGTAATCATTATTCAAGTTTCCAACTTCACAGATCAGTTTTACAAGTTTTTGAACTTCAAAAAGTGGAATCATATATATATATGTATACACCATGGAATACTACTCAGCCATAAAAAGGAACGAAATAATGGCATTCACAGCAACCTGGGTGGAGTTGGAGACCATTATTGTAAGTGAAGTAACTCAGGAATGGAAAACCAGACATCGTATGTTCTCACTTATAAGTAGGAGCTAAGCTATGAAGACATGAAGGCATAAGAATGATACAATGGACTTTGGGGATGCGGGGGGAAGGGGAGCAGGGTGCGAGAGATGAAAGACTACACACGGGCTAGTGTACACTGCTCAGGTGATGGGTGCACCAAAATCTCAGTAATGACTGCTAAAGAACTTATCCATGTATGGCTAGGCATGGTGGCTCACACCTGTAATCCCAGCACTTTGGGAGGCCGAGGCGGGCAGATCACCTGAGGTCAGGAGTTCGAGACCAGCCTGACCAACATGGAGAAACCCCATCTCTACTAAAAAAAAAAAAAAAAAAAAAAGCTGGACGTGGTGGCACATGCCCGTAATCCCAGCTGCTTGGGAGGCTGAGGCAGGATAATTGCTTGAACCTGGGAGGCGGAGATTGCGGTGAGCCAAGATCGTGCCATTGCACTCCAGCCTGGGCAAAAAGAGCAAAACTCCGTCTCAAAGAAGAAAACAAAACTTATCTATGTAACCAAAAAGCAAAGCAAATAGTTTTGTTCCCCCAAACTATTGAAATAAAAAAGTGGAATCATACATATATAATCTATTGTGTTTGTCCTCTTTCAACATTTTGTCTGTCAGAATTATTCATGTTGTTTGTAGCTGTAGTTTATTATTTTTCAAACTGAGTAGTATTCTATTGTAAGAATATATAATTTATTTATCTATTCTATTGTTTATGGATATTTGAGTTATGTCCTATATTTGCTATTATGAATAAAGCTCTATGAGCATGCTTGTACATGACTTTTGGTGCACATATACACTGATTTCTTGTGGATATATCCTATGAAGGGAACTATTGGGCCATAGGGAAGGGGTATGTTTAGCTTTATTAAATACTGTCAATAGTTTTCCAAATTGTACAAATTTACACTCTCATCAGCAGCATATGAAAGTACCAGTTATTCACATCCTCACCAACACTTAATACTGTCAGTTTTTTTTTTTTTTTTTCTGAGACAGGGTCTTGTTTTGTCACCCAGGATGGAGTGCAGTGGTGTAAACATGGCTTACTGCAGCCTTGACCTCCTGGGCTCAAGCAATTTTCCTGCCTCGGCCTTCTGTGTAGCTGGAACCACAGGTATGTGCCACCACATCCAGCTAAATTTTATTTTTTTTTGTAGAGACAGGTTCTTACTTTGTTGCCCAGGCTAGTCTTGAACTCCTGCACTCAAGTGATCCTTCTATCTTGGCCTCCCAAAGTGCTGGGATTACAGGTGTGAGACACCTCACCTGGCCTATAAATTATATTTTTAAAAAAGTTTATTGCTGATAAAGATATGCCACCTCGCCTGACCTACAAATGAAATTTTTAAAAAGTTTATTGCTCATAAAGATATACAATTGATTTTTAAATATTGATCTTGCATCTTGTGACTTTGCTAAATTCTCTTGTTATTTCTGTTTATGGAATACATATTTTTGGATACATATTTTTGGATATTCCATGTAGTAGATGTATTTGTAATTATTCTGTTTGGGATATTGTTACATTTCTCCAACCAAAGGAGACACATCTTTTACCAGTTCTGGAAATTTTCCTGCCATTGTTTTAGTTGAATATAGCTCCTCCATTTTCCTTATTTTTGAATTTTTGTCTTTCATTTAGACACATCATTGTAAAATCGCACATTGCCAAAGACAAAGAGAAAAATCCACAAAGCAACCTGAAAAAAAAAAGATTACTTACCAAAGAGCGGTGATTGACAACACATTTCACATCAGCAGAAATAGAGGCCAAAAGAGAGTGAAACAATATATTCGAAGTGCTGAGCTACCTACCTAGAATTCTATTTGAAGCTAAACTTTTATTCAAGAGAAAGGGTGAAATAAAGACATTTTCAGAGAAAGATTCAAATAATTTAATTCTCCCATAACTTTGCTAAGAACTGTGAAGTGGCTCATGTTACTAAGAAGCGAGAATGGAGAACAAAACAATATTGTATGGGGGAAAGGGGAGCCATAACTACTGATGCTGGAGAGATTGAAACAAGTGGAAGAGATGATCATGAACAACTTTCCACCAATGCATTTTAAACCTTTTGTTAAAGGAATAATTTTCTTAAAAAAAGTTTTCAAATTGAATTAAAGAAGAAATAGCATACTGGAACAGACCAGGATTCATTAACAACAATGGATAAAATACAATCAACTCATGTAAAAAAGCCCAGATAATTTAAGGGTGAATTCCTACAACCTGCAAGAAACAGATTAACTATATACCTGTCACTCAGTGTCTGCAGGGGATTGGCTCCAGGACCCTCAAAGATACCAAAATCCACAGATGCTCAAGTCTCTTTCGTAAAATGGCATAGTATCTGCATATAACCTATGCACATCCTCCCGTATACTTTAAATCATCTCTACATTACTGATAATAGCTAATTCAACAGTTGTTATACTGTATTGTTTAAAAATTTGTGTTATTTTTATTGCCAAATTATTTTTCATTATTTTTCAAATATTTTCTCTTAGAAGTTGCTTGAATCTGTGGATGCATAATCCCTGGATATGGAGGGCTGACTGGATACAGATTACTGTAATAAATAAAAAGGAATTTTTCTATTTCCAGACTCATTTTATGATACCTATATAATTTTGGTAAAAAACCAAATGTACAAGAACGATATAAAAAATGTATGAGCTGGGCATGGTGGCTCATGCCTGTAATCCCAGCACTTTGAGGGGCTAAGGTGGGAAGATTGCTTGAGCTCAGGAGTTCGAGATTAGCCTGAGTTACATCGTGAGACCTCGTCTCTACTAAAAATAATAAAAAATACCTAGCCAGGTGTGGTAGTGTGCGCCTGTAGTCCCAGCTCCTTGGAGGTTGAGGAGGGAGGATCTCTTGAGCCCAGGAGGTCTAGTCTGCAGTGAGCCATGATCGTGCCATTGCACTTCAGCCTGAATGACAGAGAGAGACCTGTCTCAGAAAAAATAAAAAATTATGAACACATATACTAAATAAAATATCGGCCAATAAAATTTGCAACTGCTTATCATGATCAAATAGATCATGTCTAGGTTGATTTTACTTCAGGAATAAAAGACATTAACTTTACACAAAATGTAAATGTAACTGTAAACCAGGAACACTTCCTTAAGCTGAAAAAGCGTATCTGTCAAACCCACAGCAAGGATCATACTTAGTGGTGATACATTTGAAAAGAAAACAGACTGCACTCTGCTCAGCAGACATGTTGTCTTTTTAGGTTTTATTTAGAATGACTGGGGAATGTTCTCTTTTGTTTCCCAAAGAACTCTGTATTTGAAAACTTTTATACTGAATGATAAAATGCAGTTCATGTCAGAAAAGCTGTGATCTACAAATAGTTTATTCTCATGTGTCAACCAGTTCATTCAAGCACTTCCAGATATCAGTGCTAGATGTTTGGTTTTGACATTCAGACAAAGACAGACTACTTATATTTTAGAGCATTCCATCTTAAACTCTCCCTAAATCTGGTTATGTATACATTTCACACAATATCTTACCCATATGTAAATAAAACATCAAGTCATTGGAAAAATTTATGACACAGACATTGCCATTAATTTATGTAATATGACAACAATGAGTGCTATATAAACATTATACTGAGACTCTTGCAATTCTATGCTATAACAAAAAAATAAAATAGGTATAAGGGCTGGAAATCAAGAAACAAAATGTTGTGATTCATAGATGATATGACTGTCTATGTAGACAATCCAAGATAATTGCAACTGATAAGAAAATTCAATCAGTTACTAGATACAGTGTAATTAGAAAACAGTCTATGACATTTTATTCAGAGACAAAATGCAATTAGAAAAGGTAATTAGAATAGAAATCTTGTATATAATGGCAAGAAAAATTATAAGGAACCCAGGAATAAATTTAAGATAAGATATGCAAGACCTTACTTCTAAAATTAAACAACTTTATTGAAAAGTATGAAGGAAAATCTAAGTAAATGAGAAGACTCTCAGTTTATGAATGAGGTTACCTAATGCCATATGGCAACTGTTCCTAATTTATAAACAATGGTATTTAAAAGATAATAATAGTAGAGTTTTTTTTTTTTCCATAAAACTTGGGATCCTGAGCCAAGGAAATTTTGAAGAAGAACAAGGACAGTAGTCCTGCTACCAGATATCAAGAGTTAGTTATTTTAAATATACTATTAAATATCGAATCAAAACAGGTACTATTAGTACAGAGATAGATAAGCCTTTGGGAAAAATGTCCAGAATCATATCCATATCAATATGAAAACTTGGCATATTTGTTCACTCAACGCCTATGAAGCACTCTCTTTTTTGCTAATGGGGACTTCCTCAAGTTGTCTTCCAGGTTCTTTTGACAGGATACCAGCAGTCCTTGATAACTTATTATCTGGTAAGACAAATTTTCCTGATTCTTCTGTACATTTCTTGCTCTTAACATTGGAATTAGTTACTTCCTCAAGAAATCTTGATTTCTCTTATGGGAAATACAATTTCAAGACACCATCTATGTGTTGGGGTGCTCATTGCTACTGGGTTGGTCATTGTTTCTAGGACTTTTCAGTTAACAGAGCTAAAAAATTAAATATCTTCTATATATTCATATACACACACATATACATACACATATATGTTACATTTAAATATATATAAAATGTGTATATATATTATGTATAGTTCAGTGTATACATACATATTTAAAGATAAAAACCCCATGAGTTCATAGTGATACTTCCAATTCAAATTCAGGAATGCAAGATTTGTACTTACATTTTCATCTATTAAATCTGTGTCTTCTGCAGCACTGGAAATCATGGGTGTTAAGGGTGTTGTTACAGTGGGTAGCTAGTCTGGTATAAGCAGGCAGGAGGGGGTCCCCTCCCCCACCACACCCTGAGTGTCAGGTGACCATCTGGTGATGATGAGGCTGTTGTTCACTGTCTAAAGTAACAATTGGTCATAGCTGGTGCCAGGGAAAAGCAGTCTTCCAATAGATAGGAAACACCTGAAACTGGTGATTAGCTGCTTCCCAATAAGATGTCAGGAGTTGGGCGAGTGGGTTCAAGCATGAGCATGCAGACAGTCTATCCCAAGGGAAGACTCAGGGGAGAAGTAACACAAGACCCCGGAAGTATGCCAGTGTATAAACCCCAAGTCAAAAGGTCAAACCACTCACTTGATCTCGCCAATTGCCTGCTTGCCCTCTTCCAGGTGTATTTTATTTCCTTTCATTCCTGTTCGAAAGCTTTTTAATACACTTTCACTCTTGCTGTAAAACTCGCCTCAGTCTCCCCTTCTGCCTTATGTCCCTCAGGTGAATTCTTTGTTGTGAGGAGGCAAGAAATGAGGTTACTGCAGCCGCGTACAGATACTTTCCACTGATAACAACATGAGGGATGAGAAAATTAGAATATTCTATCATTACCAATTTGCTTTATTCTCTATTATACACAGAATCATCTCAGAATAGTAATATTAATACAACCACTGCCAATATGATCACAGAAAAGACTTAGTTTTGTTGTAACTATTGTCTGTGGCTTTTGGTTTTGCTGTATATTTGTTTTGTCTGTTTTCATGTGGGGATTTGGGGGGATTCAAATCTATGCTACTGTTCCTATAGTGGCATGTGTTCTAAATCCCCTTTTGAAAAGTTCTGAAATATTCTTCCCTGGATAATTAAAAATACACAAAGAGTAGTCCAATTGGTTGATGACTGTTTAATTTAGTCTAGGGTGTGCTTTGTAGTTCACTACTAAAGACCATTGTAGTGAAAGGAGTCCACATGGTGGTCTCTCGTGGTTCATCCTACTGGGGATTCTAGACTAAGGTCAGTCAAGCTGCAATAGCAGTCAGAGGATGTCTCTGGGGCTGTGATCAGTCGACAGCCCCAGGCATGGCTTGTAGAGGCTTAATCTAGCCAATAATCTTTTTTTTTTTTTTTTTTTTTTTTTGAATCCCAGTTTCACTCGTTGCCCAGGCTGGAGTGCAATGGCGTGATCTTGGCTCACTGCAACCTCTGCCTCCCGGGTTCAAGTGATTCTCCTGCCTCAGCCTCCCAAGTAGCTGGGATTACAGGTGCGCACCACCATGCCCAGCTAATTTTTGTATTTTTAGTAGAGATGGGGTTTCACCATGTTGGCCAGGCTGGTCTCAAACTTCACCTGCCTTGGCCTCCCAAAGTGCTGGGATTGCAGGTATGAGCCACCACACCCGGCTCAAAAATCTTAAGCAACTCTTCAAAACTACCAACGTAAATAAACAATCTAAGTCAAAACAGTGTGCTATCAAAATGCAGATTAAGAACAGTGCCCTACTGCCTCTTTCCAATCAGATTGCTTCTCTATACCCTGTCTATGTAGATATTCTGGAGTGCGCACTTGTGATAGTGAACATGTACTGTTTTGGTTGCCCATCACCCATTTCCCTTACTTTGGCACACACACTGATTTCCTTTTGAAGAATTAACTCTCCCTCTGGAAATTTTCTTTTTGGGATTGTCTACCTCCTAAGAGGGCAAGTGACTCCAGCTTGGTTAATCAGACACTCCTGGAACTTCCAGTCTTGATTGGAGCAATGCAGAAAGGGTACGAGATGCTAGGAGATTATTCGTTCCAGTGATGGTAGGTGTGGAGAATGTTGATTAATTCCACTTGCTTTGGAGCTACCCTGATTCTTAACCTTTTTTCGACTTGTTTCTCTAGTATTGCTGTCAATTTTGTATGTCCCCTGATATCTACCTAATACATTCGTGTTCTGTTTAAAGTTGTTTGTTACTTGTGACCAAAAAACTATCACTGATTTAGTGGTGATCTCTGGAGTACATAAGAAATCTTGTCTATTTTGATTGCAATACCTCTTCTAGCAGTTCTGATCCTCCTTTCTCTGCTCTATTTAAAAAACACACACTTTATAATTTACTTATTGCGTTTGTTGTCTATCTCTTTCACTAAAATATAAGCTCTATGAATGCAAGGATTCTTGATTTAAACGTGTTTCTTTGACTCGTGTATCTCAAATACCTATGACAATTAGTGGAACATAGTAGGTACTCAAGAAATATTTGTAAATTTAATAAAGTCTTTAAGCCACTGATTTGTGAATTTCTTGATGGTCTATATGGAGCACTGCTTAGTGCCCAGTTTGTTGTAAAACCTTGGCATGTTTTTGCTGCAGATGGTTTGGTGTGTTATCACTGTGTGGGTTGGGAGAAAATGTAATAACATGAGGACAGTAACCAGCTGCCTTCCATCTCCAAGGGTATGAACAAAACTCTGGGTTCAGATGGTTAAAGTTCTACACAATTGTCCAAATCTTGATATCTAACCAAAGTCCATTTTAGTTTTTAAGGGAAATTTTGGAAATATCAATGTCAATTTTGGAAATATCAATAGCAAGGTAAAAGTAGATTTGAATAAATGACTCAAAAGTAATGCATTCATTTTTGAATTTTTTTTAAATTTAAAATTTGCATTTATTCCAACTGAATGACAAAGCACCCAACTGAGACTGAATGTCATAATTGGAGAGTAGATCTCAAGGTGGCAAGTACAGCCAGGAGAGGATGGCTAGTGTGATTTGAAATACTATTATAGAAACTGAGCCCAAAATGAGGTTATTACCAGAATGTTACAGTTGCTAGTGGAAGGTAAATTGAACAACTAATATTAGAAAGGAAATAATAATTAATATTTGTTAAGCAAGTATTATGTTTTACATGAGATTTACATATGTTATTTTACATACGCTTTTCATCTGTTTTTTTCACATTATTCTCAAAAGAAGCCTATGTGTTAACACCTTAATTTTATAAACAGAGAAACTGAGATGAGAAGCTAGTTAACTTGTGGCCACACAAGAAAATGGCAGATCCAGAATCTGGCTCAGGTTGACTGATTCTAAATCTTTGACACTTTCCACTACATCACCTCTAACCAAGAAATTGGTTATTAAATCTGAAAGTATAGAAAACAAGCCACCTTTTCTGGGTAAAGATGGTGGATGAATATAGGCAATAGCCATCACCCTCTTGTCAAACCCCAAGCCCCTCTAATCTAAACTTTTTTTTTTTGAGATGGAGTCTTGCTCTGTCACCCAGGCTGGAGTGCAGTGGCGCGATCTTGCAATCTTGGCTCACTGCAACCTTCACCTCCCGGGTTCAAGCGATTCTCTCACCTCAGCCTCTCAAGTAGCTAAGATTATAGGCGTGTGCCACCAGGCTCAGCTAATTTTTTGTGTGTTTTTAGTAGAGACGGGATTTTTCCATGTTGGCCAGGCTGGTCTCAAACTCCTGACCTCAAATGAACCACTCGAGGACAAGAAAATGGGAGAGAAAATGAACAAAATTTTGAAAATTGGTAAGTAGATGGGAAAGTGGTAATTGATTAAGCAGACTTGACATGACTGAATCCTCACTAAGCAGTGGAGAAAGTTGAGAAACAAATTGATTTACACTGAGTTGAATCCCTAAGGCTCAATTAGAGTGGATACTTCTGTAAGTGCAAAGAAAGTAGTCTGATTTCTTTTTGAAGCAGTTAAGCTCTCCCTAGGCCTACGTCCCAATTCTACAGAGTTGTATGATGGCTTCTCTTCCCTCATCATGGAAGAAGATTGAAGCTATATTCCCTGGAAATGTAACATAGAAGGCGTAATGTAGAAATAATTCCAAGCACAACTGAGGACAGGGGACCATACTGAAAGCGGGGAGAAGGAGTTAAAATTTGTATACTCAATTCCGAAATCACTGGATCACTGTCTTTTCCTACAAACCTCACAGAAAGCCAGCAGCCAGTCCCATACCCTATAGGAGAGAGATTTGGATGATCATTCTCTGGGGAATCTCAGCAGCCCATGACTTTCCAAGAGGAGAGAACTAATGACATTAACGCTAGGGATTCCTTAGTGAAATAGCGGTCCTCATCGCTTGGAACTGGAGCCCATGGCAAAACAGCCCCACCTTGGTGCCCAAAGCTTCTAATCAATTTTTAAATAAATGTAAACAAAAATTTTAATTGTGGTAAAAAAAACACATGAAATTTTTCATCTTAACCATTTTAAAGTGTAGACTTCAGTAACAGTATTTCAGAATATTCACATTGCTGTGCAACAGATCCCAAAACCATTTTCATCTTGCAAAACTGAAACTGTATCCTCCCCTCTTCCCTGGAGAACACCATGCTTCTGTTTCTATGAGTTTGACCACTTTAGATCTCTCGCATAAGTGGACTCATACAGTATTTGCCTTCTATGACTGGCTTATTTCACTTAGCATAATGTCCTCAAGTTGCATCCTTGTTGTATAGCATGTGACAAGATTTCCTTCTTTATTTAATATAAAATATTCCAGCTTTTAATCGACTTGTAAAGTTCCACTCTTAAGTATGTACAGACAATCTGCAACTCAGGCATCAGAGCAAAGCTTCTTGAGTCATGATAGAGAAACAAACATAAAATGCCAAACTACTCAGGGATAAGATAACTTTACAAAAACTGTCACTTAAAACCTCAGAGAAGGCTGGGCATGGTGGCTCATGCCTGTAATCCCAGCACTTTGGGAGGCCGAGGCAGGCAGATTACCTGAGGTCAGGAGTTCAAGACCAGCCTGGCCAACATGGCAAAACCCCTGGCCAACATGGCAAAACTAAAAACACAAAAATTAGCTGGGCGTGGTGGCGTGCACCTGTAGTCCTAGCTACTCGGGAGGCTGAGGCAGGAGAATCGTTTGAACCCGGGAAGTGGAGGTTGCAGTGAGCCGAGATCACACCACTGCACTCCAGCCTGGGCAACAGGGGGAGACTCTATCTGAAAAAAAACAAAAACAAAAACCTCAGAGAATAGGAGATTCCATATAGGAAGCAAGAAGAGAATAAGAATAGAATAGAACAAAAAGATCAATAAAAACAAAAACAAAGTGTTATTGGGAAAACCTGAAAGAATGGTTGAAATATAAAGTTGAATAATTTCTCAGAAAGTGGTAAAAGAGAAAAAGGATTAAAAATGAGAGAAAAAAGGTAAGAAAATTAAAGCACAAGGTCAGGAAACCTAAAATCCAAAATAATAAGAATTTTACAAAGAGAGAACAGATAAAATAGAGGAGAGGAATTCATCAACAAAATAATTACAAAATTTATGCAGAACTGAAGCACATGAATTTCTCAGTTGAAGGGTCTACCTCATTTGCTACACAATGGCACAGCATGATGAAATCTCAGGGCACCAGGGACAATAAGTGAACTCTACCAATTTTATTTTATTTTATTTTTTTACAAAGAAAGATAAAAAAGAATTCAGTTAGAATGGCATCAATATTGCAACAGCAATGCTAGAAACTCTAAGATAATAGAGAAATGTCTTCAAAATTATAATAGAAAATGATCTCCAATTTAAAATTCTTTGTCCAGCTAATTTATTAATCAAGGTATCCAATGCATATTAAATTTGTAAGTGTCAAGGCTCTACTTTATCACTTGGTTTGCTGAGTAGCATTGCAAAAATAAAAACGTCAGCTCAGGCCCGGCATGGTGGCTTATGCCTATAATCCCAGCACTTTGGGAGGCTGAGGCAGGTGGGTTACTTGAGGTCAGGAGTTCCAGACCAGCTTGGCCAACATGGTGAAACCCTGTCTCTACTAAAAATACAAAAATTAGCTGGGCACGGTGGTGTGCGCCTGTAATCACAGCTACTCAGGAGGCTGAGGCAGGAGAATTGCTTGAACCTAGGAGGTGGGGGTTACACTGAGCTGAGATCATGCCACTGCACTCCAGCCTGGGCAAAACAGTGAGACTGCACCTCAAAAACAGAAAACAAAAAACAAAAAGTAATACATCAGCTCATTTATCTATATTTCCTTTTTGTTATCTTTAAATACATTTTAATTGTGGAATAGTTTCAGATTTACAAAACAGTGTGAACATAGTACAGAGTTCTCCATTAGTCCATGCCCAGTTTCCCCTGTTATTAACATTTTGCATTAGTGTAGCATGTTTGTCACAATATAGGACCCAGTATGGATACATCATTATGAACTAAAGTCCATGCTTTATTCACTTTTCCTGAGTTTTTACCTAAAGTCCTTTTTCTGCTCTAGTTTCCCATCCAGGAGACCAGGTTACACTTAGATATCACAGCTCCTTAGGCTCCTCTTGATTGTGACAGTTTCACAAACTTTCCTTGTTTTTGATGACCCTGACAATTTCAAGGAGTACTGGTCAGGCATTTTGTAGAATGCCCCTCAACTGAGATTTGCCTGATGTTTTTCTCATGATTAGGTTGGGATTATGGGTTTCGAGGAGGTAAAGTGCCAGTCCCATCACATCCTATCAAGGGTGCATGCTATCCACATGACTTACCACTCTTGATGTTTACCAGAAGCACCTCGCTTAGGTGTGTTTATCAGGTTTCTCCACTGTCAAGTTACTCTTTCCCTCCTTTGCTTGCTGTACTTGTTGGAAGTCACGATGTGCAGCCTACCCTTGAAGGTGAGAGTTACGCTCCACTTCCCTGAGGGTGGAAGAGCCACACAAATTGTTTGGAATTCTTCTGCATGGTGGATTTATCTTTTCTCTCCCTATTTATTTATTCACTCACTTATTTATACTAGCATTGACTCATGGGTGCTTGTCTTATACTTTGGGTTATAATCCAAGATTACTATATTTATTTTGCTGCACTTTCTTTTTGTAATACTTATTTCAGAGGTGATATGTCACAGACACCCAGGATATTCTAGTCGTCTTTCTTCTAATTTATAGCCTTTAGTCTAGATTCTAAAACATATAAAATTAATGTAGTGAAAAAATGCTCTTCTACTCGTACACAAGTCACAGACTTTTATTAAAATAAGTGCAGTCAGCATTCTCTGTTAGCAATGAAAACTGTTCCGCGGAAAGCATGGCGCCTGTGGAGCTTACGATCTGTTCAGTTACTGTAACGACATTTCTCCTGAATTAGGTCTGTAGAGAAGAATTTACGCTGTAGTTAACCGAGCTGCTATGGAACCTGAGGCATTAAAATGCTTTTTACTCCACTGATTGTCATTGCACTTATATTCCCGTCAAGCAGTGTATGTAAGAAAACGTAGTTTATTTAATTTCTAAATGACTTTACAGCAGAGAATTATGTTTAGAGTAAACAGAGCTTCTTAGGCTTAGGCAGCCTTACAAAAAAACCAATCCGATGCAGCTGGAAACCACAATTCTAAGCAAACTATCACAAGGACAGAAAACCGAACACTGCATGTTCTCACTCATAGGTGGGAGTTGAACAACGAGAACACACGGACACAGGGTGGGGAACATCACACACCAGGGCCTGTCGGGGCGTGGGGAGTTGGGGGAGGGATAGCATTAGGAGAAATCCCCAATGTAAATGACGAGTTGATGGGTGCCGCACACCAACATGGCACATGTGTACGTACGTAACAAACCTGCACGTTATGCACATGTACCCTAGAACTGAAAGTATAACAACAGTAATAAAATAATAATAAAAACAACAACAACAACAAAAATCCTCAAAAGGTTTGGATATTACATTTTGAATATCTCTTTTTTTTTTTTTTTGAGACGGAGTCTCGCTCTATCGCCCAGGCTGGAGTGCAGTGGCGGGATCTCGGCTCACTGCAAGCTCCGCCTCCCGGGTTCACGCCATTCTCCTGCCTCAGCCTCCTGAGTAGCTGGGACTACAGGCATGCGCCACAACGCCTGGCTAATATTGTATTTTTAGTAGAGACAGGGTTTCTCCATCTTGGTCAGGCTGGTCTCGAACTCCAGACCTCATGTGATCCACCTGCTTCAGCCTCCCAAAGTGCTGGGGTTACAGGCTTGAGCCACGGCGCCTGGTTTTTGTTTGATCTTTCTAATTTTTCTACCTGTGATCCTCATGATGTAGACTGTGTATCTTCAATTGTGTAAATGACTAAGTGCTGAAAACAAAGACTCATAACAAGTCATTTAGCTTCCACAGGTTAAACAGAAACAATGTAAAAGAGTATTAATGATAGCATTAAAGTTATTCCTAACTTTAATGTGAATGTTAGCTTTGGTCATTAAGTATGAAGTTTCCTGAGGGTTGCTGGTGGAAGCAATTTATCAAGTTTAAGTAATTTTCTTCTATTCTTCTATTAATAAGATTTTTTAAAATTTGAAATTAATGGTACATTTATTAAATACTTTCTCTGGGTTCAAGTGATTCTCCTGCCTCAGCCTTCCAAGTAGCTGGGATTACAAGCATGAGCCATCACACCTGACAGATTTGTATATTTTTAGTAGATGCGGGGTTTCACCATGTTGACCAGGCTGGTCTGGAACTCCTGACCTCAAGTGATCTACCTGCATCAGCCTCTCAAAGTGCTGGGATTACAGGCATGAGCCATTGTGCCCTGCCCCCTTTAATCTTTTAATAAAGTCATTAGCATCAGTAGGTTTCCTCATGTTGACCATTCTTGTATTATTGGAAAAAATGCTACTTGGTTCATATGACATAGAAATTATTTGTTCCTTGAGGATTTCATAATACTTTCTTGTAAAACTATCTTGGACTAGTACTTTTACTAATTTTCTCTCACAACTTTTTACTACTTCTATATTTATAGATGAATTTTGGTTTAATAAGTCTTTTTAAGTCAATTTTGTTCATTTTAATTTTCCTATATTTTCTATTTTATCTAGATTTTCAGGTTTACTGGTATAAAGTTATACCACATTATTTTAAAATTGAAAATAACCTTCTTTACATATATCATTGTAAAAGAAAATAAGATTTCAGGACCCTGTAAATTCATTATGCCAAGGGAGAAATTAAGCCCTTGAGTCATGTAGCATGTTTACAACTTCTGCCTCTTAGTTTATGGATGAACTCTCTTCCTCATTGTTCTTGTTCTGTGAATGACTAGGGACAACCAGACACCAGATCTCCTCTCTTTTCAATCGCTGATCTTCAATATACATTTGCTGAATCCTTACTGTTTCATACCTAGACCACCTTGCTCATCAGATTGTTGCAATTATGCATTAAGCTTTATGTAAAAAGATATTGAAATACTGTTCTGTTTTCTTAAACTTTGTGTATATAAATGACCTGAAACTTCTACACTGAGGAACACTGACTTCCATTCTTTGGAATCTGTATTTCTTGGTAGGCCCTCCTCAAACTTTGCATTTGAACAAACTCTCTTTAAACTAAATTTTGACCTTTTTGATTGTTTTAGGTTGGTATCATTATATTGTCTTTCTTGATTCTACCTTAATTTATTACTTGTGTTTTCTTTAGTCAAACTGACAAAAATTTTCCTATTTTATTGGCTTTCTGCAATAATCAATTTTGTATTTACTTGATTGCTTTATTGATTTCTATTTTTTGAATAAACAAGATAACTCGAAAGAACCATTTAAAAAACTAATTTTTTACTAAAAAAATTTGACTAGAAACATGCTGGTGATTGAAACAGAGGCCCAAACAGGTCCAAACCAGTAGAAGTTTTGAGTTGCTTAAACTTTTCTGTTCTTGTTTTTGTCAGAAGGAAGAAACTTTATTCTACAGTAGTATTCACAGATTTTCAGATTTTCAGAGATCTCAGGATACATCCCGTGAGAATGTTAGGGTATTTTGTCTTTAACAAACTGGCTTGGATGGAATCAAAATGATCCCCATGCATGAAAAATAATTGTTCAGTTATTACTGTAGACCTCTCCATAATGCATAATATGATAAAGCGATAAGAAGATTACATAATGGACAGAGAAAAAGCCCCTTTGGCAAACCAATTTATATAGCAGAATAGATAAATGGGTTTGCACTAAACTTGTGCATCAATTTTGAGCCTGCACCTAAAATGTCACAGAAGACTGGCTTATTGGTAATATTTTAAAATAGCTGTACCAATTCTATTTTGCCCTTGGGGTCCTTTTATGACTATACCTGCAGGAAGACTTCAATAATGAGGGAGAAAATGAAAATATTTGCATTTTGAATAAGTTTTACCATCATTTTTCTGTCTTTCTTTTTACTCATTTGCATTTTTGCAAATACTAAAGCCAGAATTGATTAGAACAAGAATGCTGTGGCTCACACAGTATACCCTAAATCAACACTTCTGTCTGGAAGTTGAAAATTTATCTTTCTAAGCCAGGCTAACACCTAATAGTCTCCACATTGTGAGATGTGTAAAGGCCATCATGACAATGGGGCAGAAAGTTTAGTCAACTCAATTTATTTAACACCTCATAACACTCTGGGGTGTTTCTTCACTGTCCAGGCTTGTAAAATTTATTATGAACCTTTAATCCTTCCCCCAGCTTTTCTTAGGTTTTTAAAGTGAATGTAAAACAAAACAAACACAGTCTATAAAAACAACTCCTCTGTAGCAGCACACGTTGCACTGTGCATGCTATGAACACAGGCTTGTCAGGGCCTCTAAAAACCTGTGCCAAGTGTGTTAGGCTTTTCAGACATTCTGACGGACCTTTTTTTTTTCTTTTTGAGACAGAGTTTCACTCTTGTTGCCCAGGCTGGAGTGCAATGGTACAATCTCGGCTCACTGCAACCTCTGCCTCCTGGTTTCAAGCAATTCTCCTGCCTCAGCCTCCTGAGTAGCTGGGATTACAGGCGCCCTTGTAATTTTATGTATTTTATAATTTTATGGCTAATTTTATGTATTTTGTTTGTCTGTTTGTTTTTAAATGTAAGAGAGCTGTCAACAGGAAGTCAACATTTACATGAATTATATTCCTCATTCTTCCTTTGCTTTTTAAATGTTATTTTTATTATAAAGATGAAGTCACAATAAAAAAATCATACATTCAAATTATACAAAAGATAGCACATTCACATGGAAAAATTAAAACCTTACAGAAAAGAAAAAAAATAGTAAAATTCTCCTGTTCCTTGTCTCCACTTTGGCTCAAAAATAGATTTTTGTCTTTTTATAAGTATGAGAAATGTAAATATTGACTAAGGATGCTACCAATTACTTCAAAAGATTGGGTTGTATTCACAAAACCAAAATAATTCATCATTGATAGCAGTACAATAGCAGAAAAGCAAAACAAAGCAAAAAACAAAAAACAAAAACCAAAAAAAATCACAAAATTCCTTAATATATGATTACTAGGTGTCATCTCCAAGGACAGAAAATGATAGCTATTCTCCTTCTATCCTAGTAAAGAATTAACAAGGCATACCTTTACTCTAAGGAGGGAAAATCCTTTCTTTGAAATGACACCATACTACATATAATTTATAATCCAAACGGGGACAAAGGCATAAACCAGGAGAATTCTGGATTAACAGTGACATGTGGTCATCCTATACAGTATGCTAATCTATTCAATTTTAGCATTCATTATGCATTGCCTGTTGCTGTTATTTTGTAGTTTTATATGTGAGGTTTTGTTCCACATTTTAAGTATCAGTTACTTACAAGCACTGTGACTTTTACTCTTGATAACAGAAACAAAATCTCCAGGAACATCACCAGGTACACAGTAAGAACTTAAATTCTCTTTCTGTATTAACTTGATTAACAAATACCTTCTGTATTTTCTTGATTTCTATATTTTCTTGATTAACAAATACCTAAATGACTTCTAAGATCTTTCTGTCTTTGCTTCCAGGTTATCAGAAGCCTCCTAGCTGTGATTTTGTGGATTGTTAGGTTTTGTAGTATGTTTTCAAAGCCTCCAAAATTGCATTAAAACACACAGAGGGGGGCATCCCTACCTGATTCTGGGGATCCAGGCTGGCTACTAGTTCTGGGCCCAGAACTCCCAGCTGACTGTGTCACTGAGTCAGATTTTTGAAGTGGCTGATTATATTCCTGAATTTCTAATCTGTTTCTCCGGGGATATAGTTATATCATCTGGTACTGGTTTGTTTTAGGTGATATTCAATCCCAAACAAATAACAACAACAATAAAAAACAGATTTCAAAGGCGGCGGGACCAGAGGGAGCTATGACCGTTGGAGGAAGCAACTCATTAAAAACTTATTTGGAGGTGGCAGCACTTTTTCACTGGAATTTCTTTACTTGCCTTATTAGGTTTGGAAATGATTCTGCAGTTGCTCTGCCATCCCCTTCAAAGATGTACAAGACGGAGTCCCAGCCTGCTGGAAAGTCTACTGGGGAGGCAAATGCTTGAGTGAATAAATTACCATACAGGATTGGAAGAACAACAATAGACAGACTTACAATCAATCCTGGAGAGAGTGAGAAGCTCTGTTAGGGTGGGAGTGGTGAATGGGGTGTGACATTTGGGCAAGTAGAATCTGATCTGAGTTTTGAGAGACAAATAAACTCCATTATGAAGTATGGGGATAAAAGGATCATGAAAGACTTGTATGAGTTTAAAAATATCAGAATTGAAGTACTGGGTGATAGAAACTACTGTTAATGTTGATTTGTATGGCTGGTTAAGTTTTTTCAAAGGAGTTATGAAGCTGTGGATGATGATCTCTTTATATACCACATGCTTGTATAAAAACTTATACAAACAATATAAATAGTACCTGGGTGATTTTGTTGTCTTAATGACTATATAATTTAATAAGACATGTAGATGTCATACAAAGTATGTAATTCTTATAATTAAAAATATACACATGTGTTATTATAGGAACTATACACTTTTTTATGACCTGCAATTGATTCTTTTTCTTTTAGTTTTTAAAAAGCTGCTCTTTTAAAAAGGATCGTTTAGCTCTCCATGGAGGCACCATATTTTGCAATGAAGTAAGGTCTTTGAGTTTCTTTAAATTCATAAACCTCTGTCCAGAGATTGTAACTCCCTCACTAAGTCATAAAACACATATGCTCAAGTAATTAAAGGAACTTATGGGGTTAAAACATGCTTGAAATTCCCAAACAAGTCTGTAAGTACTTTCCCAGAGAACTACTTGCCTAGCAGGTTATGGCGGGTCTCAATGCAATGATTTGTGCCACTGAGCTTAGAGCTTTATGACTAGTTTTCCTCAATGCAGAGATTTGATTCTATGTTTGTTTTTGTTTCACTGTGCTGAGAACATAATGCTGAACTTGTGGCTTGGGGGTCCTGTGGGTTAGAAAACCATGGTAATGGCCGGGCGCGGTGGCTCACGCCTGTAATCCCAGCACTTTGGGAGGCCAAGGCGGATGGATCACGGGATCACCATCCTGGCTAACATGGTGAAACCCCGTCTCTACTAAAAATACAAAAAATTCTCCGGGCGAGGTGGCGGGCGCCTGTAGTCCCAGCTACTCCGGAGGCTGAGGCAGGAGAATGGCGGGAACCCGGGAGGTGGAGCTTGCAGTGAGCTGAGGTGGCGCCACCGCACTCCAGCCTGGGCGACAGAGCAAGACTCTGTCTCAAAAAAAAAAAAAAAAAGGAAACCATGGTAATTAGTTTCCCTTGTTAGGGTTTCTTACCATTCCTTGGTGTTGCTGTAACTAAATCTAGGGTGTCTTCCCATAATGGTTTGATCCTGGTTTATTCTCAATGATGTAGGTCCAGTGGTAGCCTGTGTGGATGATTGAAAAACACAGTAAATCCATTTAGCTTGGTGACTGTCATACCTCTGGCCCATGATGGGAAGTAATTCTGGTCACCTTATAGTGGGCTTATTCCCTTTGGCCAATTGTTTTAGCTCCGCTATCGGTAATGACTTCTCACAAATCTACCAAGCACTTTCCTTTCTTTAACCATTTCTTTATAGGGGAAGGAAGATATGTGATAAAGCACCACCCTGTGGGAATTTGTGTTTGGGAAACTTGTGCAAGATAATGCTGATGTTCAGGCTACTGCAACTATTGTCAGTAATGAAACCCTTTGTCTCCAACCCAGGAGTCTTGTGTCTTCAGCAAGTAGAGTACAAGCTGACTCTTCACAGTTCTTAAACTTTTGTGATAAGCTGTCTGGGGTCTACTTTCTTTGCTCTACTTTCATTTCTACTTTCTTTGCCCACTCATTAAACTTGGGTGGTTCCCAAAATTCTGCCTCATCCTTTTTCTGAGTGTTTGTATTAAGTCTCATGTGTACAGTTCTAAATGATAAAGGATGAACTCCAAATCTGCATTTCCAGCCATCCTCTCCTCTGAACTCTGGACTCATATATTCAACTCTGATGCCCAGGGCACCTCAAACTCAACATGTCTCAAACTCATGACTTGTATTAGCCTGCCTGGGACTTTGCCTCCTCTAGGGTCTCTACGTTAGTTGATGGTACAGCTACGCACCCAGGCACTTAGCTAAGTGATGGTCTTTGACTCCCGTGCTAGAGTCAAAGAGGCACCATAGAGGCACCATATTTTGCAATGAAGTAAAGTCTTCGAGTTTCTTCCACTTCATAAACCTGTGCTAGAGCACAGGAGTCAAAGACCATCGCTTAGCAAAGTACTTGGGTACACAGCACCTCCTCACACCTCCCCACACTTTAGTCACTAGTATTGCTGATTTTTCTTCTTAAATTATATTAAGTCCCACCTTTATTGTCCCTACCCCAGTTTGCGCCTCATCATCTATGTCTTGGGACGCACAGTGTAATATTCAGGTTTTTTCAAGAAACAGAACCAATAGAAAATCAATTAATCAATGAGTTGATTAACTATAAAGAATTCACTTATGGTATTATAGTGACTGGTAAGTCCAAAATCTGCAGGTCAGGTCAGTGGTGCAGGAGATCCTGGGAGAGCAGAGCTTCTCTCAGGATGTCAGGCAGGAAGAACCAATGGTGCAGATGAATTTGAGTCTGAAGGCAGTCAGCTGGAGAACTCTTCCTTCCTCAGGGGCGGGTTGGTTTCTTTTTCTACTCAGGCCTTCCACTGCTTGGATGAGGCTCACCCACATTGTGGTGGACAATTTGCTTTACTCAAATTCACCAATTTCAATGTCAGTCTCATCCAAAAACACCTTTACAGAAATACCCAAATAATATTTGACCAAATATCTGGGTATCCTGTGTCCCAGCCAAATTGACATAAAAATAATAGTCACACGTAGTCTCCTAAGTGATTTCCTTGTTTTCACTTTTGTCCCTTTCAAATTTGCCCTTCAAAGTCATCTATCTGAAAGACAAATCAGACCACATGACCCTCCTACCCAAAACCTTCAATGACTCCACATTAACCTCGTATTCCTAAACATGGCTGGTTCTCCAGAGAAACAGAACCAACAGGATTTAGGATCCTACAAGAGTCTAGGATAAAAATCATATCATGAGAATCTAGGACCTCATTGTTGTCCATCTCTCCGACTTCGTTTTGTGCCACCTCTTACCTTACATGTTATGCCACATTGAGACATACAGTATTATAACTCCTTGAACATACTAAGTTGGGACTCTGCTCTTCCTCTAACTGGAATTCTCTTCAGCTTCCCCTTATACTTGGCTAATTCCTACTATGGACTGACATACAAGTCAAGGGTAAACTCTAGAAGATTCCTGGCTCTCTTGGATTTCCCAGGCTAAAGTTTGTGCCTCTCCTCTATGCTCTTTCTTCTGTGAATAACATGCTGCCCATATTTCTACCACTGCTTTACCACAGTATATTAGAAGTTACTGGTCTAAAAAATTAGACTGACTAACCAATGTCTTCTATGAGGAAAGAAGCTATATCTTATTTATCTTTGTAACCTTAATGTCTAAATAGCATCTGGCCTAATAGTACTGCTCAGTAAATGCTCACTGATCAAGGGACTGATTTTTAAGTCCACAAAATTCCATATTGGAGTGTGATGGAGGAAATAAGGGGTAAAGGAATAGAAAACAGGGGTCTTCTTTGGTGAAATTAAACAAACACACAAAAACAAAACCCAACTGAAACCCACAATGAAGTTTCAGATTCTTTTGGGAAAATGGCTTTAAACAACTTCCTAGAAAATCAAAGTTTTCTTATTGAGCATTTAGAATACCTGTAGGGTCAGAGATATTTGTGACTTTATCATGATCAGAGGCTATGCAGTTCTCTGCTAGACATCTGGGGAGGGCTTGGGTTTTAGTGCAAAGATAAGCCTCAGGACTTGGAGCAGGAACGGCTGACGGCTGTCACACTAACAGGTGAGATAAGCTGACACTTAAAAATTATAATTAATCATTATTTTATTTTTGAAAGATTTTGAACACTTAAGGACACTATAATTTATTTATTTATTTATTTTATTGTTTTGTTTGTGACTCATGCTTAATACACAGGCATTTTTGCTGCAAGGCAGTATTTAGCCCATACACCACATTGTGGGCACCTGAAACCATGGCAACCATGTTTTACTGATCATTTGTAAGCAATTTAATTTGGCTTAAACATTTAGAGGCTTTATTTTGCCAGTTATTTCTGGAAGCGGTTTTAAAAAACACTTCAACAGGCATACGTTTTTATTGCCACTCTTCCCCTCCCCCCAAATTCTTGTGCTTTTCTTCTGAACAATTATCTTCTCCTTTTTTTTTTTTGATTCTAGAGGTAGAGAATGATTTACAGCCACAAGGCTATCAGTGTGCTCATGTATCATTTACTTAGTCTTTGAAATCAGGCTCAAAGGATTTGGTCTAGGGCAGAGGCTAGTACTATCTTTTAAAGAAAGTTAAAATGCCCCTTTCTCATTTTCCTATAAGTTAACACCATTGCAAGTTCAAGTAATTTTCTGCTAAAAGGCAAACTGAGATAAAAGAAGACATTTATTGATGCTTTTACATGTGTGTCAGGAAGTAGGATAGTATCACTACTTTTTAAAGCTATTAACTATAGGAGGAAAACACATCTAATTTCTAACAAACATCCTTTGAATCCAGTCTCACTGTAGCTCTTCCAAGTACATTAGCTGAATTATCTCTATATTACCAAGATTGGTATCACAAAATAACAGCAGAGTTTCAATCCTAAAAGCTCAATAACTGACGTCCTTTGCAAGCCTCTTATACTGGAATTTAGAAGCTTCCATTCAGAATGACTCAAGGCAAAATTTGTCAAAACTTGTGGCTATATATGGAAAATTTTCTTCCACTCAAATCAAGAAAGACAGTTTTGTTTTCTCTCAAAATCAGTGGGTGGGGGAGTGCTAAAACTTCTTGTTGATAAAATATTTATAAGGCAGTACTTTCAAAGTTATAATCATGATGGTAAACACATTTATAAAAAATTAAATGAAGCTAAGTGGGAGTGTAGTTAAACATCTTCTTAAATATTTTGGCCGGTTACAGTGGAGATTAAGATTCCAGGCTATTTTAAAACAGAATTCAATGATTTCTTATCTCTCAACTCTTTTGTAACTGTAATTGGGGAGCCATACAAATAATAAAAATATTAAGATTATTTATGCAGATATTTGTTTGACTTGCCACTATCTATACAGTTTATTTTTCTTTGCTCAGACCTCATGCTTGGCTAAATGTACACTGGGTTCTGTTAGTTGCAGACATATTTTTATAATTAAACTCGAAGAAATTTTAAAATGTTTCGTTTCTGTATATAAACATGTATTGACACTAATAGTTCCATTTCCTCAGTGGCACTCTGAAACTATGATAGACTTCTGTGGTATGCGGTAAAGGAGTATTAAGAAATTGGCAGTGAAGGAGGCTTGGTGAGGGATCTCTTAGACAATCCTGCATGGATTGGCCTTCCTTCACAGTAGGCCCGTCCAAGCAAACTCCACTTAGAATTGAGATTTTTCTTTCTTTGGTTTCCCTATCCTCTACACATTTGCAATAGAAGCCTACAGACCTTAGATATAAAGCTGACTGGTGCAAGTTGCCTAGAAATGCACTTTTTTTTTTTTTTTTTTTTTTTTTGAGATGGAGTCTTACTCTGTCCCCCAGGCTGGAGTGCAGTGGCACAATCTTGGCTCACTGCAACCTCTGCCTCCCGGATTCAAGCAGTTCTCCTCCCTCAGCCACCCAAGTAGCTGGGATTACAAGTATGCACCACCACACCTTGCTAATTTTTGTATTTTTTAGTAGAGATGGGGTTTTGCCATGTGAGTCAGGCTGGTCTTGAACTCCTGACCTCAAGTGATCTGCCTGCCTTGGCCTCCCAAAGTGCTGGGATTACAGGCGTGAGCCACGGGGCCTGGCCCCACTTTGATTTTTGAAGCAAAATGGTCGAATTGGCTTTTAATCGTGCATTTAAAAATGCTTGTTCATTCCTTTCTCCCCACCCACCCCATGTCCTTGAAAAACTTCAGCTCCATCTTCCTGACCACCCTGCTATGCTGGGAGGCTGGCTTCTCAGTGTATCTAGGCTACTTGCCGTTTGCCTGGACATTCCCTGTAAGTAAGACTAAAATCAGCTGCCTTATTTGAAGCGGGGCCCCCTGGTGTCTTTCTGAGGAGCAGTAGACAGTGGGACAAATGTTTGACCCATGCTGCGGCATTGCATCTCCTAGGCTTTTCTGATGGAAGGTCTTCCCTGAGCTGGACTGATGATACAGAAGCCAGTTTCCCGAGGCCTTCTGGCCGCTGACCTGCACCCGTTCCCCAACGCGACTCCTCAGTCATCAGCGTGGGCCACATACTACTTGGAATGTTGAGAAGAAATGATCTCCTCTCTGTGGCTAGAAGTATACCATTTCTTTCCCATTGGATTTGAGAAGTTGGGAGGAGGCATTAAACTCTGCTTGTCCTTTTCATTAATATCACGTTCTGTAAGTCTGTTTTTCTGTGTGAAGGTACACTTTCCTGGGTAGAAAAAAACCTGTTCTTGGATTCACCTTGGACCTAGAAAACTAGTCTTACATCAGGCTAATATCCTCTGCCTGACATCATCACTGTGATCTCATTCAATTCGTTATTCAATGTCTCAGTCCTCTTCACAATGGGTCAGCAGCTCTCTTCCTTCTGACTTTTACGTATATATGCCATCAGAAGTGAGTTAAGTGATTACAAATCAGATGAGAAAAATATATATTTATCTAACAGAATTGAATTCTTTTTAAAGCCACTATTTTCACTGGGCAGTGGAAAACAATCTTGGCATGACCATGTATTTCAGTCAACTACATTTAAAAACTTCCTGTTGTGTAAATCATCCGTCAAATTTACAGGTTACTATCTGCTTCACATCACAGTTCACAGCTCCCTCTCTGAGGCTTCCCTTCCCTCACTCATGGTCCTGATGCTATCCCATTAAGCTTCAGGGTCCATCCCCTGGCAGTGTAAGGCAGAGGGGGAGTTTGTTTATGTGCCCGGGTACAGTTTGGCAACATAAAAGTTGGTTTACTGCCTTATTTTTTGTTTCCCACTCCAGTGCTAATGCAGTCCAGCTACTGATGTCCATGGTTGAGCCTCTAGGCATGGATGACTTCCAGTGTTGGCTCTCTGTGTATCACATGGGATGATCTTTGGTGTCTGGGCTGGTGCCGTTTACAGAGTACTGTAAGGGGTCCTGTGGAGGCATCACTGCTTCCCCTCCCCTGCTCTCCAGTGTTCAAGAATGTGGTTCCCTTCTGATATGGTTTGGGTGTGTCTCCACTCAAATCTCAACTTGAATTCCCACATGTTGTGGGAGGGACCTGGTGGGAGGTAATTAAAGCATAGGGCAAGTCTTTTGTGTGCTGTTCTTGTGAAAATGAATAAGTCTCGAGATCTGATGGTTTTAAAAGGAGGAGTTCCCCTGCACACGCTCTCTTTCTTTTTGCCTGCTGCCATCCACGTAAGATGTGACTCATTCCTCCTTGCCTTCAGCCATGATTGTGAGGCTTCCCCAGCCACGTGGAACTAAAAGTCCATTAAACCTCTTTCTTTTGTAAATTGTCCATTCTTGGGTATGTCTTTATCAGCAGCGTGAAAACAGACTAATATACCTTCATTCTTCTGGCTGGCTTCTCTTGGGGCTAGTTAGCAAGCTGGATCTTCTCTCTAGGTATCTTCAAATGTCTACTCTTTATTTTTTTATATTTTTTATTTTTATTTTTTTGAGATGGAGTCTTGCTTTGTCGCCCAGGTTGGAGTACAGTGGGGAGATCTAGGCTCACTGCAAGCTCCACCTCCCGGGTTCACACCATTCTCCTGCCTCAGCCTCCCAGTAGCTGGGACTACAGGCGCCTGCCACCACGCCCAGCTAATTTTTTGTATTTTTAGTAGAGATGGGGTTTCACTGTGTTAGCCAGGATGGTCTCGATCTCCTGACCTCGTGATCCACCCTCCTTGGCCTCCCAAAGTGCTGGGATTACAGGTGTGAGCCACCGTGCCGGGCCAAATGTCTACTCTTAAGTTCATGAAAAACCTAGAAATCCCCACTCCACCACACTTGGCTGTTTATGAAACCAGAGGTGATGCTTGCCTTATCTTGCCTAATTTCCCTCCTCCTTCTCTCTGCTGACCATTTTTCCATTCCCTACCAGACATCCCACTGGGTCTGCCAGAGAAGTGGTGAGCAATTCCCTCCACTCAAAATCCCTCTCACACTTCTGGGGAGATTCTCTCAGGCACCCATTCTGTCTCTGGGATGGCAGTAGGAAGTGGTGTGCGGGTGTCTTAAGTATAATTTTTACTTCTTTTCTCCAATGCACTTTCCCAACTTGTTTTATATTTTGTCCTCTGCAAGTGTGTGTGTGTGTGTGTGTGTGTGTGTGTGTGTGTGTGTGTGTTGTTGGGTTGCTGGGTGTTTGTTTTGAAAGTAGAGAGTTGTTTGAGGGAGTAGGGAAGCTAAAATCATTAGTTGATGTCTCAAGTTGCAGATTGCTGGAAATGATACATTAGGAACAGAAAACCTGATGTACAAGAGGGAAGAGACTTGCTGGGGTAATTCCGTAAACAGGAGGAGGGAGGGGAGGGATGGGAGCTAGTAATCCTGTCTGCCTCCCTGGACCTTTGCTTTTTGTCTTTCATCAAGAGGTTTCCTGTCTTGTTCTCTGTTGCCCAATTCCTGCTTTTGCGCTCTGAACAAGGTAGCGGAGTGGATGAGTTATGTATTAGGGAAGAAATCAGAACTCTTGAGAGCCGAAGTTATGGACTTACTAGCTATTTCACAACAAGTGGATGTTGTGAGTTAAAAGTAGTATATTCAAACAGCATAAAACAATTAAAACTTCCAAGTAATGATGGTTACATTAATGCATTTATTTATTTTCCTAAAAAAAATTGCAAACTTGGCCGGGCGCGGTGGCTCAAGCCTGTAATCCCAGCACTTTGGGAGGCCGAGACGGGCGGATTACGAGGTCAGGAGATCGAGACCATCCTGGCTAACACAGTGAAACCCCGTCTCTACTAAAAATACAAAAAAAAAAACTTAGCCGGGCGAGGTGGCGGGCGCCTGTAGTCCCAGCTACTCGGGAGGCTGAGGCAGGAGAATGGCGTGAACCCGGGAGGCGGAGCTTGCAGTGAGCTGAGATCCGGCCACTGCACTCCAGCCTGGGTGACAGAGCGAGACTCCGTCTCAAAAAAAAAAAAAAAAAAAAAAAAAAAAAAATTGCAAACTTCTCCTATCATGGTAACTGTCAGTGTTAGAGTTGGGAAAGAAGTTGGGGCATGGACTCAAGGTAAGAATGTAGGACCAGAAGGGGCAGAGCCAGGATGAAGTAGAGAGTCTTACGGGAAATTGAAAAGTTATTTCTAAGTCCAATATGTTGTTTACAACATTCAATGGCATTGGAGGATATCGCAACTCCCTGAACTTGTAAAAGTTGCAGCAGTCCTTCTTATTTTGGGCGGACATTAGAAGCTATGTGGATCTGTGGTTTGCTTTCCAAGACTGGAAGTTATACTTGTTTTACAATTGCTAAAGTTTACCATTCTTGAAAGTGCAGGTAGCTGCTTTAAAATATTGTTCTACAAAAAAGATCATTCTAATCCAAAAAAGAAAGTGGTAAGAAATCTCCATAGGCTTCAATTGCTGAGTAAACAGAGTCCTTAAAGGTCTATCTACACACACCACAAGTCAGAAGTGGGTTTCTTTAGTAGAGGGATGTGACAAACCAGAAGACTGGGATCTGGAGATTAGGTAGGCACACCTAGGAACCTCTGGCAAAGGAAACAGCAATGTCAGGAGATCTAGGAAGAGGAAAAGACGTCTAGGTAGAGTGCGAGAGAGTGTAGGTAGGAAGCAGAGGTGGACTGGAGGTTGGACATCAGAGCAGAGGGTGAAACTGAGGCAGAGACTGGTATCAAAAGGGCCCAGCAGGGCCAGGTGTCCTGGGATAAGACAAGCCCAGCAGGTCTCATAGGTGGGAACAAAACAAAATGTCAACTAAAAGTATGCAGAGTAAGGTGAGGCCAGAATCCAGGCAAGCAATTCAGTAATAGTTTTGGGGCATGAGAAGCAACAAAGATCCTAAGGTCAACACTTAGGGTTCTGAGCTCAAAACGTCTTGAGACCAGGTATCGTCTTAGTGTGGTGGAGTTACATAGGTGCATGTGGCAAAGCAAGTAACGTGGACAATGAATTCCAACACTCAGATCTCTAGAGTAGACACACGCGCACCACACATCCCCTGGGATGTGTGCAGGGGATCGAGGCCCTGAGTTTTGGGTTAAATGAAGATTGCTGGGTGGAGATAGTTAGAGGGAGGATGTTAAGTGAAAATGCTGTATAACCTGCACGCTATTTGCAAGCGGTTGCGGTTCTCCTGTCCAGCACCTGCCACTGGACTCTTCCCGCTGTGTGTAAGCCCCCAGTAAAACCCCATGTCTTGTTTGCTGGCTCTGGGTCTCTCTTTGGCCTCTTGAACCCTCAATAGGGTTAACAGAGTTTCAACATGACACTCCCACAACCCCTGACACCCCCCCAATATCACACACACACACCCCATAAACATCACATACACACACATACACCCACTTATACAGAGGGAGAGAGGATGGGAACATGATGGAACAAAAGGGTCACAAAGCATATTTTAGAAGTAGGAGGAAAATATGGATAATTTCATTTTCTTTTCTTTCTTGGTTTGAATATACTTTCTAAATTGTCTACTAATAAACATGTGCTATTATTTTAATAATAACATACAGACTTTCTTTAAAAAGAAACCTACCCAAATGAACTGCAGTGTTTTTGCAGACAATTTGAGGATTTGGTATTTGGTTAAATGACTGGGTGACTCCTCCTAGATGGGACACAGATGTAAAAGCAAATGATTGCAGGACACAACAAATTCTCTTGGAATTGGGTACATTTCCATATTCAATCTGCTTGCCTTTTATCTTCTTGTGGAAATTTCTTGATTGACTGGTGGAATATCCACTTTCTTCTAAAACAGTCATTTAGGCCGGATCTATCTGGGACAAAATGAAAGAAGAGTTGAAAATTATTGAACGGAGGCGATTATTTGGAAAGATTCAAACTGAATAAATAAAGGTTGGACCCCCAATCCATGTACCCAGCTGGATACTTTTTATTGGCCAGTTGAGCCCATAATAGGATTGTGGGATAAGAAGAATATTGGGCTTCATTTTTTAGTTCATTTTGCAAATGAGAAGAGCCTTAGGAAAAATTCCTTTTGTTCTTTATGCCAAAATATTTCATCATTAACCCGATACAAATGTATTAGATAATACTTTTAAAAAGCACTGGACTAATAAACTTTACAAGATTTAAAAATGTTTCCTATCCCAAATATTTTCATTAACCTCAATGATATAAATGGAGCAAAATATATCAACAATGAAAAGATAAGCAAATCTTAGTCACAATTAAAGTTTTTATTTATACTCAGGAATTGGCCTATAAAAAAAGAAATATTTGGTTACCTGATTAAAATTGACTATTTGTTACACATGTACATGTCCATCATAATCCTCTGGTCGAATTGGAAAGTCCGTTTGAATGGCAGATATGATTTTCACATATTGTTTGTGTGCATTGTCTGAATTTTGGGAAGCCACAGTTGCATTAAGACAATAATGGGATGGTTTGGCCGTAGACTTGGATGTTAGGTAACTCACATGCTGTGTCTTTAATGCAAGGCCAATTATGTTTAGCAAGAGATAACAAACAGTTCAATAGGTTCATATCACCCTACTCATGGGTTAGGTGGATAAAGATCACAAAAGAGGCCATAAGGAACATAATGATGCTAAATGGACCCTAAATATGCTTTTCCCCACACAAGCACCTATTGCAGTATAAAATCCATTAGAACTTTGCTAACTATAAATACTTTCTAGTCTCTGCTAGAATGAAATAGTGCACCTCATTAGATATTGTCATTAACATCCTGTGAGCCCAGAGATTACTCCCACATACAAATAGTCTCAGTGACTCCTGACCCCTCCCTGGTGGGTGGGGGATGTGCTATTTCTCGATTCAGCTCTTTTTTCTGTCATTAAGGCTTTGAGACCAAATAATTCAGGCTAAATGAAATTTGATTGTTAGGAGGACAGGTCTGGGCCAATGAGGCCAAAGCAGTAGCTTTCATTTAGTGTTTTCCCATCTCTCACGCTCCGCTTACCAGATGTCTCCTGACGACACTAGCTTAGAGGTACAGATGTGTCTTTATTCCTACTTGGTCCCACCAATTGTCCTCTCTCATATTTCCATGGGCTTTTAAGCTTCCAGGTGGTAGCTGTGAGATGGCCCCAGTCAATCCTCTTTTATGGGTACACCTGGGGGCATGAAGTCCAGGCATCCCCTGCCCAGCGTAGTCCTGGCTGCTCTGTGTCACTGTCGTTACCCTGTTGATGCTGGCACATTGCCTGGGCCATGGTCTCTGTCCCTGGCACAGAACTTGAGGCCTTTGGCATGGCTTCCCCAAACTTCCATTCCCCAGTAGGGTATACTTCCCTTTTCTTTCTTTTTGCGGGGAGTTAAGCTGCTAAGGCCCAAACTCCAGGCAACATGGAATCTCACCAGGGCCCTGGACCATTTCTGTATGATCCTTTATTTTTTGTTCTAAGCAACCTGTGGAACCTAAACAAGCTTGCTTTTGAAGAACAGTTTCTTAGGTGGCCTTGAACTGGCTCAGTTATCCCCGCTTTCTGTAGTTCCTGTAGTTCTATATATGTAACTATAGAATGTGCTGGGAAGGCAATAGCTGAGATAGGGAGGAGTTGCCTGAAACAATCCAGGCTTTGTTTGTGTCCTTCCTAGGGGATGTAACACTTGAGTTAGGCAGGAACTGCATGGGACAGTCTGGGCTTTGTTCCTTTCTCCCCTGGAAGCAGGATGTTCTTTAGCCCAGTGAATTGCATGTCCCTGAGGTATACAACCCAGGGTGGCTGCTTTCAGGGTCCTCAGCTGTGCTGAAAGTGGGGCACGTGCTGTCAAGACTCCATCCAGCCTGGGCAACTTCCTTGAGCCTTGGGGAACTGGCTCACCATGGATATCATGCTTCTTCTGTTCCTTGCTACCTATCTGTGAGTAACACATCTGCTTCCTGTAACTTGTTGCATAGGAATGTGTTTTGTCACTAGACTCAGACAAGTTGGCAACTGGTGCAAAGTGAACCTGCTTCACAGTCTCATGCCTTCTCCATTCCTCACTATGTTCATCCACCAAGGACCAACTATCAGACCCCTTAACCACTGAATGCAGAGTTGGGAAGATAGGCCCACAATAGGTTCTTGTGAGTGGGCACGACCTGGCACCAGTAGATCATTGTCCATGCGCATCTCACACTATGCGTTTTCCTCCCAATTGCAGTAAGAAAGTAAGCTAAATTTAGTGAAGTCAACAGTGCAGAGGTGTACCTTGCTGAATGCCATAGAAATAGCTCTGAATGTTGCACCTGAATGGGATATTTATTAATCATAAGGGAGGTCATTATTTCAGAGAAAACTGTAGTGAAGAGCTTAGTAAAGCAAATACTGCATTTTTTTTTTTTGGTAACATAAACTGTGCTTCCTGACATATCTGATCTATAAATTTAGATTTTATGTTTCAGATTTTCTTTAAAGCCAAATATGCCTATAAAACTTAAAAAACCTAACAGTTTTATGGGGGGCTGGGGCTGCGGCAGGGGTCTTTCGTGATTCTTTCATCTTTTAAGTTGCTTCCTTCCCTTCAGATGGACAAGTGACTGTTCCCCCTGGCAGCTTTTGCAAGGCTTATAGGAGCCAGTCGCCTGGAAGGCCATGTCTTCCTTGAGGGAATCAGTATTCTCTAGACCTTCTGTTTTTCAAGTCCTTTTTCTGTTCCTTTGAAAAGAGACATATGGAAGCAGGAAAGCTGGAATTTGGTCTAGGTTCTACCCTAGATGGCTGCCTGATTTGAACCAATCAGTTGGTGTTTCCGGGTCTCCTTTCTAATCAGTAAAATGAGAAGAGTAGGCTTAATGATCACTAAATTTGCATCTGGTAGTGCAATTTTAAAAAACGAAAATAATTTTGAAAGTCCATTTTTGAAAATGCCACCAACTCATGAATTTCTCTATTCATATTCAAATGCTAACTAGCAAGGACATGTGTTGCGCTTTTAAGAAGGCAAAAAATGGCTTGGAACTTTTGGGAAACTTCCATTTAATAGAGCTAAAACGATTCATGTCATGTCCAGCAGTGGCAAACTGCATTCTTGAGTAATGGTGGAATATATTTTCTCAGGTGAAGGCTTAAATTCAGTTCTACTGGGGCTTAATTAAGCAATACTGTCTGAAGTCATGAGCGATTCTGTGGAATAAAATCACCGAAGAAATAGAAATGCCTCAGAATGCAATGCCGGTCTATAACATTTGAGACATGATCTGGTTTAGTTACTTTGAGTTCTTACATTGGAAGGAAATTCAGGGCTCTCTGTTGGATCGAGCAGGGGTGAATCCCAATGGCCTTGCCCTGTTGCAAAGAGCTAGGGAAGTTTATTTTATATCTGGACTATTGGGTGAAATCCTGAAACCAATTTTCTGCTGGAAATTGTGTGTATCCTTCTGGCAACAAGCCGCCTGAGCAGCGAGCTGTCACATTTCAATGCAGAAGCCTTTGTTTGGCAACGAGATAATTTTAGTTCTTATGCTATTAGGAATGTATTTAGAAATTGAGCACAAATGCTTTTGGAGAATACTGGGCTCTTCATAGGGCAACTAAGGTCCAGGGCAAATCATAGTATATTTTCTTTTCCTACTTTCTCATCTGCCCCTCCTTTCAAATGCCAAGTTTTGATGTAGTAAAAGGAATACCAAGGGCACCCTTGAAAAGTGGTTCCTAAAGCACAGTATGTGCAGAGTGCAGGGAGGTACACAGCAGCATCCATTCCTTACCTTACTAATGCAGGAGGTGGAAGAGCTATCTGGAAATTAAATCTGTACATAGGTTGCCGCGGTTTTCTTGACACCTACTGGCTTTTGCACTAGTAAGCTTTATTAGCTTTTTCAGATTTAAACATCAAAGATACTAAGACAAACTGGACATATTGTAAAGGATGTGCTGAGATTTGAATTGCTCATAGGTCCATGAGGACAGATAATCCAATCCTGTGTATTGTATTTCTTTTCTTTTCTTTCTTTTTTTTTTTTTTGAGACGGAGTTTCGCTCTATTGCCCAGGCTGGAGTGCAGTGGCGCGATCTGGGCTCACTGCAAGCTCCGCCTCCTGGGTTCACGCCATTCTCCTGCCTCAGCCTCCCGAGTAGCTGGGACTATAGGCGCCCGCCACTACGCCTGGCTAATTTTTTGTATTTTCAGTAGAGATGGGATTTCACTGTGTTAGCCAGGATGGTCTTGATCTCCTGAGCTCCTGATCCACCCACCTTGGCCTCCCAAAGTGCTGGGATTACAGGCGTGAGCCACCGTGCTCAGCCTGTATTTCATTTTTTTTAGAGGCAGGGTCTTGCTCTGTTGCCCAGGCTGGAGTACAGTGGCTATCCCCAGATGTGATCATAACTCACTGCAGCCTTGAACTACTGGGTTCAAGCAATCCTCCTGCCTCAGCCTCCTGCACAGCTGGGACTTACAGGTGCACACTATCATGCCCAGCTTAAATCCCGTTTATTTTTATCTTTAATTTTTATAGTGTAAATTATCTATTTGTTCTTATGTGCTACAAGAATGATATTCAAATATTTTCCTAATATCATTGTGTGCTTCTTCATTGCTTATGAAAGGAAAAGGAGTCATGAGTAATAAGGAGACACTATGTTTAAAGTGCCTTAAATGTCTTCTTACATTGAACTTTGTGTAAAATGTAACCTGAACAGAATGATGGTGCTTTCTGTCTTTTCCATGAAATTTCTGTTCACTTAAATTTTTTTTTTTTTATGTACCAACAAAGACCAAACTGCAGCTTTTTCTTTACATTTTCTTATATTTGCTCTGTTCACCTAACCTTTCACTAACCCTTTTGAGTTCAGTGGAGCATGTAATTATTACACCATATAGAAATAGTTGGGGGAAACAAATGGCATAGTGCAAAAGATGTAATTTATGGAGGGAAGTCATCCAGAAAAACCTGGAAGGAATGTTTAATTTATTTTAAACCTCTGAACACCATTGCCTTTTTCCCTTTCAGTTGTCCACATTACATTCTTTGTGTGACACAGGAAAAATTATTAAACACACATCTCTATAAAAATCCAACAGTAGTTCCTATAAAAATTAAGATTTTTTTAGTTCCAATTTTAATTACAATAGGAAACCAGCAGAAATTTAAGGCATTTATTTCCTTGATTAAAGTATATGACTATACCTAGAGTCAAGTTATTCTCATTTGTCAGCAGCTGAAATGACTTCCTGTGTTCTTCAATTTTAGAAAGATGCAAGGGTGAGATTCTAGCCTTAGAGAGAACTAGCAGGAAGTGGTGCATGTGCCTGTGTGTGTGTGTGTGTGTGTGTGTGTGTGGTGGTAGAATGGAAATACTACTGATATTTTAATACTAATTTTATCCCCCAAACCAGATCTATAGCATATTCGACTGCAGTGGTATAAAAATAATGCACTTACACAAGCATACTTATCACATGTGTGTTATGTATATGTGCATAAACATGTATGCATACCTGGTAAATTTGTGAATAGTATACTTATTTTGGAATTAGAATTTTAAAAATAAGCAGATATAGAGTATAGTAATATAGGGAAGCATCATTTTGAAAGATTTACTTGAACATTTAGGTTCTTTGGCTTGTATTAAATCCCTGTGCCTATCTATGGGTTTTCTCATCTTTTAGCTCAGCAGCTGTCGACACTGGATTCAATAGAATTATCTGGGTAACTTAAAAAAAATTATAGTGCCCAGACTCCATCCCCAGAGATTCTGATTTAATTGGTTTGGGAGTAGGGTTGGGTATTGGTGATTTTTAAAAGCTCCCTTGGTGATTCTAATGTGCAGCTAGGGCCAACAGCAACTGCTTTAGCCATGTGTTGACAAGCAGTCCCTGGCAGTACTTATCGACAGCTATTTGGTGATCCTGAGTTTGCGGATATTTTTCCTGACTCGTTGTGGTTGTTGCTGGAACCTAGAGATGCTGAGGCCTTCGAAAGGGCACTGTCTATAGCTTCGGGCAAAACACCCAGGAAGAACAAAGCAAGGGAAAGGACTGAGGAGGACCTAAAAGTTGGGCAATTCGCACAAGATTAAAAACCTTAGTGGATGCTCAACAAAATAAAAGAGGACACAAACAAATGGAAGAACATTCCATGCTCATGGATAGGAAGAATCAATATCGTGAAAATGGCCATACTGCCCAAGGTAATTTTTAGATTCAATGCCACCCCCATCAAGCTACCAATGACTTTCTTCACAGAATTGAAAAAAACTACTTTAAAGTTCGTATGGAACCAAAAAAGAGCCTGCATCGGCAAGACAATCTTAAGTCAAAAGAACAAAGCTGGAGGCATCACGTTATCTGCCTTCAAACTATACTACAAGCCTACAGTAACCAAAACAGCCTGGTACTGGTACCAAAACAGAGATATAGACCAATGAAACAGAACAGAGCATTCAGAAATAATACCACACATCTACAACCATCTGATCTTTGACAAACCTGACAAAAACAAGAAATGGGGAAAGGATTCCCTATTTAATAAATGGTGCTGGGAAAACTGGCTAGCCATATGTAGAAAGCTGAAACTGGATCCCTTCTGTACACCTTATACAAAAATTAATTCAAGATGGATTAAAGACTTAAATGTTAGACCTAAAACCATAAAAACCCTAGAAGAAAACTTAGGCAATACCATTCAGGACATAGGTATGGGCAAGGACTTCATGTCTAAAACACCAAAAGCATGGCAACAAAAGCCAAAATTGACACATGGGATCTAATTAAACTAAAGAGCTTCTGCACAGCAAAAGAAACTACCATCAGAGTAAACAGGCAACCTACAGAATGGGAGAAAATTTTTGCAATCTACTCATCTGACACAAAAAACAAACAACCCCATCAAAAAGTGGGCAAAGGATATGAACAGAGACTTCTCAAAGGAAGACACTTAGGCAGCCAACAGACACATGAAAAAATGCTCATCATCACTGGCCATCAGAGAAATGCAAATCAAAACCACAATGAGATACCATCTCACACCAGTTAGAATGCGATCATTAAAAAGTCAGGAAACAACAGGTGCTGGAGAGGATGTGGAGAAACAGGAACACGTTTACACTGTTGATGGACTGTAAACTAGTTCAACCATTGTGGAAGACAGTGTGGCAATTCCTCAAGGATCTAGAACTAGAAATACCATTTGACCCAGTGATCCCATTACTGGGTATATACCCAAAGGATAATAAATCATGGTGCTATAAAGACACATGCATACGTATGTTTATTGCGGCACTATTCACAATAGCAAAGACTTGGAACCAACCCAAACGTCCATCAATGATAGCCTGGATTAAGAAAATGTGGCACATATACGCCATGGAATACTATGCAGCCATAAAAAAGGATGAGGTCATGTCCTTTGTAGGGACGTGGATGAAGCTGGAAAGCATCTTTCTCAGCAAACTGTCACAAGGACAGAAAACCAAACACCCCATGTTCTCACTCACAGGTGGGAATTGAACATGAGATCACTTGGACACAGGAAGGGGAACACGACACACTGGGGCCTGTCATGGGGTGGGGGATGGGGGGAGGGATAGCATTAGGAGATATACCTAATGTAAATGACGAGTTAATGGGTGCAGCACACCAACATGGCACATGTATACATATGCATACATGTGCACATGTACCCTGGAACTTAAAGTATAATAAAAAATAATGTAAAAAAAAAAAAACAACACCTTAGTGGAGTCACGACTTGAACCCAGGTTTTCTATAGTGATGTGCTTGAGGGTCAGGGCTCTGGAGTCAGACTGTTGGCTTGGATGTGTTGGCTCGGATGTGTTGGCTCCTACAGTAACTATCTGGTTGAGGGATGGTGAGCATGTTATTTTTTTTGTCTGCCTGGTAAAGATTTGTAACCTCTCAGTTCCCGAGCCAGTGATGTTTGGGAAAGAAAAATATGGCATTAGTGTCAGTCTTATGTAGCAGGTTTTAGCTACTTAACCTCTCTTGGCCAGTGTTCTCATGCCTGTAATCCTAGCACTCTGGGAGGCTGAGGTGGGTGGATCACCAGGTCAGGAGTTCAAGACCAGCCTGGCCAAGATGTGAAACCCCATCTCTACTAAAAATAAAAAAATTAGCCAGGCGTGGGGGCAGGCGCCTGTAATCCCAGCTACTCGGGAGGCTGAGGCAGGAGAATTGCTTTAACCGGGAAGGTGTAGGTTGCAGTGAGCCGAGATCACATCACCGCACTCCAGCTTGGGTGACAGAGCGAGACCCTGTCTCAAAAAAAAAAAAAAAAAAAAGGAGCTATTTATTATGATGCTTACTTCATAGGCTGCGTGGTTGAGAGGATTAAATGAGGTAACAAATGGGCACACACTTGTGACTCTACCTCACACATAATATCTCCTCAATACATGTAAACTATGATTATTAATTTTTATTACCTGACTACATCTTATTCTCTATTACACCATACTAACTCAGATTCTTCAACTCAACACTATCAAAATGATGGATGAGCCTTCCATCTTCTTTGATAACAGTTCCTTGTATGACTTCAGTTATCTTTTCTTGTAAGCCAACTATAGATGTAAAGAATAAATCTCTATTGCTTATTTTTCATTATGTCCTAGAAATGAAAAAGGGGCTATATGTAAATAGCATTAAAGTAGATCCATATACAGATCTATTTTATATGGATACAGATCCACATAAAAATGGAATTTTGCTGTAATAATCATAGCTATTATATGGTATTTACTATGTTCCAGGTATAATTATAAATGTTTTACATAAAAATATTTAAAAACTTTTTGTTATAAAAAATTCCAAAACTATACAGGAGTGCCTGTGTATGTATAGTATATGAACCTCTGTATACTTACAATTCTTTTTTTTTTTTTTTGAGACAGGGTCTTGCTCTGTCACCCAGTCTGGAGTACAGTGTTGCCATCATGGCTCTGTACAGCCTCAACCTCCTGTGTCCAAGCGGTCCTCTCACCTCAGCGTCCCAAGTAGCTGGGACTTACTTGCAGGAGTCTACCACCATGCCCAGCTAATATTTGTAGGTTTTTTGACAATTCATTTTTAACTATTATCCACTCATAGACAATTTTGTCTATACCCTTGTACCCCAACTATCTCGATATCATAAACATTTTTCTCTAAGTAGTTCAATGTGCTTCTCAAAAACATAAAGACCTTTAAAGAAAGATATTCACAATACCAGTACTATGCATAAATACAGCCCTTATAAAAACTTTACGCATTAAGTAGTATTATTATCCCCATTTCATAGATGAAGAAACCAAGGCACAGATAAGTTAAGTAACTTGCCTAAGGTCACACAGCTACTAAGTGCCAGAGTTGGAATTTGAAACCAAGTAATCTGGCTAGTCTGTTTCTTTTCTTTTCTTTTTTTTTTTCTTTCTTTCGCACAAACACATTTATTAACCAAAGGGATGATCCTAATTAATGCAACACTTTTAAATAGTTGCATGTAAAATGTTTGTGATAAAGATAATGGAACACAGCAATGAAAAAAAAAAAGCAGTATGGAGATTTGCTCATTGAACTGAGCTTGTTCATTCTTGTAGTTAATTCCTGTCCAAAGTGATGATGGAATTTTTATTCAACTTTTTCATAGATCCGAGTACAGGTGACATTGTTCGTGACACAATCCACCACTGATCGCATCTTTCAATTTTCTTGTTACTGTGTTTTCCTTCCCATCCCACTCCTGATGCTGAACCAATGCACCATCTGCAAAGTTGCAGACAGTCTGAGTTTTTCTGCCATCAGCTGTGGTTTCTTCAAACTTCTCTCCCAGGGTGCAAGAAAACTGTTGTTTTCAAAGTGCTCTCAGTTTTTATGGTGAGGTTTTTGCCATCACAAGTGATGATACAGTCTGGTTTGGCCACTGCGCCCGTATTTTGCAAAGATATTCCCACTCCTAGTGTCTTCATGTATGCATCAAAGCCTTTGCTGTCCACCAGGCGCCATCTTCCTTCCAGCTAATGAACAATGGCTCCATCGTGCAGGGCTGCGGGGCTGCGGGGCTGCGGGGCTGCGGGGCTGCGGGGCTGCGGGGCTGCGGGGCTGCGGGGCTGCGGGGCTGCGGGGCTGCGGGGCTGCGGGGCTGCGGGGAGGTGTGGGCAGCCTGCTAGTTTGTGTTCTTAACCATTTTGAAATACCAGCTTCTCAAGTGAAAAAATAATGCAATACACAATTTCTTCTTAATGAATACAAGGTTTTTTGTTTGTTTGTTTTGAGACAGAGTCTTGCTCTGTGGCCCAGTCTGGAGTGCAGTGGCGCGGTCTCGGCCCACTGCAACCTCCGCCTCCCGGGTTGGAGTGATTCTCCAACCTCAGCCTCCCCGGTAGCTTGGACTACAGGCGTGCGCCACCATGCCTGGCTAATTTTTTTGTATTTTTAGTAAAGACGGGGGGGTCTCACAATGTTGGCCAGGCTGGTCTTGAACTCGTGGTCTCCTGTGATCCACCCACCTCAGCCTCCCAAAGTGCTGGGATTACAGGCATGAGCCACCACGCCCAGCTGAATACAAGGTTTTATCTTTCAGTATTTTTAATGTCCTAATTACAGAGGTGCCCTACCAGTGACCAAAATTCAATTTTGCCTTCTGCAGCTGCATGACCTTAGGTGTCAGACCTATCTGGCGCCTCTGTTTATTGCATGTGACTTTATGCTCATTACTTACCCTCTCTAAACCACAGCTCTTCTGTCTGTTATATGGTGATATAATAACACTACCTCATGCAGTATACTAGAGAGTTGTATATTTCTAAATGTTTCAGTGTTTCAGTATTTAAATGCTAACACATGGAAGTGTTTTTATTGAAACCTTTGAAAGGATATGATGTACTTGATTAGATCGAGTCTCTTGACTTGACTGGTTAGGCAGCAGTCTCTTGAATGGTCCAGAACTGCCTTGATAAAGACTCAGTGCAGCTGATTTAGAAATGCCTCTTAATTTACAGCTGGAAGGCTGTCAGCTTGTTAAACCAAAATAAATGTTATAATATGTCAGCTTATATGAACCAGGGAGCATCGTTTTTCAAGAAATGATGCCCCTCTCTTTGAGCTACTTTAAAGTCGTTTGTCAATATCCATCCTAAAAATACAGTGAAAATTCTTAAACACATATGCACATCTTTTGTTGCCTGGCTTCTTCCACACCAGCCTTCAGCTGGGATCTACGCTGTGAACAATAAGCTGGAGTGTGAAGAGTGTTAAGACCAGGGAGTGTAAAAGTGTGTGTGTGTATGTGTGTGTAGGGTCCATATGTGTGACTACCCTCTAAAATGAAATAACTTGTTTCTTAATCACCTTCTATTTTGCAATATATGTGCTATTCCTATGTACCAAAAATTTGAATAATCAAGGTTTTATGCACAAAATATTTTATGATATTTTTTCCTTTGCTGTGTATCATCTGATATTCAGAAACTACCTGATTCTGGATTCTCTTTATTTTTTTCTTTGTTCATATTAGTTCTTCCCAGGGTTTATATTGAACAATTCATCCTTGTCAAGGAAAAATCATGCTTTCCCAATATTATACTTAATGGTGTGTCCTGTTACTCTAACCCACGTGATTTATAGACCTTACACATTTTGACAACAACGGCATTCCCTTTAGTATTCCCACTAGGTAAGAATATCACCTTGTAACCTTGTTCTCTCCCCTTTCTCGTCTTTGTTAGGTAAAAATGAAAGGGTTATTTTGATTTACAAGCAGCAGCTGAGCTTGGCTCTCACCTTCAAGATATCCTTGCACAATGAAAAAAACAAATGTTATTTTGCTCTATAAACATTATATTTGAAATTTTTCTTCCCATATCTTTTAAATCATCTATTTGGCCTAAGGCTTCTTGCTACCCCTGGCTTTGGAATCCCTCCAAACCTAGCCTCACTTTATATGGGTTGTGGAGGATGCTGATTATTTGAAATTCTCCATTGAAATCAGATTTCTTGCCTCCAGCTGTATGTATATAGGGGAAATTAGGCTGCCTGTTTTTTCTAAAGTTGTGTCAAGGTAATAGCTTATGCTGTCTCATCAAACACTGGGCAGGGCTTCGGTGACATGTCAACCGTTTTGAATTTTGCATTAACAATCTCTGAATGAAATAAAAACTCTAAATTATATTCAGTTTAGGGAATTGGATCCTAAGTGTAAAGTTAGAAAATTGGAGATGGTTCGTTATTTGGATGAATTTGGTTTTGCTGTTAGCTGATGCTTCGTTTTGTCTATCAATCTGTCTATTGTTTTTTCCAATCACCTTTTTGAAGTGTACTTTTTATGCAAGAATAGGTATCTTTTAAAGTATAGAGTTCATCGAGTTTTGTATATATTTAGGTAACCACCACTCTAAGCAAGATATAGGACATTTCCATCCCCTCCAACTGTTCCTCATGCCAGTCTCAAAGTGACAAGGAAGAACGCCCATCAGAGACTGTCATTCTTAGGAGAAAACATATCCTTTAAACCCAGTTGTAACAGTGTGGTTTTCCTTTAACAAAAGCAACACTCACTGTAATGACTTTATTATAAGTAGACACACGCAGGCAGTCAATGTGCTCCTGCAATGACTGGCAGCTCAAAGAGGAGGAGGGGAAGAGACAGTGGAGGTGGGTGGATGGATGGTGGGCAGCAGTTTATTATAACCACAATCAGCTCAGGATGCTGGTATTGGCCTCAGAGGGACTTGGTTTCCTGTGGTGTTAGCAAAAGGGATAAATTATAGTCGACATCTGCAATGAAGGACAGCAAGATGACCTGGAGGGGAAAATGTCAGATGTGGTAGAGGTCAGAGAGCCTGGTTATTCAACAAATGCAGGTTTGGAGCAGGGATCAAAGGCAGCTGCCAGAGAGTAAAATGGTGTTAGAGGTGTGTTCTCAGTAATAAGTATACGGGTATACCTAATACTGGTCAAGATATTGAGCCGTCAATAAATCAAACAATTCTGCCTGGGCAAGGCAGACATAGGACTTCATGGTGGTGGATATAGTGGATGATAGGATGAAACAAAGGCAAGGAAGCTGCTGATTTCAATTAAACAGGGTTTATTTTTGATGAGATAGGTCTGAATTCTTTTCCCACCACATCTCTGTGGGCGTTTGATATTGTTCAGACAGCTCAATTAGAGGATTTTGATGCCTTTAGTGGCTCAATCAATCATCTGTAGTAAGGCTTGGATTGCTTGCATGCTGTAATGTGCCGGTGAAGATGGCAGTTAGCTCTTTCATTATAAGAATGGTAGGACTGCAGCAGGGGAAACACTCAAGCTAGTTCTGATTTAAATTGTCTACACATGATCCGATCTGAAAAGAATAGTTTGGAAGACAAATAAGAAAAAAGTCTCAGTTTTGCCCATGTGCCAGGCTCTATTTATTTTTTAATTATACCATTTATGCTACATTATCTAAATTGAAATACTTGCAACTTGGTCCATAAGACATCTAACAAGTAAGGACTTCTCTGGAGAGTAGATTCAGGATAGTTAAAATAGATTCTTCCAGTGGATACTGTGGTCAAATTTCACAGTTCAGATTAATTTTCCAAAGCAAGAGGATTTTGGTGATGCCAGGACATACGGCAAAGCCTCCAGCAGTAGTGGTACATTGGTGTTTTGGTGTTTTCTGCCATCCTGACAAGGAAAAATGCCAGCAATTTAGTTAATCCTACCGGCTCTCCATGGAATGCCTGAATTTCCATTTGAGAGAGTCACCGTGTCTCACCAGAATTCAATCCATTAAGTTTTATTTGTGGAGTTTCTCCTAACCTCCTCATAGAGTGAGATGCACCTTTTACAGCGCACTAAAATATCTTATCCATTCCTTGCCATATGACTGCTTCTTCCTATTTAAATAAAATAAATAATTCTTAAATATGCATGTATTCTTTGCATAGACATGTGCTTGAATTACCAACTGTTTGTTGTGGTTTTTGTTAGTTCGCAACAAATCAGTGTGTTCCATGGTTATATTTCTCCTATGACAAGCCTGTTAGTTCACTTTTAGTACATGCTAATTCTCCTGAGACTAGCATCCTCAACTCATTTCCTTGGAGACAGTAAGAAAACCCCAAATGTATCAGGATCAGAAGATAGTACTACTCAGGAAATTTTACTTACGATTTTTTACAAGTATATTCTGATTAAGCAAAAAAGCACATACAATCTCCCTCTCTAATTCTCCAAATCGCCTTTTAAATACAGCCCCCTCTCTTTTCCGTAACCTTTGCAGGAACTAGTTTTCTTCTCTCTCAATTATGTTTTCATTCTTTAAATGTGGTTGGATAACAATGACTTTAACTTTCCATCTTACAGCTATTAAAGACCTTGACCTGTTGGTCCCAATAAAAGAGTTATGAACCATGCCCTGCTAAATGACTTCACTCCCCGTCTCTCCCTTCACCCAGATAAATTCCCTTGGTGGGTGATAAAACACTGGATTGAAACGGACACGTTTGGTCTCTGTTAAAGCTATTTATGGTGATTTCTCTACTGCGAGCGTTATACTTAGGGCAACCAGATGCTCTTCTTTTGGGGTCCACCTCGTAACATGTTCTCTCAATATGCGAGAACTCCTTTGGGGCCAGGAAATGATCTCCTGTCCACGAGAGCAGTTGCATAACAGCTTCATCCAGGAGAAGCAGTGCATATAGAGAAGAAAAATAGCACAAAATGGAAAAGCACATTCAGTTTTTTAAAGAAAGCATTTAAAAAATCCCATTTGATTTCTCTTTGTCCACATTCTTAGCTCCTTGTAGTGAGGTACTTTAGAAATGGGCTGGCAGTTGTGCAGAGGGCGTGAATGATTTTTCACTGTTTGCTCTTTTGTTTCTGAAAGATTACAAACTGGGTGAGCCATCTAAAGATTCAGGTAAACAGACGTAGATGTCAGAGTTTATTCTGAGACCCTGAATTCTCAGTTTTTCTGATAAATACATTGTTGCATTTTTCTCCTTTCATCCTCTTGATGATTATTACACCAGTTAAAGACATTTAAAATGAATCCTCCACCCCTAGTCTTCTCTGAGAGCAGCATTAGGCTTTTATGCTGCTGTGGCTACATAAATATTAATATCTGTTTGAAGAAGATGTTTTTAAAGAACAGAGTATTTTTAAAAATAGATTTAATTTTTTAGTGTAGTTTTAGGTTCACAGCAAAACTGAGCAGAAGGAACAGAGATATTCTACGTATCCCCTGTCCCCACAACACATGTAGCCTTCTCCATCATAATCCCTGCCACTGAAGTGGTACATTTGTCACAACTGATGAGCCTGCATTGATGCGTCATTATCACCCAGAGTCCCCAGTTACATTAGGGCTCACTCTTGGTGGTGTACCTTCCATGGGTTTGGAGAAACGTCAATAAAATGTATTCTCCACTGTCATTAGGACAGTGTTTTGTTTTTTTTTTTTTTTGAGATGGAGTCTCGCTCTGTCACCCAGGCTGGAGTGCAGTGGCGTGATCTCAGCTCACTGCAAGCTCCGCCTCCTGGGTTCACACCATTCTCCTGTCTCAGCCTCCTGAGTAGCTGGGACTACAGGCGCCCTCCACAAAGCCCGGCTAATTTTTTTTTTTTTTGTATTTTTAGTAGAGACGGGGTTTCACCGTGTTAGCCAGGATGGTCTCAATCTCCTGACCTCATGATTTGCCTGCCTCGGCCTCCCAAAGTGCTGGGATTACAGGTGTGAGGCACCACGCCAAGCGAGACAGAATTTCACACTTGTCACCCAGGCTGGAGTGCAGTGGCACAATCTCAGTTCACTGCAACCTCTGCCTCCTGGGTTCAAGTGATTCTCCTGCCTCAGCCTCCTGAGTAGCCGGGATTACAGGCACCTGCCACCATGCCCGGCTAATTTTTTAATTTTTAATAGAGACAGGGGGTTTCACTATGTTGGCCAGGCTGGTCTCAAACTCCTGACCTCAGGTGATCCACCTACCTCTCCCTCCGAAAATGCTGGGATTACAGGCGTGAGCCACCGTGCCCAGCTGTGTCTCTGAGAATTCTGCAATCAATGAATTCCCAATTCTCTGTGAATGGGAGGAAGAGCCCACCTCACAGAAGCTGGTGTACGTAGCAAAAATGGTCTAGAAAGGTGGATCAACAGCACCCAGACACACGACAGGTAATTAAGTTTGTCCCATAACTGCATCATCCAGAACAGGTGGATTTCTCTTCCAGAAGAGTGACTGCAAAAAAAAGAAAAACAACTGGTTTCCTATCTGATGCAACCGGACCCAGCTAATCTACTGACAGCTAAAAGTGGAGAGTCACAAAAAAGGATGCATAATAATGTACGCGTTACATTTACGTGTACTTTAAAGCACGCATATGCATATTGACTCTTCAATATGATGAGGTATGTTCAGGGCATTCTCTAAGTATTGTTGTGCTGATTGGAATACCTTTATTTCTTTGTTGCATAAACTGTGTACATAACGCATCTTCCATAATTGCCAGTGTCAGTGTCTTTAAATGGAGAACTTTAAGAATCAGAACGAGAATGTGAATTGAGAATTGAAAGTCCTTTGAAAAGTATTCTGAGGATAGAATCTTTCTTTACTTTTGTGACTTTACAGTTGGACAGTTGTAAGCTTCCTAATTCCTCAGCAGTTTTAGTTACTTGCCTCTATTGTATCTTTTCAAAATAATAAATTTAAAAAATTAGTATTTAATTGGCTTTCCCCATATTTTATTCAATTATGAATTTGCAATAACAAGTACAATGGTCCTAACGAGGTTTCAGAACAAACACAACTGATTCTTAATAAGAATATAACTCCATGGGTGGGAGCAGACACGCAGATACACACTACAGAGAAGCAGCCAATTAACTACGCGTGAAAAAAGGTTTTGGAGTTTTAGCACCAGCTTTGCCTTGGGTGGCCTGCAAAACTGTGGTATTATTAATGATCTACGCTGTGTGACTACGGAAAACAACATGTAAGGCTTTCATTGAGCAATGATGTGTAGCTCCTACTTTTAGTATAAATTTGTTACAAGTGAATGTAAAGTACAGCACTTACTTAAGTTGGCTCGACAACTCAAAAGGAATTTGTTTCTTTTTGCTGAGAAAAACAGAATAGCTCTCACCTGTAATCCTAGCACTTTGGGAGGCCAAGGCAGGGGAGATCACTTGAAGCCATGAGTTCGAGATCAACCTGAGCAACATAGTGAGAACACTTCTCTCCAAAAAAAAAAAAAAAAAAAAAAGTTAGCTGGGTATGGTGTCACGCACCTACAGTCTCAGCTACTTGGGAGGCTGAGGTGGGTGGATCACTAGAGTCCAGGACTTTTACACTACAGTGAGCTACGATTGCACCACTGCATTCCAGCCTGAGCAACAGAGTGAGACCCTGTCTCTAAAAAAAAATGTACATGACTTGGAGTCAGAAAACCTGGGTCCAAGTCTCTACTCTTCTACTCACTAGCTGGGTGAGCTTGGGCTTCACTTGAACACCATCTCAATGTGCCCATCTGGGTGTCTGAAAGTTGTATCCTGAGTAAAGCTTTACACTCACCTTTACATGGGGGGTCCAAAGCCATCACTATTATGAGAGGAGAATTTGAGGAAAAGCATCAGTTCTGCAGGAAATTTACTGGGTTAGTCAGGGCTGTAAGTTAGAAATAATAGACGTCAACTCTCAGTGACTAAACAGAAAAAGAGTTTGTCAAAACGATATAGAGTAACTTACGGAATTTTTGGGAGGGTTGCAGTGCCAAACCAGAGGTAATCAACATCCCAAACCCTGAATCAGAACTGGTTTTCAGCTGCCACCGAGACATAGATGCAAACATTTGTACCACTGTGCACCAGAGAATCATTTTTAGCCCAACCAAAGCTGACAAACACTCCCCACCCGCACCGCCCCCAATTCTTGTGTCAAGGACTCAACCTTGTAGCCACTGCCCTCTGCTGCCACTTCATGATAGAGATGGGGGGAGAGAGAGAGAGAGGGAGAGAGAAAATCTCGCCATTTTTTCCTAACTCCAGTGTGGATGGGTCTTTTTTTGCTGAAACCTTGGTTACAAATTTGATTCTGGCTGTAAATAATGCTAGGAGAGCGAGTACCGATCATTTATTTTCAGCTTGGAGAGCAAGTTCTTTAGATAAGAATGCACCAAACATAGAAGCAGCCAAAATGAATGTCAGATATCCACCTAGGCAGAAAACAGCCATGCTGAAACCACCATGCGTAGGAAGGCTGAGAGATTTGTGCCTAAGTGAATAGAAAGTGTTCAGAAAGGAGAATCAAGAAAACTTCTTTCCTCACTTTGGAAGGAGGCAACCCACAGAATCACCCAAAGCTGGAGGGAATTCAATCGTGGTGATAGTTGGGAATTGCAGCTTTACATCTGTTCTCAAGGTAAGGAGAACAATTGAGATGGCCACCCCTTTAAGGGTGATGAATGGACACTTCTATCTGCCTACCGGAATGGAAATCGGAGTAGGATGTATCCCTAATGGGATAATGGAACAGTGCTACTGTGCTTTAATTTCCCAATTTTAGTAGGATTTAGGCAGCTGTGATTAACCTGACAAATCAAGGAGAGGATAGTGCGAAGGGATCCAAACAGCTGAGCCAACCTGGCACTCCTTCCTCCTGCATCCTTGAGGGCCTCATCAGACAAGACTCTTGGTATAGATTCTCTGTCAGGCTTCCAAGGCTAGGTCCCCACGGTGCTGAATGCTGAAGTCAGGGCCAAGATTCTCTTGGCTGTAGTTCTCTTGTGTGCCCATGGAGGCTGTCTCTAATCCTATTTTGGAATGGGATGCAGTCAGGAAGATCTCATTCAGAGATAATCAGCCAGCAGTTATCACACCCAAGGTGGCCTTTGGATTATGAGGCATTTATATATTTAGCAAATATTTATTGAACACCACAGGGCTTGAGATACAGGACTAGGTATTGCGATTAGAGAGGCACACACAGCCTTGGACTCAGGAAGATTAAAGGAAGAGACTAACGCATTACCTGGAACGCTGAACTGCAAGGGACTCCTTTATATGTTAGTGTAAAAAGGAAATGTTTCTGTTTGCATCTTGGACTGCCCTGGACTGTGAAAATCCCCCTCCTCAGGGAGCTGGTTGTGTTTGTGAGTGAGCTGATGAGCACCGAGCCTGGTTAGCATCATTGATTACGAGGGTAGTTGAGGCTCGTAAGCCTTAGCTTAACCTTTTGGAACCAGCTGCAGCCAAATCCCAAATCTCAGGGTGCGAGTGCCAGATCTATTTGGGACAGCCTGGTTGGGAGTCTTTTAGTTGCCAATTTAAGGTTAAAATAATACTCCTTATGTTTCAACTTCTGCCAGGCTGAGTCCTTTGTGGCTTATTTTGCATTGTTTAAGCACATGGAGAAATGAGCTCAGGTGGTCAAAAGAATTCTAATGAAGTTGAGTTTCTACTTCAATTGTTTTGTATCTGAGACTCTCCCCTAAAGAGAGGAACTGTTTTCCCTGGGTCCTGCCAGCTCTTTTATTGTAAAAGTGAGAAAGTCCATCCCGTGGCTTTCTACTCTGAGAAACAAAAGATCTGATGCTCATTGAGATTGATCTTAGGCACAGGCCTTGGGATGTGGAACAGAGCTTTCCTTTTACAGTGGAAATTTCTGAGCAAGAATTTTGGGGACTTTGATGAAGGTCCAGGCACTTCGTGGGCGGAGTATGAATATGCAGTGCTATAGGTGATGAAACTCAGTTTCTTGGTGTTTGTAAGCAACAGCTAACCCTCCTCTAGTGCTTATCTCTCAAGCACAGTTCTCAGTTTGTACATATATTTGAAATCTATGACAAATTCTATAAGTTTGACACTGTTATCATCATGCTCATATTCAGGTGGAAAGGCTAAGGTCCAGAAGCTAAGCGCCTGCCTGAGTTTCCTACAGGTAAGTGGAAAAGAGGGGCCAACCCCAGAGCTTGAGCCTTTTGCTGCTATGCCACACTGGGTTTGAAGGGTAGTTTTCTTGAGAATGGAGGAGACACAGTGATTGGACAATGACGCTCTGCTGCCATAGGCCAGGAATTCTGTCTCATTATGACCCAGGCACATCACCTTGTGGTTTCTTTATGCAGAGATCAGCTTCCCTGATGTAGTGGGAGAAGAAATGGACATAAGAGGAACAAGGTCCAGTGTGTCATCCCCCTTCTTACTCTGATCATTCTCACATTCGTCTCTAAGTTTCTTGAGGTTAGTGGTGATGTCTTATTCAGTGTCATAACCTTTTATTAGACAGGCGATACCTTAGCATGCAATGTGTTAAGGGAATGACTGAAACACTCTTCGTGGAGTTCTGGCTACCTGTGGGTGGGCCTGCGGGCTGCTTTAGGAATATTTGATGAAAATACTTTTATTCGCAGATATGTTCACAAATCTCTAGCACTTTGGGCATCACTGGTGCTAGCATATTTCATGCTAATGATTTGGTGGGATTTGCAGCTCTTTCTGAAGAAGAAAAGGATGCTTGCCTACTTTATTTAGGAAGCAGTCTGGTGATCTTGTGTCTAGGTTGAAGACTCCCAGAACAGTCCTGATGTCCTTTATTGTAGTGAGAGCAGAGGTCTGACAGGGTGAAATATCCAACTGTAGCAGTAGAGCATACAGTGGTAAATGAAATCTCTCCGCTCTCTTTCCTAATTGAATGCCAGTTTTAGTGGGAGAGGGGCGGTCACATATCCACCTAAAAATGATCACCCTTCTGAACAACTAGCAGTGGTCATTTTTCATGGTGCCAGCCAGAGAGATTTGAATTGAGGATTTCATGGCAAGCTTTTGAGTTTCAGATATAAGTACTCTTCCTCCTTATTTTATTACTTTCCTTCTGAAATAATGATTGGAGTCTGGGGATGCTGCAACCGTTTTGTTACAATGAGGCAACAATCAAGTAACCAAATCCAACATTCACCAGAAGGCAGAGTAGAATGCAAGAGTCTGGGTCCTTGACCACATATTTGAAAAGCTGCAGTAGCTCTGGAGGGTTTCAATTCAGATTTCTTTTTATGTGGAAAAATAAACATTTAGGTCAGAGCTTCTGTAAATCAAGTTTTTTGTTATAGATGAATGTAATTCTTACTGATCTAGATTGGCATCTTTAGTCCTTGAAATTAGTAAAATGTTGAAGACTGAAGTAGAAGCTAGTAATAATCATTATACAATGTGCGGAAATAACCAGCCAAAGTAGCACATTTAAGAGACCTATTGCAAACATGTGTTTTAAACGAGAGAATAGCATGTTTCCAAATAATTGCACCAGGAAGGCTTTAATCTAAAGCACAAGTAGTATACACTAAGTTTTTGAGAATTATGACATGAAATAAAGATGTCTCATAGTTGACTGACTGATGAAGAATATTTAATCTGGAGAGTAAAACATTTGTGAATCCACCACTGTTCAGGGGAGGATGGACTTTAGTTTTAAACACCAATATGAATTATGCAGACAAAAATACACATAAATGGATAAAAATACAATTTATCTAGTTCCTTCCAGTTGTGGGCTTGGGATCAGCAGCATAGCCTCACTTGGGAATTTGTAGAAATGCAAATTATTTTGTCCCATTACAGACCTACTGACTTGGAAATGCTAGGAGTTGTGTTTTAACAAGCTCTCTAGGTGATTTTGATGCGAGTTAAAGATTGAGAATCATTGCTTCAGATTCATTTTCATGCTTTAGATTAATTTCCATATGTTAGACTAACCAAGACTCTTGCCCCCCACCCACCAAATTGTAGGGTGGCACACATCGTTCTGATTTGTAACTTGACTTCCTGGTGATCACCTCCAGAGGGAATATCCCGTGATGGTAAATTAAGAAGCTGGCATTCTGCATTTCGAATCAATGTCGTGTAAGATGTAGTCCCTTCCTCCCAAGGGCCCTAGGTGAACCACTCATATCATGTTCCTAAATTTGAGTTAATTCTTTTACCAAGGGAAGCCTCATTCTGAAGCATTGGACCTCTCTTTATTCATTTCTCCTACAATAAGAGCATTCCAAATCATAATAAAGTTTAGTTTTTTTTTTAATTTAAAAAGACTTTCCAAAGCTAAAAAAATCAGATTTGCCACCAATAATCCAGAATGTAAACAGTCCAGCATCAGCTAATTAGCTATTTGTTTTCTTTGACACAGAGTCTTGCTTTCTTGCCCAGGCTAGAGTACAGTGGCACGAACTCAGCTCACTACAACCTCTGCCTCCCGGGTTCAAGTGATTCTCCTTCCTCAGCCTCCTGAGTAGCTGGGATTACAGGTGCGCGCTTCTATGCCTGACTAATTTTTGTATTTTTAGTAGAGATGGCGTTTCACCATGTTGGCCAGGCTGGTCTTGAACTCCTGACCTCAAGTGATCCCCCCACCTCAGCCTCCTAGAGTGCTGGGATCACAGGCATAGCCACCACGCCCGGCTAGCTAATTAGCTATTGACAATACGTAGATAAGATGGAGAATATGGCAAATATATTTTTCTGGCTAGCTAAGATGATTTGCTGGTTTAAACACTTTAGAATAAAGTTTAGCTGTACAACTAAACTCAACATACATTAATAAAAAGGTTAATAATATATAGGGGGCTTTGTTTGTTTACCTGTTTATACTAAAAGCTATCAAAATTAATGACTTATTTTTTTCCTCATAAAATATCTTGAAAATCAAATATATTTACCTCTAAGTCTGATTTGATTTATTCTGGCAGGGAATGTCCTAAATCTTCCCTGCTTTATGACTACATTGTAACTGTTGTCCCTGAAGACGAAAGCAGGTGCATGCAAGAGAGAATTTGAGGGCTGAGCACAGTGGTTCATGGTGGTTCATCCCAGCACTTTGGGAGGTCAAGGCGGGCGGATCACCTGAGGTCAGGAGTTTGAGACCAGCCTGGCCAACATGGTGAAACCCCCATCTCCACTAATAATATAAAAATTAGCCGGGTATGGTGGCATGCTCCTGTAATCCCAGCTACTCGGGAGGCTGAGGCAGGAGAATCACTTGAACCCCGGGGGGGCAGAGGTTGCAGTGAGCCGAGATTGCACCACTGCACTCCAGCCTGGGCGACGGAGGGAGACTCCATTTCAAAAGAAAAAAAGAAGAATTTGAGGATGGTACAGCTTCCGTTAGAAAAGAACTAATGCTTGAGTGGGAAACATGTTCAGTAGAGGTTGGGCCACCTTTTGTTTAAGACGTTTGACTTTCGTAAGTAAAATTAATTTCTGATTTTATCATTTTTTTTTTCTGGTATATGTTTTTACCAGAAAACAGATGCATGTATGTTAGTGTGGTGAGATGTGTGGAAATAACAGGACTCAGCTAAAAATAGAGTGTAGTGAATGCTAATTAAATATACAATGAACCCTTATTGTAACATGATCTGCTATAACAATGTATTTAAAAGAGCACAAGTCCACCTGGATCTGTTTAACAGTGATGTAGCTACTGATACATTAGTAAACTCTTTTTTAAAAAGTCACAACACAGAGATAAAGAATAAAACAGTGATTACCAGGAGCGGGAGAGAGAGATACAGGTCAGAGGACACAAAGGATGAACAAGTCTAGAGATCTAATATGCAACATGAAGACTGTACTGAATAATATCGTACTGTACTTGGGATTTTTGCCAAAAGAATAGATTTTTTTTTTTTTTTTTTTTTTTTTTTTAGACGGAGTCTTGCTCTGCCGCCCAGACTGGGGTGCAGTGGCCGGATCTCAGCTCACTGCAAGCTCCGCCTCCCAGGTTTACGCCATTCTCCTGCCTCAGCCTCCCGAGTAGCTGGGACTACAGGCGCCCGCCACCTCACCAGGCTACTTTTTTGTATTTTTTAGTAGAGACGGGGTTTCACCGTATTAGCCAGGATGGTCTCGATCTCCTGACCTCGTGATCCGCCCGTCTCGGCCTCCCAAAGTGCTGGGATTACAGGCTTGAGCCACCGCGCCCGGCCAAGAATAGATTTTAGGTGCTCTTGCCACAAAGAAAAAATTGATAACTATGTGTGATGATGGACATGTTAAATTTACTTGGCTATAGTGACTTTTCACTGTCCATATGTACAGTTATGTGCTGCATAACCATGTTTCAGGTAACAATGGACTACATACACAAAGTAGGCCTCATAAGATTATAGGCCAGGCGTGGTGGCTCACACCTGTAATCCTAGCACTTTGGGAGGCAGAGGTGGGCAGATCACAAGGTCAAAAGATTGAGACCACCCTGGCCAGCATGGTGAAACCCTGTCTCTACTGAAAATACAAAAATTAGCTGGGCTTGGTGGTACATACCTGTAGTCCCAGCTACTCAGGAGGCTGAGGCAGGAGAATCGTTTGAACCTGGGAGGCGGAGGTTGCAGTGAGCCAAGGTCGCTCCACTGCACTCTAGCCTGGCAACAGAGCGAGACTGTCTAAAAAAAAATAAAGATTATAATAGAGCAGAAAAATTCCTATCACCTAGTGAAGTCTGGTCCATGGTAATATTGTAGAGCAACAATTACTCATGTGCTTGTGCTGTAAACGAGCTGGTGTAAACAAACCTACTGTGCTGCCAGTTGTACAAACATAGAACACGTATAATCATGTACATACAGAATACTTAATAATGACAATAAATGACGATGTCACTGATGTATGTATTAACTACACTATACTTTTTATGTTAATTTTAGAGTGTCCTTCTTCTAGTTATAAAAAAACCAGTTAACTGTAAACAGCTTCAGTTCTATGCATGTTATTGCCACTAAAGACCTTCCAGTGGGACAAGATGTGGCAGTGGAAGACAGTGATATTGATGATCCTGACCCTGTGTGGGCTTAGGCTAACATGTGTGCTTATGTTTTCATTTTTAATAAGAAAGTTTAAAAAGTAAAAAAAGAATTGAAAATGTTAAAAACAGAAAAAAGCTCATAGAATGAGGAAAGAAACAAGAAAATATTTTTGTACAGTCGTATGAAGTGTGTTTTAAACTAAGTGTTACTACAAAAGAGTAAAAAATTTCAAAAAACTGTAACAGTTTATAAAGTAAAAAAGTTACAGTAAGCTAACATTAATATATTATTGAAGAAAAAATTTTAAAAAATAAATTTAGTGTAGCCTAAGTATACAGTGTGCATAAAGTCTATAGTAGTGGACAGTAATGTCCTAGGCCTTCTCATCACTCACCACTCACTCACTGACTCACCCGTAGCAACCTCCGGTCTGCAAGCTCCATTCGCGGTAAGTACCACATACAGGTGTACCATTTTTTATTTATGCCATTTTTTTTACTGTACCTTTTCTGTGTTTGGATATGTTTAGATACCACATACTTACCGCTGTGTTACAATTGCCTACAGTATTCAGTGCAGTAACATGCTGTACAGGTTTGTAGCTTAGGAGCAATAGGCTATGCCATATAGCTGGGTGTGTAATGGGCTGTACCATCTAAGTTTGGGTAAGTGCACTCTGTGGTGTTCACACAGTGATGAAATTGCCTACCAACATGTTTCTCAGAACATATCCCTGTTGTTAGCGACACATAGCGGTGTGTATATCAAAACAAATTATACACCTGAAATATGTAAAATACAATAAAACGTTCATTTTACCCTGTTTCTTGGGGTCTGGAATGCTATCATTTTATTGAGGATTCAAAGTGTTTATGCCAGATCATAATAGTCTATGTCCTAAATGGCGGACTGATGTTCAGTAGGCAGGTGCCAGTAGGGACATGGATGCCCCTTCAATTCCCATCATTAAATATTTTAACTATCAATCTTGAATAAGCACAACTTTGAATAGTGTAGCTGGGAAAGCATGGCTAAGAAAAGAATAGTGTAGCTGGGAAAGCGTGGCTAAGAAAAGAATAGTGTAGCTGGGAAAGCATGGCTGAGAGTAATTGCTCCAGCTTGTCCTGGGATCTGGAAATATTTTCACTGTTGGACATACCTAGATAGGACACAGCATTTAGATTCTATGCCGGGAGTCCGGATTATACAAAAAAGAAGGCTTGGGGTAGGGAGGAGAGAAAAACATTAAGTGAGTGAAGGTGGACTAAAGATTCAATTTAGAAAATACTAGGGCAGAGTGAAGGGAAGCAGGCAGGGATGTTCATGGTACCAAGAAAACTCCAATGGGCCATCTGATGGGCTCCGATTTTACCCATCTAGGCCAGATGTGCCACCTGTATATATTCCCATTTTCATTTGTCTGTCTTTATTGCTATGCCTTCTATTTTATAGAGACCTTCTGTTGTTGGTGATAGAAGGTTTTAAATCTAGTAATGAAACCATCCAGCTGTAAAAGTGTTTATGCCATAGGATTCGGTTCCAGGCAAGTTGACTTTGGAGCTCAGGGGTAAAGGTACTTCTAGTCTACATCTTTTGTACTTAGGAAAATAAATACACCAAGAAGACAAGCCTGGGGCAGTGATTTACTCAACCTCTACAGACTTCTGCATAAAATGAAGATGCCTCAACTGGTTTGCCAGACAAGGAGGCTCCACTCCATATCAACCATGGTATTGCTCTTTGAGCTATCCTGAATTATGCTGATAGTTTTTCCTCTGGGATCTCTCATCATTTGAAAACCAAAGAATGGCCTAATCTCTTATTTGCCAGAGTTCAATGAAAACACCACAGTTCTGTTTTTATCTTGTATAGAGCAAGATCAGCTTTCTGAGTGAAAAATTCAGATTCATAATACTAATGAAGTTATCCTGTGGGTTTCAAACTGTGATCGACAAGGCTTCCCAGGGATGGCATTAGGGAATAAGGGGAACCTCAATCTGGGAGTCTGGGGTGGGAGTTGGGACTTGCCCCTGTTTTCTCTGGAGAAACTCTGTCTCTATTTGCATTATAATTCAATTTCCAATACGATTTTGCTTGATGGCTGTTTTTATGCTTAAAATAAAGCGTGAAAATCTTGATGTGATGGCTATTTGCTTTACAAAAGGATTTCTAGGGCATGCAAAGTGATTCAAATAAAGGCTCCTGGAACCACTGCTTTCTCCAGATGCTTGGATAGTTTTGTGGGTGGCTGGGCATTTCCTCTCACCATTCCCCCCGAACCACCATTGTTTTTTTCCTAAAAAGCTCTGCTCCATAGAGATCCACATAATTTAGCCAACTTGGGTCCTCTCTGCAAGGCGGACACAGAAGTCTGTGACTTTGGTTTCCCAGGGGTCCATGCACTTCATGTCCTTTATGAGTCTGTTGGCTCCCAGCACATCAGAAGACTTAACTAGACAGAAGATGGAGAGCCCAAGTGAGATGCCCTCAGGCCCTAGCTTCAACCCTTCTGGGACATGCACACACACATGCACATGTGTAAACAATAAACATTAGCTCTGTTGGATCTGTACCATATTTTCTCCCTGTTGAGTTTATCTCTCTTCAGCTCCCACTTTCTAACTTGTACACATGGCATTACAATGGTTGTTATTACTGCTACATATAGATTTAACTAAAGAGATTGATAAGTTTCTTTCTTCCTACAGGTCTGATATAGCTTGGATTTTGTCCAAATCTCATGTAGAAATGTAACCCCCAATGTTGGAGATGGGGCCTGTTGGGAGGTGATTGGATCATGGGGGCTGATTTCTCATGAATGGTTTAGTACCTCCTCGTGATAGTGAGTAGGTTCTCGCGAGCTCTGGTTGCTTAAAAGTGTGGGGCACCTCCCGCCTCGCTCTCTTTCTTCTGCCCCCACCATGTGAAACATCTGTTCCCGCTTTACCTTCTGTCACGATTGGAAGCTTCCAAATGACCCGGTTTTAGGTATTTCTTTATAGCAACGCAAAAATGGCCTAATGCAAAGACTTGTAAATGATTCCCTCTATACATGACCTTGTAGATGCCATTTCTAAAGCTCTTACTCCTTCCCACTCTTATTTTGAAGCGTGTTGATCTCCAGGCCTTTTCTCAGAAAGAACTACTCTACTCCTGACTGCCTGCTGCCCTTGTGCCCTTGCAGTGGGCAGCTATGGTGTGATTACTTAAATTCTGCTGTCTTCCCACTGCCTGGGGTTGTCCATTCTCCACGTGTGAATTCTATGTGCCAGAAAGCACAGCTTCGGCTCTCCAGGAATTTGTCCTTGACTGTTATCTTATCTCAGTGCCTCCTGATACTGCCGATACAGCCAACTGTCTGGAGAGTTTTTACAAATACCAAGGCCTAGTCTCTCACTTCTAAGAGTTCTTATTTAACTGGAGGGGTGGGCCCAGGCCTCTATAGTTCATAAAAGCTCCCCAGGTGATTCAAACATACATCCAGACCAAAGAATCACTGCCTTCTAGTTAGCAGGGCTTTTAGGTGATAGTCACCCAAGTCTTGTCAGCTGAGGCCTCCCCAGGTCTCCAGCGCTGGATAAGAACATTCTCCAGGTGTTTCCCCCATTCTAGCAGTATCAGCATCACCTAAGAATTTGCTAAAAATACAGATTCCCCAGCCTGCTCCAGACCTACTAAAGGAGAAACTCTGGGGGTGGGGCCCAGCGATCTGCTTTAACAAGCACTCCACGTGATTCTGATGGAGGTTGCAGCTTAAGAACCACTGCTCAAACCCACCGTTTCCATGGCTTGATGATAATCAAGGCATCTCCTAGATTTCCACACATTCTCTGGATCTCTTCTCACTAAGTCCTCTGCTCCAGGTCCTTGTGGCTGACTGGCAGCACGTTGACTTTGGTGGAAGTCTCTACACCCCTCCAAAGAATCCACTCACCCAGAAAGCCTTTGTGGACACACAGACTTTAAGAAGATATGTGGAGGAGTGGTGAGGAGGTGTTCATATCACAAACCCGGAAGAAACAAGGTAACAAGGGTCTGTTAGAAATCCCTGTTCTCTCTTTTCAACTGTAGTATCCTTGGGTCTGTTCTTCTGAACCTTGCAACGTGCACCACTGGGCTTCTTCCCTTCTTGTGAGCTGCTTTGGATTTTCAGAAAATCATCCTTCTGTTGTGTTGATCTCTCATCAGTGTCTACTTGCCAACTTGCATTCAAATGGTTTTGAACAACTTTTGTTGAACGAAAGCTTGCCCTTTAATTGCATCTACCCTGTCAGACAGCAGTTATAGATCACCCTTTTTTTTCTTTTTTCTTTTTTTTTGGCTGCTTAACCCAAAGCCAAGTGGACTAAGGCAGATTCAGTTCTCATAGGGACAGAAGGCATCAAATCTCATCATGGTGGCTTTTACTGTTTTGACCTGCCACTTGATCCCATACGTTAACTGAATCAAGACCATGCTGAATAAAGGACTGGAAAACAATAGAAAGCCACCAGTTTGACTGTTTTCCTTTCTTAATTTTTCTTTTCTTATAGAACTGAGGTTTCTGGGCTGGGGGAAGGGGTCAGGCCGGCATAGCCTTTGTTTGTCAGCCTCCAAAATGATAAGCTTGGTCTAGTTCATTTCTAAGTGGGTGATAAGAGAAACACTGTACTTCAAAATTCACAAAGACGGAAAAATTATTTAAGGGAGTAGATCCTCTAAATGCCAAAGGACAACTTGAAATTTGTATTAGACTTCTCTGGAAATAAGAACCACTAATGAATAAATCAGCTTGGTAGTGATTTTAAATGTGTCCAAGATGAGGAAGTTTTTACTTTACTTGACAAGGAAATAAAGACAGTGAATAGATTATTCAATGGATTGCTGATGTGGTTCCACATCCATTCTGGCAGGTGCACCATGCTCAAATATACATGATAATAGTTTAAATGTAAATAAGGTTAATGAATTTTAATATTCCTCTGAATCTTGTATTCATACTTCCATTTGCATAGTGACTTATTTCTCAAGTCCCTTTGTAAATATTGTAATGAAATAAACATTAGAGGCGAGCACAAAGGAGTGCATACAATTAATTCAGCAGACGGCCCTCCATGAAGGCAAATTGGAATCATATCACAGGATCACAGACGTCAGGGATGGCCGAGTCACATAAGTAAACCAGCTGATCCTTCTTTTCTAGTGGGAAATGGTTCTGTTTAGGAGGTTTTCAAAAAAAAATAGGTGGCTTTCACTTTGTGCACCTCAAGTGACGAGGTTTCTGAACTTGCCTTTAATAGAATATTTGCTGTGCTCCGTCTGAAGCAACTGTGGTCCCAGGGATGTGGTGTAAGGGATGAAGAACAGAGGCACCTCGGGCATACACTGTCAGAGGGAGAGGATGGTCCCATGCTAGGTGTACTCAGGCAGGCCCAGAGTTAATTGGAGGAGCACTTAGGAACAGAGAAAGACTCCAGCCTCTTAGCACAGCGTTTAATTTTTCTATTGCCAATTTTGAAAAAAGAAAACAAAGGTCACCTTCCCCTCCTCCACTATTGTTCTGGAAAATATAAGTCACACTGGTCTTAAATACTTGTTGATTAAAAGTGATGTTTAAGGTGCTTAAGGCTGATTATATGTTTCAGGCTTGTCTTTACCTCCAAACCATTATATCCGGCAACCATCCTTAAGGCTGTTGAACTTGCTGCTCTTCGTCGAATGCGCTATGCTCTTCATACCTCTGAGCCTGTGTCTGTGCTATTGCAGCATGAGTGGGGGGGGGGGGTCACAGTGTGGAGCCCAGATGCTGGAATCAGGACTCCCATGTCCAAATCCTATGTGAAACACAAATATAAATAGTAGCCACCCCATGGATTTGGTGACTGAGTTCAATGACTTACTACATGTGAAATGTTTGGGAGAATGCCTGGCATGGTCAAGTGCTTATAAGCTCTAGCTCTCACTAGTCCTCTGCTTGAAATGCAATTTCACCTCCTCTATAAAACTCTTTGCACCTTGGGTTCAACATCGTTACGCTTCTTCCCCAGCTTTCTAACTCGAGGGAGAATTAATTTCTTGTCCCTCTTACGTTTTCCTGGCACATTTTACATATATCTGTATTGCATAGTATTTGTAAAAATACATTAAATTTAGTCCCTACATATTTTTCCTGTTCCCAAGAGGTAAATTCCTTGAGGACTGGACCATATTTAATTCATCAATGTATTATCCTTTAGCATCCAAAACAAGCCTTGGATATAGCAGATGTTTGATATTTGTTTGTTGGATTAAATATAAGCACTGTATAAGCATTCCATTTTTGGATAAGTCTGGCTGGACACTTATTGTGTGCCCAGTATTGCTCTGGATGTGCATATGGATAAAAAGAATGTTTCTTGCTCCCTGTTGACTGCCGAATCCAAATCATCTGTGAATGTAATTGTGCCTTAATAAAATGGGCAAGACCAGGGGAATGAAGCAGGAAGGGGTTCAGATTCTGCTTTTCATTTAGTGCCTGAGGTCCACATTTGGGAGCTCTTTGGATGCCCATCCGTTTTTGAATAGCCTTCGCGTATCTGGGGCAATTTCCATGTTATGGGTCTCAGTGTCCCTTGTGGCATAAGCGTGGCATGCTAGGCTTTCAATAAGGCATGCTTATGTGAGGCTTTGGTTTGAAAGGGCATGAGGAAACAGGCTTATGCTGACCTCTCTGGTTTGCATGTGTAGGGGCCAAGGGAAAACTTCCTTATGCCCTCCAAAGATTTGCTGAAAATAAAACAAACAACAACAAAAAAAGGCAGATGAATAGGGGAAAAGGCATACAAATCTATTAACATGCACAGGGAAAATAACAGCGTGATTACCCCACACCACACAATCGGGTACAAAAGGGGTATACCCCTTTTTTTTTTAAAGGAAAGGGAGATGGGCAAGTATGGATGACTTTAGGGGGATAGTAGATGATTTTTGGAGGGATTTCAATGGGCTTGAAACATACACAATGGCCTAGGACAAAGTCTCTTGGGCCCACAGAACAGATGGTGATTTGTGACAAAAATGTGTCCAGGTGTGTGGACAGGCTTCAGGCTTTCTTCCTGTCATATGAGTTCAGTTAATGAACACTCTGGGATGGGACCAGAAATAATTGTTTCTTCTTTGGTGGGTCCGGACTTCAGGCAGATAAGGGAACTTCAGAGAACAACTTTATCCTATACTGTGGGGGAGACAGGGGACTGAGAGACAGGAGTGAGGCAGCGGGGAGGTCAGAGAGATTTTGAGGCTTCTTCCTCAGCTCAGCATGTCAGAGCACCATATTTTGGGCGTATTGGTTTCTGAGCCCCAACGCATTGCTATGGAGGCAGCTGACTTGCAGGTGCAGTAGAGGTGGTAAGAAGAGGAGCATTTGTACTGGAGGTGGTGGCAGGTACAGTGAAGTCAAGCCCTGGAATTTAATTCATGAAGGTAGCATTACTAGCATCAGCATCCTCATTACTCTAGTTCTGTGGCATCATTTGGGGGCATTTTCCTGGAAACAGAACTTCTAGTCTCCCTATGATTTCTGTAAGTTACCAAATTATCCCCTAATAAATCTCCTTACTGCTTAAATTAGCCAAAGGAGAGTCTGCTGTTTTCCACCAAAAACCCTGAGGAATAGAGAAGCTGTTGAACTAACTTCTCTTGTCCAGCATTTTTAGGGGGTAGTGATGATAATAAAAATGTGGTTTGTTTGGAGATATGGACTTAAAATCAGTGTGAGAACTCGTTAGGGTCCCCCAGATGTGTGTGGCAATGGTTAACTACTAAAGGATGTTAAAAATCATGTAGTTCAGTTGTTTTCAGTGGCATATTTGAGGAAACTTAGTTTTCTTATTCCTAAAAGCTTGAACTATATGGTATGAAAGGTGCCTCCAAATGCAACCAAATAACACATTCTTTTCTCCCGTCAGTGGAGGTTACAGAGAAGGAGTGTGAGTTAGTCCTTTATTTGATAACTGTCTAGACCCTGAAAGCAAATTGGTTACAATCAGCAGAGGGAGCTAGAAGAATCAGGAAACTAGAAGGCTGAAATGAAATGAAGCAAGAGTTTCCAGGGGGAAAATTATCAAGCATAAGAGAAGGTCAGGAAGAGTTCAGTTAGGATTTTCTGAAGGAAAAAAAAAAGACTGGGAGAAAGTAAAGCGATCAGAAAATTGTTATAAGGGTAATAATAACATTAAAAATAGAGAAGAATTAAAAGATATGATTAACAGCTGTCACTCCTTCAATTGACAAAGCTGGTTAATTGCCCATGTAATCCTAGTGTATAATTTCCCACCTAGTATACTTCACTCATGAGAATCATAAATGAATTACATATGTTGCTTTTGTTAGGCTGCTGGGCCGTGAATCCAAGGGATGGTTTTGACTTAGAAGGAATGACAATGGTAATAACTAGCCTTGTGCACACATATAAAAGAGTCTTTCTTGTTTACAGGTTGAAGGGCTTTTTGAGGTAAGACTGAAGACGGGGTTTATGATCTGTCTGTCCTCATTATGTATATATGAAGCTGAGGCCCAGAGAGCTAAACTGACTTGCTCCATGACAGGCTTCCTGGGATGCTACATCGTATGACATAAACATCAGGAATTCGTTATTAGACTCTTGCTTTATAAGAATTAACCAATCATCACAGAAGTTCCCAGGTCTAAAAAATCCTCCTTGAGCACATGTTCAGATTCTCTTTTCCATTTTATTTACTCAATTGTCAACCACTCAGAGAAAGACAGTGGTACCATGCATTTTCCAATCAACACTGGACAGAGGAAAAGCCTAAACAACTTGCTGGGATGTGTTTCTTTATCTCCTCCTTTTTCTTTTGTCCTTCATTCCTTGACACTTGACAGATGTTAAATGCAAAGAACAGCAGGGTGAATGCAAAAGGCTTTTGCACTCTTAAATCTTGGGTACGCCTGGATACTTCCTCAAAGTATTCTAGTCTTGCAAACACTGGATGAAGGAAAGTTTTTCTTCCCTTGCATTTCAAATGCACGGTTTTTGTCAATCGACACTAGAAGACTTCTTCCCTTTACATGTCTTTAGATTTTTAAAGATTAAAAAAATTCTGGATGGGAAATGAATTTGTCAGATTCAGGCATTTGGCTGAGTCTTTGAGCTAGTGAGAAAAGCCTGTCTAGTGCTGCCTTTTAGCAGTTCCTATGCTGTTACAATCTATGGAACTAAAATTTCATTTCATTATATTCTAGGTTCTAGCAACTATCATGCTGTAATCCCATCACTGTCATTTGCCACCCATTTCTTTCTGTGGTTTATTTGAATTACTCTAGTGATTTTTTGAAAATCTTAAAGGAATAGAAAGAGTTATTAAAAAATGAAAACCATTTTTCTTGGTTATTGCTCAAGTTTTTTTTTTCTGGCTTTGACTTTGATTTCAACTGTGGAAACTGAAGCTTATTTCTTGGCATAATAAATGATCCTTGTTGTTACATTTCTCTGCTTTTCTATTTGGGTTTCTTTTATGACCTCTAAAAAACTTGAAATATTTTTCTTTGGGTGCTATAGCAGCAGAAAGTTCTTAAAAGAACTTAAGGTATAATTATTTACAAAAATACTTATGGAAATAAGTCTGCCATAAATGTGGGTAGAATAAAGGGGATGCTTGTTCTAATACATTAGAATGATACTAGTATTAAGTGGGACATCCACCTTCAGTGATCCCTCAAAGACACAACCAGCATAAGGAAGAGCAGATTTGATTGAGAATCTCTAAGGCTTGTTTACTTGATCCTCTGTACTTGTACTAGCCATTTTTTAAAGTGAACCTTTTGATAATTCCACAATGTTCTCCTTTTCTGAGTGGTGAATCTATTTCAAGTCATCAGAGTCCCTTTGCTGCCTTTTTAAAGCCCTTCTAAGAATATTTATATACTGCACTGTGAGCTTTGTATCAGTATTAGATAGTCAATAACAATTGATCTTTATCCTTCAAGGCTTTGGCATTTGCAGGTTGTAGTGATTTCTCTTGGATCTCAGTGTCCATGATATATACGTTATCACAATTTTGAAAAGGTGTGAATTGAGGTTGGATTCAGGGTAGTAGGTGCCAGCTGAACATTTGCTTCCTGGTGAGCCTAGACAGCTGTCCTTTGTCCATCACCTTTACATCAATATAGTTTTAATTATATCACATTAGGGGTGTGTGTGTGTGTGTGTGTGTGTGTGTGTGTGTGTGTATGAACATAGCCATTGAGGGTAAAACTTTAGTGATGTGAAGATCTGTCCAGGAAAGTTGGCTTATGATGAAAACATAATTTGGAAGAGAGCCAGGAGGTATCAAAAAAATTCTCAATTAAAAGTTGGGAATTTGTGAGTGTCTGGGAATATGTAAGAGCCAAAGGGCTAGTTTATATACATTTTGAAGAAATCCAGAAATTATACAAAATAAGAATAAAAAAGTGTTACATCCCTTGCAAAGTCCTCTGTGACTTACATGAAATACCTCTTAGCTTCATTCATGTTAAATCATTTACTTACATTGATGGGCTTGTTAATTTGTTTATGTTGACTATAATAGATATTATAAAACTCAAGGTATTATGAATCATTTTATTTGAAACATAAACTTCATAACACACCAGACTTTATTTATAAAGAATTTCAGTTTGGATATGCAAATAGAAATAGCTATCACTTTGTTCAGAAGGATGAATTAGCTTCAAATATTTTCATAATTTTACACTCCATTTTTAATTTTATTTTACTTTAAGTTCTGGGATACACATGCAGGACATTACACTCCATTTTTGAGAAATCTTTAGATTCATGCACACTACCAGTTTACAGTATACATGATATGCTTCGCAGATTTGTTGGCTAAGTGGTTTAAGCACTCTGGAGGTGGAGACCCCTCTGAAAGCAGCTGCTCATCAGGTCTGGCAGCAAAAGAATTAGAAATGTCATGAGCCTTCCCTGGTCCTCTCTGGCCCGAAGAATGGCTTCCAAGGCATCATGCTGGCCTGCCTTGATTCCAGGACAAGTGTGAATCAAAAACCTAAGAGGGAAGAGGGATTAAATGTTAACACTACAAAGTGCTGACTCAGTTGGCCTAGCAAAAAAAAAAAAAAAAAAATCTATTATACCACACATAATTTTCTCTACAACATAGATGTAGAAAATCCCTACTGTGAAATTCTATCCTTAGAACATGGACTTCACGGGATAACAGCTTGTCAGGAGTCAGGGTTGTGGTCAGCTTAGTACCTTGGTGGCTTGATCTTAAATTAAGTAGATATATAGGTCAGCTAAAAGCTTACTGGCTCACAAACACATGTAGGGTATTTGCTATTGGGAAAAAAACAATAAATAAAAGGCAGGGGAAAAACATTTTTATAGATTTTTTTTTTAAGCAAAAGAAGAAGCTTAAGCAAGCACCCTAGAAAATCCATGGTTTTTTTTTTTTTGTTTGTTTGTTTGTTTGATCTGTGGTGTAAATTTAAGTTTAAAGTTCTCTTTGGCCATTTGTCTGTGAAAAAGTTGAAAGTATTTTCATTATTTGTTGCTAAATCAAGCAATTAGATAATAGACTCTGCCTCGTTATTGAGTTGAAAACCTATAAAGTGTTATTTTTCGTGTGTGTCTCCTTAATTAGATCATAAGATCTTTGGTATTGTAGACTACATCTGACTATTTGAATCTTCATATTGTTTAATAAAGAGTTCTAATGAAATTTACACTTTAACAATTATATGCTTTTCCTTAGAGTTCTTGCTAATATATAAGATTATAGTCACACTATTATGATGAAGTAAAAGGGCCAACACAAATGCATAGGAGAAAAGAATTTCAGAAAATACTAAAATACTAAATCGATAGATGATAGAATTATGGGTGAATGTTTTCTTTCTGTATTTTTCAATTTTATAATTTTTGGAACTATCCAGTAGTAGAAAAACTAATCTGTTAAAATTAAATATACTTCTGCTCCTGGCTATCATAGAAAGCCTACATCAGGCTGGGTGTGGTGGCTCACACCTATAATCCCAGCACTTTGGGAGGCTGAGGTGGGTGGATCACTTGAGGTCAGGAGTTCAAGACCAGCCTGGCCAACATGGTGAAACCCTGTCTCCACTAAAAACACAAAAATTAGCTGGGCGTCGTGGTACATGCCTGTAATCCCAGCTACTCAGGAGGCTGAGGCAGGAGAATAACTTGAACTTGGGAGGTGGAGGCTGCAGTGAGCCGAGATCATGCCACTGCACTCCAGCCTGGGCGACAGAGTGAGATTCTATCTCAAAAAAAAAAAAAAAAAAAAAAAAAGCGTCTATCACATCAGTGTTATCACCAAGAACAGATATAAATATATTATAACTATTTGAAGTCATCAGAAAGCAACCAAGGCAGCCAGAATTTCAAGAGTCAAGACAGAGAGAAGGGAAACACATTGAGGTGATCCTGAAAATTCTCTACTACTTTCCTCTCTACATTTGCTGCTGATTTGTAAGCAGGGATGACAGGCTGGGTAAGAAGTGGTGGCTGAGTATTTTCAGCTTTCTTGTAAAGCTAGGGAGACAAAACCCAACAAACAACTGCCCAAAAATATCACAAAGAAAACTGGCTCAGAACCAACCAAGGAGGAAGAGCCATGGTGAACACCTGAGTTGAGACTTTTGAAAGACTAGACCTCAGGAAAAAGAGCAAACCAGAAATAGACCAGCCCTCTCAAAGGCTGAAACCCAGTCTCAAAGCATCTCGGCTCCTACTTGGATCTGTCTTTGGTCTAACTGCCTTTGTGAAGAAAATCACTCTGTGGAGTAGGCTAGCATATCCTCTGTAATTTTTCATATACAAATATGGTAATTAGGAGCTAACTGGGATACAGCAAGATAGGACCATGTGATTCAAAACCAAAGGAAAAACAGAAACAAATCCATATGTGATCCAGATGTCAGGGCTATTAGACACAAACTCTAAAACAACAGCGATTAATAAGTAAAGGAACAGAGATAAGAGATAATTTCTATAAAAAAAGTCACATAAAAAAAGTTAGACTAGAAGTTTCTAAGTTCCCTTCTGGTTCTTAAAAATCACATATTGTTATGGATGTTTTGTTCTTATTTGCCTTTTTGTTTGTATTCCTCATAGAGGGATGAAGTGGTGGCCTCATGCCTCTGTGATTCTCTACTGCCTCCTTTCTGATGAGCTCACTCATATCTGGAGGCTCATCTCACAGGAAAATTCTAGCTGTGTTGAAGAAGATATCCAAAACTCACTTCATTTTCCCTCCCACCCCAGAAAAAGGAAGTGAGTTTTGGATATCTTCTTCAACACAGCTGGAATTACCTTTTGCCCCAGGTAATTTCCTATTCTGTGGGCTGAAGTTTGGCAAGGATATGTAAAACAAATTCTCTTTTATAGCTTAGCGACTTACTTTTTCATACTTGGGAATTCACTCTGCTCTTCAACAGATCAGACTCAGCTGGTAATTTTATTTCCAGCTCTGTTTCGGTCTCTCAATAATCTTGGACAGACATAACCAACCCATCAAGGCACAATTTCCCACTGTGTCCAGATGTAGATTTAGAATCTTTCTCCAGCATCACATTTAAGGCAGCTATTACCAAATGATTGGGGAGGCCACATAAGTTAAAATTTCTTTTTTTTTCTTGAGACAGATATCTCAGAAAGTTCTTTTGGCTCCAGACTTCTACAGTTGTATCCCATAGTTGGTTTTAGTTGTGGTTCAGTACCTCTGTGGGTGGGTTAGGAGCCTCAAGGATGAGTGGGCAGCAGGAAGCTGTGGTCTGAGTACCATTCTTGATGCATTTGTTTAACCCAAAATTGTGTCTGTACCATTACATTTTTCTGCCCTGAATGGTACATCTGATAAGATGGCCCTTGCTACAATGTGTGCCACTTGTCAAGTTAGTTGAAAGCCCTGATTTGGACTTTTAAAATCAAGTGCATTTTGTGATATTGGACACAGCCAAATTCAATCTTCCTGTCCCTCAAAGTGGCACCTCGTCAACAGCACCAGACCCAGATTTGTCTCTGCTGTCTGCAGCCAGGCACTGGTGCTCCCAATTGGTTTACACTGTATCCCTGGAGCAGCTCATCTGAGTGCTGCGTTAGAAGCACGGCTACCTGGGCGTCTATTGTCAGGAATGGTTTCAAAAGACTAGAGAATAGGAGTTAAAGGTTTTGATCCAACAGATAGACAAAAGCCTTTTTTCTTTTCCTCCTTGACTTCTTAAAAATTGTGTTAAAGTACACATAACATAAAAGTGTACCAAATTAGCCATTTTAAGTGAATAAATAGTGTTAATTAATTTACATTATTATGCACCAATTTTCCAAAACTCCATTCATCTTGCAAAATGAAAACCCTATACCCGTTAAATAACAACTCCCTATTCTCCCCTCTCTCCAGCCCCTGACAACCATGATTCTACTTTCTGTCTCTGTGATTTTGACTACTCTAAGCTTCTTGTCTAAGTGGAATCATACAGTATTTGTCTTTTTGTGACTGGCTTACTTCACTTAATGTCTTCAAGATTCATCCATGTTGTGCCATGTGCCAGAATTTCCTTCCTTTTTAATGTGAATATTATTATTTTCTTTCAATAGTTCTTGGGTATAGGTGGATTTTGGGCATATGGATAAGTTTTTTAGTGGTGATTTCTGAGATTTTGGGGCACCCATCACCCGAGCAGTGTAAACGGTACCCAATATGCACTCTTTTATCTCTTATCCCCTTCCACCACTTCCCTGTAAGTCCCCAAAGCCCATTATATCATTCTTATGCCGTTGTGTCTTCATAGCTTAGCTCCCACTTATAAGTGAGAACATACGATGCTTGGTTTTCAATTCCTGAGTTATTTCACTTAGAATAATGGTGTTCAGCTCCATCCAAGTTGCTGCAAAAGACATTATTTCCTTCCTTTTTATGGCTGACTAGTATTCAATGGTGTTGTACATATACCATATTTTCTTTATCCACTCATTGGTTGATGGGTTCTTAGGTTGATTCCATATCTTTGCATTGTGAATTGTGCTGCTATAAATGTGTGTGAATGTGTCTTTTTCATATAATGACTTTTTTTTTTTCCTTTAGGTAGATACCCAGTAGTGGGATTGGTGGATTGAATTGTAGTTCTACTTTTAGTTCTACAAGGACTCTCCATACTGTTTTCCATAGTAGTTGTACTATTTTACATTCTCACTGCAGTGTAAAAGTGTTGTTCCCTTTTCACCACATCCATGCCAACATGTATTATTTTTTTGATTTTTTGATTATGATCATTCTTGCAGCAGTAAGGTGGTATTGTGGTTTTAATTCGCATTTCCCTGATGATTAGTGATTTTGAGCATTTTTTCATGTTTTTTGGATGTTTGTATATCTTCTTGTAGGAAATGTCTGGAATTTCCGTCCTTTTTAAGGCTGATTTTTGTTTTTCTCTTCTTCTGTCATTGGACACTTGGGTGATTTCCACCTTTTGGCTATTGTGTATAATGCTGCTCTGAACATGGGTATACAAATATCTTTTTGAGACCTTTCAATTCTTTTTGGTATGCATACAGAAGTGGAATTGCCAGATCATGTAGTGATTCTATTTTTAATTTTTTGAGGAACCACCATACAGTTTTTTATAGTGGCTAAATATAGCACCATTTACATTCCCACCAATAGTGCACAAGGGTTCCAGTTTCTCCACAACCTTGCCAACACTTGTTATTTTCTGTTTTTGTGTGTGTGTGTGTGTGTGTGTGTGTGTGTAGTAGTTATCCTAATGGGTGTGAGATGGTGACAAAAGACTTTTTGTTGAATTCATGTCTTATTCTGTTAAATTAATATCTTATTGCATTTTAAAATTATTTTTCTGCAATTGTTTATGACAAATATGTAAGGTGGGCAGCAGATATAGCCAACCTCATTGAGCTGTTGCTAGTTACCAGTCTTTAAAACCTCCAGTTCAAATAGTTTATTCTTGAAAATTTCATATCACTCATCTGCTATGTAATAACTGGCTAAGGAATCAAGGACTTGCGGCTTAAGATGATGTTTCTGTTTTTACTCAAGTTAGAGCCTTAATGAATTGATAAATTGTGGCTGGCGAATGGATTGGGGTCACAGTAGAATCATTAAGCCATGTCAGATTCACTTGATTATATTTAAGCAGATGAGAACTGTAATATATACTTCCTGACTGTTTCAGAAGATACATGTTTCTGCAACCATGAGACTAGAACTTCTTCCAGCCTGAAAACACACTTCACATTCTGAATAAATTAAAAAGCACATCAACAAGGTTGAATGATCACCACGTTGCAAGACGGACAAAATTTCTTGTGTAAAATCATATGTCTTTTGAATTTTAAAGATTGTAGACATCTTAAAAGGAATATCAAAAACCCAGCACTGAGTTCTATTTGTTTTAGGACTATTTTAGAATTCCAAAAAGTTTTTTTAATGCAAAAATCTGTCATTATCTGTAAAAGATTTTTAGCTATTCCTGGAGCTGTAGATTGGCTATATTTTAGAGAGATGAGTCAGGAGGAGGAGAACTGGCTTACCACAGCTGGGTGTGTAATCAGGGCTATTTTCCACTTCCAGGCAGCAGGGGGAGGTTGTGCAGGTGTACACAATGTGCCTTTACCTGCTTTCACCCCGGTTGGGAGTGGCATCCCTTAACTGCCTCCCAAGGCTATGATCTACAATCCTTCTTTCCAAACAGCATGTTCTATGGTTGGCCTCAGACTTTGATGGTTTTAAGACCTTGTTCAAGGCTGGAAAGCCACTACAGTCTATCCAGGGGAATTCCAACTCCTAGAGGCTGTGTTTTTGAGCAATTTTCTGAAGAAAGTGCAGAGTTTTAAAAATGTGAACATAAAGACATTATGTAACAGCCTACAGGCTAACGTGAAAATTATAAATCTTCTTTTTCCTTATTCCCAGTTTGATTTGAAAAGGGACTTCAATTTAGGTTTTTAAAAGATCTTTGCATTATGGAACATTTCAAATGTATATAAGCAGACAGTGTAGCATAGTGAACATCCATGCCCCTACCACCCAGAGTCAACAGCTGTCAACATCTGCCATTCTTCTTTCATCTATACCTCCTTCCATTCCCTTCCCGCAGCTTGGTAACCTCAACAAATGCGTACAATGGGCATAGGTTTTAAAACGACATTGTTTAACGAAACATTGATGATCACTGTTATGGTCGGAGAGAGAAGGTTTGATCTACATTTTATTTTGGCATTGGTATCTAAAACCATGTGAAAACAAACTTAATGTGTTATCAGTTGAGATTTAAAGCAAATAAATTAACCTCAAACTAGCATCTAGTCCTTTATTTATTCAATAAATACTTAGTGAAAGCCTATGTTCCAAGCAGTCTTCTAGGCTCTTGGAAGAGAGTAGTGAACAAAACCAACAGAAATTCTTGCCTTAATGGAGCTTATATCTTGATGAGAGAAAGAGAGAGTGAATTTGAAGCTCCAGTATTAGATAGGGACATCAGAGGGGGTGTAATGGGAAGATGCTCTCTGAGCAGGAGGTGAGGGAGGAAGCCATGTAGGAGCGTGAAGACTGGTACTATTCTGGTCAGAAGGAATAGCAACGGCAAGGGCCCAGGGGTGGGATGGGGCCTAGTTTACACTAAGAACAGCAAGGAGGCTGCGATGGCAGAAAGGAGGGAACGAGGGAGAGGGAATTAGGAGAGGAAGTCTGAGAGGTAAGAGGAGGACTGGTAGCTTGTTTAGAGACATCTTGAGGACTTGCGTTTTCTCACGGAAGCAGAGCATCAGCAGGAGCTGTAGTTGGGCAACAGAATGAAGTTGAGCAAAGCTTTGGTCTGATTAAGCCAAATAGGACCTCAAAGACAAGACTGAGTGTAGTTTTCACACAAGCTGAATCTCCTGAAGCAATTTGAAAACCGCCAACATTTTGTTCCCCGAATCTAATAGAAATGCTGATATCCTGGACATACTTATTTTTCCAAGATGTTTTATTCAAGTTTCCAGTCCAACTAGACTGTTTTTAATATCCTCCTCCTTTCTTTTTTTAAACAAGGTCTGCCAGACAGAACTTCCAACGAGTAGGTTTCCTTAGACAAACCTAATTCCCAATTCTGCCTCTTATTGATGGGTAATATTTGCCTTGAGTCTTGGGTATGGCATTGATAATTAAGTTATGTAGCATGTCAGTTTTCTCACAGAGCCCTGAGAAATTATCTGTGGCTCTGAATGACTATATAAGTTACTTGAGTGCATTGTGCTATATATTTATATGGTGCCATATTTATTGAGCCACTACTGTCTTACCGACAAAATTGTTTCGGGAGGTTTCAGACAGACTTTAAATGTCTGTATAATCAGCTTTATTTTATCACTACCTTTTCCAGAAAAATTAGATTTGAAAAAATAGTTGCCTTGCTTCTGGTCAAATCCCAGTGTAAAGTGATTATTGATTCCTTTAGCTGGGTATGCGGTGGTTTGATATTGCCTTGGGGCTAAGGCATTTCTTTACAGGGGTGGCAGGGTATGCTTATTATAGTACATGAGGTCTCACAAAGAGGGGTATGGGAGGGACTCATTATGAGTTATGATTTTTAATTATTCACACTCAAGATAAAATTCCATTCAAGCTGGTATAAATGGGGAGTCATAGTGTATGATGAAATTGAAAAGACAGAGAAGGATTGGATATCAGTGTATGAAAATCAGTTGGCTATCAGAAAGTAGAGACAAAGAGACAAATGTATTCTTGGGTAGCTTGCATAGAACTTGCTTAGCAGGATTTATATGTTTACTTTAAAAATAATTTTTTGTTTATTTGCCTGAAAATATTGATTAACTACCTGTTCTGAAGCCATAGCTGTGTTGTGTGCTGGAAGAGGCAAAGGAATTTATAAGATATGGTTCTTGCCTATAAAATGATCTTAAGACAATATGAGACACCTTTCATGGGCTCATCAAATGTTTTTTGAGCACCCACATTGTCAGGCTCTTAGTGAAGAGGTATAAAATATTCCTTTACAGAAGATATCCATTTGTTTTTCCTTTGTATCAACTGTCTGCTTGCTCAGAGAGGTTATACCCCAAATGACAAGTAAGCACTGTGACTTCTGGCATTCTAGTGGCTGAATTACAGAATAATGCTTTTTAATAACACAGATAAGGGCTTTCTAGGTCAGTTGTACAAGAGCAAACAACAAACAAAGAGTCAACCAGATATCTCTGCCCTGGTTCTAAAATTAGTGTTTTTGAACAAATGAAATGACCCCAAACCAAAGGAAACTAATTATGGCCTGATATGGTCTGATAGAGGCTATATTTTGACAGCATAATATGGCCCCATAGGGCTTTTCAAAAGGAACAGGGAAAGGGGGATGGGTGGAATAAATAAAGAGGGATATGGCTTCCATTTGCCAAAGTTAAGCTTTTCTGTTTCAACCACTGCTTGGAATTTTCAGCTTTTAAAAATAGTCACTGACTTTGATGTTTAAATTGTGGCTAAGCTGGCCTTCTTTCACTAGAAAGATAAAATTTAGTTTTTCTTTCATCTATTCATATCCACACACCCCTTCTTAATCATTATTCAAAGAAATTGCTCATGTAACTCTTGGCTCTTGGCTGACCCACCAGCCTTACTAGTAAACAGTAAAGTGCTGTGAAACCGAGCTGCCTGCCCACCCTCAGGAGGGGGTGATAAAGATGGCCTCTTAGCCCGCAGCACACATGTAATAGAGAGCCTTGCACAGCTCATGGTTTTAGTATTCATGAGTAGAGGAAAAAGAGAAAATGCATGTCACTGTGGATTTGCTGATAAACTGAGGAATGTGCACAGCCTCGTTGTTTAATCCACACTGCCAAGTGAGCTTTGAACGCTAGCCTGAACTGAATAATGAAGATCCTTACACAGAGAGTCGTGGCAGACCCCTCATTAGAAGTAGGAAAACCCAATGACCGGATCAACATTTCAGTACTATATTTAGCTGGTGGGAGAGAGAAAATAATCACTTTGTCGCTCTACTTCCTCCTTTGGGTTTTGTCCTCATTTAACTTTTTATAGAGGGTTTTCGGGTTTATTTATGTAACGATAACATTTGTCAGATTATTATTCATTGCAAAAGTAATATATGTTCTTTAAAGACAAATACAGAAAAGGAGGAATGTTACTCTGCCGCTGAAAGGAAAACCAATGTGCACACATTTCATTTTTTGCTTACGCATAGTTTCAGCTTATTAGTTTTTGGACATAGTTTGATCATACTGTATTTTCACTCAACATAAACATTTTTATTTACCTGTGGCAAGAGTGTTCCACTTTAAATGGCTATATTCCTTTGGGAAATTATTTATTTAATGGGTCTACTAGTGTGTTATTCTTACCATTTGTTTGTTGTACATCATTAATCCCTAAACAACATCTTTGTGCATAAAGCTGTTTCCCTTATTTGGAAGTGTTTCCTTAAGATAGGTTTTCTAGAATTGGTCAGACTTTTTAGAATTGATCCAACAGGGATAAAAGCTTTAAACATTTCTGTTTTTTTGGCCTTTTCCTCCCCCACTTTTTGTGGAGAACAGTGTCTTGCTATATTGCCCGGGCAGGTGTTAAACTCCTGGGCTGAAGCTATCACCCTGCCTCTGCCTCTGTAAGAGCTGGGATTACAGGCATGAGTCATTGTGCCTCACAAAAGTTTTTGAACATTTCTAAGGTTGTTGATGACAGTAATTTTCCACAAATAGTGTACCAATTTATACTCCCACTAGCACTGTGGGAGTGGTCATTGGAAGTGTGACATTGAGGTAGGCTTCTGTCTCTCTTTTTGCTTAAAAAACCTTCAAAGAAGATGGAAGAATGGCTCGCTCTCTGTCTACTTTGTTATGAATTTTACTTTCTCCACTCCCACCACATTGTTATCTGTTTTGCATTTAATACTCAGTGATCTTGGACTTATTTCTCCACAGCAGACCTATCCTTTGCCTCTGTTGTAGGTGCTTCATATCATTACCGTTAGCCTTTACAATTAGTTTGGATTGGTCTCTTTAGTGAGGACATTCCTCCACTGTTCATCCTTCTAACTGTTGATTTTAAGAATTAAAAAGTGGGTCAGTGGCAAATAGGTGAAACAATGGAAGAAGTCAATCAGGTTGTGTTTAGAGAAGTATGCAGAATTTTGATGATCATAGGGAATTTGGCTTTTATCTCAAACATATTTTATATGCAGAAAACTTCCACCTGTTTTGAAGGATGACATGAATATATTTTGTAGGCTGGTAGAAAACATTTGGTTCAATAAAGAATTGTCATTTGCAATGATCTGAATGCCTACATCTCCATAACTTGTGAAGAGAAAGCAAATAAATATTTGTAAAATATTCTGATTGTGCCAAAGGCAACTTTGATCGTATTTTCTCATTGGTTTACATAGCATGAAAAAAGTTTCAAATACTTTTCAAAACCATGGACACCTTCATAAAGTGGATTTGTGCAGCATCCGGAACAGCCCTATCTCTGTTCTCACGAGATTACCTATTTGTTACCACACACCAGGGTGTGCTGAGAAGCACCCAAAGAAGAAATGTGTATGTGTTTGCAGGAAACAAACTGAGTCTTTTATTCTGATTTTTTAATTGAGCTTACTCAGTGGAGTTCTTTGGGGTAGTTGGACAATGAGAAATGATGAATAATACAAAGAGGAGAAGTATATTTTTCTAGAATAATTGGGCATTTTAATATATATACTGCAAAGGACTCTTTGATAGTTTTAAATCAAGAAATACAGTAGAGCGTGTTGCCAAGACCTTCTTACACGTCTTCTAATAAGATTTTCAAATGACATGGTTTGAATGAGTTTGAACAAATACTTGTACTTTCATAGGTTTGTATAGAGAAAAAATGAACCCCAAGTATTAACACGATTTAAACCTGATGAAAGAGCTATTTGCATTTATGAAAACATATCATCTTAGACAAGAAACAGACATTAAAGGGCTACATAAATGCTTCCTATATAAAATTTAATAAGAAATCAATGCATTTTCAGTTTGTACCACTTTTCCTGCCATAGAACTTGGCATTAGATATCGTTGTGTTACAACCTTTGTCAACTATAGGTCATTTGAAATAATTCATTCCAGTTTTAAAAATTGTTGTAGATACTGAGCTCACATTCTGATAAAACACAAATTTTACACATATTTACAGTTTGGTGTATGTGAAATTATTGGAAATGTATAACTTTAAAGTGGGAAAATGCAGAAATTTTCTATTTTCAATCAGCTGTTTTATTCACTGAAGCATCTCAATGCTAGACAATTGCAGGTTTACTTATTATAGGCAGAGATTCTGTAATTATAGTTCTCTAAAGAAGCATATAATGTATATTAAATTTGGGATATTGCACAGAATTATATTTGCTTATTCAAATGAAATTCTGAAGACTATAAATTCAGCAGTCATTTCTACCACTGATGAGAATATTGAAAACAAAAGTTAGTAACCACAGCAAAACATTCCATTAGATAGAACTAGATTGTTTTCCCAAATGCTTTTTCTATTTATGTGGTGTTGCTAACTGACTATGCACTGGAGTAATGGGTTTGCAAAGTCTATTGCAAATACAGGTGTTATTTCAAAGTTAAGTAAGATAATTGAGATGGTTAAATGAGTATAATATGAAATATATCTTTGAAATGTAAGCTCTGTAAGATTCTCCTTAATCTAAAGGCCTGCTTTATGTAGAATACAGATAACTTAATTTTCTAGATAGATAGACAGAAATAGTAGCATAAATAATTTTTAAATGCACATAATCTAAACATGTTTTACTTGACTTTAGAAAATATTATGCAATTTTTATTTTGATTGCAAATGCTATATCCTTGTAATTGTGTTCTTTTAAAGCTAATATTAAATTTAATTTTAGTTCAGAGGGCATTCACCAATTGATGGGAGGAAGTTTTAGTGTTTCTCTAAGTGAACATGGTTCCAGCATGTCACCCAACTCTCCAAAAAAAAAATATCAGGTGCATTTCTTCCTGGTCTTCCTGGGTGGTTTTTTTTTTTTTTTTTTTTACCTTAAATAAAGAGAAGAGCTTCTGTGGTAGACAAACCTAGGTTAAAGTTATAGCTCTGCCAGTGACTAGCTATACAACTCTGAGAGAGGTTTTAAACACTTTTTAAAAATTTCAGTCTTTTCATCTGAAAATGGTGATGATGGCATTTCTGGGTTGGTGTGAAAGCTGAATAAAATAATGTGCTTAGCACAAGCTCATGGTATAGAGAAAGTGCTCAGAAATTGCAAGTTATTATTAAGAGATACTTCACAAATGTCAGTTTGCCGTCCTCCTCTTTAACTCTTGCTTCTCTAAATTTTATGGATTCTTTAAGACCCAGTTCAAATCCCACCTCCTTTATGGGTGCTTGCTTGACTTTTAAAAAAACAATCTCCTTTTCTTTTCTTTGTGTAAATATTTAAAAATTAAACTGATAATACAACAGAAATATTAGGTTGGTGCAAAAGTTATTGTGGTTTTTGCAATTAAAAGTTATAGCTCTGCCAGTTACTAGCTGTACAACTCTGAGCAAGTAAAAGTAATGGCAAAAACCACAATTACTTTTGTACCAGCCTAATAGTATAGAGGCTTATAACACACAGCAAGAATCTCCCATCTGCCCAGGCTTCTTCCAACTCTCAGCCCCACTACTCCAGGGTGTGGTAGTCATACACGAAATCCAAGGTGGCAGCATTGTTGAAAGGCAGCAGGATGAAGGATGGGATAAAGAAGAGGGCAAATGACACCAGTCTACTTTCTCTTAAAGGAGTATCCTGGAAGCTGCCATATTTTACCTCTGCTTCTAGCTTCTTGGCCAGAATGAAGTCACATGTCCACATCAGCTGAAAGGTGGCTGGGAATTATCTTTATTATGGGACACTATATGCCCTGCTAAAATGTGTTTATGACAGAAGAAGAAAACATGCGCATTAGAAGCAAAATTGGCAGTCTTTGAGAGTTGGAGTTCTTTATATCCTTTCTTTCCCAAGTATTGATCTTTCCCTCCCCAGTGTCCTCTGATATTCTTCTAAGCTTGGCTCTCCTCCAGGGCTCAGTTCTATAGGAGATTTCCCAATCCTTCTATATTGTTCATTGCCATAGCTCCTTTCCATTGGTCAGAAGTAACCTTCTGGAAGAGAGCAATACTTCATTTTGCTGAAGTAAGCTGCATTTCATAAAAAATATTGATGCACTATTGTGGTGGATTGCTTTTTTTTTTTTTTTTTTTTTTTTAAGACTGAATCTCTCTCTGTCGCCCAGCCTGGAGTGCGGTGGCATGATCTTAGCTCATTGCAGCCTCCAACTCCTGGGTTCAAGCGATCCTCCTGCCTCAGCCTCCCAAGTAGCTGAGATTATAGGCGCCCACCACTACGCCCAGCTACTTTTTTGTGTTTTTAGTAGAGGCGGGGTTTTACCATGTTGGCCAGCTGGGCTTGAACTCCTGACCTTATGATCTACCTGCCTCAGCCTCCCAACGTGCTGGGATTACAGGCGTGAGCCACCACGCCCGGCCTGCATTTTTTGTAAAAACCAATACCTGTTTCCTTTCACCCTAGGAAGAATTATACTTCCCCTGCACCACTGATTGATAAAGGTAAAATTAATTAATAAAATGCATCACATTGGCAGAAGCTGTAGGAATCTGTCTGGGCTTCAATCACTCTCTTTCTTTCCTCTGCTACAAGACCTCTTTTGAGATGTCACTCTGGACTGGGTGCCGGAGTGAAGACAGCATGGAGTAGAGCCTCTTCCAAGGGCCAGTGGACACGCAGCCTGAGCAGGGCAAAAACCTTTGTAGCTGTGAGTTACCAAGCTCTTGGGGGCGTTTATCACCACAGCATAATTTTGTCTATCCTGACTGATACAGTCATTATACCAAAAGTATTTCCATCTAATTTCCTTTTTCACCTAAGTCGCCTCTACGCCACCCAGGAAGGAGTGAGGCGGCAAAGCTAGAAGGCATTGATAGGAAAAGGAAAGCTCGGCCGGGTGCGGTGGCTCAAGCCTGTAATCCCAGCACTTTGGGAGGCCGAGACTGGCGGATCACGAGGTCAGGAGATCGAGACCATCCTGGCTAACACGATGAAACCCCGTCTCTACTAAAAAAAATACAAAAAACTAGCCGGGCGCGGTGGCGGGCGCCTGTAGTCCCAGCTACTCGGGAGGCTGAGGCAGGAGAATGGCGTGAACCCGGGAGGCGGAGCTTGCAGTGAGCTGAGATCCGGCCACTGCACTCCAGCCTGGGCGACAGAGCGAGACTCCGTCTCAAAAAAAAAAAAAAAAAAAAAAAGGAAAGCTCATCCTGCCACATTAAGACCATAATGTCACCAGCTGCCTATTTTATATTCTAATTTCCAAAATATACTTGACATTTTATTTTAGCATTTCTAATCATACATGTGCAAAATGTTAAGTGAGGTGATTATGGCAGGAAAAAGTGGCCCCCAAATGAAGCTATTTATATCTAATTTATCTTATCTGTCTAGGGGCAATGGCAATGTCTTTAATAAAACAAAACAAAACAAAACAAAAACAACTAAGGTCGGGCACAGTGGCTCACACTTGTAATCAAAGCACTTCTGGAGGCTGAGGCAGGAAGATCGCTTGAGCCCGGGATTTTGAGACCAGCCTGGGCAACATGACGACACCCAGTCTCTACAAAAGATAAAAAAGTATCCAGGTGTGGTAGCATATACCTGTGGCTCTAGCTATTCAGGAGGTTGAAGCGGGATGACTGCTTGGGCCCAGGACTTTAAGGCTACAGTAAGCTGTGATTGCACCACTGCATTCTAGCCTGGGTGACAGAGCAAGACCCTGTCTCAAAACAAAAAAGAGGAAGACATTCCTTAATTGTGTTTTTCTCTATGTGTTTCACTCTCAACGAATGGTTTATTTGCTTGAGAGAGCTTTAGTATAGCCTGTAATATGTATGGTCATGTGATAATTAGTAAGTTAAAGTGTTATTTCATTTCGTAAATGAATTTGAACTAAGTTGTTTATTTCATACCAGAAGCTAAGTTCCCAGGACTGATGTATCCAGCCTCAGGGTTCTGGCCTTATGGATCTTTGCCATGACTGTTATTACTCTCTTCCTCCCTAAAGGCTTGTTAGCATTTTAAGCAGGTGAACTCTGGGCATGGAATTATGATGGGGCTTCTCATTATGTAGCCCTCTTCAAACCTTACCTTACAGATATTTCTCACACATTTCTGCCACTTATACACTGTCAACCTCTTCCTCCTACCCAATATCTGCGTATGACTCAATAACGTTTTACATAAGAATCAGAAATATTTGTCAACAAAAAAGATTTAGAAACCTCATGTAAACAAACTAATTCTTGGTTTTGAGACATGTGCTGATAGTTTGTTCATGGAGCTAATGGGGTAATAGTTTGATGGAGTGTGCCTCATCCATTTATTTACCAATCCATCTGCAGCATCCAGGACAATATTTGGCACACAGCAAGCACTCAGTATGCATTTGCTGAGAGAAAGGATGACAGATACCTTGGGACTCAGACAAGGCCTCCGGGGATACTCAGCCTTTTGATACTAATCTTAGTATTTTCTCATTTTTGTTTCCCTTTATATGGACCCTTAATATTACAGGAGATGTCTGTGAAATAGTGAGGCTGTCTTTTTAAACCATCGTATCAACACATCCAAAAGAGATTTGATCTTTAGATTCCTCACCCTAGGAAGTTCAGTGAGGTTGCCATTGCTCAGAGTACTTTATGAACCCTGCGTCTTCCCCAGCAGGCAATCCCTCTGAAGGGCTGGTGTGTTTATATCACAAGTGTTACCAGGTATCAGCTGCTGTGACTGGATGACATAGACTCGGAAACCTGCAGTGCCCCTTCTGTTCCTCTGATTCCTACCCTAAGGCAGCAATCCTTGGTAGACACAGTAACAGTTAATGAGTCTAATTTCTCCCAGCATCTAGTTGACTTTCTAGTGGGGGAAAAAAAAATCAAGCAAATGTACTGGGTATCTGAAGTTCCACAGTAACCAACTCCAACAGGTGACTTCCCGTGTGGTTCTTTTTAAAAATATCTTGGATGACATTGACACTAGGGAAGCAATTCTTCATTAAAATTACGGAGACTGCTAGAGATATGGCTAATGAAGTGAATTACTATCGCAGTCACGAAGGTGCCCCAGAGTGTTGAAGGAGGTAATGTTTGGTTATGTTCTTGGTGAGCCTGAGGGCACTTATTATAAGGAGGCAGTAAATTAGGCCCTGGGGAGAAATTGGTTCATTTTAACAGACACTTCTATAGTAGTTAAAGAAAAAAAGGATTTAGGTTTTGTATAGGCTTTCAATAGATACACAGGTTAGAAAATTGAGGTGTAGAGGTAAAAATCATGGGCTCTGGGGTTAGGCTGCCTGGATTCATATTTTGATTTGCTGATAATATGATCTTGAGCAAGTGACTTTTTTTTTTTTTATACCTCAGTTTTCTTATTGATAAAATGGGTATGGCAATAGTCTTTATCTCATAGAATTTTTTTGAACTGAGTAGACTTTATTTTTTGAGCCATTTTAGGTTTCCTGGTACTAGGAACATTTGCATTACTATGGTACATTTGTTACAATTAATGAGCCCATATTGATACATTTTATTAATGTCCATAGTTTGCATTAGGGTTTGCTCTTTGGATTGTACATCCTCTGGGTTTTGACAAATTGTGTGATGACATGTACTTGCCATTACAGTATCATGCAGAATAGTTTCACTGCCCTCAAAATCCTCTGTGCTCTGCCTATTCATCCCTCTCCCTGCCCCAGCCCCTGGATTAGTGGACAGCCAATAATCTTTTTGAGGTCTCCATAGTTTTGTCTCTTACAGGATGTCATATGGTTGGAATCATACAGTATGTAGTCTTTTCAGATTGCTTTCTTCCATTTGCATTTAAGATTCCTTCATGCCTTTTTATGGCTTGATAGCTCATTTCTTTTTATTGCTGAATAATATTCCATTGCTTGAATCTACCACAGTTTATTTATCCATTCACTAATGGAAAAACATCTTGATTGCTTCCAACTTTTGGCGATAAAGAATAATGCTGCAGGTGTTTGTGTTTTTCATTCATTTGGTTAAATTCCAAGGAGTGCAATTGCTTGATCGTAGGGTATGAATACGTTTAGCTTTGTAAGAAACTGCCAGACTGTTATCCAGTGTGGCTATAACATTTTGCATTTTCCAGTAGCAATGAATGAGAGGCTCTGCCTTTCTGCATCCCGACCAGCATTTGGTGGTGTCAGTGCTTTAGATTTTAGTTATTCTAATAGGTGTGTAGTGGTGTCTCATTGTTTGAATTTGCAATTCCCTCATGATATATGATGGCGAGCATTTTTTTAAATATACTTATTTCCCATCCATATATTGCATTTGGTGAAACTTTAAAGAGTTTTTAAGTGAGTTACATAAAACAATACAAATCAAGTACTCAGTATAGCATTTGACATACGGTAAATTCTCCATAAATATTACCTTTTCTCATTATTAGAATGCTGAAATCATCCTGGGAAGCTACCTGAAGAAGCTGGCAGGACATGTCATCTGCATTCTTAGAAATGATATCAGTCTTTTTCTAAAAAGTCTCTAATTGAGGAAAAACCAACACACTCTGGTATCTCTCAGCCTTCTCTGGGGGAAGTTCCTTCCTTGCTAGAGAAGAGTAGACAAGGGGCAAAAGTAGACAAGGCTATTTTAAAAACTGGCTGACTACTCGAACTGTTTGAGAACCTTCATAAGATAAATTTCTGAGTCCCATACTGATTTTTATGTACATGATAGGGCTAAAGAGTAAATACTTTTATTTATTTAACTTAATTAATTAATTAATTAATTACTTTGAGATGGAGTCTCGCCCTGTTGCCCAGGCTGGAGTGCAGTGGCGCGATCACAGCTCGCTGCAGCCTTGACCCCTCAGGCTAAAGCAATCCTCCCACCATAGCCTCCCAAGTAGCTGGGACCACAGGTGTGTGCCACTGCACTCGACTAATTTTTAAAATTTTTTTGTAGAGATGAGGTCTCCTTATGGTGCCTAGGCTGCTCTCGAACTACTGGGCTTAAGTAATTCTCTTGTCTCGGCCTTCCACAGTATTGGGAATACAGGTGTGAGCCACTGAATTTGGCCATGAGTATATACTTTTAAAATGCCTCTCAGGCTATTTTGATAATGCACCAGGTATCTGAACAGTTTGACTACATGATATGTCCATGACCATACAATTTATCATTTAAGCTAATCACTTTTGAGAGTGAAAGGTACTATTAACAGTTTACTCAGGACAATAGGTGAACACAAGGATAAGTTGGGCAGATGTCCTGGGAAAACTGGGATATGTGTTCTCCCTATGTGTAAGTCTTTTCTTGACTCTAAGTTTCTAAGAGTATAGTGATAAATCCAACAGAAATGCTTCCTAATATGCTTTATGCGTATCTTGATATTCGCTCTGATTTTCTAGAAAGAAAAAAGTTGGGTTTATATTAATATTGATAGATAATATTGAAAAGGAAAAAGTAGGAAAAATTAAAAAGGACCCAACAAGGTAGATCTTATTGGAATTTCAACCAAGGAAATTCAGATTTTCTATTTATGTTGAAAGTGGCAAAACTCATAATACTGAACTGAAATTAATTTTATATTAAAAAGAAGAGCCATTTGTACTTGTTTGGGTTTTTCAAAGGTGGTAGTATCTGGAGTGATATTTTAATGAAAATAAAGCCTAATGTTTTTGTAAATCTTCTTTGCTTGACTTGAACAGACTTGAAAGAAAGCCAAGTATCAGACAGAGGAGGGTATCAGTTTCTGTAGCACCCATGGCAATTCAGATGTAGGGCACAACGTTAAAGTCTACACCTCTACGTAATTCTTGGAGGCTGGCAAAAGTACACACGAGCCAATACTTGTTGAATACATAGTTATTTCAAGTACTGAGCTGTTTTATAGTTCTCCATTGAATAAATAGACATTCTAATCCATTTTATGGATAAGTAACCAAAGACTTGGAGACATTAAGTAGCCTGCCTAAGGATACACAAGTGGTAAGTGACAGAGACTAGATTTGAAACCCAGGCGTGTCAAGGGTCTTTCCTCTATATCCGCCTGCTGCTTCAGCTGTAGAAAAGGATCCATTTTATTGTAGTGGAGGTCTCAGCTGAGCTGAGGTCACAATTCAGAATTTACATGGAGCTAGTAAGTTTATTGGTGGAAACCTGAAGACAAATATTTTCAGTTTTTGTACTGGGGGCCAGGAATTTTCATAAAGTAGACATGTGTGACTATAAGGACAGAAACAAAGGGTGGTGTTGAAGGCCATTATGACATTAATTTCTCTACCTGGTCTAACCTCTATGGAGAGATAATCTAAAGGCAGGAATACATAAGCTGTTTCCATGAGGAACTTTATTTATTTGATAGAGTCTTACTCTGGTCACCCAGGCTGGAGTTCAGTGTTGATCATTGTTCATGGTCACCTCAAACTCCTGGGTTCAGGTGATCCTCACTCCCCAGCCCATTTTGGTCAACAAAGTAATTTAAAGTTCAAACTCAATAAATTCAGGATTTTCCTCTCTGCTCCCCTCACACCCCGGCTCTGGTGATATAAATGCATTCTGAGGTATTTGTACAGAGTCTTGGCACTGCAGGAGTGAGTGAAGCAGGCCTTGGGAGCATTTTGTTCCAATGCAGGGCTGGAACAGGCCCCTGGGGGCTGGAATTCAGGGAGGCAGATGCAGGGGAGGGAAGTGAGGGCTGTGAGCCTACGGGCTGTTAGGGAGCTGATATTTTCTCTCTCTGGATCTGTCAGCTAAACAGGTGTCTCTAGCTTGCAAAAGTTCATCAAACTGTAAAAGGGCTGCATTTTTTCTGAGTTTATATTTCAATAAAAATTAAAAAAATATACCATTCTTAAGGACAGAGAATTTCTGAAATAAGGTCTCGTTTCTCTGTGTCTCTATCAGTAGAATTTGTTGCTCTCTAATAGGTAAACAAATGATAAACCTCAGGTTATTTTTATTTTTATATTTTATAAGGTATTTGTATATAAATATATTTAAATTTATAGATATAGTTCAGCCTAGTTGTCCAAAAATGGCTGACTGCACTTCGAACTAACTGAAACTTCTTTGGGTAAACTTCAGTTGTACAAAGTTGTTTCATGTAAGTATGTTCTAGACCCAGCCTTAAACTCGAGCCTTGGCTGCAGCTACGCCTGTTGTAGATGAATATTAAAGATCTTGAGGGGCTTTGTGGGAGTCTGTCCTGCCAGTGGTTTGGGCCAAAATCTCTGCTTTGGGCAGCAGAAAATTTGGCTTGGGCTCCTGGTATGATTGCGCTCAGATGGTTTCTTGGGGGTGCTATGAACAGCAAATCCCTGGTGCCTTCAGGCCTCTGCACTGTACTTTTACTATCTTTAGGACCTGATTTGAGGTATTTAAAAAAAAAAATGGCCAAAATGGCAATTACTTTTGCACCAACCTATAGCAGGAACCTTATAAAAAGACAATCAAATACTTCATTTTTCTCAGAAAAATGAATGGAGGCAGAAATTAATTGGATGGAGAGAATTGACTAGGCCTGAAAACCCTTAAGATAATTTTACATAGAGTTGGTCTACTTTTCTAATTTTCATAAACCAAATTACAGTGGATTTCATGACACCTGTGGTTTTGAAAACTTATTTCTTGGATAAGTATGTATTAAATAGAATTAATACTATCGGCTTGTTTAGACAAAAAAAAATCAATTAAGTGAAAACAAAAATTAGAGTCTATAGACAAAACAACCAGCTGACTGACTTACTCTTAGCTTTTGGTCATTTTATAATGATTGAACCTTAAAATGATATTGCTTAATATGCAGTCCTCAAAATGTTCTTAATTAAGCACAGATGCACATTTTACATTTCCAGCTATGCTTCTGCCTTCAAGTTCATTGCTTATGCCAAACAAAACAGAACACTCCTAGAAATATGAACCTTATATGGAATAGTTTATGTTCTTTCCATTTTTCCTAACTCCGTGAATACATCTTAATTATGAAAGAAAAATATATTTGGAGAAGGTCCTCTGTGCCCCATGGTATTACAATTACTTAGCACGGCTAATTATTAAGGACCTGTATTATAAATGTTTTTCAAAATGGTTTCTTCTTTCTTAGCTCTTTGCTATAACAGTCCCCCAAATTGTGCCTCTCCTGGGAGGTGGGGTATGTCTGGGATATGTGATAGATTGGAACCTCATGAGCTCTAAGACAACATTTCTGGCTGGCTGGCACAAATTTGCCCCAAAATATAGTAGTAATGTCTCTGGGTTCCTATAAAAGGGGTAAAGTTATACCAGCCTGTTTTATGAGACTGTTGGGAGAGATAAATTGTTAAGAGAAAGTATAATGACAACAATATGTATGAATCAATCCCCTGAGACATAGGAGTTTAAATGCATCCCCAAATCAGGTAAATAACTGGTTACCCAGCTATGTAACCAAAGAAAGCAAATGTCCACTTGAATTAAGGATAATGAGAATAACATATGCATTAGACAAACACACCAATCAGGTAGGTGGAATTCGCTTTCCTGTATTTGAAAAGGTTAGCAGGAAATGTTAACTATGTAATTGAATATATTACAGCAGAAATGAGGGATGTAATATTATTATAATTGATCACAAAATATCTATAGGCAGAAATAAATAAGACTGCTCACCAGTGGCTTTTCAATCTGCCTCAGAAAGCTTTATGATAATTTGCTAGGAGAAAAACCTCTAGTCACTACTGATTGATAATGCATTTACAATATTTTTCTGAAATATTTTCCTGCTTTATGTCTGTTAAAGTAAATGTAGCTGATGACAATACATCTGAGAGAAAACTTGCGTGAGGCCAATCTCGAAGGAGCATTAACAACAATTCCATCCAGGTCTGGAGCCTCCAGGCATTGGAACTGTGTCCTAGTTACAAGAAAAGCTCTGCAAGTGTGGAATTCCAAAATTGTGTAACTGTTTTCTTCCCAAAAACATCTTTTTTTTTTTTTTTTTTTCTGATACGGGGTCTCACTCTGTTGCCCAGGCCGGAATGCAGTGGAATGATCTCAGCTCACTGCAGCCTCTGCCTCCTGGGTTCAAGATTTCTGGGTAATTTTTGTGTTTTTAGTATTTTTGCATTTCACTATGTTGGCCAGACTGGTGTCAAACTCTTGACCTCAAATGATCATCCTGCCTCGATCTCCCAAAGTGCTAGGATTACATGGGTGAGCCACCATGCCCGGCTGTAATACATCTTCTTTTAAATAAAACAATTTGAAAAGAGCTGTGTACAGTATTTCAAATATTCCTCCTTTGATCTCAGGTTTGGAAAATTAAATCAATATTCCATCCCTTTCTGGAGTACAGTGGCATGATTATAGCTCACTGTAACCTCGAACTCTCGGGCCCAAGTGATCTTCCTGTTTCAGCCTCCCAAGTAGCTAGGACTGCAGGTGTGTGCTACCTTGCTTGGCTAATTAAATTTTTTTTTTTTTTTTTTTTTTTTTTTTTGTAGAGATGTGGTCTCACTATGTTGCCCAGATTGGTCTTGAACTTCTGGACTCAAGTGATTCTCCTTCCTTGGCCTCCCGTAAGGGCTGAAATTGTGAGCCATCACACCCAGCCCCATTCACCTGTTGATGGACACTTAGGTTGATTCTGTATCTCAGCCCAACATTAAGAAACGATAAATACTTGAGGTGATAAATATGCTGATTACCCTGATTTGATCATTATATATTGTATACTTGTTTGAAAATATCACTCAGTACCACAAAAATATTTGCAGTTATTAGGTGTCATTTAAAAATAAAAAATATTCCTTTTCTTGTTGTGGAACTAGAATAATGTCCCAATTCACTTTATGGTTGGCAAATATATTTTTCCTTAGAAATAGGAAACCAAGGGGATGATATTCCTGCCTGTGATGCCCCAAAATATTTATACTTTGATTTAATTGAAACTATTTCCAGAGCAGTTTAATTCAGTCCATCATAGAGGGTGCTGATCAGGTGAGAATGGCTCTTTGGAGGCCTGGATGACAATCTTTCCAATTTCCCATGAGATAACTGATACAGCCAAGAAGTATGGGAAGGAAATTGTGGGCAGTATAGAAATCTAGCAAAAACATAGGAACCAGTATCATTTTGCAGGTTTTTTTTTTTTTTGGTACAGATCCATTTTTGTGCTATTGTAAAAGATGTTTTAAAATTTTAATTTGATTGTTTGTTGCTAGTATATAGGCATGCAATTGCTCTTTATACACTGATCTTGTATCCTGCAGCCTTGCTAAACTCATTTACTAGTTCCAGTGGCTTTTGGTAAATTTGGTAGGCTTTTCTTCATAGGTAAGTATATTATCTGCAGGCAAATGCTTACTGCCTTCTTTCCAATGTGAATGCCATGTATGTATGTATGTATGTATGTATACATATTTCCTTATAGTACTGGATGGAACTATCACTACAGTGCTGAATGAAGGGTTTTCATGGTGGAAATTCTTGTTCCTTATCTTTATTTGCATGTTAACTATAGATTTTTCATAGAAATCCATTATTAGACTGCAGAAATTCCCTTCCATTTTCAGTTAGCTGAGAGGTTTTTTTTTTTTAAGATTTTTTTTTTAAAATGGATGTTGGATTTTGTCAAATGCTTCTTTATGCCTCTTTTGGGATGATCATATGGTTTTCCTTTTTTAATTGGTTAATGTAGTTAATCATATTGATTTTTGAATGTTAAACCAATCTTATATTCCACACTTCTTAAGAGAATTCATACATCTATATTTATGAGGAATGTTGGTCTACAGCTTTCTTTTATTGTAAAGTTTTTGTCTGGTTTTGGAATCAGAGTAAAGCTGGCCTCATAGAATGAATTGGGAAGTATTTCTCTTTAAATTTTCTGAATTTGTGTAGAATGGTGTGTTAGTCGTTTTTGTATTACTCTAAAGGAATACCTGGGACTGGGTAATTTATAAAGAAAAGAGATTTAACTGACACACAGTTCTGCAGGCTATGCAGGAAGTGTGGTGCTGACATCTGCTCCTGGTGAGGCCTCAGGAAGCTTACGATCATGGCAGAAGGCAAAGGGGGAGCAGACATGTCACGTGGTGAGAGTGGGAGCAAGAGAGGGAAAGTGGGGAGGTGCCACAATCTTTTAAACCAATTAGATCCAATGTGAATTAACTGAGCAAGAACTTAGTCACGATCACTAGGACAGCACCAAGCTGTTCATGAAGGATCTGCCCCCGTGACCCAAACGCCTCCCATCAGGTCCCAACGTCAACACTGGCGATTATATTTTGACATAAGATTTTGAGGGGACAAACATCTAAACCATATCAAATTGGTATTATTTCTTCCTTATATTTGATAGAATTCCCCAATGAAGCGATTTGACCTGGAGTTACTGTATTTTATGAAAGTTTTAAAATTACAAATTTAATTTCTTTAATAGATTTATTAAATCTATTAAAGTATAAATAGTAGATTAAAATATATTTAATCTACTTTGGCTGATATTAATATAGCTGCTTTGGCTTTTTTTTTTTGATTAGTGTTAGCATGGTCTATCTTTACTCATCTTTTTAACTGCTAACCTATTAGTGTCTTGAATATAGATAAAGAACTATTTAAGTTATCTTCTTACACTTACATCAGCTTTGGTGGTCTGACTTCAACAAATTTGTCTATTTCATCTGAGGTGTCAAGATTATTGTCTTAAAGTTATCTCTCTTCTCTCCTCTCCTCCCCTCCCTTCCCCTCCCCTCCGAGACTTAGTCTTGCTCTGTCACCCAGGCTGGAGTACAGTGGTGCGATCTCAGCTCACTGCAACCTCTGCCTCCTGGGTTCAAGTGATTCTCGTGCCTCAGCTTCGAGAGTAGCTGGGATTACGGGAACCCTCCACCTTGCTTGACTAAATTTTGTATTTTCATTAGCCAGGCTGGTCTCAAACTCCTGACCTCAAGTGATCCGCCTGCCTCGGCCTCACAAAGTGCAGGGATTACAGGTGTGAGCCACTGCGCCCAGCGTATTTTTCCTTGTAATACATGCAGAATTCATAGTGATGTTCCCTCATTTTGATATTGGTAATTTGTGTCTTCATGCTCTTTTTTTCTGATCAGTCTGGATATAGGTTTACTAATCTCTAAAAAGTTTTTGGTTTCATAAATTTTCTTCATTATTTTTTGTTTTTATTTTTGTCTTTATTTTTATTTTCTGCTTACTGTGGGTTTAATTTTTTTCCCCTTCATTCCAAAGATAGAAGGGGTTGTTGATTTCAGAATATTTATCTTTCCCAATATATACATTATGAACTATATATCCTCCAAGTATTGCTTTTGCTGCATTTCACAAATGTTGATATGTTTTGCTTTCATTTTCATTTAGCTCCAAATAACTTTCTAAATTTGCTTTTGATTTCTTCTTTGACCAACAGTTTCTCCAGGAGTATGTTATTAAGTTTCCAAATATGCGGGGATTTTCCAGGTATATTTCATTATTGATTTCTATTGTTTTACTATTATCAGAGAACATACATCGTAAGATTCAAAACCTTTACATTTATTGAGAGTTGTTTTATGGCCCTGAAAATGGTTGATCTTTATACATGCTCTGTGCGCCCTCCAAAAGAATGTGAGAGATAATAAAATCTCTAACCAAAATTGTGGGTTTGCCTATTTCTCTTTGTATTTTTATCAGTTTTTGTCTCATGTATTTTGAAGATCTGTTACTTGGTACTTAAACCTTTGGAATTCTTACTCTTTGTGAGACATTGAACTTATTACTATAAAATGACTCTCTTTTATCTTTGTAATATTCTTTGCTTTGAAATCTACTTTGGCTGATATTAATATAGCTGCTTTGGCTTTTTTTTTTTTTTTTTGATTAGTGTTAGCATGGTCTATCTTTACTCATCTTTTTAACTGCTGACCTATTAGTGTCTTTATACTTAAAGTACATTTCTTGTATATAGCATACAGTTGGTCTTGTTTGTTTTTTATCCAATTGAATAATCTCTGCCTTTCAACCACGGTGCTTAGACTGTTTCCTATAATATGATTAGTAAATTGGTTGGTTTTAAAGTAATTATCTTGCTATTTATTTTGTACTTGTCCCTCAGTTTTCTTTTTTTGTCTTTTACTGCCTCCTTTTTGATTGAATATTTTTTTTTCCTTTCTTTTTTTATTTTTTTTTGAGATGGAGTTTCACTCTTATTGCCCAGGCTGGGGTGCAATGGTGTGATCTTGGCTCACCGCAACCTCCGCCTCCTGGGTTCAAGCGATTCTCCTACCTTAGCCTCTTGAGTAGCTGGGATTACAGACATGCGCCACCATGCCTGGGTAATTTTGTATTTTTAGTAGAGACAGGGTTTCACCATGTTGGTCTCAAACTCCCAACCTTAGGTGATCCATCTGCCTTGGCCTCCCAAAGTGCTGGGATTACAAGTGTTAGCCACTGCACCTGGCTGAATATTTTCTTTTCAATGAAATAAAAAGAATTCTGTTTTTTTCTCTTTTGTCCGCTTATTGGGTGTGTTGTATGTGTGTGTAAACACACACGCAAGGTGGTAAAGAAGTGAAGAAAGTGCCATCCCAAAATATGCCTAATTGTTATACAGATTATTTTGAGTTGAAAACATTGGAGAGATTTAGTTTCAGAAAGGGCGAGCTGACCTATCTTTCTGCATGCAGCAGGTGATAAGGATTCCTCTGGTGGAGTACCCTCTCCAAACCAGGGTGAGAAAGCCGTGATCACCAGTGACTTGGAATTGAAGTCTGCATTGAACCTCAATATTCATACTTAATGAAGGAACCCTTATCTTGCACCTGTTTTACACTCTCCCATGTATTTCCTAGTGTCTCCCCTGGAATATTTTACTGCCCTAGCCAGATTTTCCTGAGCCAGATTTTCACTGTCCTCTCATTTCTTTTGTTTTTTCAAATAGACCCTGTCTTTCTCTGTCATCCAAAGTGGAGTGCAGTGGTGTGATCATAGCTCAACGCAGCATCAAATTCCTGGAATGCTCCTATTTTAGTCTCCCAAGTAGCTGGGGCTATAGGCCTGTGCCACCATGCCAAGTTAGTTTTTAATTTTTTGACTTTAAAATTTTTTTAGAGACAGGATCTCACTATGTTGCCCAGGCTGGTCTTGACCTCCTGGCCTCAAGAGATCCTCTTGCCTTGGCCTCCCAAAGCACTATGATTACAGGTATGTGTCACTGTGCCCAACCTGTCCTATCATTTTATCTCAAATTTGTTTTTCTTTGATTAAAAAGTATAAAAGCATCTTGCTTTGGCCACTTCTTTAGACTTCACTCTCTTGTGAAGCTCCGAATGTACAAGTGAAATTAATAAAATTGTTATACTTTGTTTTGTTAATCTGTGTCAATTTGGTTTCTAAATCCAGCTGACAAGCCTATTAAGAGCTAAAAAGGGGGTTGGAGGTGAATCTCTGGCTCCTCTATAGTTGCATTGGGGTTTAGAGTTTAACACATCCAAGCCTAACTTAAGTAATATTGTGCCATTTCATGTAGGGTAAAAGACCCCTCAATAGTATACTTCCATATTGTTTTCCTCCCAGCCTTTGTGCTATTTGTATTTTGTTTTACCTTTTTATATACAGGCATACCTCCTTTTGTTAAGCTTCACAGATATTACATTTTTTTAGAAATTGAAAGTTTGTGACAACGCTGTTTTCAGGAAGTCTATTGGCACCGTTTTTTACAACAGCATGTGCTTGCTTCATGTCTGTATCACATTTTGGCGATTCTTGCGATATTACAAACTTTTTCATTTTTTTTTTATGGTGATCTCTGATCAGTAATCATTGATGTTACTATTGTAATTGTTTGAGGGCACCACAGCCATACCCATAGAATATGCAAACTTAATCAATAAGTGTGTGAGGCCGGGCGCGGTGGCTCATGCCTGTAATCCCAGCACTTTGGGAGGCCGAGGCAGGTGGATCATGAGGTCAGGAGTTCAAGACCAGCCTGGCCAAGATGGTGAAACCCCGTCTCTACTAAAAATACAAAAACTTAGCTGGGTGTGGTGGCGGGCGCCTGTAATCCCAGCTACTCCAGAGGCTGAGGCAGAGAATTGCTTAAACCTTGGATGAGCAGAGGTTGCAGTGAGCTGAGATCGCGCCACTGCACTCCAGCCTGGGTGACAGAGCAAGACTTCATCTCAATAAATAAATAAATAAATAAATAAATAGATAAGTGTGTGTGTGTGTGTGTGTGTGTGTGTGTGTGTTCTGACTGCTCCACCCACCAGCCATTCTCATTTTTCTCCCATTCCTTGGGCCTCCGCTTTCCCTGAGACAGAACAATATTGAAGTTAGACCTGTTAATAACCTTTCAGTGGCCTCTAAGTGTTCAAGTAAAGGGAATAGTCACCTGTCTCTCACTTTGAATCTACAAAAATATTAATGTCATTTTTCTGCTGGCTAACACAACATCCATTCTTTAGCCTATGTGTCAAGGAGTAATTTTAACTTTTGTCTTATTATTTAAGATATACATTTTGTAAGGCTGTAGCTGCCATGGATAGGGACAAGACCAACCATTAAAATTTTCTCCATATCAGCAACATGGAGATCCTCCAATGGATCTGGACAAACTCAATTGAAAACCTTCTGGACAAGAGTCCTCATTCTAGATGACATTAAGAACATTTGTGATTAGTGGAAGGAGGTCAAATATCAACATTCACAAGAGTTTGGAAAAAGTTTATTTCAACTTTCATGGATGACTTTGAGAGGTTTAAGACTTCACTAGAAGTAACTGCAGATGTGGTGGAAAGAGCAAGAGAACTAGAATTTGAAGTAGAGCCTGAAGATGGAATTGAATTACTGCAATCTCATGATAAAACTTCAACTAATGAGGAGTTTCTTTTTTGTGAGGAAAGAAAGTGGTTTCTTCAAATGGAATCTGTTCCTGGTGAAGTTGCTGAGAACATTGTTGAAATGGCAACAAGGGATTTAGAATATTACCAATATTTTGTTGATAAAGCAGTGGCAGAGTTTGACTCCAATTTTGAAAAATTATATTGTGGGAAAAATGCTATCAAATAGCATTGCATGCTAAATAGAAATCCTTTGTGAAAGGAATAGTCAACTGATGTGGCAAACTTCATTGTTATCTTATTTTAAGAAATTGCCACAACCACCTCAATCTTCAGCAACCACCGCCCTGATCAGTCTGCACCCATCAACGTCGAGGCAAGATCCTCCATCAATAAGATTATGGCTCACTGAAGGTTCAGATGATCATTAACATTTTTTAACAATATATTTTTTTTTTGAGACAGGATTTCACTCTGTCACCCATGCTGGAGTGCAGTGGAGTGATCATGGCTCACTGTAACCTCAACCTTCTGGGTTCAAGCAATCCTTCTGCCTCAGCCCCCCAAGTAACTAGGACTACAGGTACCTGCCACCATACCTAATTTTTTACTTTTATAGATATGGGATCCCACTATGTTTTCCAGCCTGGTTTCAAACTCTTGGCCTGAAGCAATGCTCCCACCTTGGCCTCCCAAAGTGTTGGGATTACAGGTGTAAGTCACTGTACCTGGCCAATACATTTTAAAATTAAAGTATATTCATAGTTTTTCAGACATAATGCTATTGCACACTTAGTAGACCATAGTATATTATAAACAACTTTTACAGGCACTGGGTGATATGGTTTGGCTCTGTGTTCCCACCCAAATCTCATCTTGAATTGTAGCTCCCATAATTCCCATGTGTTGTGGGAAGGACTTGGTGGGAGGCAATTGAATCATGAGATTGAGTCTTTCCCATGCTGTTCCTGGGACAGTGAATGAGTCTCACGAGATCCCATGGTTTTATAAAGGGGAGTTCCCCTACACAAGCTTTCTTTTGCCTGCCGCAATCTAGATGTCCCTTTGCTCTTCATTCATCTTCTGCCATAATTGTGAGGCCTCCCCAGCCATGTAGATCTGTGCGTCCACTAACCTTGTTTTCTTTATAAATTACCCAGTCTCGGGTATGTCTTTATTAGCAGCATGAGAACAGACTAATACACTGGGAAACCAAAAAATTTGTGTGACAGTTTATTGTGATATTCACTTTTTGCAGTGGTTTAGAACTGAACCTGCAATGTCTCTGAAATATGTTTGTATATAAACCCTATTACATTATTAATTTTTCTGTCAACCTAAATAGTGAAAAGGGTCAGAGTTTAATTTAAAGAGGGTTTATTCAAGTGCAGAAATTTGAGGACGAGTCACCTGGGAAGCACAGATTCCAAAGAAGTCAGCGTTCCGAAATGTTGAAGTTTGGGATCATTTATATAGACAAAACTTACGGAAGCCTAACAGAACTTCCCTATCTTTCTGTGTAAGGCTGAATGCATAGTAACAATGATATTAGTCAGGGTGGTCTTTTTCTTTGGGGAAAGGCATATTTAACTTCCACACTAAAGATGTAATAGTCATCAAGTCTTGGGTGCCATTTGGTTAGTTAAGTGCGGGACAATAAAGGAGGCAGTTAATCTTGAACACAGATCAGTGATTGGAAGGGGAGAAGTTCTGGTTTCTGGTTTCTCCTAGTCATGTATTTAACAAGAACAATGAAGAAGAGAGTTAATCCACAACTAAGAAGCAGAAGTTGCAGACATGCTACAAGACTCAGTCTCCAGGGCTTAACTTCCCTCTTGGCATAATAAATTTAGAAGGTCCTGAAGTTTTTTTTTTTTTTTTTGAGACGGAGTCTTGCTCTGTCGCCAGACTGGAGTGCAGTGGCGTGATCCCAGCTCACTGCAACCTCTGACTCCCTGGTTCACTGCAACCTCTGACTCCCCGGTTCAAGTGATTCTCCTGCCTCAGCCTCCCGAGTAGCTAGGATTACAGGCATACGCCACCACGTCCAGCTAATTCTTGTATGTTTAGTAGAGCCGGGATTTCACCATGTTGGCCAGGAAGGTCTCCATCTCCTGACCTTGTGATCCGCCCACCTCGGCCTCCCAAAATGCTGGGATTACAGGCGTGAGCCACCGTGCCCGGCCTCTTTTACATTTCTTAAACTTCCAATGATATGTTTAAAACATTAAAAAATTGTCTCTATTTACCCACATATTTACCATGTGTGCTATTCTTCATTCCTTGTTTAGCTCAAGACATGTCTGGTATAATTTTCATCTCATGTGAAGGACTTTCTTTAATATTCCTTGCAGCACAGGTCTGCTGGTGCCGAATTCTTCCAGGTTGTGTCGTTTTGTTTTTTGTTTTTTGACTGAAAAAGCCTTATTTTAACTAATTTTTAAAACGTATTTTCAGTGCATGTACAATTTTACATTGGCAGTTAATTTCTTTTAATTACTTTAAAGATTTTATTGACTTTGGTTTTGTACCTTTTTTTAAAAATGAGAAATTTGCTGTCCTTATTTTTTGTTATCTATATTGCAGAGGAGGAAAAATGGCTTCTGTCTTCCCTGCCTGGGTTCTTTGGCTGGGTTATGAATTAAATTGACACAAAACAGATGAAGATGAGATAAACCGTTTTAATTATGTACGTACGCATGGAGTCCAACAAAATGTGAGACTCAAAAAAGGGCCAGATGTTTGAACCTTATATAGCATCCTGAGCTCCAGAAAGGAATAGAGGCTTGAGACTTCTAGTGCAGTGCTGGGATGGAGATGAGTTATGACAGCGTGAAGGGAGAAATTGCATGGTAAATAAAGGTTGCCTCATTATGCAGATAAAACTCAGTAAAAGTTTTTTCTGAACAGCTCTGTCATTGGTACAGATAACTTTACTAATGGAAATGTCCTTTATAAATGTAAATTTCCTTCACAAAAGGGGAGTTTTATGCTTTATTTTAGAAAGTTGAGGGGAGAGGTGAAGAATTTTTCCTGTATTGGCTGGTTCTCAGTTTCATTTAACTCGAAGTAATCAACATGCCTCGGTGGCATATTCTGGTCTCCTGGCATATTTTGGGGTGGTGTGGCCTGAGCCCCAGTGGTATGCAATGTTTCCTTTTTTCCTCTGGCTTATTTTAAGATTTTCTCTTAATCACCAATTTTAAGTAATTTAATTATAAACGTGCATTGTTTTACATTTATTATTTTCTGGTGCTTGGTTTCTAATAATCTTATTGTATTGTGGGCTTATAGTTTTCATCAAATTCCAAAAAGTTTTTGCATATTGCTTATTCAAATGTTTTTTTCCCATCTTTCCCCTGTTTCCATTCTTTTGAGAACTCCCAGGGCGTATATATATATATTAAGCTACTTGAATCTGTTCCATAGCTTACTGGTACTTTATTTCTTTTTAAATCTTTTTTCCCCCTCTGTGATTAATTTTTTGTTGGTTTCTATTTCAATGGCTTCAATTTCATTATCTGTTCTCCTGAGATATCAAATCTGCTTTTATTCTTACTCAGTTTTTCATCTCAGACATTGTATTGTTCATTCTTCGATATTCAGTTTGGGAGCTTTTAATATCTTCTCTGAGTACCAGCAGTTTCTTTCCTGGAGCTCAGGCTAAGGAGTTAATATTTGTGTATATGCCACAGGATAGGCTCCAGGGAGAGACAAGCAAGACAGTCTTGACAAGTGACAGAGGGCCAGGAACAGGACAGGACATGTTCCCACCAGCCAGAGTGGAACACCTCATGATTCTTGGAGCATTAGGTAGAGTACTCAAACATTTGCTACCTCAGTAGCGTGACACAATTATCCATAGATTAAATGCTGCTGTGGTCTTATCTTTAGAAAGCTGAAAAGCAAGACCCAAAAGGATCACACTGTTGCCAAGTGACTTAGCTGCATCCAAGAACAAAACCCAGAGATATTTTTAGGAGGCAGAAATATCCAGTACCTAATTAAAGTAAACTTCAGGCCAGGTGTGGTGGCTCACACCTGTAAACCCAACATTTTGGGAGGCCAAGGCAGGCAGATCGCTTGAGCCCAGGAGTTTGAGACCAGCCTGGGCAACATGGAAAAACCTCCTCTCTACAAAAAATACATGGTGACAGTAGTCCCAGCTACTTGGGAGGCTAAGGCAGGAGGATTATTTGAGCCCGGCATGCAGCGGTTGCTGTGAGCGGAGATTGCACCATTACACTCCAGCCTGTGTGACAGAAATGTCTCCTCAATAATAAAAAGAAAAAGAAAGTAAACTTTACAGTATTTGACATCTAGTTAAAAATTACTAGGCATGCAAAGAAGCAGGAAAATGCAGCCTATAATAGGAAACATAATCAATGGAAGGAGTCCTAGAAATGACACAGATGATACATTTGTAGGAAAAAAAGACCCCGTACACTAACAGTATCATCATCTATTTTACATATGTTAAGAATTAAGCCCATAAAAAAACTTTATAGCTCCTATAACAGTTACATCAGCAAAAAGATCTTTCTCAAAATTAAAAATTACCGAACTATATTTGCAACCTTGTATTTGTCAAGAGCAATTGACACTGCTTTCAATTACATTGATTTAAAATGAAGTTGATATCTTAATAAATGAATTTGCCAAAGAGCAAGCCAAAAATATGTTTTTTTCCCCCTTCTTTTATTTCTGGTTCAGGGGTACGTGTACAGGTTTGTTACATGGGTAAATTGCATGTCACTTAGACTTGGCGTATGAATGATCCTGTCACCAAGGTAGTGAGCATAGTACCCGATAGGTAACCTTTCATCCCATGGCCCCTTCCCATCCTCCTCCCTCAAGCAGTCCCAAGTGTCTATTCTTCCCATCTTTGTGTCCATGTGTATTCAGTGTTTAGCTTCCACTTATAAGTGAGAACATGCAGTATTTAGTTTTCTGTGCTGCCTTAGTTTGCTTAGGATAATGGCCTCCAGCTTCATCCATGTTGCTGCAAAGGACATGACTTCATTCTTTTTATTAACTATGTAGTATTCCATGGTGTATATGCACCACATTTTCTTTATCCAGTGCACCATTGATGGACATCTTGGTTGATTTCACATCTTTGCTATTGTGAATAGGGCTGTGATGAACTTACGAGTGCATGTGTCTTTTTGGTAGAATGATTTATTTTCCTTTGGGTATGTACTCAATGGGATTGCTGGGTCGAATGGTAGTTCTGTTTTACATTCTTTGAGAAATCTCCACACTGCTTTTCACAGTGGCTGAACAAAGTAACCCTTCTGCCAGCAGTGTATGAGTTCCCCCTTTTCTCTGCAACCTCACCAGCATTTGTTGTTGTCTGACTTTTTTTTTTTTTGAGACAGAATCTTGCTCTATTGCCCAGGCTGGAGTGCAGTGGTGTGATCTCAGCTCACTGCAACCTCCACCTCCCAGGTTCATGCCATTCTTCTGCCTCAGCCTTCTGAGTAGCTGGGACTACAGGCGCCCGCCACCATGCCCTGCTAAGTTTTTTGTATTTTTAGTAGAGATGGCGTTTCACCGTGTTAGCCAGGATGGTCTCGATTTCCTGACCTCGTGATCCACCTGCCTCGGCTCCCAAGGTGCTGGGATTAGGGGCGTGAGCCACCACGCTCGTCCTGACTTTTTAATAATAGCCATTCTGCCTGGTGTCAGATGGTGTCTCGTGGTTTTGATTTGCATTTTTCTAATGATTAGTGATAATGAGCACGTTTTCGTATATTTGTTGGCTGTATGCATGTCTTCTTTTGATAAGTGTTTGTTCATGTCCTTTGCCCATTTTTTATGGGGTTGTTTTTTGCTTGCTGATTTGTTTAAGTTCCTTATAGAGTCTGGATATTACCTTTGTCAGAGGCATAGTTTGTGAATATTTTCTCTCATTCTGTACATTGTTTAATCTGTTGATAGTTTCTCTTGCTGTACAGAAGCTCTTTAATTTAATTGTTCCCACTTGCCAATTTTCGATTTTGTTGCAATTGCTTTTGGGGACTTAGTAATAAATTCTTTGCCAAAGCCAATATCAGGAATGCTATTTCCTAGGTTTTCTTCTAGAGATTTTATCTTTATGTTTTAGGTCTTACATTTAAGTCTTTAATCCACCTTGAGTTAATTTTTGTATATGGTAAAGGGAAGGGATCCAGTTTTAAGGGGTCCAGCATGGTTGTGGGTGTGTGGCTTTATTTCTAGTTCTCTATCCTGTTTAGTTGACCTGTGTCTGTTTATGTAATAGTACCATGATGCTTTGGTTACTATAGCCTTGTAGTATAGTTTGTAGTTGGGAAGTGTGATGCCTTCAGCTTTGTTCTGTTTGCTTAGGATTGCTTTGGTGATTCAGGCTCTTTTTTAGTTCCATATGAATTTTAAATAGTTTTAATTTTTTTTCAATTCTGTGAAAAATGATGTTGGTAGTTTGATAGGAATAGCAGTAAATCTGTAAATTGCTTTGGGCAATATGGCCATTTTAAAATATTGATTCTTCCTATTTGTGATCACGGAATGTTTTTTTACTTGTGTTGTCTGATTTCTTTCAGCAGTGTTTTTGTAATTCTCATTGTAGAAATCTTTTATCTCCTTAGGTAAGCTATATTCCTAGGTGTTTTATTATTTTTGTGGCTATTGTGAATAAGATGGCATTTTTGATTTGGCTCTGAACTTAGATGTTATTGGTGTATAGAAATGCTACTATTCATTGTATATGAATTTTGTGTCCTGAACCTTTACTGAAGTTGTTTATCAGTTCTAGAAGCCTTCTGGCAGAGTCTTTGGGGGCAGTCTAGGTATAGAATCATATTGTCTGTGAAGAGAGATAGTTTGACTTCCCCTCTTCCTATTTGGATGCCTTTTGTTTCTTTTTCTTGCCTGACTGCTCTGGCTAGGATTTCCAGTACTATGGTTGAATAGGAGTGGTGAGAGTGGGCATCTTTGTCTTGTCCAGTTCTCAAGGTGAGTGCTTCCTGCTTTTGCCTATTCGGTATGATGTTGGCTGTGGGTTTGTCATAAGTGGCTCTTATTATTTTGAGGTATAGATTTTTTATGCGTCGTTTGTTGAGGGTTTTTATCATGAAGGGATGTTGCATTTTATCGAAGGCCTTTTCTGTGTCTATTGAGATGCTCATGTGATTTTTGTTGTTAATTCTGTTTATGTGGTGAATCGTATTTATTGATACGCATACGTGGAACCAACCTTCCATCCCAGGAATAAAGCCTACTTGATTGTGGTGAACTCGCTTTTTGATATCCTGCTGGAAATGATTTGCTAGTATTTTGTTGCAGAAAAATTTTATCAATCAAGACATTACTTAATAAATTGTTATTTATATTGCTTCATATAAAAATTGGACACCAAAAATATTTTTGGGAATGTATAAGTTTGAGTTGTTACTCATTTATCACTTTTAACTCTACTATGTTTTATTAGTAATATAGTACTTTAAGAAAAAGCTTTGTATTTCCATAACAGTAAGCAGCCTTTCCCTCTCCTGTTTTCTGAGTGTGGGATCCCACATAGTTATTTTATACTGGGATGTACAAATTACATAGAAGGCCCTGCCAAGAAGGAAAAGCAACTCTAAAGCTATCTCAGGCTGTTTCAAAGATTCTCCTGTAGTAAAAGACCACCACTAAATCACAAAAGATTCTTGTTCCGTTCATTTTTCTCAAGCTCTTGGGGTCATCAGTTTAATTGTGAATGCAGATGGTTAATAAGTCAGCTGTGCCGAGGGCTGCAAATATCTATTGTAAAGATACTTTTCAGTCTAGAGTAAAATGGTAGGAAAATGTAATCCTTAAAGAGTTGAACAGGTAACATAACCATGTGATGCTGAGTGTAAGACAATATAGAGAGGTAGGAACTCTGGCAACCTGGAGGAACTTATTATGACCAAAGGCATATGAACTTAAAATACAACAGCACAATGCAACAGAACCAGGGCAAATTTAAAACTTCTGCAAGCCCTACTCAGCCTGTTTACTGGCAGTTGCAACTCGCATAAAGAGCTAACTATGAAGGGATGACTCTTAGGTAGAAAAAGATTTAAAATTGTCCCTGGACTGATTCCATAAACTATCACTGTTGTGAGAATCTCTATAAATCTATTAGTATCCATCATTCAATAAAGAGCTAGTGCAATGAATGGCATATGGCAGGTGCACAATGGTGCGGTTGTATATTATTATCATCATCATTACTGTTCCTGTTTACAACCAGTTTAGTAGTGGTGGTGATAGAAGTCACAGCAGATGAATACTATGACTTGCAAATTGGGGTTGCGGAGTAAGAAGTGTAAGTATGGGGGCTAGCGGCCCCGCCTTTCTTTTGGAGACAAAGTCTTGCTCTGTTTCCTAGGCTGGAGTGTAGTGGTGTGATTTTGGCTCACTGCCAACCTCTGCTTCCCAGGTTCAAGCAATTCTCATGTCTCAGCCTCCAGGGGAGCTGGGACTATAGGCACATGCCACCACATCTGGCTAATTTTTTGCATTTTAGTAGAGGCAGGGTTTCACCACATTGCTGAGGCTGATCTACAACTCCTGAGCTCAGGGAATCCCCCGACTTCAGCCTCTTAAAGTTCGAGGATTATAGGCATAAGCCACCGCGCCCAGCCTCCTTTGAAGCTGGTTAGGTGATCTTGGAGAAGGGAGAGTGCTCTGGAATTGCTAAGTGAGTGCACCTAGAGGACCACGTATTTGTGAAAGTTGTGTCCTCATTGTCCTATCACTCAGCCTTTACTGAGTGAGAGTCTGCCATTGACTTTGGGTGCTTCTGACAATTGATTCTGCCATTAAAACTGGAGATCATTTTGCTCCATTTCTACTTATCACTTGCTTAAGGAGGGACACCCATCCATGTCATAAAACTTTGGGTGAACTCCCCTTCCCTAATTATCCTCTGCGGATACATTCCTCAAGGCTGTAGGATGTGCACAAACCCAAGTCTAGTGCTAAGTAGAGGGCCTGGATACTTGGCAGGGTAATGGTGGGGAAGCCAGTATATGTGTGTCAAGAGGATGTGAGGGGGAAGAACGGAGCAGTGCAAGATGCTTGAACTGAGGTGATGGTTGAGATACCCTATCATGTATTAGGATATGCATCTGCTTTTGTTGAAACTAAATTTAATGATGACTTTTCTAATTCACCTCCAGAGTAGTGTTTTCTAAAAGTTTTTTGTTCAAACATCTGTCAAAAAAAGCTTTTGAACAGGTGTCCTCATAAACATATTTATTACCCTATGTTATTTAGAGAAACTAATTATTAAAATAATATGTAAATTTAAAAGCACTTAAAATAAGTTTTAAAAGAATAAGATATAAATAAATGTATGCAGAAGCCCTAGTATTTGTGTACCACCTGAGATGTGCACACTTCACTTTGGAGACAACAGCCCTAGAGGAAGGGCTCAAGAGAAGTGAGCCTTCCATTTTACCGTGAATCCAGGAAGAAACCTTTCAAACTCCCCAGTAGGCCTCACAGCCAAGGTCTCCACTTACCATGCAGGATAGAGATTATGATACCATTGAAATGCAGCAGACAATCCAAGAGCATTTCTAGGGAGCTCTAAATTATGAAACAAATCATATTCAAGTTTGTTTCCAGATATCTCAATCACCTTTGAAGGAAAGACTTTGTTCATAGAATGTTCACTAAAATCTTCATCAAAAATTTATATTGACTTTCAGGTTCATCTTGGAGAAAGAACTTGTTGGTGACAGTGAACTATTAGGATTTTTATTATATAAAGGCCATTACAACAAGGGAAATAATAAAAAGGAATATTAAAACACCAATAGGCACACTACTATATCTTATATTCTGTTTTTCTTTTGTATATGTTTTCATCCAATTTTCACTTATGTACATGTTTGTTTTATGATTTCAATCAGAGTATAAATGTTACCTTGTTTTCTGATCCTTTTTTTTACAAAAACATTTATGAGATGATAAAGGCATATTCCAGTAGTAACATGGAAATGTTTAGTGGCTGCATTATATCCTATCGAATATTAGTATTCAGTTTAGCTTTTCACCAATTTTACATACCATTTGCAAATTCTTCTATAATGTATAATGTTGCAAAGAACAATTTATGCATTTAACAGGTATAAATTTAATTACCTTAGAATAATAACCAATAATGATAGCTATCACATATTGAGTATTTACTGTGAAGTATGTGAAGTTCTATGGAGTGGAATTCCAGGGCAAAAATATATGAACGTTATTATTTTTAATAACTTGTTAAATTTCTAGAGGCAGTGTAAATCGACTCTACAGCTGGGAAGTAATGCGAGAGTTTACCACTTTCTCCACTACTTTGATAGCTTTGGGAATTATTAATATATCAGGTAAAATATTTTATAACTTTAATGGTTGATTCCAGAATTCCTCTTAAGGAGGTTATAGACTTTTTAAGGAAAATACCTTGACCAGCCAATTTGGGGTGAACACAGACATTCTGAATACACAGATTGGCAAAAGCCAAGATGAAAAGCTACTGTGAATTTGAAATGTAGAAGAACTTGGTAGTGAAGCACAAGAAGAAAGAGAAAAGGGAGTGAGCAGAGAGTTAAACATAACATGGTAGAAGACTGAAATTCTAGTTCTGCAAATGGCCGAGTGACTTTCACAGCAGAAATATCTCAACTTGCATTTTCAGGTTGTTTGTGTTGTGGCCGTGCAAATTCCCTGACATCCCACATTTGCAGTCAAATCTTTTTCATATATAGATATCCAGGGGACTGATTTCTTTGCAGGAAATTAAGTCAAACAGTTCCACATCTAGGTCAATGTAGTGTGAAATTAAACAGGATGCATGAAAAGGATGGTGAGATGTTCCCTAAACAAATTCAAAAATGTTAGGAGCTTAAACCAGAGGTGACAACCAGGAGAAGGTAAATTTCTAGGAAATTCTCTGAAGATTTTAAGTATGTTTTCCTTCTAAATGATATATTTATTTTCTCCTACATCTTATAGCGACTAGTAAAATAAAGATATACAGTGAGTACCTAATAAATGCTTCTTTATTGAGTCACTCAATATTGACAGAAATTTGTTAGCACATATTATGAATCAGTCAAGTTACATAATTGACAAAGCATCCTTTTATTATTTATTAACAAACAAAACCACTAACACTTGAGGGGTAGTCTCCAGGCAATCAGGAAGAGCAGATGGAGTCATTTAACTCTTTTAGATTGCTGGATTGCTGACAGGTGCATGTGGAGTTAGAGCAGTCACCTCCATCTGGCACAGACATGGGTGGTTACTGAGATATTTACCACGGTAAGACAATGTTAAACAGATACTACTGAAAAGATACAGAATTTTCAATGGCAAAAGTAGATTTTTGCCCACTCATGGACTTTACTTAAAAGGCAAACATTGACTGGCAATTAATAAAAATAATGAGACTATTTTTAGGTAATGACCAGTGTTAAAACATTAGTCGGGGATATAAAGTTCTGCATTTAGTAGCAGCAAAATGAACCTACTTTTTTGTATTCATTTGGTGCCCTCAGTGCTATGCAGTATTTCAAGAGGCAATATGAGGGCACTGCTAATGCAGTGACACAGAAAATGCTTTCATATTCCCGGAATTAATTCCTCAGGCTTTACAGTCTCTAATTCTTTACTGTAAATTTGACAGAAAATTCCTATAGCAAGTTTAATCACCTTTACCTTTCTAAATAGTGAGCTGCCTCCATTTTATTTGCTATACCCTCTTTAACTATTACAATTATGTAAAACATGGAAATAATGTCTTATAAAAATGAGAAACATTAATGATCTCTTTCATCATGCAGAGCAATTTGTATCCCTGAATGTATTCAGGAAACGTCATTTAAGGAGACCCCCCATGGTTTTGAATTGCACAAATGTGTATGTTGAAAGGCCACATGTTCTGATATAGCATTAAGAAGAATGACATTTATTAATCTTTACTGCCAGAGCTGTGGAATAGATGACTTAGGCAAGTGCAAGTTTTTAAGCACCGAAAGATTTTTTTTTTTTCCATATGTTCAAGACATCTGTTTTAAAAGTGGGTCTATAGAGGTTGTCTAAAAAAGTGGTTGTGTCCTGTTTGAGATATTGGAATTGAAGGTATTCCGTTGAATAAAGCATCACACACAGCAAATGATACTCCCTTTTACCCAATTTTTAGACAAAGTGGCAATGCAGTACTTAAAATGAACCAGTGAATTTTATACTTTAGGGATTTTTTTTTTAGTAGGAACTCTCCTAGTTCCAAGAGTTCTTTGTTAAGAACAAAAATGAAATCTGTATGTTTTCAGAAGTGTTAGTATGTCTAGTCAAAATTTAGCAGTTGGGTTATATAAAGAGTATTTTCTGGTCAGGTGCAGTGGCCTATACTTGTAATCCCAGTACTTTGGGAAGCTGAGGCGGGTGGATCATTTGAGGCCAGGAGTTTGAGACCAGCCTGGCCAACATAGTGAAACCCTGTCTCTACTAAAAATACAAAAAAAATTTTTTTGCTGGAAGCTACTCAAGTGGCTGAGACACAAGAATTGCTTGAACTCAGGAGATGGAGGTTGCAGTGAGCTGAGATCACTCCACTGCACTCCAACCTGGGCAACAGAGTGAGATTCTGTCTCAAATAAATAAATAAATAAATAAATAAATAAAAGTATTTTCTTTGAAGGAATACCCAAATACATATTTGAAAAGGGTATGCATAGAAAAGAGTAGTTTCTTTGGTAGGGTAAAATGTTTATCTTCTTTGAGTGAGAAGAATACAAGTAAACTAGGAGACTGAATTTTAGGGCAACGTAAAATTCTGGTCTGACTTTGCTTTGTCATCTTGGGCTAGATACTTACCTCTCTGGGAGGAGTTTTCTATCAGAGATGGGTGAGTCAGAGTGGGACTAAATAAGCAACAGGATTATTTCTATACTTTCATTATGCTTTTCCACTTTTCCCGGATCTCATTGTTTCTTTTGTGGAGTCATCTGTCAATTTGTTAGTCTTCTTGCTTCTTTGAATAAAACATTGTCTTCTTTCTCCTTGTCTGCTTATAATTTTTTTTTTGTCTTCAATTTCCAGGAATTTTACCATGATGTGCTAAGGTGTTCTTTCATTTGTATTCATCCTATTTGAGGTTCGTAACATATCCAAAATCTGTGTCTTGGTTTCTTTTATCAGTTTTGGAAAACCATTTTCTTAAATGTTTCATTTGCTCCATTTTCTCTCTCCTTTCCTTTTGGGGCTTCAACTGTACATATGTATATCATATGTCTCTTATGCTTATTTATGCATTTTCTATCTGTTTCTCTATGCATCAGTCTATATATTTTTACAAACTTATAGTCCATGAATCTTCTCATCAGCTGTATTTAATTTGCTATTAGACCCATCAGTTGTGTTCTTGATTTTGCTTATATATTTTTAGTTCTAAAATTCATATTTTTTATAATTTCTATTTCTCTGCTGAAATTCTTCAATTTGCCATCTAACTTCTTGAGGGTATTAATCACAATTTAAAAAAATTCATGTCTAATTACTCTAATGAGGTTTTGGTAGATCTATTACTATTATATATTATTCTCTTGATTTTTGGTCAAGTGTTCTTGTATCCTGGTAATTTTGGATTTAATGCTAGATGTCATATATGAGAAATTGGATTCTGAATGATTTTAATCTTTTTTCAAAAAGGATTGGCTTGTGTTTTGATGTAGACAGTTAGCATAGTGGAATGTCACCTTAATGTAGCCAGGAACTGAGATGATTCAAAGTTAGATTTTGGTATTTTTGATGGCTGATCTAACATTGTTTGTGATTCATCATATTTATAAGGATTCCCAATTGTCTTTCAGGAGTCTTAGCTGAACGTCTTGGTTATTTATCAAGATTCCTTTTCCTTGGTGTCTTAGTCTATTTTATGGTGATATAAAAGAGTACCACAGACTGAACAATTTATAAAGAACAGAAATGTATTCTCTAACAGGTCTGGGGTCTGGGAAGTCCAAAACCTAAGTGCTCGCAGGTTGGGGCCTAGTCTATCTGCTTCTAAGATGGCATCTTGAATGCTGAGTTCTTGAGATGAGAAACATTGTGTCCTCACATGGCAGAAAAACAGGAGTAGGAGCGAGAGAGTCCACTTCCATGAGCCTTTTCTATAGCAACATGAATCTATTCATGAGGGAGGAGCCCTCATGACTTAAACACCTTCCATTAGGCACAACCTCTCCATGCTATTGCTTTGGGACACACATTCAAACCACAGAACTTGGTATATCCTGAATTCCAATTTATGTCCTCCTCAGCCTCTTAAGATGGTTGGAAGTTCTGTTTGGTCTCTCATCCTTCCAGACACAGGCTTCTGCTCAACTTTTCAGTCCTTAAGATACCACTGGTAAATTGGCAGAGGCTTAAGGGTAAAACACACTGAAAGTTGATCTCATTTCTCTGTACCCCTTTTCTCTGTCAAATCTTAGATTTTTAAAAAATCTGTTTTTGAAACTCTTTGATGCCTTCAAGCATTTATATTTTAAAAATGTCTTTCTAATTTTCTATTTTTTTTTCCTGTGGGAAGATTTGTCTGGCAAAACCAAAAACAAAACCAAAAAACCTAGTCTTGTGTCCTGACATGAAGCAGAAAATCTCTATTGAGTGTTAAACTCTAAAGTTCTACATTTTTTGTGATTTTGTTTAAAGAGGGTGGATTATCATTTCTTAGTAGTTAATCTGTAGAGCGCATATGGCAATAAATAGCTAGGGGTTTAGATACTACACTTGTTAAATATATTTCTGTCACCTGTTCTGACCAATGAAGTTTAAAAGCCAAAGTTATAGAATGACTGTCAGAATGACTTTTCCTACAGGACTTCATAGCATGTCTTCTTTGATGTCTTGACATAAATCAGGATGACATTTCTGTGGTTCTTTAATGAAAACAGGGTTTTCCCATTCTTCATTCCAATGAGAAAAATCTTGAACCAGAATAACCATTTAGAAGCTATTGATCTGAACCCGCAAGGAAACTCTGCTTTTCCAAAGTCTTTTGGGATATATCCAGGCCAAATCATAGGTATCTCCATAAATAATTAGATATACAATATTACCACAGCTGTGCAATACCAGATGGTTTTGCTTTTTTAGGCTTAAAGGAACTTCCTTCCTTTGCAGTTAAAAAAATCAACTATGTCAGAGCCTATACGACCATCCTTCTTAAATGGGACAAAGAAGGTCTGAGAGATTTGGATTTGAACTCCATGATAGTCTGACTTTTAGTGGAAGAGAACTCAATTACATTTGTCACATGTTGGCATCAAAAGATTTTGCCGCCAGTGTAGCGAATGTTTTATCTTTCAACTGAATTATTTAATTTGCAATAATGACACACTAAAAGACAGGTGGAGGTAGTGAAGCTGCATGCCCCACTGACCACTGATTTCAGCTCTTAGCCAAGGTTGTCCCTGCAGATTTGCTGAACAGTGCATACTTGGGTCTCTGTTCAGCCCCCAGGCTCATGTTTGTCTTGGCTCCCTTCTTTGTACTGCTTTTCAGATTTCTCTATTGTAGGTTCATCTGAGGCCAAATAACTGATGTCAACTTTGTTTTTGCCACAACTTAGTCAGAGATAACATAATAGGGGCATTCTTTTCAATAATATTAAGAGGCAAAGTGACCTATTAAATAAAGCTACTTTGGACTTTGGGGAAATAATTTCTTCCTTTATGAGGAAGAAGGCAAGACCCTTTTCATCTTTGATCATTGGTTAGCTAAAGGTTTTGGAAGGATTAGGACTAAATATAAAAGCAAAAATTATCTTTGTTTTTTGTCAACATATAAAAACATGTCTTTTAAATTGGTATGCTTGTTTTTACTTTTGCTTTTATTATTTTGAAAAGTATTAGCATTGGAAACAATATATTTTATTGGTGTTATTATTGTGTCTAGCTTATAAATCTAAAGCTTTGTTCTTATAAAAATGATGCTTGCCTTATTCAAATATTTTTCAATGCATTTTTCTACATATAGACATTTTATATAATATCCTGTAAATAAGGTTCTATTATGCTATTGTCTGGTGCTTTTATTCACCAAGAACTTATGATACCATTCCAGGTAAATAATTATAGATCATTATCATCAAGACATGCAAGATGAAGCATGGATGTCTGTCATGATTTAATAATGAATTATTTGGCAAGTGTAGAGGTTGCTATGATATGTGTTGTGGGTGGAATTGTGTCCCCCAAAATGATGTCTTGAAGTCTTAACTTCTGGTACTGTGAATGTGACTTTATTTGGAAATAGGGTCTTTGCAGATGCAATCAAGTTGGGTTGAGATCATACTAGATTAGGGTGAGCCCGAAATCCACTGACTGATTTTCCTCTAACGAGAGAGATTTGGAGATACAGATTCCCAGGGAGGAGTGCCATGTGACTACAGGGGCAGAGACTGGAGCAATACAGCTGCAAGCTGAGGAATGTCAAGAATTGCCAGCAACCAGCGGAAGCTAGGAAGAAAAAGGAAGACTCCTCTCTGGGGCCCTCAGAAGGAACATGATGGCCAATACCTTAATTCTGGACATCTGGCTTCCAGGACTGTGGGAGAATACATTTGTGTTGTTTCAGCCACCCAGTCTGTAGTAATTTGTTACAGGAACTGTCTAAGAAACTAATATAATATGTTATGCTGAATTATTTTATTTTATATTATATATTTCTCTACAGCTAGCAATTAGTTATTATTAGTGTCATGTGTCTCATATATTATGGGTTGACATTTCAATTCTAATTAAAGAAGCAACTATTATGACGTGTAAGTGGAATGTGGGATTTAGGAACTATGACATTATACATCTCTGATAAGTTTTCAAGCAAACTTCATCCAATTTTAGTCTCCTCAATGAAAAAGGAACATGAAAAATGTAGAGATTCATTAATTGAGACCAACAAAAAGGTTAACAGCCTGAAAAATAAGGGTGTTAGTCGCAGACTTAGAGAGCTGAATGAGACATTAGTGACCATCCACCTTGGGGCTGGCATACTGCCAGCATATACCCTGCCCCTCCATTGCAGAAACCATCCAAACAGGGTGCTGCTCAGCCCTGGCCCAGACCCAGCCTCATAGTCCTCCTCTGCACAGTGCATCAGGCAGTTGGAACCATCTGATCAGAGGTGGGCCAAAAGAAAGCCTATTAGCTATTTTGGTCCAGTTAAGTCTTTTCACTTACAGATGAAAACACTGAAGCCCAAGAAGAGAAAGGGAGCTAATTCTAGGACCCAGAATAAGTTAAGAACTGGATGATAATCCCCAAATTCCCATCTTGTGCCTATTTCACCACCATATCCCCTCCTAAGCAGTAATCAAAGGATAAAAATCTCTTTTGGGGGAAGGGGCCGGGGTACATAATTTGGGGCTATCAAGATTTCCTTCAAAATCTTAAATGGGTTCCATAGACTCCCTAATGGTATGACTGGGGTCCAATAGAAATATTAAATGTCTTAGCATACAGCATTGAACTTGAGTAGTTAGTGTAATTCTAATGGGTAAGGATTGTGGTAGTGGTTGGGGAAGAGAAGGAAAAGAGCAGACACTGTTGCTAGAGGGCAAGGACCATACCACTTTGATTTCCCTATGTTGTTATTTGATAAGATTTATTTAATCAACCTTGTGCTTCATGATAGGGACATCCAGAGGGGTAAAAGAAAGACTTCTCCCTCAAGGAGGTCAATACATGTAAGTAAGTAATGTGTTACAGGGTAAACCCCCAAACTGGGGTTCAGCCTGGGAGACCACGTGTGTTCCTGGCTTCCTGCAGGAAGGAATTAGAGAGCAAGCCAACAGTGAAGTGAAAGCAAGTCTATTAAGAAAGTAAAGGAATAAAAGGGTGGCCAATCCATAGGTAGAGGAGCCTTGAGGGCTGCTGGTTTGGCTATTTTTATGGTTGTTTATTGATCATATGCTAAACAAGGGGTGAATTATTTGTGAGTTTTCCAGGAAAGGGGCAGGGAGTTCCTGGAACTGAGGGTTCCTCCCCCTTTCAGATCATATAGGGTAACTTCCAGACGTTGCCATAGCATGGTGCTGGTGAGAGTTTCCTTGGATATGCTAATGTATTATAATTAGCATATAATAAGCAGCCAGGACAACTAGAGGTTGTTTTTGTTGCCATCTTGGTTTTGGCCAGCTTCTTCACTGCATCGTGTTTTATCAGTGGCGTCTTTATGACCTGTATCTTGTGAAACCAGTCCTGCCAGACTCCTGTCTCAAATGGAAACATGGTGAGGTGAGTTTGGCAATGCATTCTTGGTGCAGGGACACAGTAACAGGTAGTACTTTATTATTTATAGAATTAGAATAATGGGAGTTGGAAGCTAATTAGAGCTCATTGATCCTACCTCACAGTCAGCCCAAGGACTATACCTTGCAAAAGATCAATTAGTTCACTTTCTCTTCACCTAATTGACTTAGAGGTTAAATATATATACAAAAATGTGTGTGTGTGTTTTTGTGTGTGTGTGTGTGCACATGCATGCACATGTATGTAGTTTTGCTTCCATCTAATTCTGAAATGATTCATAACCTAAAAAAGATTAAAAATACTCCTTTGGTCTTTGCTCAAATGTCTCCAGAGATGAGGTATCCATTATCTCATAATGCAAAGTAAACCAAAAATAAATTTCTAAGCCCTCCAACTGACTGAACAGAGCCCCTCCTGGCCAAACGAATTCCAAAGAAACCTAAAAAGCTAGAGGAGGGATAGCATTAGGAGAAATACCTAATGTAGATGATGGGTTGATGGGTGCAGCAAACCACCATGGTACGTGTATACCTATGTAACAAACCTGCATGTTCTGCACATGTATCTCAGAACTTAACGTATAATAATAATGATAATAAAATAGCTATATAATTAGGATACTTTTGGACTTAGGAGATTGAACTTTAGAAAATGTTTTCTAATGATCTTGTTTAAGTTTATAATCTTATGTAACACTATAATTTATATTAATTCATTATTTGAATTATAAGTGCTTATTAAAATATTTTTCTTTAAAAAAAACAAAAAACAAAAAACTAGTTCAGGCGATGAAAGGAAGAGAGGTCAGATATGCCTCATTATACCCCATTCTCTTTGAAGTTTAGGCACAACTGACCAGCATTAACATGAAGATAAAAGTCGTAAGACTGACAAAACAGACGTTTTGTAGTAATAAGATGACAAGTTGCAACCTGACTCTGGTATAGCATCACATGACAGATAAAAGGCCCTGAAGGAAATTGAAGTATTTTACCCCAAAATAGATTTCTTTGACATTATCTTGGAATGGTCCTGCCAAGCCATCTCTTGTGGGGGAAATTTATGTTCTGTAGAGAATCTCCTTCCCTTTCTAGGTCTTATCCTCATCCAGAAGAGATTTAACTAAGAATCTGACACCTTTTAAGATCCAAAAAGAGACATTTACCATCTAGTCTCTCTGAAGTATGCTACTTAGAGGCTTTATCTACATCACAAGAACCCTGGCTTTCACAACCCCTCCTTATTTTAACTCAGGCATTTCTTTCTGCTGACTTCAACTCTTTAGGCAAAGCTTAACTCTTTTAAGAAATTGCCAATCAGAAAATATTTAAATCTACTCATGACCTGTATGTGCCCCCTTTGAGATGTCCCAGCTTTCCAGGCTGCACCAATGTATATACCTTACATGTGTTGATTTATATCTTTGCCTGTAACTTCTGTCTCCCTAAGATGTATACAAGCAAGCTGTAATCCAGTCACCTCAGGCACATGTTCTCAGGATTTCTTGAGGCTACGTCCCTGGCTGTAGTGACTCATATTACCTGAGTCACTCACAGTGACTCAGAATAAACCTCTTCAAATATTTTACAGTTTGGTCTTTTTCTCATCAACAGCGGTTAACTACATTTAATATTAAAAAAACTCGATTATGTAGCTATCTCTATTGTATAGATATGTATCTCTATCTATCTATCTATTGTACTTCCAAATGCTCAGGTTTTATCTACTTTTGTCCAAATATGGGGAATCATCCTAGACCCTACCAATAATCAGTTCATCCTACTCACATCTTTTCCTAAATATTTATTGAATTCTACCCTTTCTTTCCATCTCTAATGCTCTTTTTAGTTTAGGGTTTTTTTTAGCTTTTCCTTGGAATGCTGCTAGTCTTCCAACTGGTTTCTGCACCTCTTAGGTTCATCTGTCATACAGCAGCCAATGTGATCTACTTGAAAAAGATATGACCATGAAATTTCCCATCCACAATCTTTTTACTGATGTCCTGTTATCTAAAATTTGGTTTCTTAACTGTCACACTGGAGACTAGAAGCCAATGGAGTCAAGTCTTCAATATTCTGAGATAATGTATTTCGAACCTAGAATTCCATACTTATTCATATGAAAACTAAACTGTTAGGATGGAGTAAATATATTCAGAAAGTTGAATGATGTGTTTCACCAACACGAGTGAGTAAAGAAGGAAGATATAAAGAATCCTGGGTATGGGGCACCTGCCACAAGATGCAGCAATGGGAATTCCCAGGATGACAGTGAAAAGAAATTTTCCACATAATAGCTGTGCAGAAGTCCTCAAAGAGGAGAGGGAGGCAGAGGGCTCTGAGAGCAATGTCTCCAAAACAATCAAGAAAATGGGTCAAATCCCATCTACTGCCAGATTTTAAAAACTATAATGAGAGGAATTTTATATGTCTGAGCTGGTTGGGTGTGAATTAACGATAGGTACATGGAAATGAAGCAATTGAAAGGATAAGGCAATTATGGACTCAAAAGAAAACAAAAAGTTGTACATTACATAATACAAACCCAGAAATAAACTCAGATATATGGTTAGATGATTTTTGACAAGGCTGCCAAGACTACTTAATGAGGAGAGGACATTCTTTTCAACAAATTGTGCAGGGAAAACTGGATATTCATTTGCAAAAGAACAAAGTTGAACTCTTACCTTATGCCATATCCAAAAATTAACTGAAAATAGGTCAAAAGCTAAAACTATCAATCTTTTACAAGAAAACATAGGGAAAAAGCTTCATGACACTGGATTTGGCAATGACTTATTAGATGTTGACACCAAAAGCACAAGCAACAAAGACAAAAGTAGACAAACGGGACTACCTCAAAATTAAACACTTTTGTGCATCAAAAGACACTATCAGAGTGAAAAGGCAACCCACAGAATGGGAGAAAATATTTGCAAATAATGTATCTGATAAGGGATTATATCCAGGATACAAAAAGAACTACAATCCAATAAGAAAAAAACCAACCTAATTAAGATGGGCAAAAACTTAGACATTTCTCCAAAGGTGATTTATAAACGGCAATAAGCACATGAAAGGATGTTCAAAATCACAGTTCATTACAGAAATACAAATGAAAACTATAACGAGATACCACTTTATCCATTAGGGTGGCCATTATGTAAAAAAAAAAAAAAAAAAAGGAAAATTACATATAGAATTATCCTAGGATCTAGCAATTCTACTTCTTTGTATATACCCCAAAGACTTGAAAGCAGAGACTTGAAGAGATATTTGTACTCCCAAGTCCATAGCAATATTATTCGTAATAGCAAAAAGGTGGAAACAACCAAAGTATCTACTGAAAGAGTAGATAAACAACATGTGTATATACATACAATGGAATATTATTAAGTCTTAACAAGGGAGGAAATTCTGGCACATGCTACAACATGGATGAATCTTGAAGACATTATGCTAAGTGAAATAAATTAGTGACAAAAGGATAAATATTGTTTATGATTCCATTTATATGAGGTATCTAAAACAGTCAGATTTATACAAAGTAGAATGGCGATTGCCTGAAGAGTGAAGTAGTGGGGAGTTATAGTTTGGTGGGTACAGAGTTTCAGTTTGGGAAGATGAGAAAGTTCTGAAGATGGATGATGGTAATAGTCACATAACAATATGAATGTACTTAATGCCACTGAACTGTCTGCTTGAAAATGATTAAGATGATAAATTTTTTGTTAAGTATATTTTATTTAAAAAAGCTTTTTAGTTAATTAATTTTAGAGGCAGGGTCTTACTCGGTCACCAAGCCGAGTGGTGATCATAGCTCACTGTAGCCTCGAACTCCTAGGCTCAAGTGATCCTCCCACTTCAGCCCCTTGAATAGCTAGGACAAAAGTTTCAGGCTCATGTTACTGAGCCCAACTGATTTGTTTTTTATATTTTTAAAGATGGAATCTTGCTTTGTGGCCCTAGCTAATCTCAAAACTCCAGGCCTCAAGCAATCTTCCTGTCTCAGCCTCCTGAGTAGCTAGGATTACAAGTGGGAACCACCGCTTTTGGCTTTTTTTACACAATTAAAAACATGTCACCAGACTACCTTGCTAAGCATTGAATAAATCAACATGATTTATTGCTAATTAAACCTTGAAGAAACTGTTTAATTTCTCTGTATCTCATAATACTAAAAAAAATCTTATAGCTTTTAGTCTCCTTTGCAGATAAAATGAATATCATCATTAAAAAGAAATTACCTAATACCTTATACAGCTTAGCTAAGACCCAGCTTTACACCAATATTATTATGCACAGACTGAATATTGATTTTCTTTAATTTATAATATATATATTTTTGGGAATTGAGGAAGAGGTGAATATGGTATTAGAGTTAAAACTTCTAATATTAGGAAGCCAATAAATTATTTCTAAAATTATAAATTAAAAAATAGTTCATGCAGGTTATTTGTATAGGTTGAGTTAAAATGCTAAAAGAATTAAAAGTGATTATTTTTGAGAAGTACAGGAATAGGGTATGTGCCTGACTTTTTTTTTCTGTAAACCTGATGGCACTATTCACTATCTGAGTTTTAAAACCATGTACATGCATACTTTTGATTAAAAAGTCAGTTAAAAAGCACATATATATATGGACATACACATAGATTTCTTGACCAACCCTGTTACCAAGTGTACATTCTTGATCACGTGATGGAATTAGGATGAAACACTTGTAATAATTGTAAAGAGTGTTATGATTTAAAAAGTCATTTTATGCTTATTCCTCTGGAGGAAGCCAGCTTCCATGTTGTAAGGAAGCTCAAACAGGCCTGAGGACAGTCCATGTAGTGAGTGGTCCTATAATCAGTACTAATTTACAAGCCATATAAGTAAGCATCTTGGAACAGGATTCTCCAGGGCCAGTCACGTCTTAAAATGAACACCGCTGTGGTCAGCATCTCAATAGCTCGCTAGAGACCCTGAGTTAGGACCATCCAGGTAGGTTGCCTCTGAACTCTCCCACATAAACTATGTGAGATAATAAATTTTTATTGTTGTTTTAAGCTGCGAAGTTTTGGGGGTAAATTGTTATTCAGTAGCAGATAACTTACGTAGATTTTGGAGGAAACTGAAGTTTAGAGAGATGTAAAGTCCTGCCCGTAGTGTCATATCTAGTAAATACATGGTGGAGGCAAAGATTGAAGTGCATTTTCTGACCCCAGATTCAGTGGTTTTGTTTTTCTTGTTTACAACACCAAAGAAGCCTCCTATCCCCAAGAACGGTGTGATGATCTCTTGGTGTTTTCATTTCACTGGGTCAGCTTTGATATATAAGTTAATTCTGAGAGGTTTTAAGTGCCAACACATAGGCTTAGAAATCATGACATCCAAATCATTTTCCAATTTCCAAGCTGTGTGGCATACGGCTCTCCATTCATTTAGGGGCTAGTATCTAAGTTCTATTCCTGAATAAGGAATCACTGTAATAATAAAACCTGGAAGAAGTTAAGTACATAATGCACCAACTTCTGATCTAGCCTACACACTGAGTCATTTTCCTATATATTACCTTTTTTATCTCTTGGCCTTTGAATGAAAAGTACATTAAGAATAGCACTCACATTGTAACATTGTAAAACAATTATGACAGCTCTGTTTTTCCATCAGTGCACTAAACATAGAAATAACTATTAACTTTTTGCTGCTTTCATACTGTATCTGAGTATGTATTTCAATTTGCTCTTCTCTTCATCTCACAGATTTTTAATTTTCTGTTTCATTTAAGGTCATTAAGGAATATTACTTAAAATGGGCAAAAAGGCTAGTGTTTAGTCATTTCTAATTTACTGTGACACACACTTTTGCTGACTTACTGAATGAACTAAGGTTATCATAATGCATCATCTGTGCTCCTTGATGCTTTTGGATTGCATTTCCATATGGATGCATTTTCTATTAGAAGTCCTCCTGGGCACATATTGCCCCTATTAACTGAGTCATAGATTGCAAACCCTCAGAAGGACTAACTAGTCTGATGTGGAGGTGTGGTGAGAGTTGAGATGAAAGACAAAGCCATTGCCAAAATTTAGGACTTTTTAGGCCAAAGGTCACTGTTCTTGTCTTTCTGCTAGCTTCCCACACTACTGTCCAAGAATGCCTGACTCCTAGCTAGTCAATTGCCTTCACATCCTAGAATTCACACGAGACCATGCTGGGAAAACCTGTCTTCATGTGGTTCTACAGGTTGTGGCAGGCTGTGAAGACCACAGGACAGGTGCTTCAGTTTGGGCATGAGCTTGAAACAAGAGGATGACTCACTGGAATGCCTGGAAGGGACACTGGAAGGAGAAGGAGGAGCTTCTTTTCATCCCACTTCACAAAGCTGTCTATGGAACACTGACCATAGATCTCAAAACAGTTTTACATGTCATCTTCCCCCTTCCTTACTCATGACACAAGTCAGTGTAACTGGTCTACAGCCTAAAACCAGAGAAAGACAGATACTGTAAGATTGCTCTCTAAAGACTGATTCTCAGTCATTTTTCCTCTTGCCTTTTCTACTATAAAGACTGGGAAAGCTAAATATGCACAGTCCTGGCTTCCTTTGGTGCTTGGGATGCTAAGTGGAGAAGCTTTGGCCAATGGGACCTAAGGGAGGATCTTCTGAGGGGTGTATGGACAAGCTTTGGCTTTCTTGATGAAATGGATTTGATGTGGTTGGCTCAAACAAAATTAACTATTTTTTTAAGCTATTGAGACTACTTGGGCATTCTATTTCCTTGAAAATAAATCACTCCTAATGATACATAAATAAGTTGGATCATTTTGGTGGTTAGTGTAGACCTAACTTTGGCAATATTGCCATTTTAGGCTGGATAATTCTTTGTTGTGGGGGACTGTTCTGCTCATTGTAGGATATTTGCCAGCATTCCCTAGCCAGGTGTTAGTAGCATGCCCCACTTGTGACAACCAAAAATGTTTACAGACATTGGTAAATATCCCTGGAGGATAAATCAAACTCTGAAGTAGAAGCAGAGGCACAATGAGATGGGGCTTCACAGCTGCAGGAGGCAGCTTTAGAAATACAGATTATCCACTTGTATCAGTCAGTTAGGTTAGGTGTTGCTGCCGAAACAAAGGACCCCAACATTTCAGTGACCACCAACAACAAAGATTTGTCTCTTACTCAGTATGCTCCATATCTATAGTGGCTTGGCTGAGGTTCTGCCTCATGTCATTTTCAGCCTAGGACCCAGGAAGATGGAGTAGCTTCCAACGGAATATTTCCAGTTGCTCAGACAAAGAAAAAATAGCCCATAGCAAAGTAGGTGCTGGCTCTTAAAACTTCTGTCTGGAAGAGACACATGTCGCTTCTGCTCACATTTTATTGACCAAAGCAAATCACAGGGCCCTGTGTGAGTGCAGTAGGGTGGAGAAATGCCATCCTTCCACATAGAGGGGAACCAAATATGGGTTTGGAAAAAGGAATACAGACTACCATATCATCTGAGAAAAGTAGATTCTTGAAAGGATGATACTAGTTAATGACAAGTACTCTGCCCAGACCTACCCTTAAGTCTTTCTGGGCTGAGAGTCTTTCACAGAAGAAGGGGCCAACAAACTTCTTGAGCAGAAAATGATAGGGTCAAAGCAAGAAGTAGAGTTTTGGAAAGTTTAAGCTTCTGGGAAAAAATGTGGAGCATAAAAGTACAAAAGAATTGAGTTATTAACTCAAGGAAAGTCAGAAAATGGCTGGATTAGGATAGTGGTTGGTACATAGACTTTGGAGTCAAACCACCTGTTTTCAAAGCAGTTTTCACTGCTTTCCATTTCTCTGATAGTGGGCAAGTTAATTAATCGAGTCTCTCCTCGTTCATCTGTAAAACAAGGAAAGTGACTGCATTTACCTTACAGCATTGTTGTTCAAATATAATGCAAGTAAAGTGGTCAAGACAGCTGGCACTTGGAAAATAATAAATGTCATCTAGTCTAACATAAGAGTTGGTTTTGCACAGCTTTTGGGATCACCATCCTTGTAGGGTATTTGGAAAAGAAAAAAGTTATTTTTCTTATATTTAATTTTATTATTTTATTTTTATTTTACTGTAAGTTCTGGGATGCATGTGCAGAATGTGCAGGTTTGTTACGTAGGTATAAAAGTACCATGGTGGTTTGCTGCGCCTATCAACCCCTCATCTAGGTTTTAAGCCCCGCATGCATTAGCTATTTTTCCTAATGCTCTCCCTCCCCTTGCCCCCCACTCTCCAATAGGCCCCAGTGTGTGGTGTTCCCCTCCCTGTGTCCACGTGTTCTCATTGTTCAACTCCCACTTATGAGTGAGAACATGCAGTATTTGGGTTTCTGTTCCTGTGTTAGTTTGCTGACAATGATGGTTTCCAGCTTCATCCATGTCCCTGCAAAGAACATGAACTCACTCTGGAAAAGAAAGTTGTATGAAATCAGACCCTGATTATTTCATCTCTGTTTCTTATCTGAGTTGCAATCTGTTTTAGCCTGGGCTGCTGTAACAAAGTACCAGAGACTAGATGGGCTTAATTATTTAATAGACATTTAATAGATATTTATTTCTCATGATTCTGGAGGTTGGGAAGTCTGTCCAAGACCAATGTGCTGGCAGATTCCGTTTTTGGTGAGGGCTGCCTTCCTGGCTTACAGACAGCTGCCTTCTAGCTGTGTGTTCATATGGCCTTTTCTGTGTGTTCATATGGCCTTTTCTATGTGCATGCTTTCCTGAGTGGCTCTCCTAGGAAGAGAGAGAGAGAGAGAGAGAGAGAGAGAGAGAGAATATCTCTTTCTCTTCTTATAAGGACATCCTCATAAGATCATAAGATTCTGGTTTTTTTGTTTGTTTGTTTGTTTGTTTTTTTGAGACAGAGTTTCACTCTGTCATCCAGGCTGGAGTGCAGTGGCACTATCTCAGCTCACTGCAACCTCTGCCTCCCAGGCTGAAGCAATCCTCCCATCTCAGCCTCCCGAGTATCTGGGACTACAGGTGTGTGCCACCACAGCTGGCTAAATTTTGTAGTTTTATTGGAGATGGAGTTTCACCACGTTGCCCAGGCTGGTCTGGAACTCCTGGGCTCCAGTGATCCGCCTGCCTCAGCGTCCCACAGTGTTGAGATTACAAGCGTGAGCCACTGTTCCCAGACTATAAGATTCTTTGTAAGGAAACTCTTTCCCTTCTACAATCTCATCATGAAAGTCCCAGCCTCCTGACCTAATCACCTTCCAAAGGTCGACCACCTAATACTGTCACATTGAGGGTTAGGGTTTCAACACATGAGTTTTGAGGAGGGCACAAACATTCACTCCATAACACAGTCTCTAATCACTTCTCCTCAGTTATCAGCTGGGGCCCTGGAACTTGGGAGTGCGGGCCTCCTTGATGAGGCATGGATGTAGGGTAAGAAAGAGGGAAGAAGTGGCTAGGGGCAAATGTGAGGTACATTTCACCCCTGTCCTTCCTTTCTTCTGCACCACTGGAATATCCAGTTGAATGGGTAGACCAGAGGTCACTGAAGGGTTGGGGCTCTATTAAAGGGAACTTACATGGAAAGATACTTAGAACTGTCGAAAGGAAAAAAATTCAAAAGGAAAGCTTTCAAGAAGTTAAAGCTTTCACAGGTGGTCCTCTCTAGGACACATCCAGATTCCTGCCCTTGCTCACACGATCTCAGGTCTGCCCTCCTCTGTGACAGTCTCTCTTCAGATCTCCTTGGGCAAACCTGGACTGACTCCACAGGAAACCACCTGACCCACGGGGTTGTGCACACACTGGATCCATCTCTATCCTCAAAGCAAAGCCTTGCAACAAGTCCTGGGATTTGGGGTAGAATTAGGCTCTGTAGCTACAGCAGAATAGTTTTTAATGACCCTTGATTTCCCAAGTCTTGCAGAAAACTTTTGAGAGAGGGATGGTGGGGAGGAATTTAGGCATTGCAAGTCTAGTCCTTTTCAAGGTCTATCTCCAGTGTAAGTTACAGATACGAATTTTTGTTTCTGATTTTCCTGTGAGTAACAGTGTCCATGGATACACCCTCATCCACACAGGAGACACACAGATACACATCTTCCATGGACAAATTCTGATTCTCAGGCAGGGGACAGTAAAGCTACAGGAGAATGAGAAATGTTTAGCCACACCAACTGCCAACCCTGTGTAGTTATCAGCAAGATTCCTCTCTTCCAGTGGATTTAGTATGCTAAATTATTATGCAAAGCAGAGTGAATTCCTTTTATCCATCTCTCTACTTTCAAATAAGTGTCTTTTGGAAATGATAGGAAGGTGAAAAAATAAAAAGTGAACATGTGCATTTCTGATCCACATACATCTTAATGGCCGTTTCCTTAGCCAGGCAAAACTGATGCATTCGGTCTGTAAATGTCTTAGAAAAAGCTATTTACTTCCTTCTCTCTGGCCTAAATAGACATAGGGTGTGGATGGAGGTCATTCTTCAAGTATTGTTATTATCTCCTAAGATGCTACATTAATATGTTATCTAGTCTTAAGTTGTTTATGTATTCTTTCTTTCTTAGTTTACATTTAAAAATAGCCACTCAATAAAGCTCTCAGAGATGGTGCAGATGTCAAATAATATTGCCTGACTTTGCATGACAATATCTCATTTTATTCCGTAATTTAGTTTAATTCAAAACAGGGCTAATGTCTGTGAAATAGCCAATACAGAGACCAGCTGGAAACCTAACTGGCATCACAAGCTCCGCTCAGATTAACATTTCAAAAATGACACCATATGGTGCAGAGCTTTGGATTTTGTGACAAAGAAACAGAATGAATGCTGGACATTGCAAACCAGCCTAGACTACATCGAGTCATGCATCGGCGTGAAATGTTTGTTAACTGGAATCATAGAACCCTCACCTACTTCCTTAGCTAGCTCCAGGAACAAGCTGTTTTTTATACAGTGTTTTAGCAGACATCTTTTATTATTTTATGGGAGAGCTAAGCAATCTCTGATTTGAATGTGTAATTTTCAAATTATTATGAACATTGAAACCATCCTATAAAACTATAAATATGCACCATAGAAAGGTTTTAGTTGAAAAACCTAGACACATTTTGATGTTTATACATACACTAAATCATTGAGAAAATGTTCTGAGATTTGCGAAAGAAATTTCCCTCAACTTTTATATTCATATGAACTTGAAAGATAGGTAAATGTGATCTATATATTTCTACTCATCTACTGTTAAATCTTTCAAATGATGTTTATTAAAAGCACAGAATCCATACAGGAGTCATTTTCAACTCCTTTTTCTTTTGTCTTTATTTTTGAGATGGTGTCTCACTCTGTCACCCAGGCTGGAGTGCAGCGGCATGGTCTCGGCTCACTGCAACCTCCACCTTCCGAGTTCAAGCGATTCTCTTGCCTCAGCCTCCCAAGTAGCTGGGATTACAGGTGCCTGCCACCACACTTGGCTAATTTTTTGTATTTTTAGTAGACACGGGGTTTCACCATGTTGGTCATGCTGGTCTCGAACTCCTGACCTCGTGATCTGCCCGCCTCAGACTTCCAAAGTGCTGGGATTATCGGCGTGAGCCACCATGCTCAGCCTCAACTCCTTTTTGATAAACTCTTGAGATGCTTTTCCATCCCAAGACGCCACCACTTCCTAATGGTGAGAGCCTGATGGTCTAAGAAATCATGTTGGAATACGCCAAATAAAAACAGCCAGATAGGTAGAGATACATAGTATAGATATCTATACATACACCAATAAAGGGCCATGTAGCTTAAATGCAAATTTTTGCATATGGTACATTTTTTGTTTGTTAAAAAATCATGTTTAAATTTGCTATAAAGTTTATAATACTTGTTTTTGATTTCAGCAAAAACCATAATGCATAAATTTGTCAGTCTGAATGTTGTCTTTTGCTGACTTATGCTCTCAGGTTTGTCCCTGATGTTATTAGAACCTAGTTTTTTGGTATCAAAATGTTGGGAGTTGGCATGCGTTCTTCAGAGCAGGGAACCCAGGATGTAATGTACATTGCTTCTTATTCCAAACCCCTCTAGGAAGCATTCTGCTTAAAACGAAAAGGATAGTGTTTTATCTGAACAGCCTTCTCCTGTTTTGCAAGTGTAATTTATTCCTGAAAAAATTCTTGAAGGAATAAATCATAAATCAAAAATGTAATTACAAATAATTGAAATAGGGAATAATTTCATGTATTGTTTTAACTTTTTGTTTTTAAAGAATTATAGACTCACAAGAAGTCCCCAAAAAATGTACAGGGACAGGGAGTTCCTGGGTACCCTTCACTAAGTTTCCCCCAATGGTAATATTTTTGCATAACCATCAAAACCAGGAAATCAACATTGGTACAATCTATGTACCTGCATGTGTGTGTGTGTGTCTGTGTGTAGTTGTATGCAATTTTATCACGTGTAGGTTTGTGTGACAAACACCATAATCCAGCTACAAAGCTCTTCTGCTACCACGAGTCTCCCTCTGGTTGTTCCTCATAGCCATACCCACCACCTTCCCTACCAAACCTAGCCCCTGGCAACCACGAATCTGTTTTCCATTTCTATAAGTTTGTTATTTCAAGAACGTTAAATAAATGGAATCATACAGAATGTAACTGTTTTTGAGACTGGCTTTGTTTTTCCAGAATAATTTCCTTGAGATCTATCCAAATTGTTTTATCTGTCAATATTTTATTCCTTTTTATTACTATCTACTATTTCATAGTATGGATATATCACTATTTGTTTAGCCACTGAAGGACATTTGGATTATTTCTGGGTTTTGTATATTATGAATAAAGCTGCTGTGAACATTTATGTACAGATTATTCTTTGGTGAACACTTTCATATCTCTGGAATAAATAAGAGTGCAATTGCCAAATCATACGACAAGTGCATATTTAATTTTTAATTTTGTAGGAAACTGTCAAATATTTTTTCAGAGTGGCTGTATCATTTTACTTTCCCATTAGCAATGCAAGAATGATCCAGTTTCTCTGCATCCTTGCTCACATTTGGTGTTAACATTCTTTAATTTTTTTTAACCATTTTTAACATTTTAGTTTTAATATACATTTTTCTAATTGCTAATGATGTTGAATATAGTTTTGCGTATTCATTTACCATTTATATATCCTCTTCAATGAAATGTTTATGTCTTTTGTCAATCTTTCAATTGGACTGTGTGCTTTTTTAAAACAATTTTTGGTCTTTTATTCCTTTTGTGTCTAAAAAATATTTTTTTTCCTATTGATCTGAATTATTTCTTTTTTTTTACCATTGAGTTTTGAGAGTTATTTTTATATTCTAAATACTAGTCCTTTGATGCATAATTTGTAAATGTTTACTCTCCATCTCTAGCTTATATTTTGATCCTCTTAACAGGGTCTTCTGCAGAGCAAATGTTTTTAATTGTAATTAAGTACAATCTATCTATTTTTCCTTTTATGAATTGCATTACTGATTTCAAGTCTGTGAACACTTTGCCTAGCTCTGGATCTTGAAGATTTTTTCCTAAAAGTTTTATAGTTTTACATTTCATATTTAAGTTTGTGATCTATTTTGTGTTGATTTTTTTAAGGTATCAAATTTAAGTGTAGCTTCTTTCTTTTTTTTTTTTCCTTTCCTTTTTTAATTCTGCTATGGAAGTCCAATTGTTCCAATACTGTTTGTTGAAAAGGCTACCCTCCTTCCATTGAATTGCTTTTGCACTTTTGTTAAAAATCACTCGGACATACATCTGTGGGTCATTTCTTCTTCTTTGTTCTGTTCCATTGATCACGTGTCTTTCCCTCCACCAGTGCTGTCTTGATTACTGCAGTTATGCAATGAGCCGCAGCATTGGTTAGAGTGACTCCTTTAACTTTATTCACCTTTTTCAAAATTGTTTTAGCTATTCTAGATTTTTTTTGCCTTTTCATATGAATTTTAGAATAAATTATGTCTATAAAAATCTTTGCTGAGATTTTGATAGAAATTCTGCTAAATCTATAGGTCTGTTTGGGGCTACTTCATAACTCCACTACGTAGAATTTTCTAACATATGAATGCTATGTCTCTCTATTTAGGTTTTCTTTTTTTTTTTTCATCAGCATTGTCTAGTTTTCAGTATTCAGATCCTGTACATGTTTTGTTAAGTCATGTGCTTTTAAGCCCTCAAACTGGCATTCACTTACACTAAAACAAGATAATATCCCATTAAATTGGGCACAATTATTTTAATAGCTGTTAAAATAAGTTATGATAGCCCCTGACAAGGTGTTATCCCTTCGCTAATTAGAAAGCAGCTGTTTACTTGCTCTTGTTAAGCAATTTTACAGCCCTTATCACAGTATACTAGGTACTACATTCAGATGTAGTTCTGCCACTTACCACCTCTGTAGTTTCAAGATTAATTAAGATTGCTTAATTAATCTATGCCTCAGATCCCTCATCAGAAAAATGGGATAATAATAGTACCCACCTCTTAGGATTGAGTGAGGATTAGTAAATTAATATGTGCAAAATATTTAGCACAGTACACCACATATTGTCAATGCCCCCAAATTATATATTAATATTCTTTTACTATTGTAGGACAATAGCACAGTTCAAGCTGTATTGCAAAGCAAGTAAAAATGTAACAACAATAAACGATTCAAAGACAAAGGAATGCAGTGAAACAACGTGAGTGACATCATACTAAGTAGACAAGTTGACGTCATAAATGGCATGATTCCTGAGGTTATTTCTGCTGCTATAAATGAGCATACCATGAGTTTCCTGAGAGGATAATTTAATGCTATTCGAGCTAACTACATCTGCAAAGATGACTGCATGTGGCACGGAGGTAAAGAAAATCCAAATTGGTTTCTATTAATGGGAAAAAATGCCTCAGAAGCCAAAGGAGGAGATATTACATGAAATGCTTTATAAATTTGAATTCTCGTAACCCAAATAGGCACATCTTGGATTATAACTATATTTATAGATCACTTCACTTGGTACTTATAAAATTGATTTCAGGCTTTAAATATTCCTCTCCTGTATCATTTTTACTTTTGAAATATGGTTCTCTAATATAGTTACTAGCTCCCTTGGCAGTGGTTATTAATAAAAATGTAGAATTCTAAGAACTTTGGGAGCTTTATTACTTTACTGATGTTGAGGTGTCTACAAATGAATGCCTTGTCTTTTCTATTAAGTCGGGGCTTGAAGCCCCAGGTGATCTTTCTCCTCTCAACAGCATGGTTGGGACTTCCCTAACCCTCAAACCCTGATTTATTTTTATTAAGTCTTCATGGTGAAACCGACATAGCCCCTACCCAGCATGAACAATAGCTTTCTGAGAATCTCCTATATGCTTTCATCCATCAATTTATCATCTCTTTAATACGCAGGAAAGATAAACACCCAATTCTCCATGGTTTGGTTTCCCTCCTTAACATTCATTATAGCAAACCACCTCACGTCCTGCCAGAAAGGCTTAAATTGATTCCTGCCTGCGTGTCCCAGCTGGGGCGCTTGGCTTCATGTCAGTCCCCAGGCCTACAGATGAGCTGGATATATTTTGAATGCAGCTGTAGACCTTTCTAAAGAGCATAAGCCAAAATGAGTTCATAATCCCTGGAATGCATGCTCTATGTAAGCTTTCATTTGTTTTTGGAAAATTCCCAGAGCTGGTAATTTCAGATAGAGTTTCACTGGCCTTGACCCTTTTGCATCCATTGGGGAGTTTTATTTCTTTGTCCATCTCCTGGACTCTCTGTTTCCTTTGTGACATTTTTGTTATATTTCTGACTATTATAGGAAGAGAAGAAGATACATGTTCTTGATGTAAGGTCTTTAAATTCAGAATAAGGACACCCAACAAAGCTAGTAGAAGTTTGCTAAAACAGAGGATGGGAGGATGTGCTATAAGATACACCTATTTGAACTCATGCTGTACTTAGGATGGAGCAGTAGGTTTGAAACTGAAGGATGGATGACTGAGTTTTAGTGGAAGCAAGATGTGATGTGAAATTATTAGAAGCGATCTATTTTGTCTGATAAAATATTGGTGAGTCTGTCTTTATGTTTGTTGGCATAGCATTTATTATACATGCTTAATATATCAATAAATTAAATGCTTTAAATAGCATCAGCTTGATAGGGATCTAAAAACATACTTTCAGTACAGAGTTGGAAAATGTAATTGACTCATAATTATTCATAATACCAGTCTAAATGTGATAGATATTAGCAATTCTCTCATAAATGATGCTTTATATTACTCTGTCAAGCATAAACATTCTCTCTGTATGGACTTCTAAACTTACAGAATTACTAAAATAAGAAATGATTCATTTTATGTAATTTGAGTTGTGGTTACCAAGAGCTAAAACATGTTTCATCTCTTCCTCTTTCCTTCCTCCACACAAAAAAGGAAATAAGACAGTTTATGAAAGTTTAAATTTTAAAAGCGTGCCTTATGGATCACAGCAGAGCTGGGCAACACAAGGAAAAAGAGTTAGAACCATCTTCAGGCTGGTGAGACTGCTGTGAATCTGGTGAGAGATAAAATTACAGAATGGGAATTAGAGGCAGGTGTGGGCATGCGCCATCCAACTCACCACGGAAAGAGGAGTCCTGGCTAGTGGACTCAATCATTGTGTTTTCCTTGGAATATCTAATTCAATGTTAGATGAACAGGCCTTAACTGTCCCTTTTTGAGAGTCATTTCTTAAGATACTGTCCCCCTTAACTCTGATTCCACAGTTTCTCCCCAGCCTTCTGGTAACCTGGTTTCCAATACAAGCCATTTGTTGATGGTAAATGAATGTGCTGATTGGGACGGTATGATCATCCACTCTCTTTGAGAATTGCATTTCTCACTGTAATTCAATGACTTAACATTCTGCTTATAATTTGATTCCCCTCATTAATTCAATAGATGTATATTGATCACCTGCTACGTGCATCACTCGCTTAATGGGAAGGAAAGCAATACTTTGTGGATATGAACAATGCCATCTATTTGGTTGCAGAATTTCTCATTGTGAGTTAATAAATGGGCACTGTGCTGTGTGTGTATGTGTGTGTGTATTTTAGTATCTATGTGTTTGATTAATCATGTACATCTGTTCTTGTGAAACAACCTTCGTTTCACAAGATGGGTCTGGAACAATAACCTCAGGTTTCTGAGCCTGTAAGTTGCTTCTGTCAAGGTACACCTTTTGTTTTGAATGATCTAAACAGTCAAGCGGATGGTATTGCCTTCATGTGCTCCTTGCAGCAAAACATTTGTACTTCATCCTTATATAAACCTTAGGAATTCTCTGACAGCAAAGCAATGCTTCTTTGATACTTAAAAGGACACAGCTGACCTTGGATAAGGCTTGCTTATGAAGCCCTTGTTCTCTGTTCAGCAGTTTTGGCTCACAGCATCAGACACAGCACTAACAGATAGTTCTCTTATGTGAGTAAAGAACTCAAGTAAACCACAGGAACAACTCCTAACCAAGAGGCAGGTGGCAAGTGACAGAATAAGAAGCCTTTACAATTTTTTTTTTTTTCTGAATCACATTTACCTTAATATTGAAGGATTGTCATTTGTCAGAACCTCGCAAGCTTCACCCTTCCCCTAATCTATGAAAATCAAGTGTCAGTTTCATCAACAATAGCTGCCTGTTGGCCAAAATGAAGGCTTTTGAGGCAGAAAAAATCTGATAAAGTTTTACTGGAAACCAAATGTGAGGATGGACCTGGAAAGACATATCAACAAAGTTGGGCGTGTTCCAGAGTCTGTTACAAGTTGGAAGCTAATGTGGTTTGGCTCTGTGTCCCCACCCAAATCTCATGTTCAATTGTAATCCCCAGTTTGGAATAGGGGCCTTATGGGAGGTGAATGAATCATGGGGTTGGACTTCCCTCTTGCTGTTCTCGTGAAAGCGTTCTCATGAGATCTGGTTGTTTGAAGGGGTGAAGCATCTCCCCCTTCCCTCTCTCTTTCTCCTGCTCTGGCCATGTGAAGATATGCTTGCTTCCTCTTTACCTTCCGCCATGACTGTAAGTTTCCTGAGGCCTCCCTAGAAGCAGAAGTCTGTAGAGTCTGCAGAACTGTTAGTGCAATTAAATCTGTTTTTTTCTTTGATTTCCAACTTTTATTTTAAGTTCAGGGGTACATATACAGAACGTGCAGGTTTGTTACAAGGTAAATGTATGCCATGGTGGTTTGCTGCACAGATCATCCCATCACCTAGGTATTAAGCTCAGCATCCATTAGCTATTCTTCCTGATGCTCTCCCTCCCCCACCTCCCCAACCCTCTGACAGGCCCCACTGTGTGCTGCTCCCCTCACCATGTGTCCTTGTGTCTCATTCAGCTCCTACTTATAAGCAAGAACATATGGTGTTTGGTTTTCTGTATGTGTGTGTGTATTTTAGTATCTATGTGTTTGGTTTTCTGTTCCTGCATTAGTTTGCTGAGGATAATGGCTTCCAGCTCCATCCATGTCCCCACCAAGGACATGATCTCATTCCTTTTTGTGGCTGCATAGTATTCCATGATGTATATGTACCACATTTTCTTTATCCAGTCTATCATTGATGGGCATTTGGATGGAGTCTATGTCTTTGCTTTTGTGAATAGTGCTGCAATAAACATATGTGTGCATGTGTCTTTATAATAGAATGATTTATATTCCTTTGGGTATAAACCCAATTATGGAATTGCTGGATTAAATGGTATTTCTGCCTCTATAAACCTCTTGTCTTTATAAATTACTCAGTCTCAGGTATTTCTTTATAGCAGTGCAAGACTAGACTAAAACAGAAGGCTTTTACAGGAAAGTTTAGGAGAAGAGTAGGGGACTCCTCATACCAAAGTTGTTCTTTTCAGTAGGAGAGTAAAATACAGAAGTTACAGTCATTGGCTATAGATTACAACATATAGGCCAAAATGTTCTATGTGCAAGACAATCCTTAAAACTTCATGAATCAGAAATAAGTCAGTGTGCTTTTCAATGTCAGCAGATTATGTACTTATCAGTACATCAACAGTTGGAGGAACTCACAATAAGATTTGAGGGACTCAGATAAGATTCTTTACTCAAGGACAGGATGTAAGCCATATATCCCAAGACCTCCTTCAGGCGGGTTAATTTGGAAGTCTGCCACATGTGACCTGTAGGTCATCTGGCCTGACAAGAATGCTGAAAGTAACCTGTGGGTATTCTATATTTTCCACAATGAGTTAGGAGGGTGAGTGCTTGGTTCAACTTTGCTGTAACCTTCTTGTGTGATTCAGATGATCCTGGGTCTCAGTTTTCCCATTTTCTTGATGAGAGTGTTGGGATAGATAACAGTGATTCTCAGATTATTTTTAGCAGCATAATTCTTTCTACAAAAAGATGCTTACACAGAATCTCTAAATGTAAAACAGATAAATACAGAATTACAAGTTATAGCAGGAAAGGAGGAGCTCTGAACCCTGCTGGTTTGCTTGTTCTTTTTCCCTCAATCTCTATGACATCCCTGGAGTCTGCTCCCTAGCGGGGATTTAGTCTTGTTTGAAAACTACTGGATTAGATGGGCTCTGTAATACCTTCCACATATAAAGGTCTGAGATTCTACTTTTAATATTGCTTTCCTCTAATTTTCCAGATACCATGCCAGTATCTATCATCTATTATCTATCAATCTATCATCTACCTCTGATTAAGAGCATAGTTCTGGAAGTGTAATGCCTGGGTTTGTGTTCTAATTCTGACACTTTACTGGATATGTGACCTACAGCAAGCAAGGTAACCTCACTGTGCCTGCATCTTCATGAAAAGGTGGGGGCAGAAAGTTTAAATTTTAAAAACCTCCAAATGTTGCTATGTGTATTGCATAAGTAAATGTGCTGAGTATAATGTAAGAATTCAACAAATGTTAGCCATTATTGTTATCATAATCTGGTTAAACCTTTGAAGTTTAAAACACATTTAAAATGTATATAAGGAGAGTGTAAGGGGACTGGCCCTTCTCCCTCAAAAACTGATTCTGGATACCAGAACTTAGGTGCTGAAGTGGAAGACAGCTGAGCTAAGAAGTAGCCCTAAGAAGGTAGAGGATAGGGCTGGGTCAGTGGGTGCTTGTTAAGCAGAGGCTAAGAGCAGTCTCTTCTCTTAAAGCTGCTGACTATGGCGACAGAATGAGACTCTGCCTACAGTCACGATAATGCACAGTTTGAATATTTACATAACTTGTATACTGTACTGACTTTTATCCCCAAATGACATTGCAGAACTTCAAGCCCCTTGAAAACTCAACCCAATACATATATTTTTAATAAGTACTCAGGAAGTATGGTTCAAATGAGCTTATGAATATCAGCAGTTATTTTCTCCTCTATTTCTAGCTGAGACTCACTTCCCTGGATTCTGGGTAGTCAGCTGCGTGCTTCTGTGCCTACTGGTGGGCAGTGCTGAGGCAGTGGGCCCTGCCATTGGTGGAGCATTGAGGCTGCCATTACTCTGCCCTGTTCATTGGGCATCAGTGACCCTAATGCAGTGGAGCCCACAAGGCAGGAAAATGGTAATCTTAACTTCTTGGATGTAGATGGGGGCAATGCATCTCTACCTAGCTAGCTCCCTTATACTGCATTAAAGGGACCAGGCCTCCACATGACCACATGGCCATAGAGTCCTAAGGCCATCTAAAGAAACCAACTGCATAGATCTTGGGTCCCCTTCCTGCCACCTCACATCTGTTAACCCCTCCAAATAGCCAGATGTCATCTTGGGAGTATCTTAACACCTTGAGTTTTCAAGGGGCTTGAAGTTCTGCATCTTGGGAGTGTCAGAGAAAGAAAGAAATCTGAAAGACTGTTTATTTAAAAGAGACTGTTTAAATGGAAAGAGTAGGATCTACTGTAAGTTGGTAAATTTTAGACACATACTCCCACCTTTTTCTTCATCCTATGATCACTCCACTGGGTATATAAGTCCTCCTCTTCTGTTCTAGAGACCTATGAGGGCTAGGACTGTGGAGTGGTGGGCTGTTCACACAAGAAATTTTGGAAAGAGCGTGGTGGCTGAGCACTGTGTTTAGGCACTAACTTTTTTTAAACCAGACACGCAGTGTGAGAGGCACTCACTCTTGCCACAGTGGGTGGTTCTTCCCAGATTGCTGCCAAAGGGACAGCTTGGTGCTGAGTCAGCTCCCCACATACAGATTGTAGTTTCAATTTTATAGGAAATATTTTCTAGCTAATGAGGTATGGATGTTATAAGCTATGACCAGAGCTATGGCCATTTTTTTTTGAAGCCCACCCCAAAACGAATCTGGCATACATTTATATGTGATGTTTGTTAAGCCATTTTTTCTGACAATTGATTTCCACCCTATACCTGCAGCGAACTAAAAGCAACAAGGCAGAGTCTGTTCTCCTTGCCACTCTCCAATGGTGGCCAGGGGCACCATTACTCCTAAAGTAATCTGGGGCTGCCCTTATGCCATCTGTAATTTATCCCATCTCCCTCCTTCATTTCCTGTGACTAGTCTGTAATAAACCTTTTCTGTTCTCACTCTGCAAGTCTTTCCTATCTATCTCCACATCACACGCTTCCCACTTTACACCTCAACCGTGGCCTATTAGCTTCCTCATCGATTTTATTTGATCCTCCCCCAAACCATCTGATAAATTGTTGGGAATCTAACATCTCACTTCATTATCCTACTCAATATTAATGTTAAACTGACCTGTCCCCAACCTCCTTTCCTGCCTCCACAGTCAGAATTACATTCAAGACTCAGCCAAGAGCTGCACAACTGTTAAATGCAGGACATAACATCAAACCAATGCCCATGGTTTGGAAACTTAAGAGGCTGGCAATTTCTGTGCCAAGCCCACAGTGGGCCCCTCTATGTCTTCATTCATTTCCTTCTTTGATTCATGCCATTAGATTGGAGGTCAAGTTTACATCTCACGTATGGCCCCCGGCCACTGCACCTCATATCCAGTCAGTGTGATCTATTCACTGCCCATTCCATGAACAAACCACCTTGTGAGCCTTTGCTCAGCAAGACCTCCCTTGCTGTCTCTACCTATTCACATCAACTCATATTTCTCCCTGTCCATGAAGCCTTTCTTCCATGATCAACACAAGTTTGGCAGAGCTTTCTTTTCCATCTGAATTTTTATAAACAGTAACTTGAGTGGTACAGACTAATTACATTGCATCTCCATGCCTTATTCCTTATTAAAGATGTTCTCATTTCCCTTTCCCTTTTTAACTGTAAGAATGCCAGAGTCTAATCACCGTCTCTCGTCTATTTGCTTGTGTTGTGGGTAGATAGGTCAGTTCCTCCAGATATCAATGCTAGTAATTCTACCAGGAACAAGACTGTATCTCATGTTTACTTTAAATCCCCACAGTTTCTAATATCTTGTTCTGCATGGGGTGGATGCTCCGTAAATACTGATTGACTAATGAATTAATTCTATGACACGGCCATGCTTATCATGATACCTCATGTGGACCACACAATCAATTGCAGAATTATAAGGTAAAGTGAATAACTGCTCCCTTGGAAGACACAACGCATGTTTCAGAACTGAGTAGTATACCTTCAAATAGTAATGATTACTGCTAATATTGACAGAGTGTACATATTGCCCAGCACTATTCTAAACACCTTTATCTGTAAGATGGGTACTATTATTATCCCCACTGTTACAGACAACAGGCAAAGCTATTAGTTGTAGAATCAGAGTTTGAAGGAATGAAGTTTGGCTTTGTATTCTTAACCATCACATGAATGCCTTTAGGTTGTTGGAACGTCATGGTTTTTAGCAATCAAAAGCAGCACTAAGAAAAGTCTCTAAGAAGCCTATATGAGGTTTTGCTGATAGACTTGACAATGACTAAGCCAAAGGCCAAATTTTATGTGTCTAATGTGTGAAAAAGACTCTGAACATCTTTTTAACTACTGATAAGCTCTTGAGGACATAAACATGCATGTCCTAACAATCACAACAGCAGCACCAACTTCAAAAAACAAAGACAATGCAAGGTACAAACTTGATTGACAAATATACTTTTAGAGATCTTGTTTCTGTTCATATTAACATATTAGTCACATGTTTTCCAAATATTACAATAGTTTTTCTGTAAAGGGCCAGAGAGTAAATCTTTAAGGCTTTATGGATTACAAGATCTCTGCAGCAACTACTTGGCCACTGCAGTGCAAAAGCAGCTAGGAACAACATGCAAATGAATGGACATGGCTGTGTTTCAATAAAACCTTATCAATACAAAAAGACAGTGTGCTGCATTTGGCCTGTACGCCATAATTTCCTTACCCCTAGTTTAGATAATCATTTCTGTCTTGTCAGTTACCATTGGAATTGTGCAGGGTTGAATCCATGTCTTTCAAATTATTCCCTCTGCCCTTCTGTTAGGAACCACTGAATAAAGGGAGTACTTTTTAATTTCTGTCAGGCTTTCCTTAATCTTCCCATCTATGGATTTTTAAACATGTTTCTCAGATATTAAATCAATTTCAGGCTCTAAATATTGCTTCACATGCATTGACTTTTAAGAACGTGGGAAGACATAGTATTCAATTTTAGTTTCCTATAATTTGGAACTGCTCATTATTGATGCTTCAGATCTGCTTCTGATCCTTAGTTCTCAGATATCCTGGGAAGAAAATATATGGACAGAAAAGGGAAGGGATAGAAAAAAGGAATAAGGGAAGTCAGAGAAAGAGAAGACAGGGAAGAGATAAGGGAGCAGGGACTCTGAACTCTGAAGAGCAGAACTATATATGGCACTCTTCAGACTACTCTAATACAGAGCAACTTACAGAACACCTGCCACTGGATAGCGTATAAATACAACAGCCTTGTCCAGGAGCTACACACAAAATATAGAACCCGAGTAGGTGTTGCCTAGAACAATGGAACCAACAAGCATTAAATATTTTATAAAACGTATAGAACTAATGCATGGACTTTCCCCAAAAAGGCCACAGATTCAGAATGAAAGTATGTTAAAAAATTTTTATTTGGTTTCTATTTGTATTAAATAACATTTCTTCTGACTTCAAATGAAGGTGGTAGCACCTCTCTCTTGATGACAGAACAGTTACTGTAAACAAGACAATGGTGAGCTTTCACTTGATCCTTCTGTTTACAGAGACAAGTATGAGGGATGCTATGTCCAGGAATCTGATCAAGTTTGGGGGAAAGAAAAGGGACTTTTAGATGCTGAAACCAGGCCTTGATGTAACCAGATGATGGTTATCGGGGGCAGCTGGCTCAGTGGCATAAAAGGTGTTGCTTTTCCTGGGCATGAGAAGAAGGAGAATGAATCTGTGAGAAATGACACATTTTGAAGAAAAAAGTCAGTACATGTTATATTTAAGGAAATATTTATCTTCCTTAATATGAATTGAGATTGCAATTTTCTGAAAATTCTCTGATACTATTGGCAGAAAATTGCGGTGAATGTGTCAATCCAATGCTTCTCTGCTGGATAACCAGGAAGAATGAGAGAGTCAGCTGGACCTGTGGGGGAAACTAGTACTTCACCTCCCTGCCGCCTATCCTCCACTGTGTTGTTATTCATGGCTAGATGTGGATTTGGGACTCCACTACTGCAGGTGTCTTATGGCTTAATCCTAAAGTAAAATAAACTCTTGGGGTCAGGCAGTAGGTTGCTCCTAAAAGGTGGATATAGGCCTGTGATTTAAAGGTTTGTAGAAAGAGTCTATCTCAGAAGAGAGAAGACGGGGGAACAAAAGAGACTAACCTGGATGTGTCTTCATGGGACTCACCTGAGAAGGGCTTACTTTGTAAATTTTTATTTTATTTTTTCACTTTTCCCATGAACTCTGGAATAACTATATTTAACTAAAGGTTTTAGTCATGTCCTACTGTACATGACTTTACCCCCAACTCTTTCGTAGAGTGAGCTTACCCTGTATTTTGTGATATGGGTGGTGATTGGAATTAAGAGATGCAATATTAACGGACCCCTCCGAGGGAGCTTTGCACAGCAGAGTGGGTGTAAGAACTCATGGAGGTGGGGCGTGGGAGTTCCTGGCAGAGTGGAGACACCTTGGTCGGTGTGGGAGGAAACAGGGAGAAGCAGCTGCCCACTGAATGGCATAGAAGCAGATGCAAGATCCTAAAACAATCTTCTCAAAAGGAAAATAAATATTGCTCTCAAAATCAGAGAATCAGCAGCAAGGTTCTAGGCTGATTCACTTGGCTCTAATGTCTTACTCCTACAGATTGCCGGAAATAAAACATTTTAAGAACTCTGACGTTATGAGAAATTATCAGATGCATCTAGCTGTAAATGCACAAATCTTATTTCCTCGCCTTGGGCCTTTGAAACTGTCTTCAATATTTGCTAAAAACAACTACTTAAGCAGTTTGTCTTCTCCTACCTAATGTGGCAATTCAATTCCTCAATTAGATTGTTGCTACTGTTGACTGATTAAAACAGAATGGCATGCAATGGCGTGTAAGTATTGGGCTTTCTCCTTTGCAGTCAGGTGGACAATTCTGTCATAGTCCCTAGCACCATACTTATTCCTTCCATATTTCTCCCTTGCATAAATTTCTGCCTGGCTTAAAGGAAAAGGAGCCTCTCTCCGGATGCTCTGTTTCTGGAAATGGGAGTAGAACAGGGCAGATGCAGGTGAGATGTGGGTGCCGATGGAGTTAGATTAAACATTTTAACGTTGAGGAGGAAGCATGTGCTTTAAAATCAGATAGATACACTTACTTTGGGATACAAGGCAACTTTCCTAACCTCTCTCAGCCTCAGTTCTTTATCAGCAAAAGAAGGAATAATAATGGAACATTCTAATTAGGGTTGTTGTAAAAAATTATATGAAAAATGCATTAAAAACATTTAGGACAATGCCTGGGTCATGGTTAACACTCCGTAAGTACTCTTTATTCAATAGATACTTCTTGAATATCAAAATATTAAAGCTGATCAACATAACAATTTGAAAGATCCTATCACTATTTCCAGTGGGAATAATTTGAATTCTGATTTCCTGTTTCTGATGCTAGATAGGAAAAGTGGTAGCCTCTCCTTTGCTCCCGATTAGCATCTATATGAGTGGATTTTATGTAAATGAGACATTTGCATTCATAGTGACTGGAGAAATGAGTTCTAAATCATGTGGACTGTTTGGCACCTTATTTTCTTATTTTCTAGTGTTGCACCAATGCCTGCCTCTAATGCACCTGGGTCTTCATGTCTGACTGAAGTCATTAAAAAAATATGTGAACTGCCTTTTTTAAAATTAATGACATATGCTTCCACTCTTTACATTTTAGACAAATAATCAAAATTTCCAACACAGATATGGGTAATTCTTTATTTAAGTGAAATCTCACCACTTACGTACTTACGTTTTGAAATTGTCAGTTCATCAGTATGAGGAACAAATGGGAAAACTTTCTGATGCTGGCGCTGTCATGAGCTTTTCATTTCAATGTAATCATGTGATTAAATATATTTTGTTAATTTGCTGGGATATTTCCCTTTCTTGGAATGTCTTCTGAACTCCTCTCTTATTTGTTATATAGCAACAACAGCAACTCTGTGCTAAACGTTGATCTAAGTCCTTTACATGTTTTAATTAAATTTAACCTGGCATCCGCTTAAGACAGCAGATACTATTTAATCCTATTTTTACAAGAGAGAAAATTAAAGCTCAGCAATGTTAAACAAGTTGTTTAAGACCACACAGCTGTTACACAGCAGAGTTGGGATTCACAGCCAGGTAGATTTTTCCAGAATTCATACTCTTAAAAATTGTATTATGTTGCCTCTCCATTTAGTTCTATCTCAAACTTTTCTAAAGCTCAGCTCATTGCCACTTCTTTCTGATCTACCTTTCCTGCCCAAACCATGTACCTCCCCTTCCCCAATTCCTTTAGCGTTATTTCATTTGTGTCATTCATTTGTCATTTAGGTAACTCTACCTATCATTGTCAATTAACTGTCTCAAGTTAGGTCCTGTCTCTCCCAAAAGATTGGACTCCACATATTATGCCTTTTAAATCTCTTCCTTGAAGAAGGTGGTGATGAGTAAAAAACGCTCACCTTAACAATTCCCTTCTACACTGGAAAAGTGCGACATAATTTTACCAAATGTAATGTGAGGAATCAAATGGTCAAGGTAGAAGTTCTTTTTACCTGTTTCTTCGTATGAGGCAGAAAACCAGTCTGAGCTACAAAGAAACTACACATTTAGGTTCTTGGATTGAGTTCCTTGGTGCCTGGTGTGAATGATCATCTTGAGTCCATATGTTCTGAGAGCTGTTGCACTCTGGCCAAGATTTTACTATACAGCTTTATTTATTAACATTAACAAGAATCATGGGGCTGGACCCTCATGACTCAAATGGAAAGTTTACACCTACTAAGAGAGTCCAGAGCAAGACAATTAGCACTTATGTTTTCAGGTTGAATGGATGGAAACCATCTGAGAATTAGAAAGCCTGCCAAAGTGGCCAGCACAATGAAAATCAAGTTTTCAGAAATGGCTAACTGAATACTGTGACTGACTAATTATTTTCAGAAACATTCCATAGCCAGAATTTCTCAAAACCCAGATCACATTGGTTTCTTTCCAAAATGCATGTTGCCTAAATTCTTGTTTCACAGTCATTCTTATTCCCTCTATGGGAGAAAATGTGTTTCAAAATAAGAGAAATACTCTCTTGTTGGCAGCTGAAAATAGGGGAAACTAGATACGGCCGACCTCACTAACTGGACTTTTTTGTCTGCATTGTAAATTTCACCACTTATGGTCATTGGGCAAAAATCAATATTTAAGTGAGTAAGTAATTTGAAGCAAATATATAAGTTAGCAGATAGCTGATAGGATTCCATTATTATACTTTAATTCCTCAAACCATGGATGAGATTCATGGCTGCAATGCTGTGCTAACCTGACATCAGTATAAGCTCTGACCCTCTTAGGGTCAATGCTGGCTTAAAAATACTGATAGGCAGAAGAAAGCAGCAAAAGACAGCCTTCTTTATTAATAGCTACCTGGAAAAACAGTGTGATACAGAAAGCAGCGCACCATTTCTCGCTAGACGTGAAAATAGGGAGGAGGAGCTGTTCTTTGGAGCAATCTAAAAGAGCTATTGATCTTCCAATGCTTTTTTGGAAATGCCTATATTGCTTTATGTTGCATTTTCATTCATTCATAGTTGCTTCTGCTAATAAAGGTCCTCTGGTGGCAGTAATTCTTTTCAGCAGATTGAAGTCTTTTAGTAATGAAATCCTTGGTGTATTCACTAACATGAAGTGCGATCTGTCCTTGCACCTGGTACACATTCAGCTTTACAGACAGTTACATTACTATTCATGCCTTTTGTTTAGTCACACAAGGGAACTAGAACAAGAAGTGTAGATTTTCACCTTGGCTTTTATAAGGTACCTTATGAGCTACGCGCCTCCTTAGAATAAGCTTGGCAGTCCTAGTTCTTAGGCAACAATGATTTGTAACTGGACTTAAGTAAAAGGGAACATTAATTGCTAGCAATTAGTAGTTCACAGGGATTTTTTCTTTTTTCTTTTTTCTTTTTTTTACTTTGAATTAATCAATCTCCCTGAGAAAAGTGAGGACTAGAAAAAGCAAGGTTTTAGCTTTAGAATTCAAGCATTTCAAATTTAGTGTCATACCAATGCTTCATTCTAGTTTTATTTTGGAGCTCTCAAAGCTTCTTGTCACCCTCTCTCTTTTTAAATTTAAGATTGTTTTATCAAAGTTATACATGTACATTGTTTAAAAAGTCAAACCTTCTACAAAGCTCATAACGAAAAACAGCAATATCCTGTCTCACCCTTCCCTCCTCCATTCCAACTCCCCAGAGACTACCTCTTTCAACTTTAAGCTGTTTCTTCTGCTGTTTATTGCCATATTTCTAAATAACTTGCTTGTAGTGTTATTTCTTGACTTGTTTCCCATTCTAGGTCTTATTTACTGGCCCCTTACTAATAGGGAAGGCAAGAACTTAGTGCTCTTAAAGTCACCTCCCACAACCCCAAGATATGTCTCCCTCTTCATCCTCTCTTTTTGTTGCATTATAATTTTTGATTAAATCAATATTCACTGTTTACATTGTTGGTATTATGTAACTATTCACAGCTGTGAAGTGTAGCAAGCTGTGGTTACAGTTCTTATCTTTTATAAGTTAGGTTTTCCTGGGGTAAATAATTGACCCTTTTTGTCTGTTTCTCTTTCTTTTTCTCTTTCCTTAGGTTTCTGTGTAGTTGAACACCAATTATCACTGATTTATTTCCAAACTGTCAGCCAGAAGTGTAAATCTTCTCTCAAGTACAACCAGGACATGTGAAAACAATGTAACCTATCTACGTCCTTTTTGTGGGGAGGTAGAGTGCTGGGAGCGCATCCCTCTGGAGGTCCTCTTTCCTATTCTGATCTGGACTGTCTGCCAAGGCCTGACACACAACTGCCATCCTTCAGCCTCCCCTCGCCACCTTGTGAAGGTTCTCTTAACTTGCCTCTGTCATGGATCTCTTTTATCCTGCATCCCTTGTCTTCCCCTTTCTTGGTTTTCTCCCATATTTTAGTTGAGAAAAATGCCATTTAGGAGTTGATCAAGAAAGGGGCATAGGAAGCAAAGTTTTGGAGACCTTACATGTCTGATGATGATTTAATTTTATCCTCACACATGATTTCTAGTTTAGCCAGGTCTAGATTCTAAGATGAAAGTCAGGTTGCTGCAGAATTTTTGCAAGCTCTGCTCCTGCTGTCAGGGCATCCAGTGTTCCCATTGAGAAATCTGATGTGATGTTAATTCTTGATCCATTGAATGGACTGTTTGCTCTTTAATTCTCTTTGGAAATGAGTGGGCCTTTTTATTGTCCCTGGTGATCTGAAATTTCTTAATGATGTGGCTTATAATGCATTTTTCTTTCATTGCTTTTGTTAGTACTTTTAATCTGGAAACTCCTGCCTTTCAGTTTGGAGAATTTTTTTGAAAAAAAAAAAAGTTTGATAGTTTCCTTCTTTCTGTTTTATCTATTTTTTTTTCTAATGCTCTTATTATTCTGATTTTGGATCTCCTGGATTGATCCTAATTGTTTCTCCTCTTTCCTCTCTTATATTTCACCTATTTATTTTTTTTCACTCTGTCTTTTGAGAGATTACTTAGCACTATCCTCAAATCCTGTTATTGAAATTTTTTTCCTTAATAAACTTTAATTATAAAGATATTTACTACAGCATGATTTGCAAAATTAGGAAAATGAAAACCACTTTTACTTATTTAAATACTGAACCTTTCTTTTCTTTTCTTCTTCTTTTTTTTTCCCCAGGCTCTTGCTCTGTAGCCCAGGCTGGAGTGTAGTGGTACAATCATAGCTCACTGCAGCCTCAACTCCCTGGGCTCAAGTGATCCTCCTGCCTCAGCCTCTTGAGTAGCTAGGACTACAGGCATGTGCCGCCTTGTCTGGCTGATTTTTTTTTTTTTAATTATATGTTATGTTCTGGGATACATGTGCAGAACGTGCAGGTTTGTTACATAGATATACATGTGCCATGGTGGTTTGCTGCACCCATCAACCTGTCGTATACATAAGGTATTTCTCATAATGCTCTCTCTCCTAGTCCCTGACTCCCCTACAGGCCCCGGTTTGTGCTGTTCCCCTCCCTGTGTCCATGTGTTCTCACTGTTCAACTCCCACTTATGAGTGAGAACATGTGATGTTTGGTTTTCTGCTCCTGTGTTAGTTTGCTGAGAATGATGGCTTTCAGCTTCATCCATGTCCTTGCAAAGGACATGAACTCATCCTTTTTTATGGCTGCCTGGTATTCCATGGTGTATATGTATCACATCTTCTTTAGCCAGTCTATCATTGATGGGCATTCGGGTTGGTTCCAAGTCTTTAGTTTCTATTTTCATTTAAATTTCCGAAAGTACTTTAAATTTTGGTTTCTGAATGCTCATTTTTTGCTTTCTTTTCTTATTTCATGGATGCAACATCTTTTCTGATCTTTCTAAGTCTATTAATTAATTTTTTTTTTTTTTGCTCTGAGTATGTTATTTATTGTTTTGTCTTTCCCTCTCTACATTGTATTTGTTTCTTTTCAGACTGGTTTCCGTTTGCTTGTTGTTACTTTGGTCTCTGTCTTTTACATGAGGGGCTTTTCTGTAATGTCTGCTTACTGTGGGCTATTTACTTTTACCTCCTATCTGATAATGTTAGAAATTTAGAGCACTTTACTGCAATTCTACCCCTTCTTTCCTTTTGAATTACTGTTGTCATAAATTTTTGTGACTATTTTACATATATTTGAAACCCTGCAAAGACATCATTTTTCATAGTGAGTGTTTTGCAGACCTATTGTTTTGCATAGTCAAACTTCCTTTGTTTTTACATTTAGTTCATGAATTTACCTTTTCTTGTGCTCTTCATTCCTTTTTCATTTCCACCATTGCTTCTGGAACTGTTTTCCTCTGCCCAAAGAATTTTCTTTAGTATTTCTTTTCATTCAGATGTGCTGTGCTGGCAACAAATCCTCAAAGCTTTTGCTTGATGGGAAAGTCTTTTTTTCATCTGGATTTTTGAAACATCTTCACAAAGTATAGAATTCCATGTTGGCAATTATTGTCATAAGGCTTTTTAAAGATACAACTTCATTGTCTTCTGTCTTCCAATATTTCTGTTAAGAAGATAGCCCTCAGCCCTTTATTATTGCTTCTTAGAAATACCATTTTACAATTTATATTATCTACTTCATTAACCAGAGGAGTGTTAATGGAAATTTTCTCCAGGTTCTAGTTGTTCAGTTTCAATATCTGGGCATATTTGAGGAGCAGCCTTAAATTCAGAGTGAGGGCAGTGGGCTGCATAGAACCACTAGGCCCCAGTAGCCCCTCATTTGACAACCCATTCCCTTAATTACCGATGAGGAAACTCAGACTCAGAGCATCGAGTTTGCCTATGATCTCAAACATAAAGAAATCATATATAGTGGCAACATAGTTTTAACCAATGCACATGTTTATGAAATGCTTATTAGTCATCCAATACCAATTGATATGGTTTGGATCTGTGCCCTCTCAAACCTCTTGTTGAAATGTAGTTCCCAGTGTTGGAGGTTGGGCCTGGTGGGAGGTGATTGAGTCCCCGCAGATCCTTCACGGCTTGGTGTTTTCCGAGTGATAGTGAGTGACCTCTCATGAGTTCTGGTTGTTTAAAAATGTGTGGCACCCACCTCTCCCTTGCTCCCACTCTGCCATGTGAAATATCTGCTCCCACTTCATCTTCTACCATGAGTAAAAGCTTCCGGAGGCCTCCCCGGAAGTTGAACAGATGCTGGGGCCATGCTTGTACAGGCCGCAGAACTGCGAGCCAATTAAACCTCTTTTTAAAAATAAATTACCCAGTCTATCTAAGGCAGTACTCTGTAGCAATACAAGAATGACATAACACACTAATTGATGGTATTTTATAAAATAACAGAATGCTCCATACACGAGGAAATCAGGATTCACCTATTTCATGGGTCAGGTCACATTAAGGGGTAATATGGGTTTGAGGGCACTGGGAGAACCAGAGAAATCAAGCTATTGTGGAAGAGGGTAGCCCTGACCTGTTCTAATGTGAAATTGGGGCTCAGAAAATGATACCCCAAAATACGGCCCTTTGACATGCTGAACTGAAAAAGAAGCCTAAAGATCTTTCTGACCTACCCACCCACCTTCCCCTCTCTCAGTCCTCTGTCTCCCCCGAAGTACAGGATTAAGTTACTCTTTCATGTTCTGTCATCTGCCTAAAATCTGGAGCCTCCTAAAAAGGAAACGATGACTTCTGGTCCCTTCCGTGGGTTTTTATTAACTGAACTATGTTGCAGGAAGGAAGACTAAAGTCTGTCAACACACCTGGACAGGTTTTTGTCACAAACCACTGTTTGCTCTGAGGGTCCAACAGACTTTGTCCCAGGCCATTGTATATTCCTCAAGCCCACTGAATTCTTCTAAAGATCATTTACTAACCCATTAACATCATCCACACTGCTCCATCTCCTTTTTCCTAACAAGAAGGGTATATAACAATCTGGACCCCGTTGGGTTATTGGGTAATCATTCTCCTACAATTCCCCCATGCTATGCACATTAAAATAAATTTCTATGCCCTTTCTCCTCCTATTCATCTGCTTTTTGTGAATTGGCTTTTCAGCAAACCTTTGGAGACAAAGGGGTAATTTTCCTTTGGCCGCCTCATGAGACTTTGGACCCAGTGTTGCCAGATCTGACTTCTGAAGAAGCTAGAAATGTGGATGTTTGAATCTTTATGTAACATTTTTATATATTGGCAACCAACCACCCTCTCAGTCACACACACATAAATAATCCCCCCCCTCCACCAAATCTCTCTGCAGGTAAAATAAGATGTGTCTATAGTTTCCATCCATTTGGAGTTTTGCTGTATTGGTGCCTCTGATGTGGTCTGTCTTCTATTCTGATTAGCAATGGATGCCCAGAAAGAAGTGACTTAACCAAGGGCATATCTGAAGATTCTCTTCAAAAACCTTCTGTGAAAAACTGACAGATCATTCAATTATAAAAAAGTATGATGGAAAAAAAAACTAGAATCTGATAATCCAACAAGCAATAATTCTGAGGATGCCTCTTTGTTTATTTTCTGTAACCTATATCATCCAAGCTGATGAACATAAAAGGTTAATAAGGTGGACCACTACAATAATAAGTTGGTAGATAAGTGTGTGAAAATTAAGTAGAAGTGTCCATTGATTCAAGATATTATCAGAGATGAGCTCCTATTTTAAAATTGTGGACCAGCACTTAAAATAGTATGTCAGCAATTTACCCATAGCCCCAGAGATAAAGTTGAGTGAGATAATAAGTATTATTTGCAATTCCATCTCAAGTCCTTTGCCCATTTCTTTTTTAAAAAATTTTAAGTTTGAGACGGGGTCTTGCTCTGTCACCCAGGCTGGAGTGCAGTGACACAATCTCAGCTCACTGTAACCTTCGCCTCCTAAGCTCAAACGATCTTTTCACCTTAGCTTCCCGAGTAGCTGGGACCACAGGTGCATGCCATGATGCCTAGCAATTTTTTTTTTTTTTTGTATTTTTAGTAGAGACAGGGTCTTGCCATGTTGCCCTGGTTGGTCTTGAACTCCTGAGCTCAAGTGATCTGCCTGCCTTGACCTTCCAAATTACTGAAATTACAGGCATGAACCACTGCACCCAGCCCCTTTGCCCATTTTTAAATTGAGTTATGTGTTATCTTGCTATTGAGTTGTTTGAGTTCCTTATATGTTTTGGATGTCAACCTTTTATCAGATGCATGGTTTGCAAATATATTTCTTTCATTTTGTAGCTTGCCTCTTCACTTGGTTGATTGTTTCCTTTGCTGTACATAAGCTTTTTAGTTTGATGCAATCCTATTTGTATATTTTTGCTTTTGTTGCCTATGCTTTTGGGGTCATATCCAAAAATTCTTTGCCAAGACCAATGTCGTAGAGCTTTCTCTCTATGTTCTCTTCTAGTATTTTAAATTTCATGTCTTACATTTAAGTTTTTAATCCATTTTGAGTTGATTTTGTGTATGGTGTGAAATATGGGTTTAATTTTATTTTTCTGAATGTGGCTATCTAGCTTTCCTAGCATCATTTATTGAAGAGACTGTACTTTTTACATTTTGTGTTCTTGGGGAATCTGTTGGAGATCCCCAAGTTATTACAGAAGATCCCCAAGTTATTGTAGTTATTGACTATAAATGTATGGACTTATTTCTGGGCTCTTTATTCTGTTCCATTGGTCTATATGTCTGTTTTTATGCCAATACCATGCTGTATTGATTACTATAGCTTTGTAGTAGGCTCTGAAATAGGGTAGTTGATGCTTGCAGCTTTGTTTTTGTTGCTCAAGATTGTTTTTGCTATTTGGGATCTTTTGTGACTCCATATTAATTTTAAAATTATTTTAAAAATTTCTGTAAAAATGTCATTGGAATTTTTATAGGGATTACATTGCATCTGTAAATTGCTTTGGGTAGCATGGATATTTTAACAATATTAATTATTCTAATCCGTGAATATGGGATGTCTTTTTCTACTTCTGTTTTAGGTCCACTCTTGGGGTGTAGCTCTGCAGGTCTTCTAACCAAGAGCTTATTTTATTCACTGAGACCCTTTCCACTGGCAAACCCTGAACTTTAATCCTGCCTTCTTAGCACTTTAAGAGCATAAAAATCTACCCTCTGTTCCTTGAAAGATTCTGCTTAGCTTTCAGCTTCCTGCCCCATGATACTTCAGAACTCATGTCTTAAGGGTAATACCAGGTGAGTATTAGTTTTCTTTTTCCATTTCTCTCTTTTTCACTCTGACTTTGGACTTTCTATTTGTTTGTTGCTTTGTTACAATTTTTATCTTCCAAGCATCAGAAGACTGCCAAAATCTTTGCTGGTTTCTCCTCTGCCTGAGAAAAGTCTGCGTTGCCAACTTCTTGCCCTGCTGTCAGAATTGGCAATGCACTAGGGGAATGCCACTGCAGAAATGTCAGCCCATTCTCTGCTGTTTCCCTCCTCCCCTCAATCCATTATTTCAGTAGTTCTTATATGTCTTCAAACAGCTTTACTTTTTTTTTTTAAATAACCTTTCTAGTTGTTCTTAGCTCTGCTGTAAGCTACTCCATCATACTCAGTAGACATCTCCATTTATATTGAAGTGAAGGACACTGTTATTGGAGGAGAGGTAGTTTTCCAGCTGAATGAGGGGTGTGTGTGTGTGTGTGTGTGTGTGTGTGTGTGTGTGTGTGTGTGTATGTGTGTGTGTCTATGTTGGATCTGGAGTGCAGTACTTTCTATACAGACATTTATAGGTTTCTACTGACATTCTATCTACCATTCTGTATTCTACCTCACCTGAATCCTCACTTCTAAGATTACCTAATGTCTCTACTTCCTGAGATATTCTGGGGCTCCTGGGCTTTCTCTGCTAACTTAAGTCTAGGCTTACTCCTCTCTGCCATATCAGTTGCCATTTATCCACTGATTTCCCAGTTACAACTGTTTTAGCCCTCGTGGGCTTTGCCATTTTTACCCATCTCTTTATTGTTACTTTAGTGGGTTTCAGGAGGGACTAGAACAATATTTAACCACAAGTTCAACATTAATCCCTTTTCTGAAAACAAGTGAAATTGTATTGTTACACTACTTCTTACGTAAGTGGTGCTTGATCATTAGAAATGATATTGGTCAAACTGTTAGTCAAAGAAACGGAATGAAAAGAGACACTATTTTCCTTTAATTTGATCTCTCAATTCTTATATTTTACCAGCTCTCACAAACTGCAATGTTAGAGTACTTACTTTTTAATGAAACTCAAGACATACTCCGTCCTTTGCAGGGACATGGATGAAGCTGGAAGCCATCATTCTCAGCGAAGTAACACAGGGACAGAAAACCAAACACTGCATTTTCTCACTCATAAGTGGGAGTCGAACAGTGAGAACACATGGACACAGGGAGGGGACAAACACACACTGGGCCTGTCGGGAAGGTGGAGGCAAGGGGAGGGAGAACATTAGGACAGATGCCTGATGCATGTAGGGCTTAAAACCTAGGTGATGGGTTGATAGGTGCAGCAAACCACCATGGCACATGCACATGTATACCTATGCAACGAACCTGCACGTTCTGCACATGTATCCTGGAACAACTTAAAGTAAAATAAAAATAAACATTTAAAAAGGCATTCTGACTTGGGAGTCTGCCACAGGAAATACAGAGAAAGGGGGCTTTCCCCAAAGGACATAATAGTCTCTTTTGTAGAATTGTTTCTTGGTATATTTTACTCTGTTTTATAGTTCTTACAAAATTCTTATTTCTTTTTCCAGGAGCCTAGACTACAAGAGAATGCTGACACATGGCTCTCTAGGCATATCCACCATGTGTCCTAGTAGTATACAAAGGCCTACCAAATGGTTTAGAGGATGCTATTCAAATTATTAATGGCTACAGTAAGACTTTGGCTGTGCATTTTTAAAAAATGTGTTTTAAATTTTTTGTGAATTTCATCTTATTGGCATATCAAAATCTGTAACACTATTTCTCTTTCCTTATTTATTCTCTTAAGTACATAGTGGAAATACACTACTTTATCACTTGGTAGTGTATATTATCTGATATGGTCTGTCTGTGTCCCCACCCAAATCTCATCTTGAATTGTAGTTCCCATAATTCCCATGTATCATGGGAAGGATTGAGTGGGAGGTAATCAAATCATGGGGGCAGTTACCTCCCATGCTGTTCTTGTGATAGTGTGTGAGTTCTCATGAAATCTGATGGTTTTATAAGGGGCCTTTCCCCATTTGCTTGGCACTTCTTCCTGCTGACATGTGAGGAAGGACGTGTTTGCCTCCCCTTCCACCATGATTGTAAGTTTCCTGAGGCCTCCCTATCCCTGCATAACTGTGAGTCAATTAAACCTCTTTCCTTTATAAATTATCCAGTCTCAGATATGTCCTTATAGGAGCATGAGAATGGACTAATACATTATCTTACTGATATAATGGAAGGCTCAAAATTTGGAAGCTTTATGTCAATGGACTCTACTTGCCCTAAAAGTCTCTGTTTACTTTTCTAGCCACAAATAATTATTGAGGTCTTACTTTCTGCAAAGCCTTGTCTTAGATACTGAAGATATAGCAGTGAATTAAATAAACAAAGTTCTTATTTTTGAAGAACCTTGCATTCTACTGAAGGATATGGCAATAAATAAATAAAAACATGTTATGTTGTTAATACGATGTCACACATGTTATAAAGAAAAACAAAGCAGAATAAAAGAATAGGGGGCAGGGTGGTACTTTTTTAAATAGCACGGTCAAAATAAACCTCATTAGGAGTAACTGAGATCTGAACAAAATGCAAAAGGACCCAACAGATATGCAGTAAATAAAATGAAAGCCAAAGAGAAGTCAGAAATCCATCCAGATGACTGGTCTATACAGTTTTCATTTTCCTCATTGGATATACAGTAAGTCATTTTTTTCCTTTGTTCAGATCTCAAAGTTGTATGTTTGGAATTTTAAAAAAATTTAATTTGTTTTATTTGGTAATCTAGATCTCAGTTCATCTAGGATGATGTTCTTTAAAATGTATATAGTAGGCCAGACATACTGAGTTTACAGATATCATTTAAGTTTGACATTGTTGTATTTACATTGACATTTATTGTATCTAAATTCAGTGATGTTTATAAAATTTTTGTTTGTAGTAAGCAAAATTTAGGTTCCCTTTACCATTTTGTTCATATGAATAAGTGTGTTAGACTTGGTAGGAGCTATCCTTGAAGTCACTTTTAGACAAACATTGGCGCTACTGAGTAGAGGATGGGTTAGTTTCCTGAATTTCTGGAAACCTCCAGTGAAAGACCAAAACTTAAAATTACAGACTGCTACATGGTCTTCTCCAGCAGGCTCATGGAAATACCTACCCTTCTGACCCAGCCACTAGAGGGATTGTTGTACTGTGGAGAAGCAGTTCTCCCCCAGTGCTTTGGGAGTGATTCTGCTCAGGGCATTGTCTGGAAAGTATTCATCTTCTTTTCTGAAGAAGTGATGGAGGCAGGTAAGAGAGCTCACTTTCCCAGCACGTCTCTTATTGACTGTGGGCTCTGAGGACGTCTCAAGTGTGTGTATACAGCTTTCTCATTCTCTTTGAAGTCTAGCTATTTGCACTCCAAAGAAGTTAGGATTCTCAAGACTGTCTAGGCTGAAGGTCGTTTTTAAACCAAGTATTTTCTTTACTATTCAAAAGCTTTGTCTTTGAGAGCATATTTGCCAATAAACTGCCTAGGAGAACTTGTAATGATAACCTAAAATATCACCAACTCTGTACTTAAATTGCCTTGCTTTTAAAATGTGTTTGTTTTGGCTGTATTTTGTAGTTGAAATAATTTAATATGAAGTGAAACATATTTTGAGCAATTTTTTTAAATGCATATGTTTTGGTATCTCTAGAATTAATTATAAGCCTTACTCAATTGATAATAAATGGATATGAATAAAACTTAAACATGTTCAATCAATTAACTTAGCTATTCAAACACGAAAACACTGAAACATTTCCTTTGAAAATAGTTTAATGACTTATCCATATTTGTACCGCTTTGTAACTTTATAGTTAGAATTTAATTAATAAATAACGTATGTATTCCATAATTTATAGTATGCACATGGCTCAAGTTCTTAAGTAAAGGGAAAAAATACATAATATGGTAACCTATACTCACCTAAAAGTCAGTCCTGTAACTGCTGAGACTCTTTACCCCATGGTCTCCCCTCTGTTCCTTAGGCCCCTATGAAATAGTAATCAAAAGTGTGCTATGTATTCTGACTTATTTTCAGTAATGTAATCTGTTTTACATGTCAAATCCATATGTAAACTATAAGTAGACAGAACATAAATACACATTTTTATATCACTTGATTACGTGGCTCAAATTTGCAATGAAGTTTAGTGTGTGTTTTTGTGGAGTTAATTGGTCACACAGGGCTTAGAGTCTGTTTTGACCCATTTACTTGGTATAGAACCATGTAGAAGCTGCTGGGAACTTTATTTGCATGATTATGCTCTGGAATGCTAGAGTACATTTCCCCAAGGAAGTTCCAAGCATTGTATGGAATGCGTTATTTACTCTCCATGCAAAGTCCCTCCTCTGTCCTAAAGAAGTTTTTTGCTCACTTGTGTGTGTGTATGTGTGTGTGTGTGTGTGTACGGGATAATCTAGAATTCAGTTTTACAACCTCATATGTAGAAGCTTTTGTTTTTGTTCTGTTGCCATCTATCAGGGCATCACTGTGTTGCTGGTGATAATCTGTGGAAACTTCATATACGAGTCTGCGTGTGTGTGTGTGAGTGAGCACGTGTTGTCTCCAATAGAAATCCTAGCAGTACACTTCAGGGACATTTGCCATCCTTTTCCTGAGACTCTCCTGTCTGCTTAGTTTTTCTCAGATCAAACACACACTTGATTTTCTTGGGGATAACATGAATCTCAAAGTTGCCACTTTGTTGTTCCCTTACAGGACTCAAGGGAAGGGCCTTACGGACTTCCCCCTTCCAGGAGAGGGTGCCCACCTGTGGGTGCTTGGTCCTGATCCCTCCTTCTCTTTTCTTTTTGCCCTTTAGCTTCAACATAGCCCCTCATGGTCCTTAGTCAAGTGCCCTGGGGCTGCTTTGGGAATCTTCAGTCTTTTATTAGAGGAAGAAATGCCCCTCTCACACTTCCTTTGGTCCTTTCTTGGGTCTTAGAAACTGGGGGGCCTCATACTTTGCGTAGGTGCTAGAGGAGACTTTCTCCACTCATCAAGAGGAGGTGGGCTTAGATACCATGGCTGAGAATGGATGTTGGTGCTCCAATTCCTATTTTTGCCTCTCCGATAATGAACATGATTGATTCCCTCATGAGTTTCTCAAGAAAGTAAGCACATTATCTTGAAAAGAGAATTTTTTTCCCTAATTTCATCTGAGAAAAAGGCAATGACTTATGTCACATGACTCTGAGTCTTTCCCCTATAAAATAATCAGTCCTGCATTATTGTGCAAATGAGTAACTAATTCTGTCACGTTCCTGGATTATTTCTCCTGTCCCTGATTATTTTTCCCTTATTAGAATGTAAACTCCATAAGGGCAAGAGTGTTTTCTTCACTGCTCGATTTCAATACCTAGAACAATGCCTAGCACATACTATATGATCAATATTTGTTGAATAAATGAATATTGTAAGATTGCACACTACCTCAAATGGCATCCTTTTTGGGGGTGTGTGTGAAGAGAATATCAACTTGGATTAGTTGGTATTTTATTATAATTTTTACCCCCACATCCAGAAGAAGCTTCTAATTTACTCCCCACCATAAAAAAGTGGTAATACCATTTTTTATGGTAATGAAAAATGACTAAAGTAAAGAAACTGAAGGACAGATGATATAGGTAACTTACTTTATTAATAGGCAGCTGGTCAGCTTGTAGCACAGTTTGAAGTCCAAGGACTTAACTACTTTAGATTGATCTGGTTTAAATGGGTCACACTATGCATTCAGGATCGTAACAGCCATTTGCTGAGTAGATATAAGGTTTGTCTCTGAAAGCTAATATGTAATTTTAGAAGTATCCATAGCAGTAATACATAAGCATTATATATGTAACTATTTTTCAGGTTCAAGCTTACAGGATACTTCAGGATGTTAAGCATCTGATTTTGCTTAAAACAACAGTATTCAATAAAGTAGACTAGGAATAGGAAAGAAGCCAGCCCTGGTTTATAGACACTCAGCAAAAGCCAGTTATCCTTTGCAACATGTGGACTTCACATTGGGTGTTGAAATTCTGTTGTCCTGGGGCAAATCAAAGGAAATGTGAATATCACACAATCAAAGAATGGAATGAATGCAGGATTCATTCTGATGAGAAGATGAGCCCTCTGAATCAAGCCAGGAAGAGATGAGAGGATTGGGTTAATTTCCTTTCTAGATAATAAATATTGTGGCATAAGGCAGTAAGAGAAAGGACCATTGAGAATGATTACAAAGAAAATTGCTAAGATCCCTATGTTGGTAATTGATCTTAATGGAATTTAATTATTTTATTACCATAATCAGTCGCCTCTTATCTTGCTTTTTCTTCCAGTCTACTTTGAGAACTATTAACTCATATTACCTAACTATGGTCAAGAAAAAAACTGCTTCATAGCAAATTTTAATTCTTATTGCAGTGTAACTTTGGCAATCTCATTTGTGTGTATTCATAGCACTGGAAGAAAAAGGAGTTACTATAAAATGAACCGGGTGGGGGAGATTACTGGATAGGAGTATCCTTGTGTGTATCTTTACTCTCAATTCTTGAAGTCCTGATGTGAGTGCTCTGAAGTCATGAATCATGTTTGTTTATTTTGTATTCCCAATGTCACTTATAGCACCTATTAAAAAGTAGGTAGCTAACAAATACTTGTAGAATGAGTAGTAAAAATAACTAGCATAATTTTTATTCTTTGTACTATTGTTATTTCTCAGAAATAAGTGCTAGCCCATGTATTTTTGCAAATCTAAGAGCTTCTTTAATTTGTTCTTTATCAACAGATATTGAGGGTTCTGCCTTTCAGATGCTGACCTAGCATCTATTAAACGATATCTTTACCATTTGCTTAGGGTAGTATGCATCTTAAAGATGAGAAAGCTGGGAATGGTGACTCACACTTGTAATTCCAGGTGTGTTTATATAACACTATGTTTATGATTCAAATTTTGCAAGAAGGTTTCAAATAAAACACTTTGAAAATCTATCTGAGCTCTTTCTCTTCTATCTTTGATGGATATTGAGTACAAGACATAATGGCAACCCGTCAGAATACTACTCTGATAGGAAATAGTGTTTAAGGCAGCAGGAGAGGTGATACTATTGGTGTCAACAACAATATTAGTCCAAGGCAAGGTATCTTCTCCAGAACTCTAAACCTTAGTACTAGTTCCCTTTTCACTGAGGTCAACCTGTGCCCAGTCTGTGCCTTGGCAGCCTGGGGCAGACATCCACTGGCTTGGCAGGGAGGCAGTGCCTCCTGTGGTCCTTGGCAATCAAGCTACTATTTTCAACATCTGTATTGAGAGGTGATGTGTGTGTGTATGTGTGTGTGTATGTTTGTGTTTGTCTATGTGCACACTCAATCTTCAATCTCTGGGGTTTCATCATACAGAAGGATCACAACTGTTTCCTGTTTTGATTTTACAGAAGAAAAGTGGGAGTTCAGGACTTTCACCTGGCTGTTCAACTGAGAGAGAATTTGAATTTCAAAGCTTCTGTCGGGCCTCATTGGTGTAATAGATGGACATCAATAGAAAGAAGGCTTTTCATTAATAAAAGGCAAAAGATCGATGTGATCTGAAAATAGGAATGCTTTTACACTGTTGGTGGGAGTGTAAATTAGTTCAACCGTTGTGGAAGACAGTGTGGCAATTCCTCAATGATCTAGAACCAGAAATACTATTTGACTCAGCAATCGCATTACTGGGTATATACCCAAAGGATTATACATCATCCTACTCTAAAGGCACATGCACACATATGTTTATTGCAGCACTATTCACAATAACAAAGACTTGGACCCAACCCAAATGCCCATCAATGATAGACTGGATAAAGAAAATATGGCACATATATACCATGGAATACTATGCAGCTGTAAAAAAGGATGAGTTCATGTCCTTTGCAAGGACATGGATGAAGCTGGAAGCCATCTTTCTCAGCAAACTAACATAGGAACAGAAAACCAAACACCACATATTCTCACTCATAAGTAGGAGCTGAACAATGAGAACACATGGACACGGTGGGGGAATATCAGACACCAGGGCCTGTTGGGGAGTGGGGGCCTAGGGGAGGGATAGCATTAGGAGAAATACCTAATGTAGATGACAGGTTGATGGGTGCAGCAAACCACCATGGCACATGTATACCTATGTAACAAACCTGCATGTTCTGCACATGTACCCCAGAACTTAAAGTATAATGTAAAAAGAAAGATGGCTTTTTAGGTGCCTCAGATTTTTACTCAGTTCTTAAAAAATGTTTTATTATATGAATATATATACACACACACACAAATATATACACACACAATATTTTCTCAGGGTGAGAATAAGAGGACTACAAAGGGCAACTGCCACTGCCTTTCAAAATAACAAAAATACTAATATTAATAGTGACCGTGTAAAGGTGGACAACAATGATTTTCTTTCTTAATGTGACTGGAAACTCTGCTTTTTTGAGGATTACCATATTTCCTCAAGATATGTGTTTATGCATGCATGTGGGTTCCTGTATTTAGCTAGTAGATGAATTAAGAAAGAATGAGAAGGCACGTCTTACTAAAGGGACACCTCAGAAGAAGCTATATTTGACTGAATAACTCAGAACTCTAAGGAATATATCTCTACGGGTTGCTGAATTGCACAACATTCTAGAAATTGTTGAGACTGAACAGAAAACAATACCCCAAAATGAAGGCCTCAGAAGCAAAAATTTTTTCTTTGACCTTCTCCTTCTCTCTGGTCTCTCTGTCCCATTCTCCCCCAAGGCTAGCCACAGAAACTAGAATTCCTTTTTCCCAAGGCAGATCATAGAAACCAGGATCCCTTTCCCCAAAGCCAGCCATAAAGCCTAAAAATATTACCTAACTTCCTCTCAGGCTTTCTGTGTGAAAACTGTACATAAAGAAATGATCTGACCTACCTTGTTTGACTGTAGGTCACAAGACACCCATTCCAGAGAGAGTCCCGTCCCACACCCAGAAGGAATGAGTGCTTACAACAGAGAGGCCAAGAAGAATCTAAGCAGACAGGCCTTGCTGGGCTTCTCTACTCAGTATGAGCATTAGATCATACCCTCTTTGTCCAATATTTCTACATGGATGTTAATACTTTGTTTAACCTAAGCATAAACATGGAACATTTTGTGTATCTTTGGGTCTTCATTCTGAAGGCTCCTGTGTACATGTTAAGTAAATTTATATGCCTTTTCTCTAATTTGTCTGCCTTTTGTGAGTTGATTTTTGAGCAAACCTTCAGAGAGCAAAGAGGAGGTTTTCCCATGGCCTCTATAAGGTGAAGATGGATCTTAGAGGTAGACAAGGGATGAGATTTCCCTCAAATGGGGAAACCTGCATGGCTATAGATGCAGTTACTATTGGAAACTATCAAGTAATTACTGAGGAAGTTGAGACCACTGGAAAAATTTACTGCCCTGTGGATCTATTTATTTTGGTATTGTCTCTTCTTTTATATTTGGACCTATTATACATGCCAAAAATAAAACCTAATGACATCTTTCACTGCTAATACCTACCAGGTCTAAAATGGAATTTGCATAGTTCTTTAATTACCCTCGACCAATTCCATGTCCTGCTGCATTTCCCAGCCCAGATGCTCTGAGTTGCAATGCCCAGCCAGCTTCTTTGTCCTCTGTCCTCACTGCCAGAAGTAAAGGATTGAGTGTTTGACATGCTGAATTTGAGATTTCTGTTAGGCAGCCAGGTGGTGATGTCAAATAAGCTGTTTTATCTGGAGTTTAGAGAGCAGGTTTGGACTGTTAAATCCGGTTGTTGCTAGCATACATAATGTGTTTAAAACCAAGAGACTAAGTAAGATAGTGATAGCCAAGAGAGTCAACGCTCTGGGACATCTTAACAATTGGGGAAGGGAGGGGGGATAAAGAGAAGAAAAAAATAATAAAAATGGAAAAAAAATATGGAAAAAGGAATGATTCATTGACAAAGGAAGAAAACTTGGAGACTTTGGTATCCCTGAGACAGGTGAAGACAATGTCAAAGATGGCGGTGAATCAGTTCCATCATAAACTTCATAAACTAGTGATGGGTTAAGTAAGATGAGGCCTGAATATGGACCAGTGGAAATCATTGGTGACCTCATAAGAGCAGATTTGTTTGAGTGAGGTGGTCAAAATCCTTTTTGGACTGGATTTAATAGAGAATGGGGGACGAAAAGTAGAAGACATCGGGAAAAGATAGGAGAGCAAATAAATAGGGTGGTAGATGGTAAGGGAAGTGGGGTTAAGAAAAGGCAAAATCTAGATGTGAGTTTTTACTGCATTTAAAGGAAATAAAATGAGAAGGAAATTTTTTTTGCCAGTTTGTATCTCCTACTGTCTTGCGATTTCTGTCTGATTATGATAAAATAGAAATCTGGTCCAGATTTTGATAAGCTGAAGACAACACCTCAACCTTCACAGGGACCTTGTCAATTCAGCTGTGCAATTTCTCCTCTTTCAGAACTAGACCTCCCACCCAGCGAAAATTCAGAATTTAACAAGATAATCTTCATCCCAGCCCCTGATGATGACAGTCCCATTCTTCCATGGCACTGTGCTGTTTCTCTGACATGCTTGCTCCCACCCACATCCCTTCTTCCAGCTCAAAGAGCAGTGCAGACTGGCTGCCTCCTGAAGATCATTACTAACTCTCACCATGCCTCATGTGTGCCCATTCTGTCTTTGGGGATACTGAAATGAAATCCAATAGTTTTGAAAGAACCTGACTGCCTGTCCCAAGCTTTAGCTCCACCATTACAGTTTCCCACTGAATTAATAGTCCATTGTTTTTTCAATGCTTAATAAAATAAATAAGATGAAAAAGACCTAAATTTGGTTGTATAATTAGAAACAAACTGTATTTATTCTACAGTTCATTGTTACAGTAAAGTATTGGTTGGAAGTGGAATAATACATTAGATTTTTTTTTTTTTGGTTAAATGCTAATAGACTTTTATCTGCTATAGCAAACCACTTTTCTTCTTAAAAAAAAAAACATGCAAAACAGTAACATATTCCATGCTCTTATCTTGGGCAGCGATTTAAACTGTAAAAGCACCTCTCTGCCTTCCTCCCCCAGACACAGCATGATTTTAACAGCAGCATTATTATCACCACGATAATAAGGGAGTCGTGCCTCTGCTTGCCCCTCTTTCAAGGAGCAAACTGTGATGTCAGCATGTCACTAACATACTAGATATGTATCTCTAGAGGTTGCCATGGCAAATCTGGAACCAGAGCCTCCATAATGAGCCTTAGCTACTGCCGCCTGACAGACTAAGCATTCTGAGGCATTTCCTGTTAGAGTGTGTGTTGGCCTCAGCTATGAAAGGAGTTGCTTACAATTCTGGCAGTAGATTAGCATTGGGTAAGAGTGGGGATGAAGTCTCATCTAGTCACGAAGTGTCACTTAATCTGACAGAGGAATTTCTGGGGCTGGAAATGTATCAAGTGCAATGGGACACAGAGGAAATACATTAAAACTCAGTTTCTGGCAGTTTTATGATAAATCATTTTACTTCCACTTCAAACAAACAGAGCAATTTTCAAATTAACAAGAGATTCACGTTTACATCAATGATTGGGCTAAAAAGAATAAAGATTAAAAGGATAATGGCAGAAGAGAAACCAACAATACTAGAGCAAGAAAATAATTCTTTGAAATTGCTTCTTGTGTTGGTTGGTAAGGTTAGTTTTCATAGTGGACAACAAATATAAATCTCCTTTGGTAAGTCATCACACATTTTCATAAATCAAACATGCGAGGCTCACCGGGGTGATAGTTGTCACTCACTGCAAAGTATTAAGATGGCAAACTCTATGCTTCGTTATGATGTTGGAGCTGTATCATAGTCTTTGTTGGCCTTTAACTATTTACAAAGTTTAGAATCTGAATTAATATCTTTTTTCGTTCATACCAGAGCTGACATTAACATCTGGTTTGGCTATGTCCCCACCCAAATCTCGAATTGTATCTCCCAGAATTCCCACGTGTTGTGGGAGAGACCCAGGGGGAGGTAACTGAATCATGGGGGCTGCTCTTACCCGTGCTCTTCTTGTGATAGTGAATAAATCTCCTGAGATATCATGGGCATATCAGGGATTTCCACTTTCGTTTCTTCTTCATTTTCTCTTGCTGCCGCCATGTAAGAAGTGCCTTTCACCTCCTGCTATGGTTCTGAGGCCTCCCCAGCCATGTGAAACTGTAAGTCCAATTAAACCTCTTTTGCTTCCCAGTCTCAGGTATGTCTTTATCAACAGCATGAAAATGGACTGATACAACCTCTTAAGGTAGAATGGAATAATTAGTAAAGTGAAGAAAACAATATGCAAGATAACAACTTGGATTGTTTTCTTTTATGTTACAGTAACACAGTTAAACTCTTTGGGTATTCAACAATATAAGGCAAATAGGGCAGGGGTTCAGGAGGGAGTATTGGGAAGCCATGGGGGAGATTTGGGAGTGTTCATTCATGGGACTCATGATGAAAGAGATAACACTGAATTATCAAGAGACAAAGCAGGAAAATCAGAAGGTTCTGGCCTTTACTATTTTTAGGGATCAATATCAGTGTTCTTGGATTGTGAGAAACATCGGAATAGAAGACTGCCTAGAGTAGAAGAGACACATGGGCTGTTCTATTGGTGACACAGCAGGTTTCCTAGAGATCCCACCACTCTTGCCTGGTTCTGCCACTTGGGGTTGGGAAGTACATCAGCTGACTTTCCTGGGCATTGCAAAGACATATCATCGTCACTCCAAAGCACTGTCTTGAATCCACAGTATGGCAAGGGTTGGGGAATTTTCGTGACAGGCTCTTCCCAATACACACGTAATACCTAACCTTTGTTAGCCCTGTCGGATGACATTACTTTTTGTTTCCATGTCCTGAATAAGCCCTTTGTTCATTGAGGGTACAAGAAAAATACAGAGTCCTCGTTCTTACAAGCAATATGCAAACAGATACCCCTCAGGGTCTTCATTGGCTTCCTCACAGAGGTGATGAGTTGGGCCTGATGTCCATCCTCACCTGGACCTGGAATGGATAACTGCATGCAGGCTGTCGGTTAAGGGATCAGTTTACAATCTTGCAACGGGGCAGAATCAGTTGGCTGAAGACAAAATTGAATCTGTGTTCTTGGATTTCTAAGAAGGGTAAACTCACCCGCTGAGTGAACCTGGGAGAGCTGAAGAGCCACTGGAGTGTCAATGACATGCTGAGTAGCACAGTGCTTGGGGTCCAGTGAAATTCAGTCCTGGAATACCCAGCGCTATGAAACCCTGGGGCTGCTGTGGGTTCTGGAGCAGTTCACTGATTTCAGTTATCTAATGGCATTCCATGTCTATTGGTGAATATTGAAGAAGTCAGTTTCCATAATAGACAGATACTTGTGTAATATAACCTATTAGAGAAAGAGAACTGCTAGGCCTTACCATTTTATTGGAGAAATATTACGACTCATTCAGGATAGTGTTTCAAGCAGAAGCTTGCTAATGCCAATGGAAACACTCTGCTTAAATATTGCCACTTTTCCCTTCCTTTGATTATCACAAAATCCTCCCCACCGCTTTTCCTGGGTGTCACTATTTATTTATCTAACAGGGTCAGAGATTGTGACTATCTCTAAGGGAACTCTTATAATTTTTTTTAGGTAAAGGAATAGACTGGAAGATTTTAGTACCTGAAGTCTTTCTTTAGATTCTACAGTGTGGTATTCCTTTCCATATCAGAATGAAGGAGCATATAAAATGCACCACATTTTAGGAATAGAAATTAATTTGAGTCAGAAGAGCAGTAAATGATAATCCACATGGCGTGCCTTTGTCAAAGAGACAGACATTTCTAATACAATTCTTAGGGGAGGAAGGTAGTTATAATAGAATATAACAGCTCTCCAGAGGGAAGAATACATTTCCTATATGATGAGGGTGGTTATGCATTATATCTGTAGTAGTTTTCCCTTGAATCCAGATATCAGATCTGTTAAGGGGATTTGGGAAAAGATCACTGTGTGGTGAAGGTAAGGAGGGAAGATTGGTTCAGATTTGCCCCAAAGTACATCTAAAAACAGAATTTTAGCATCCACTAGGTGTTTGTCAGATGGTAGCAATTTCCAGCAACAACATAATGGGGACATATCAGCAACAGATCTGAATTGATTATCTAGAAATGAAAGGCTCCCCAGACCCTCGTTTCCTCTTGGATTCAGCTTTTGATTGCGTGCTTTGTCCTTTGTATCTCTTTTCTTCACTATCTCACTGGTTCCTTTTTTAGAATCTCAAGCTTATCTTTTAAACTGATTTATCTCAGGCTTTATGGCTCAGGGAGCAGCTGAAACTAACAGGAAAAATACAAAGAACAAACCTGGATTTTTTTTTTTTTAATTATTGTCAGAGAACAGATGCTATGGCAGATGCTGCTAGTAAGATATTATAATCAAACAGGCAAAAGATATGTAGAATTTTATTTTTCCATCTTAGGACAGGGCTCTCAATATGTTGATTCATTCATGTGGTTAAGGACAAATTAATGTTTCAGAAATTTGCCCACAGTCCATGAGATAGTGGTATGTGACAAAATTTTATGTGTATTCCCCTATTGCAGATTCATTTGGGAGAAATGATGTTCACCTCATAATTAAGTCCTTCTTACATTACATTTCATGCTGTAGTGAAACAGCAGTTGCTCTCTGCTCTCAAAGAGGAGGGGATATTTCATTATTCAAATGAATCTCAATATCCAAAAAAGTGACTCTTTTTGATAAATCCCTGTGTTTTGATTATAAACAAAACATTCAACTTTTTTGTTTGTGCATTTGTATTAGGGCTGGTGCAACAATTCTTTCCCTAAATTGCTTATATCTCAAATATTCTTTTTGGCTTAGCCTTTATTTTTATTCTTGGGGCCAAAAAGGTATCTGTGAGTTCCTTTTTAATGGCCCTTCTGACTAATTTTCAAACTGTTGTCATATTTTGACAAACTGTTGAGAGTGGGATTTAATCTTGTTCTTCTTCACAGACAATCAGCTGTGTACCAGGCCTTAGTTCATTCTTTGGGTTGCTCAGATATCTGGTCTACACTGTGGGTGAGGCAGATGTCTGGTCCACGTCTGGTCTCTGGGGCTGCCACTGAATCTTCTTGACCTTGGAAAGAAGTATGTCGCAGTTTTAAAAGCAAGACTATTATCTGGAAAAGTTGTTAGAAATTTTTCTTGATTTAGAAATGTATTTGGCCAGGCGCAGTGGCTCGCACCTGTAATTCCCACATTTTGAAGGCTGAGGCTGGAAGACTGCTTGAGTTGAGCCTGTGCAACATGGCAAAACTCCATCTCTACAAAAAATACAAAAAAAATTAGCCGGGCATAGTGGCATAAGCCTGCGGTTCTAGCTACTCAAGAGGCTGAGGAGGGAGGATTGCTCAGGAGGCTGAGGCAGGAGGATTGCTTGAGCTGGGAGGCAGAAATTGCAGTGAGCCAAGATGGTGCCACTACACTTCAGCCTGGGCAATAGAGCAAGAACCTGTCTCAAAACAAAACAAAACAACAACAAAAAATATAATTTCTAGTATGGTTGAATCAGTTCATTCAGTGAAAGTGCTAAGCACTTTGATGTTAATTTTGAAGGCATATTCACCTTCATGTTACCCATTGCTTTATGTTTCAAAGCATTTCTTTCAGACTTACAGTAGTGATATTTTTAAAGATGAATGATTCTTATGAACAGAGTTCATGGTATAGTTCTTGTTCCAAAATGATAGCTACAGTTTCTCTGGGCCCACAGAACTTGAAGTTGGAGCCTGTTAGTAATTTTCTTTCTTCCAACCTGCCTTTAGGTTGATGGAAATGCTCAGGGAGACATCTCCTCACAAGTGGAATTGGAGCTCTTCTTGGGGGAACACTGAAATATCTTTGAAGGTTAGGCAGCTCACTCACTTTCATTGGTCCATTTATCTGACTGGAAAGAGCTAAGAGAAAAACCGATTCAAGAAGCAGCTATGTAGAAGAAACACAAGGTTTATAGTCAAGGCAACCTTGATTCAGACATATTCGCTTTTTTTTTTGAGACAGTCTTGCCCTGTCTCCCTGGCTTGAGTGCAGTGGCATGATCTCGGCTCACTGCAAGCTCCGCCTCCCGGGTTCATGCCATTTTCCTGCCTCAGCCTCCTGAGTAGCTGGGACTACAGGTGCCCGCCGCCACGCCCGGCTAATCTTTTGTATTTTTAGTAGAGACAGGGTTTCACTGTGTTAACCAGGATGGTCTCGATCTCCTGACCTCGTGATCCGCCCACCTCAGCCTCCCAAAGTGCTGGGATTACAGGCGTGAGCCACCGCGCCTGGCCCCATATTTGCCACTTCTTAGCAATGAAATTTAGACTTTCTGAGACCAACTTTCCTATACTGAAGAGTAAAGATCTGGCAGAGTTATTTTTAAATAGTAAGTACAATAACCAGCAAAATCTCTGGCAGTTGTAAGAATTGGAAACTTCTACCTGTTTGCCTCCCATTCTGAGTCTCATCTCATTTGTAAAATGGAGAAAATAATAATCACCTTTTGGGGTTATGGGGAGAATTAAAGAGAGTATGGCCTTACCCATGGTTAGAGAGTTACCCAAAAAGTAAGTCTTAAAAACAAAACAAAAACCTTGTTTAACCCATCCTCCTACTTCTCACTTTAGAGACCAGTACATTGTGGTTGGACAGCGGTAGGCTTGGACATAGACACATTGGCTAGTACTCTTCACTATGTTGTTATTATTGACTATTTGAATGTTCTAGATATTCTGGCTTGGGGAGTTGAAGACTACATTTTGAAGCATTAATTGAACAGAGTGGATATAGTACTAGACTTCTACAATATCAAGACCCATTTGGAAATGGTTCCCTAGACATTCAGGTTTACCAGAAGAAAAAAATCAATGTGCTGAGAATATTAAACTGGATTTTAACTAAAAAAAAAATGGCTTTAAATGTAATTTTAAACAACTGTTTCAGGTTGAACAAAACCATTCTTTTCGGTTATCCTGGTTTTCTTTGAGTGTTGTCAGTGTTAGTTAATATAAGAATTTTGTCCGAGCGAGTTCTTTACTAGGTGTCTCTTTACCCTGAAAAGCCAAATAATACCCTTATTCCATATGACACCGATACCAAAGTCAGATAAAAGGGGTTTCATTGCAAGGCTAAGAAAGAGCTAATTTTCTAAAATTGGAACATTATCTGTCATGTGTTACTACTCTGTAATTATGACTATTATTCTCATAGGGAAAAAAGATATTTCAGGAGGGGAAAAGATTTTTATAAGAGGCTTTTAATATAAATGGGCAATTATATTAAAATACCGACTTTCATACTTAGACACTGTGTTGTAGATACATTATATTATATTTGATTTAAATTTAGTAAATTATATGCATTTGCAAACTTAAAATATATGAGTATTGCTTCCTTAAATGAAAGGCATGAATAGTCTTGTGAAATAGATTTTTGAGAAATGGATTCACAACTTTTATGCTTGCAAAGCTTTTATTGTTAATAGTGCATTGTTTTTTCTTTTTTGGTACAGAATGAATCATTTTCATTTGGCAATGATTCTGAATTTTTTTTGCAAGAATGATTATGCTTTTTAAATCATTTGTGGGGCTGAACAAAGGGCAGTGGTAAAAATAAAAATTATAACCATGATTCATCTTTTTCTAGAAGATGAAGAGAGTACTAAAAATTATGAAGAATCCTTCAGTTTTGCTTTAAGTGATGTACTGAAAGAGAATTCACAAGCATATAGAAAATTTGGACAGGAAAGGAAATAATCACATTTGATCTTTACTGAGTTTAAGAAGTTTACATTGAGTAGCTGTGAGGACAAAATTTTCCAAGCATAATTCACCTCAAATGTCACTCTCAGCAAAAGAAAATCCAAGGTTTGTAGGCCAGAAGTTTATTCAATTTTGGAATCCTTTTAAAGAAAAATAATAGAAGATTAAAAATATGTAACAAGGACCAAGGATGGTGTTATTTGGAATGAGAAGAGAAATTAAACAAATTATAAATTTTATAAAATTGACAAATACTACAGATATCATTATATCTGAAAAATGCCTTGATATTTTAAATTATAACTGTCTGACACATCTTGAGAATACCCCTTTCTTTATATTTTTGGCTGTTGAGTTTTGTGTTGCTTTTTTATATGAAATTATTTTGTAATATTATTTTCTATGGAAAGAATACAAAGACAATTCAGTGTTTCATCTAATATGGTTGACTGAAATCTGTTTGTTATTTTCAATAGTTGGGGTGCCTAAGCTTGACCGCACGCAAATGCACGACTATGTAGCACTGTTGCCCTTTAAACACAGAACTCTAGGCCTGGGTGCAGCAGCTCACACCTGTAATCTTAGCACTTTGGGAGGCTAAGCAGGGAGGGTCGCTTGGGCTCAGCAGTTGGAAGTTGCAGTGGGCTATGATTGCCCCACTGCACTCTAGCCTAGGCGACAGAGCGGGACCCTGCTTCAAAAATAAAATAATAAAATAAACACAGGAGTTTTGAAAAATTCAGTTTCACATAATTTCCAGAAAACAACATAGTTTATCTGTAACCATATACACTGCATTAGTGAGTCTTCCCCAGTAGATGAGAACTTCCGTTTTGATAAGAATGGTAAATGAATCCTCTACTTAGACTTTTACCAGTCTGTTGGTTTGAAGAATTCTCCATAATCTAGCTTTTGGTTCTATACAATTAAAAATTTGTTTCTTCTCTATTGCCCACATACTTCTAGAGCTGGGTGCTGTATGAGACAAATGTATTGCAAAGTGACCTCTGTGCTTGTCCTTCATAGTATGGTGTAGTTGATAATACAAATGTTTCTGGAAGTCATTCCCACAATGGGACAGACAGCAAGGAATAATTTAATTATATAAAGAAACAGCTGTAGGCCACATAAATATATCCTCCAAACCAAATTAAATATACCTTAACTCAGCTTCTTAGCAGGATTCCAATAATGCCTGTAGCCACTCTAATGCCACCTGACATGACAGACAGAAGTGTGATGGAGAAGTCAGAATGGGAAGATCCAGTAGCTTAAACAATTACAGCTAAAAACAAACAAACAAACAAACAACCTCACTGTTGCCAATTTTGAAAAAATACATTGCAGCACCTCTCCCAGGGCTGTGGCTGGAGGTCTGGAGTGTTAAGTGGCTCTAAGGCTTATGCTCCATTTGCTTCACCATAGATTTGCCTGGGCTCCCAGATGGGGTGGTCGTATGCCAAGGGATGTTTGTGTGTCTTTGTGGACAGACACGAAGCATCCCAGGGAGAACTCCTATTGTAAATTACCTCCTTGGATCGCCTGAGGCCGGGAGTTTGAGTCTGTTGTGAGGTATGATGGTGCCATTGCACTCCAGCCTGGGCAACAGAACAAGACTCTGTCTCTAAAAAATTAAAAATAAATGAATGAATAAATTACATCCTTCATCAAAGTTGTACTTGGACCATTAACCATTCATATTTTTCCCTTCAACCTTAGCCTTTCCCTTGGTAGAGTCCTCTTTTTAAAATGCTACATCCCTTAGGAGAGGCACATGCACTTACTTCCTTGAAGCTTTGTTTTTCAGGGTGTTTTCTTCCTTTTTTTCTAAGAAAAGATAAGGATTTATGAGAAGTTTGGGCCTTGGACATGAATAAGGGCTCAGCAAGGGAGAACAAGGGCAGAGTGAGCAAGGGGCATGAGGTTTTGTGTTGGCTGTGGCAGCCAACGCTAGGGGTTGCTGAACTATTATTGTTACATAGGTGTTAATGTAATTGAGTTGTATGTGTCTGTGCATTTTTCTATAGAGCCATTCCATTTTCTGTACAGATTTCATATTGACTAAGAATAAAAACAATGTCTGCTGCCCTTTTACTATTCTCTGAGGGGTTAACATCTACTCATGTGCAGGTCTGCTGTTAGACAGAGATGCCACTTGGAGCTGACTGTATATTTGGTGATCCTCAATTTACTCATGTCTTAGCTTGTTTATTCTTTTTTGGACCCACCCGTCCTTCATGGCTTCTACTCCCTTGATGTTCTTTTTAGCATGGTGCTGAGTATTCAAACAATGCATATGTTTCTAAGCAGAAATTTTATACAGTAAAGATTAAACAGAAACTCAATTGATAAAACAGATACGTGTCAACCTGCCCTGATTGAAACAGGGGCTAGGGCATAAAGCCCTGGCCATGTGGCCTCCTTCTTTGTAGTGGGTCCCTGAGTGGTTCACAGAAGTCCTTACGGCTCCTACTGAAGAATGAAAAACCTGGTGTAGAAAAGTGACTCTTGGATAGACAATCAGAAAGCCTGGATTTTTGTTGTGACTGGCATTTCTACTAGTAATGTGACAATAGGCAAGTCATCAATTGCTCTAAGCCTCGGTTTTTGCATTTGTAAAAAGTGGACAATAATATGTTGCCTTGTTCAGCCTACATCAAAGTAAGGCTATGAGAATGAAATGGGTTATATATGTGAAAGCCCTTCAAAGTGCTCTACATGTAAGAATTACAGTATCATCCCCTAAGTCTTTTCAACAAAATCACCTTATAGATTATTCAAGTCATGTAATCATAAATGAGAACATCTGAAAGGGTTACCAATGCTACCCTATGTCCTTTATAATATCCCAGGTCAGGTAAGAGGCCACCCCCTCCCTGTACATATTGTCAAGGAAGACAAGAAAATAAGAGCGACATTTTCAACATGTAGTGGGACCAAAAGCCCAAATACAAAGATAGAAAGGACAATAACTAAGCACCACATGAAAGAAATAAAAAACTTACCAGGTGTTGGCAAATTTCTGCTGTGGCTCATGAAATAAGGATGATGCTGTTGCTATGCAGAAACAAAATATTTGGAAGTGACAAATTATCTTATTTTCAGTTTGTGCCCAAGTGTATTTGTTTGCAGAATGTGCACTGTTCATTGACAAGATAGAAGAAGACCTAAAGGGAACTAGAGGAAAATAGAACAGGCAGAGGAAAATGAATGTAAAATACTTGGGCTATTTAGCTTGAAGGAAAAACTAAAGATAACTCAGTTTTAGATCGCTGAAGAATGATCTAATAATTGGCTTTTAGGAAACACAGAGATTTATTGTGTAGAGTACCGTGTACAGTTGGCACTCAACAAAGAACTCACAAGTCCGTTGGAGTTCACAGACACTGGCCTTCAGGGAGAGTCAGAAAATTGAAGGAAGGTGCCCTATCAGGAACATTGGCCCCTCTGCCATCAAGTCCATTTGGTATCATTTCAAAGAGATGAAAACATCTCTCATTTTTAGAGATGTAATTGATCCTAGATGGGATTAAGGGTGGAATGACATGGAAGAGCTGGATCTGAAGCCTGCTCTTGGAGAAGAGCTGATGATTGACACCAGGAAAGTTCAGAGCCAGGAGGCAGGGAGAGGTAACTGCTTAGCAGCTCTTAAGCCTTCAGAGATGACAGAATCTGTTTTGGTTGCCTGAAGAGATCGTCCTCCACATTAGACAGATAAGGATGGAAAAAACATAATAAGCAGCTTTCCGTAATTGACATATGGGATGAAACTGGCAGGCAGAGAAGCTCAATCTACATCAAGATAAGCTTGGCTTGTGGTCAGGCTGAAGGACTTGTCTTGAGTTGTTTCAAGTTAGTAGGAATGACTTTCCAGGCTGAAAAGCACTGTCAGGGTAAAAAGATGCACAAAACACCAAGTGTCCTCTATGGGTTTGTGGACAGACTTTCTGCATTGTTAGTGCAAATGATTTGTTACATTTTACAGTGTTAGTACACATGGAATGAATCTGTGTTCATACTTCTCAATGTCAGAGTCCCAAATACTGTTCACCTGAATCTTATAGACTAAGTAGCAGGTTAGAAATACCTTCACCAAGCAGGCCAGATCAATTGCAGATCTCTTGGAACATGGACAGATTTCCTGTGTATGACACTGTCATCTGTCTATATAAACCACTGGACACAGGCCTGACTACCTTCTAGGTTACTAAAATCACTTGAGAATAGAACATGATATAAAGAATTAAAGGGGTAAGAAACAAGATTTAGCAGTTGCCATGTTTTGCTGTATTTTCCATTCATTTTTCTTTTGGGAAAGATTTTGTTATGTGGTCTAGTTAAAAGGAAATTTTACAGAACCTGTTAATACATAAAACTGGAGAACATTTTTCTTAACTATTTTAAACTATAAGACAAAGTCTGAGCAGCTATCATACTTTACGTAGTGAATTGTTAGAGGTCTTTTGAAAACCAAGAGTTTTGGTCACCTTGACTTTATTTCGTTTTTTCCTTGCTATACCTGATGATAAATCATTGCTTGGAGTGATGTAATGTGCACTTGTGTCTCAATTTCATGTTTGTACTGCATTTATACAGAAAACATTCTCCTTTCCAGAGTGAAGTCAATGTACATCACAGGTTAGCCCTGGAAAATGTTGTTTGCTTTTCTGGAATTTGGTTCTGCTCTATCTCAAGATTTCAATGTAAAAAGGTTAGATTTCCACAGGTGGCTTTGCATTAGTCAGAACTGAAATCAGAGTCTATTACTTATAACAGGTCATGGAGAGCAACTAATTCAAGACACATGGGGGTCTTGCCCAACATGATACATCTAGTTAATAGGAAAACTAGCACCAGAATGTGTTGAGTGTTCTTTGCATGTAACATATCACAGGAACTCTTGATGTAGCTATATCTGGATAATACTGAAATGGAACTAGACTCAGAGTAGAATTGGGATGCACTTGAGGCTATCAGACACTAGGTGGCATCTGTCTCTTTTTTGGGTGATGGTATTTAGAGATGGAGCCTTTTGGGGGTAACTAGGTTTAGATGAGGTCATGTGGTTAGAACCTAGTGATGGGATCATGTTTTTATAAAGAGACACCAGAGAGCTTGTTCTCTCTCTGTCTCTGCCATGTGAAGACACAATGAGAAAGTGGCTGTCTACAGGTCAGGAAGAGAGCCTTTACCTGGCACTGAATCAGCCAGTACATTGATCTTGGACTTTCTGGCCTCCAGACCTATGAGAAACAAATTCCTTTTGTTTAAGTCATCCAGTCCATGGCATTTTGTTACTATAGCCTGAGCAGACAAATTCAGTAACCATCATGTCATGATATTACTTTAAGGGGGAAAAAGAGTACACTTCCGTGTTGCTTAGTGACAGGGATATGTTCGGAGAAATGTGTTAGGCAATTTCGTTGTGTGAACCTCATAGAGTGTACTTACCAACCTAAATGGTATATATATTTTTCATGTGAAAACCAAATATCCCAGCACCATTACTGAATATCAATCATTTCCCCTACTTGACCTGAAGTGCCAATATCAAGTACCATATATGAGGTTTCTGTGTATGCTCCATTATAATCTTCTGAGACCACTGTTTTATATGCAGTCCATCACTGATGGAACTGTTACATGGTGCATGACTGTACTTGTAAAAACTATGATCAACATGAGCATCAGACTCTCTTGCTAACAACCCAGCCATCTTTCTGCAATTAGAAGCATCTTAGGTATTTTGCTCCTTAATAGTTTCATTTTATACAAGTGCCAGCAACAAGAATGTCTGTTTGCAAGCCCCAGCTGGGAACCAAGAGTGATTGTTTAGGCTGTGGGTCTTAGTGATGGTGGGTGTAGTGGGAGGATGGGTATCATACTGATATTGGCAGAGGGTGCAATTTGACTCATTTAACATGTACAATGGTTTGCACCCTGCATTAAGGATGGTGTGTTTTAAAACTGAGACATTGAGGTAAATAAATTAATGAATACAGATAAAATATTGAGGCAGGAAATGTTAACATGTTAATGTAAATTTCTATTTGTGGTCATCCTGTACAACTTTAGAAACCAAATCTTATATTAGAATGTCAGTTTCACAGACACTTATGGGAATAGATGAATAGCATCTATGTAAAGAAAATCTGAAAAATCCTTGACAACATCACCAAATGGCAAATGCATTTACAATGATCTGTAAGAAAAGGGAAAAGCATGAAGAAAACCTCATATAAAACAGGGAAGGGCAAACAAAGGCTCGCTAACATTCTCATTGCTATTATCAATCTTTTTTTCTAGGGCTAATGGCTCTATATAAGACATGTGCATTCATCTACCAATGACATCTGTGCAGAGCATGGAACGGCATAGGTTTGTAATTGCTTGCTACCCCGAGCTAGGGAAAATGAACTTTGACATTTTGGAGGAAACAGACTTTGCTTCTTGTTCTAAGTTAATTTGAACTTAGAACTTCTTGTTCTATGAACTTCTTGTTCATAGAACATAGAACTTCTTGTTCTATGTTCTAAGTTAATTTGTAGACAAAATAATTGGAGAAACTATATGCCTATTACTATTATGTTACTTATAGAAGCAGAGAAATTGTTTTTAAAAACATATATTTGGTGTATAAATATGTTTTCTAGGAAGCGCTCCAATTGCAAGTTTATAAGCACTCCAATGTGCTAGCAGACACAAAACTGCTGAAATTCTCAAGGTTTTATTGTGCATTAAGGAGGAGATGAATAGACTTTGATATCAGTCTTTCAATGAGGAAAATTATATTCAGTATTATGCTGGGATAATCAAATCCTTAGTGAAGAACTTTGAGGACCTTGAAAACGTATAAAACTATGAATCCAAGCTCTTACTGGTATTTCTGATACAGTGTATCCTTTTTTATCCTTGAAAGCCATACTCCCTCTCCAAGTAATTTCTTAAGTTCATTCCTTTTGTATGGCCCTGTATCAGCAATTGCTCCAATCAGAGAGCAAATACTGGTTTCTTTACTTTGTGAAGCTGGTGGGAGCTCAGGAGTTGTACTAAAAATGAAATGTTGGTGGCCCCAGATGAAATGTGTCTCTTGGTCTGCTTTTGAAAATTGCAGTTAATCCATTTGCCTAGTGTTCCATTATTGGAACACTAAGCTTGTGAAGTTATTTATATCCTACTGCTAAAGGTCATCGCCAAGGTCTGATTTTTCACACAAAAAATTTGCAACCTCTGGCATAAATGGGTTAATCAGTGTGATGATGTGGCATTTGTTCCTATGTTTTCTGAACTTCTCATGACATGTATTTCCTCACAAAGATGAATGCCTCCAATAAAAATGAAAGAAGAACTGGTATAATATGCAGTCCCACAATGTACTGGCATCAACCGGAGTACATTATTGCTTGCCTGTAGACTCTCCAGTGACAAAAATGAATTCAATAATAATTTAACAGATATTTATTGAACACTTACTTTATTCCAGGAACTGCATACACAATGGAGAAGAAGACAGAAAAGGCCATGGCCTGATGAAGCTTACATTCAGACGGACAAGTAAGTAAACAAATACATAAGGTAAATAAGCTAAAGCACTATTCAATGTTTTGTTTCAGTTATCTATTCTTATATAGATAATAAGCCATCCCCAATTTAGTGCCTTAAAACAACCGTTTTCTCTTGCTCTTTGATTTTGTAGGTCAGGAATGTGGAGAGAGTTTGGCTGGGTGATGAGCGCCAATCACAGCATTCGCTGGGATGGGGGATGGGGAGGATCTACCTCCAACATGTCTACCACACTGGCACATCCAGTGTCTCAGCGGTGTTGGCCTCTTCCTTTTGGGGTCTCATCTTCTAGGCCCTCTCCAGGTGGCTTGGATTTCCCAAAAAATTGTTGCTCAGGGTGGTCATACTTTTTACATGATGTCTGGCTTCCAAAAGTCACAAAGCAAAAGTTCTCGAAATAGTTAAGGATGATTCTGACAGTGGTACGGTGTCACTTCTCGTGTAATTAGTCTCAGAGTTCATCTAAATTCAAGAAGAGGTTGAAAAATAGACTCCAACCTTAAATGGGGGGTAAGGGGAGGTGGCAGGGTCACACTGTGGAATAGCAGGTGGGATGGGAAATATTTTAGTGTCTATCTTTGGAAAACGCAATCTACTACATACACAAAGAGGAGTGGATTGCAGGGTTGGGCGTGGGGGCATTTATTTTAGTTGTGGTACCAGCCATGAAAAGGAATAGAGGAAGTTCTAGTTTGAGCAAGTCTATACAAATGGTCAATTGACATTCACATAATGCCTCATTAATGATACTGATGACAGTGATTGGATGAGAAGCGGAAGCCGAGAAACAGAAATTCTACTAGTCTTGTTTATCCATCTTCTCTGAGCATTTGCTTTAGTTCATTCTTAATCATTTACACTTTTCTTTTATGCCTAATTTTTTTTGCTGGAGGTGATACATTGCAATAGTGACTGCTTAGATATGGTTGTGGTACAAGTTTCTGAAATCCAATTAAAGCAAATGCAGACATGTTATCAAGATGGATGTTACCTATAAAATCTTACGTTCCAAATAACAAGAGCAGAGCTTGGTGTTGGCAGCTCCGTGAGATGCAGCAGAGAGCCCATTAATGCCTTTTGCAATGATGTCTGTGACAATCAAGGAGTGTTTTGTCCCTTAATGCTTTTGTAAAATCAATATGGATTATTGATCCCAACTTCTTAAAGACTTCCTAGGAGGTTGTGTATACCATTAGTCGTTCATGAGGTAGTTCAACAATTGGGACATTCTTTTAGTTTTCCATGATTAGAATCCCTTCTAAATCACCAGTCCTTGTTCTACCTAATGCTTTCAAGTAAATAATCCTATGATGTGCTGCACAGAATCTGTTGTATCAGTGGCTTTCGTTTCTTTTTTTCTTTTGATGCTTAAGTGTTTCTGGAGGTATTTGAAAAATGTAGAATTCCAGGTCTTGCCTTCAAGGATTTAGATTCAGTTAGTCTGGAATAAGACCTGGGCATCTGTATTCGGAATACATGCTGGATAATGCTGAGGTAGATGCTCAAATGATTTACCACTTTGAGATAGTAGGTTTATGATGGCTGGTGTCCACAGTAATTAAAATAATTTTTTGAAGGCTGTATAATGATATGAAACCCAGAGTATACTCGATATAGTCGAGGACTATCATTGCACTTGACTGTTACATAATTCTGACTGGACTGAGGCTTCACTGATGCCTCCTTATTTAAGCAGACATTCCTTAAGTGCCGACAATGGAGAAGGGACTATGGTAGGTGCAAAGAGGGTCACAGAGATGAGGAACACATGATTTTTGTTCCCAAGGAATCTACGATTTTGGCTTTTCATTAGTTTATTTCCACTAATAACTATATTAGAGAATAACTTAATTACTGCAGTCGAAGTGAATCTGAATTTAACTCAATTCAGAGTTAGGAAATTAAAATGCCAATTTACCATCAGTTTGCTTTTGTGCCTTGAGCAAACCTGTTTGTATCTCTAGTGTTCATTTCTCTTCTAAAATAAAGGGGTTAGGCCATACAATTATAAAATATTTTTGTACTTCTAAAATTCAATGTTAAAAACTTCATGTTAAAAAAACCAATGAGCCAGGTGCGGTAGCTCATGCTGGTAATCCCAGATCTTTGGGAGACTGAGGCGGGTGGATCGCCTGAGGTCAGGAGTTCGAGACCAGCCTGGCCAACATAGTGAAACCCTGTTTCTACTGAAAATACAAAAAATTAGCTGGATGTGGTTGCAGGCACCTGTAATCCCAGCTACTGGGGAGGCTGAGGCAGAAGAATCGCTTGAACCCAGGAGGTGGAGGTTGCAGTGAGCCAAGATCGTGCCATTGCACTCCAGCCTGGGCAACAAGAGCAAAACTGCATCTCAAAAAACAAACAAACAAAAACAAAACCAATGAACAAAAGAAGATACAAGAATTGCTAATAAGCACATGAAAAGATGTTCAAAATCCTTAGTCATTAGGGAAATGCAAATTAAATTTTGGTGGGATATCATTTCACATCCACTAGAATGGCTATAATAAAAAAGACAGTAACAAGTGTTGGTGAGGATATGGAGAAACTGGAATTTTCATGTATTGCTGGTGTGAATTTAAAATGGGGGAACTGCTTTGGAAAACAGTTCGTCAGTTTTCAAAAATTTAAATTTACTCTGTGACCCAGCAATTCCATTGCTAGGAATCTACCCAAGAGAAATGAAAGCATATATCCACACAAAGCACACAAAGATTGGTATGCAAATGTTCATGGCAGCATTATTCACCATAGACAAACGTGGGAAATAATCTAAATACCCATCAAGTTGTTAATGGATTAAAAATGATATATGCCTGTAATTGAATACTATTTAGCAACAACAAAAAGAATAGGTAACTGATGCATGTTATAACATGGATAAATTTTGAGTGAAAGAAGCCATATGCAAAACAGGACATATTGTATGATTCAATGAACATCCCATAGATGACATGTCCAGAAAGGCAAACCTACAGAGACAGAAAGCAGATTAGTGTTTGCCTGCTGTTGGGAGTAGAAACAGTGGGGTGGTGGCTGCAAATGAACATGAGGGAGCTTTTCAGAGGAATCAAATTGTTCTCAAACTGGATTTTGGTAATGGTTGCAGGACTCTGTAAATTTCTTAAAAGTCATTGAATTGTATACTTCAAATGGATGCATTTTATAGCATGTTGATACTATAAGTATTATATAAATATATCTTTTTATTTTAGATTATATATATACATACATATATATGTATCTGTATATATATACTCTAGTCCCATATGGATCTAGTGAATTTCTACATCAGTCAAAGAGAAAAAAAATCCTTTACATATATGTCCTTTACTCCTGTTTTAGTCCATTTCGTGATACTATAACAGAATACCAAAGGCTGGGTAATTTATAAAGAAAAGGGTTTGTTTTTGTTTTTGTTTCTTTAAGCTCACAATTCTGATGACTGGGAAGTCCAAGATCATGGCGCTGGCATTTGCTCAGCTTCTGGTGAGGGCCACGTGCTGTATCAAGACATGGTAGAGACATGGAAAGGTGAGTGGGTGCATAAAGAAAGCAAACACAAGGAGCAACCTGCTCTCGTGGTAACCGAACTAGTTCTGTGAGAGTGAAAACTCATTCCCGTGAGATGACACTAACCCATTAATGAAAAATCTGCCCCTATGGCTCACCTCCCACTAGGCCCCACCTCTCAACGCTGCTACATTTAGGAATCAAATTTTGACATGAGTTTTGGCAGGGGCATACTACACCCAAACCACAGGAACCCTTTATATTCCTTCTCTATCTATACTAAAGTTTAAGCCCTATCTGAGGGGTAAACTGTAGAACACATGCCTTAAAATGAAGGTAGTTTCATAGCTCTGACAAAACGATAACATTGCAAGTAACATAATAATAAAATACTTATGATTTCTATTATTTTACTTTAGCTCCAATCCTTACATTATCTGATTTAAACCAAAGGAGCAACAACAAATCAAAGCTTGGATTAAGAAAAGGATTGATCTGAAGGGATCAAGAGCCGACTCATTTGCGTTCATGGAGCGTTCTTTTAGAGTACTTGCTTTTACAGATCGACTGGTCCATCGGCAGTGAACAAGCAGGCCTGTTTACATAGCACTTGGCTTTCTTATAGTTCTAGAGAAATATCAGTGGTTGAGATAATTATACAGTGAAACTACAGTTATTGTGGGGAAATTGCCTTGTCGAAGATGGGTGTGTAATAATGCAGTCTCTGCAAAAACCCATGCCACAGCCTTTTCATCACTTTATTATTAATTCCTTAGTTACCAATTTATCACGGTAACTAGGGTAAATTTTAAAAAACATGAAAAGGTAAAAAAAAAAAAACCTCAACAATTATGCAACCTCAATGTTACAAATTTTTATACCTATTAGATGCAAATTATTCTAAATTTTTAGTATGTCTATATCATTTTAGTTCTTTCCCCTTCTTTTTCATTTTTCTTACATAACCGTGGTTACCAATCGTTTGCTCATACCATGAGCTATTGTTGGAGGTGGGTGGGTAAGGTAATCTGAATTATAGAGGCAGGGAAGGTAAATTTCCTTTCTTTTTCTTTCCTGGATCTTGTATATGTGTCACTTGAGTTCACTTTTTCAGCATGTATCTTTTTGAGTACTAGTTATGTACCTGAATGGTGATGATCAAGAAAGACTTGGTTTCTGACCAGGGACAGTGTCTCATGCCTGTAATCTCAGCATTTTGGGAGGCCGGGGTTGGTGGGTCACTTGAGGCCAGGAGTTTGAGACCAGCCTGGCCAACATGGTGAAACCCTGTTTCTACTAAAAATACAAAATAAGTCCGTATGGTGGTTTATGCCAGTAATCCCAGCTACTTGGGAGGCTGAGGCACGAGAATCACTTGCACCAGGGACATGGAGGTTGCAGTGAGCTGAGATTGTGCCACTGCACTCCAGCCTAGGCGGGAGAAACTCTATCTCAAAAAAAAAAAAGGTACAAAAATTACTCAAGCGCGGTGATTTATGCCTGTAATCCCAGCTACTTGGGAGGCTGAGGCAAGAGAGTCACTTGAACCGAGGAGATGGAGTCTGGTGGGGGAAGGGGAGAAACTGAAACATAAATGATCAGCACAAATGGTGTGAAAAATACTAGATAAATGCAAACTTGGGTATTATGGGAACTAAGGGGAGGGGATACCTACAGAATAAATCATGCAACCAACCTTGTCCATGGCTTCTCTGTGAATGACTTCTAGGCCTCGATGGTTCAATTGTCTTGTGAAATTTGTGCAACGAGACAGCTAGTCTCATATCTGTGCCAAGAAGTACTATAAATTCCCATTTCTTGAAAAAATATATTCCCCATGATTGGCTGACAATTTGCAATGACGTAACTAGGCATAAATAAATATAATGTATTCATATGAAGATATAAGTAATTCTGGGAGACATGTTTTTAGCTATCTAAATTCCTTAGCCTTAACTGTACACATGCTTTTTGGAAAGTAAGTTCAGGTGGAGGAGAGGAAAGAAAATCTGACGCCCTCAAATACCTTGTTAAGTGAATAAGTGGAAGCTTGTACAACAAAATAGGGATAAAGATAACCGAGAAAGAGAAATGTACAGGAGATTACCCTAACTTATTTCACAGTTTTGCTTAAGGATCTCCCTCACACTACATATAAACTCTGGCAAGCAAAGACTTGCTGCTTTAAGTTAATGATGGCATGGCCACAGAGAGGAACTTGTGGCTGCAGTCAGAGACAAACCACATGGGTAATTCACTGGCCTCTTGCACTAAGAACTGTGACATCCCTTCACTGTGACGTGACATTTGTCATCTGACCTCATTCTCCTAAAATGGTTGCTTTCCCACTGACTTCTGGCTTCACTCTCTCAGTTTGGTATCTATGCACATGGACAGCTTTCTGACTTAATCAGGGATTGTTTCTAGTGTTTTCTTTCAGAAAACCCTTTGGTTGATAACCTAATTCTGGGAACAGCAGCAGTGATTCTAGGACCCCAGAGACAAAGCACACTCGAAATTCTAGCTCCTAGGAATCATAATAATAATCAATCATTAGATTAAGATCCTATTTTCATAATTCCTTTGACGGAGTCAGTGTTTCTCAAACGGTTGTGTCCAGAATTGGTGGGTTCCTGGTCTCACTGACTTCCAGAATGAAGCCGCGAACCCTCGCCTTGAGTCTTACAGTACTTTAAGATGGTGTGTCCAGAGTTTGTTTCTTCACACATTCAGATGTGTCTGCAGCTTTTTCCTTCTGGTGGGTTTATGGTCTCGCTGTCAGAGTGTTACAGCTCATAAAGGCAGCGTGTACCCAAAGAGTGAGCAGCAGCAAGATTTATTGCAAAGACTGAAAGAACAAAGCTTACACAGTGTAGAAGAGAACCCAAGCGGGTTGCCACTTCCGGCTTGGGCAGCCTGCTTTTATTGCCTTATCTGGCCCCACCCACATCCTGCTGATTGGTCCATTTTACAGAGAGCTGATTGGTCCACTTTACAGAGAGCTGATTGGTCCATTTTGACAGTGCTGATTGGTGTGTTTACAATCCTTGAGCTAGACACAGAGTCACAGAGTGCTAGTTAGCTAGATACAGAGTTAGCTAGATGCAGAGTACCAATTGGTGTATTCACAAACCTTGAGCTAGACACAGAGTACTGATTGGTGTATTTACAAACCCTGAGCTAGACACAGAGTCACAGAGTGCTAGTCCTCCAAGTCTCCACTAGGTTAGCTAGATACAGAGTACCAACTGGTGTATTCACAAACCCTGAGCTAGACACAGAGTGCTGATTGGTGTATTTACAAACTCTGAGCTAGACACAGAGTGCTGATTGGTACACATACGATCCTCCTGCTAGATATAAAAGTTCTCCAAGTCCCCATCCAGTTCAGGAGCCCAGCTGGCTTCAGCCGGTGGATCTTGCACTAGGGCTGCAGGCGGAGCTGCCCACCAGTCCCCAGCCGCGCCTGCACTCCTCAGCCCTTGGGCTGTCCAGGGGACAGGGCACCATGGAGCAGGGGGCGGCGCCCGTCGGAGAGGCTCAGGCCACGCGGGAGCCCACCACAGGGGGAGGAGCTCAGATATGGAGGGCTGCAGGTCCCCAGCCCTGCCCTGCTGGGAGGCAGCTAAGGCCTGGTGAGTATTTGAGTGCAGCGCCCGTGGGCCGGCACTGCTGGGGGACCTGGCGCAACCTCTGCAGCTGCTGGCCCGGGTGCTAAGCCCCTCACTGCCCTGGGCCTGCGGTGCTGGCTGGCCCCTCCGTGTGAGGGGCCAGCCGAGCCCATGCCCCCGCCCACGCCTGCCGGAACTCACACTGGCCCACGAGCACAGCCGGGGTTCCCGCCCCGTGCCTCGGTCTCCACACCTCCTTGCAAGCAGAGGGAGAGGAGGCTCCGGCACTCAGACAGGCTGAAGGGCTCCTCAAGTGCCGCCAGAGTGGACTCCGAGGCCCGAGGCCGAGGAGGCGCTGAGAGTGAGGGCTGCTAGCACATTATCACCTCTCAGGGTGATTCCTGGGCCACCTGTATCAGAAATTACCTGGTGGGGCTGATTACAACTGTAGATTCCTGATTCTATTCCAGAGCAGAATATCTTAAGTGTGGGCCCTGCTCAAGTTTGAGAATCTCTGGGATAGCTAAAACAGCAAAGTTCCATAGGACTATAGTGTGTGAAAAATGATTGACAAACAACAGGGCCCCTAAAGGCTCAAGAGGCTCAACAAAAAAGAGAACTTCAAGGGGCTATTGAAGCACAGAAAGAAGACAGCAGTCTGATGGGCATCCACTGGGCTAGAGGAGACTTTTCAGAAGACAGGGAGACTGGGGTAGATACCATATATTGAAGCTGCTGTCTCGGCAACGGACAGTTTATACAGATGCACTATGCGGAAGTGGCTGCTGATTCCACATCAGAACTGATTTTTTCTTCCATTCCTTTGGTGTTTACTGCACACTACTTTGTACTTATCAGAGATTGTTACGGAGGGGCGAGAAATTGGCAGAGCTTTGCCCTCAAGGAACTTGTGATCTAGTTGGGGAGCCATTTGGAAAGGAGTCCAAAACGGGCAAATTGGTGCTAAGACAACATTCAGTTAAGTGGAGTAAACTCACTTAACTCAATGAAGTTTCTCAATGAAGTGAGAAACTGCATATGTTAGTGTATTTCCAAATAGTGGTTATGGCTATGATCATCACTATAGGCTCTTAGAGGAAAGGTCTGACTTGCCCCTCATGTCAGGATAACTTGTCAGAATTATTATATTTTAGGTTGTTCTGTGTTTTCTTCTGCAGACCTGTGGACGTGTATGTTGCCAGGAACACTGGCAATGGTAGGGCAGTCTCATGAAGCTTCCTTTGTCGAATGATTTCTTTGCATTGTTGAAGGGCAAGACACGTCTTGTGCAACCTGCCAAAATGAATTACAATTCCCCTTGGACTCCACTCAAATTAAATTCCTATTTAGTTAATTAATTTGTTGCTGTCCTTGTTCTACCTCTTGCCACTGACTTTGTCCATATGGTGCTGAGTTACAGCATCTAAGAATCAGAGAGAGGAATGCCAGACACTTAGTGAGAGCTCAGTGAATACTTGTGATTACCTCTATTATTGTTCTCATCTTCCTTTTCCCTGATATGCAAAGTTATGCAATAATACAAAGACATACTTCTTCTCATGGAATCTTAGGGTTGGACAAATTTCAAAAGTCACCTAATTTAATGTAATTGATTCATATTGGAATCCTCTCCACTATATTTCTGGATAATTGGATAAATATCCAATTAGGTATCCAATGAATCCTTCAGTCCTTTCTACCATATCCCTGTCTTCTGGGTTAACTCAGGACACTACTAGAGAACATGAAGAAACCATGCAACTTGGTGGCCCAGGGTTTGGTGTGAGTCCAGGTTCCCACAGAATTCTTCATACTGAGGGCCCGGGAGCTTGGTTTATTCTCAAATATGAAGCTACCCATGGCAATCTTATTATACCATGGCTCAGTTTCCTCCCCACCAAAAGCTGGAGTCTAGCACTGGAGCTGGACCGTGCCGTTTTCATAGCAAATCTCATTTCCCTGTAAATTTCCCTTCTTCAACAGTACTTGGAGCCGGCCTTCAGTGCTCTCCTCAAGCACACTTCTGCTTCATGTGTGCTTCTGCTTCATGCTTTTGGAAATCTAGAGTGTGTGCGGGTGTGGGGTTGGGGATTTGTAGAAGCAGAAACTGAAATTCACAGGCCCAGAGCCATTGGTCTGGAGTCAGAACACCTAGATTCACATCTCAGCTCAGACTTGCTGGTGGCCCGAGGCTGCTCACTTAAGATGCTTGAGCCTCAATCTTCTCATCTGTAAAGTGGGAACAATAGTAATAATTATGCAGTTTCAGGGAGGATTAAAAGAGATGGTGTGTGTTGAGTGCTTAGCACTGCACCTGCCTCTCACAAGGATCTCTTTTTAATCCCTCATGAACTAAGACTTCCCCCGGGCTTGGCTGGAGTTGTGAAGTAGGGAGACCACAGTGAGAATCATGGGAAGTTGTTTCAGCAAGGGTGCAGGGAATGGATATGAACTAGAAGTTTGCCCCTCAAGTCTCATCATCTCAAACATTATCTTGTGCAAGGAGGTGAGGAGGAGGGTGAGAAGAAACTCTGGAGCTGGTCAAGACTGTGGAGAGGATCTTGTTCCTTTTCTTCATCTCACACATACCTGTTGCTCCTCCACCACCTAGGACAGCCTGCTCCTCATTCTGGTATTTTTCTTGAGCCCATTTACTGCCTTAAATGTATAGTCTCTTTGGATTCGACAATAAAAACAACAACAAAACAATGTTACTTTCTGTTCCTTATCATATAGCCCTAGATCATTTCACAGCATAGAATGGTGGGCTTTGGGGTGGCGAGAGCATTTACTGTCTCTGCCCGAGTGCAAAGCTGCCAGGATCCATCTTGTCATGCTTTATTCTCACTCCCCAGCCCGCAGGGGCCAGGGTGAGCATTTGCATTAAGGTCAGACATGGTCAGGTTCAATGTGAATTCTTGCGTGTCGAGCTGCTAATGACCTGCATCTTCACCCAAAAGGCTTTCCTAGTTTATTTTCCTTGTTCCTCTGGAAAGAGAATTCCACCTGTTTATAAACCCGATCTCAAACATCCTACAAAGAATCCTCATTTTCCTAAATGGGACAAAATTTGAAATGTTGACATAAGTCAAGAGAGGAGGAGATGACAGGTCAAGACACACTTTTTAATATATTAGTGCTCTGCATTAGACAGGTGGCAGAAAGCAGTTATACTGTTTACATCCATTAGAAAAGATAATAAATGGGAAGTTTTTGTGTCTAAGAATGAGGCCTCAGAAAAATTCCCTTTATGAGAAAATAAAGAAATGCATCCTTCCATTTATGTGACAGAATGATAGGACAGAATATGTCTGGTGAAACACATACTCACCATTTCTGTCTGCACTCAAACACAGAACACGTTTTTGAACAATGTGTTGGCTTTTTACTGCACATCAGTTCTCCACTGGATACCAACTGGGTGTGCTATAATTTAGTTCAATTCTGACACTGTCTACCTGGAGATAGTGTCAGATCTCACAGGTTAAAGGCTCAGTCCCACAAGAGTGCCCCACTTCAGATGCCAGTTGCAAGTCTGGGCCCCCAATACTTCTGACTGACTGACTATAAATCAGGGGTTCCCATGACCACCTCCTCCTAATTTGCTTAAATTGTTACCCAGAAGGGATCCTGATCCAGAGCCCAAGAGAGGGTTCTTGGATCTTGTGCAAGAAAGAATTCGTGGCAGATCCATAAAGTGAAAGCAAGTTTATTAGAGAAGTAAAGAAACCAAAGAATGGCTACTCCAGAGGCAGATGGTTGGCTATTTTATGGTTATTTCTTGATTATATGCTAAACAAGGGGTGGATTATTCATGAGTCTTCTGGGAAAGGGGCAGGCAGTTCCTGGAACTGAGGGTTCCACCCCCTTTTAGACCATGTAGGATAACTTCCTGATGTTGCCATGGCATCTGTAAACTGTCATGGTAATGGTGGGAGTGTCTTTTAGTAGTTAATGCATTATAATGAGTGTATGATGAGCAGTATAATGAGGAGAAGCAGAGCTCACTCTCATCACCATCTTGGTTTTGGCAGGATTTGACTGGCTTCGTTACTGCATGCTGTTTTATCAGCAAGGTCCTTGTGACCTGTATCTTGTGCCGACCTCTTATCTCATCCTGGGACTAAGAATGCCTTCTCTCCTGGAAATGCAGCCCAGTAGGTCTCAGCCTTAATTTACCTAGGCCCTATTCAAGATGGAGTCTCTCTGGTTAAACGCCTCTGACAGAATGGCTCCCCAAGCTCAGGGAAACACTTTACTTACATTTACCAGTTTATCGTAAAGGGTACAACTCAGATGGAAAAGATTCTTGGGGCAAGGTATGGATGGGGAAAGGGTAAGAAGCTTCTGTGCCCACTCTGGGCATGCCACCCTCCTTGCTCCTCCTTGTGTTCAGCAACTTGGAAACTCATCAAGTCTCATTGTTCAAGAGTTTTTATAGAGTTTAGTCTCCAGACTTCCCTGAACTCCCTCTTCCTGGAGGTTGGTGGGTAGGGCTGAAAGTTTCAACCTTCTAATCCTCTATGCACTGCGTCTTTCAGGTGCCTGGCCTCATCCTGAGGCTACTTGGGGCCCCCATCCTAAGTCACCTCGTTAGCCCAAACTCAGGTGATGGAAAGTGGCTCATTATCAATAACAAAAGATACTTTAATTAGGAAATTCCAAGGGTTTTAGGTGCTCTGGGAAAAGAACGGGAATAAAGCCCAAATGTGTATCTCATTATCCACAGTGTGCTGTGCCTGACACAGCCTCGACCAAGGGAAATGAATGAACTTGGGAACCAGACAGATGGTTTTAGATCTTTATCTGACACTTTGTGACCTTGACTAAATTACTTCATTTCTCTGACCCTCAGGAACACCACCTGTAAAATGGGGTGTGTATATGCCACCATATAGGGCCTTGAGATTAAGTAGCCTGGGGCAGTGGCTCACACCTGTAGTCCCAGCTACTCGGGAGGCTAAGGTAGGAGCATCACTGTAGCCCAGTAGTTTAAGGTGGCAGTGAGCTACAATCCTTCCACTGCACTCTAGCCTGGGCCACAAAGTGAGATCCCATCTCTTTTAAGAGCCCCTTGGCCCTCTGGAAGTTCACTGGAAATCACTGAGATGAGGCATACACATTCATCTAACATGTATACACGAGAGCCTTCAGAACAAAGACCCAACACCCTAATAAAGTTCAGAAGCTTATATACCATCTTGAGGTTAGAGACAGAAAGTAGGCCCAGAGCATGGCCAAAAACAGGAGACGGCGGTAAATCAAATTTCAGTAGCAAGACAGGTTACAAGAGGGAGAGAAGAGGATGCCTGGCTAGCAAAAGTGATCTTGTTGTGTAGATGAAGACTCATTTGTAGCAGCCCTCAGAGACAACAGATGATACATGTTTCTTTTCAGACCTTTTGCTGTGTCCGACTCTGTTAATCTCTCCTAGATCCAGAAAAGGCCTAGAAAGGGAAGGCTTGGCTTGCATTAATGGAGATTCTCCACAGATGCAAATTATCCCCACCTGAGTCTGCTGGCTCTGCGGCAGCCATTTCAAAATATGTCAAAGAAATATATTTGGGGGTAAAATATTTTGATCTCCTTCACTTCCAAAGTCTTCTTGATGTCTAAATCAGTCTTACACACTGGCATAAAAAGCAGCCACCTTCATCAAGCTATTTGAAGGGAACTAAGAAGTCTGCCTACTCAAAATTATATCTGCCTTTTTTCTTTCTTTCTTTTTTTTTTTTTTAACTTAAAAGTGTTTTTTTTATTGTTAAACATTAAAAAAAAATTTTTTTGAGACAAAATCTCACTCTGTCATCCAGGCTGGAGTGCAGTAGTAAAATCCCAGCTCGCTGTAGCCTTGACTTCCCCGGCTCAGGTGATCCTCTATCTCAGCCTCCGGAGTAGCTAGGACTACAGGTGCCCACTACCACACCCAGACAATTTTTGTATTTTTTATAGAGACTGGGTTTTGCCATGTTGCCCAGGCAGGTCTTGAAGTCCTGAGCTCAAGCAATCTGCCTGCCTTGGCCTTCCAAAGTGGTAGGATTACAGCATGAGCCACTGCACCCAGCTGTACTTAAACTTTAAAAAAAAATAGATGTAGGGAACACAAGTGTTGTTTTGTTACATGGATATATTTTGTATTGATGAAATCTGGGCTTTTAGTGTACCCATGACCTGAATATTGTAGATTGCAACCATTAAGTAATTTATCATCCTTCACCCCTTCCCACCTTCCCACCCTTCTGAGTCTTTAATATCTATTATTCCATACTCTATGTCCATGTGTATACATTATTTAGCTCCCGCTTATAAGTGACAACGTGTATTTGACTTTCTGTTTTTGAGTTATTTAACTTAAGATAATGGCCTCCAGTTCCATCCATGTTGCTGCAAAAGGCATGATTTTATTCCTTTTTATGGCTGAGTAGTATTCTATGGTATATATGTACCATATTTTCTTTATCCAATCATCTGTTGATGGATATTTAGGTTGATTCCAAATCTTTGCTATTGTGAATAGGGTTACAATTGTGATACAAGCGTATCTGGTTTCAAAGCAGGAAAGGAATACAAACCTTTGACAACTTAGCGTGGGTTAATCTGTTTGAAGGGGCAGGAAAGAAATGGGGCACAGGAAAGACGTGCTCAATGGAGGAGAGGAGGTAATAAAAGAAGCAGAGGATGGAGAGCTACCTGAGAGGTCTGGGAGAAGCCACGGGGGAGCCTCACAGACACCATGGCAAGTAATGAGGAAGGGGAATCCAGGTGAGCACACAGAGGACATGGAGCCCACAGCACACTGACATGGGGCCTGCTGTGTACAGAAGTTCATGTTTTATCTTATGTGCTTCTATTCCTATGTTTATGTTTTTGCTGCGGAAAATGTAAATAGAGGTAAAGAGGCTGAAGATTTTTTTGCTTTCTTTCCTTTTTTTTTTTTTTAAACACCAAAGGTTACCTTTTGGTGAATGATCCCTTAGTATGCGCTTAATGGCACCACAGTGTCCAGTTCAGCCAATTAGAATGGATAGTATTTCCCCAGGAGAACTTCATTCACTCTGGCTTGATGGCATTAGGAAATAATTTCAGCTTCTAGGCAGTATGTATTCCCCTCCCCCATCTCCTTTATTGCCATACATACCAATGCAAGAATTTAAACAACGAATCCAGGGCTATTTTATTGTGCTCATCATTACCATTCATATACACAAATACACACCTCATACCAAATTATACCAAAAATAAAAGATGACAGTGAACAGCTACATATTAACGTATTTGCAGAGTGTTGGCATACTCTAAAAATCTGGGTTTTAGGTTGTTAATAAAGCCTGATTGGTCTAAGAAATATTAGTAATGTTCTAGACAGCTTCTTGTTAATGTCTGAAAGTATTTCTGCATCTTATTTTCATTAGGAAAAGAGAGATGTAACAATTTAGGATTTAATGGTCAAATGATGCTGTTACTACCCAGATACTGTCATTTCTGCACCGTGACTATGGTGATGGATCTTTCCAATTTTGTCAGTTCCTTCTGTATCATTATTCCTTCAGCTGGTTCATTTCTGGCTTTCACATCAGCCCCAAAGAAAAACAGTTAAGAGTGCTCACATTTCTGTCGCTAATCTTTGGCTTATTAGATCTTTTCTTATAATTGCATTTCAGGGGCTCTACTGAGCTGCTGGAATAGTTAGTGTGTGTCAGATATGATTGTAAGACTTGGGGAAGGTAATCCTGGGCTTTACAAGGTAAGATAAATGTGGTATTGGAGAAAAATAGATTGTTGATGGTGAGGCTTACTAAGAAACATTTGTTTTCCTTCCAGCTTTGGTTGTTAAATTAAATTATGACTTTGAGGAACAAGAGTCCTAAATTCTTCCTTCCTGACTTACAAGCATATTCACCTAGGATTTTATGCTGGGTCCTTTCCCTCACTCTGTCAGTGGCTGGCACCCTGATGAAGACTGCTGTCAGCTTAAGATAAATCATATTTCAAACATACTTTTTTTTTTTTCAGATTGGGCAGCCAAAATTAGTGCAAGGAATGTCAGTCTGTTGCCAGATCTGTCAATATAAAGTTTAGATCACAGTTAACTGGTGCCAGTTTAGTTAACTACCTGACAAAAAAGGCTCATAATATGCCATGAAGAATGATTTCATTCTTAAAATGATAGATGCTCAAAGCCAGCAGAGATGCTGAAACTGACACTGGTCCTTTCAAAAAGGACTTGATAACATCCTTGATAAAGGACTAATGGAAAGAAGGGAAGCTTGACCTGGAAATAAATGAAGGTTGAAAAATCCTACCCTTATTTTATACAACTTATCTGCTAGTATATATATATATATATATAAAAATACACACACACTTGACTTGGAGCCATACACAGATTGTCATGTGATAAAATAGTCTCTTGGTTAATTCAATCTGCTTCTAAGAATTTTGTTGATATTCCAAATTCCAGAAGAACAGAGTTCAGACTCCAGATGGTTTAGAAATAGATATGTTTAGCTGTATTTGTTAGAGTAGGCTCATCTGTGTTAACAAATAAAGGCAAAAAAATGTAATGGCTTATACCCAGTTTCTTTCCAAGTCTTTCATGAATCCAAGGCAGATGTTTCTGGTCAGCTGGTGGCTTTCCTCCATGTGGCAATTCAGGGACTCATGCTCTTTTCATCTGGCAGCTCTAGCATCCTACCACCAGTCTAGACCAGTGCTTCTCAAATTTCCGTGCATATATGAATTGCCTGGGGGAGCTTGTTAAAAGGCAGATTCTGTTTCAGGAGGTCTGGAATGGGACCTAAGATTTTGCATCTTTAATAAGCACTGAGTGATGCCAATGTGGCTGGTTCATAGACTAGACTTTGGGAAGCAAGAATCCACAGGAACTCATCATCAACTGCCTCTAGCTGGTGGAAGAGACAAGAGCATGAAGCACATGGGGGCTTTCTGTTGGGCTGGCTTGGAAGTGGCAATTTGCTATCCTTCTCTGTGAATGATGATGCCTGGCATCTATAAATAATTCTTCTTTTGAGAAGTCTGAAACTGATTTTGAGCATGGTCTCATTAATCTTGTGAGTTAGAAATGAGTTTGGGTCACCATTTCCACCCCTAAAACACTTAAGTATGCAAAACAGATGTGGTCTCTGTGTAGCAGATAGGTACCTGCAATGCAGCATTGTGTTGCCAACATCAGCCTTTGCCTGGAGCCTGTGTGGTTTCATCTCACCGCAGCTCCCACAACTCGTCTCCTGGCTCCTCTGCTCTTATTGTGGGATTCGCCTCATCCCTTAATGGAATAGAGTTTTCTGACAGCCCTATGGTGTGTTTGTATTCATACGGTGCATTTGTCCTCAGAGGATTCAAAATCCATTTAGTTCATGTAATTCATTTTAAATAGCTTAGTAAAAATTTAGTCGAACTCAAGCTCCAAGCGCAATTTCAAGCAAATGCATATGTTATTGGAGGTGATCTTTAAACGGGTACTGAGGGGCATATCTGGGGTCAGTGGGTGAGACACTTGCTTGAGTGCAGCTTGTGGTCATCACAGCATAATTTATAGCTATCTTATGATATCTAAGCTGTAGGTGGGGAAAATGGAGAGTTATCTTATTCCTACTATTTTATGCCAGACTGGGGGTGGGGGAGAAACCTCAAAGCTTTAATCAGGTTTTTATAGGTTTTGCAATCATATTTTCCCAACTTAGAAATGGTCTGCAAGCTAAATGGAATTACAGCAATTGGCTGCTTTTCAAGCCTAATATATGTGTTTGGTTTTTAAAGCCTGCCCTGGTAAAATAATTTGTTGTTGTTGTTGTTATGACTGTTTTTTTCACTTACATACCTGGATGAAATAATTTAGTCAGCCCCCAAGATATTGAAAAAACAAAGAAAGTTTAGTGTTCCATTAATAAACTGGCCATTCCTTCTTTCTGCTCCCGAGGGTCTTGTCCTGTTTTGTGGTGCTTTCATACAAATTCGATCTTAGAATATATGTTATAAAGTTAGGGCAAAATTTTCATTGAGAGCTTATGGAAAGTACAAAGCGTTTTACCTCAAGGTACCCAATCTAAATTTGCCCAATGTTTAAAACTCCTGCAACCCCATATGTCGGTTTCTGTCTTTAGTTGTGGCTTTCCTGGCATATAAATGTGAACAAATGAGAGTTAGTCTCTGTCTTTAGTTGTGACTTTCCTGGCATATAAATGTGAACAAATGAGAGTTAGTCTCACCTTAGCTCTTGAATCATCCGCTGTGCTTGCTTCTTCCAGGCTAGTTCTACCTTGTTGGTCTCAGTTCTACAGCTGTCCACCATTTACTTTGCTTCTGGTCATTGCCTTGGATTCTTGGACCAGAGGCCTCTCAAAAGGGAAGTCAGTCATAATTCCCAAAGACACAATCCTGGATGCATAATCCCAAGAGATCAAAATTCCTAAAATCTAAAATTCTGAAAATCATAATCCTGAAATATCAAACCCCAGAAATATAATTCTAGAAAAAAATAATTTTGAATTTATTTAAAATATACTAATTTACATTTTTAGAAGACTTATTTCTTCTGCCATTTCCCCAAAACAGTGCCCCTTGTCAGCAGGAAGTAGTTAAGATTGCTCTTCCTTCTTAGTTTTATTCTAGGGGCAATTAGATGGACTTCTTTAGAGGGGGGAATGAGAGAGTCAGGTGGGAGGGGGTCCCTGGTACAACTCCAACCATCCTGCTCACGGGGAGGAATGTGCAGTGGGATGGTGGAGCCTCGGAAAGTTCGTGCTGTTTCCAGCAGGGAGGAGCCTGACCCCTTCTCTTCCTATGTGGAACCTGGGATTCAAGCTGCGAGCGGGAAGCACTCTAGCAAGGGACTGAGGCCTTGCAGAGGATCCCTCTTTCCCCCTTTTCCCCCCGTTTCACCCAATGAAACGCTGCTTTACTCATGCTTCAAACCATCTGTGAGCCTAAATTTTCATGGCCGTGGGATGGACAAGGACCCCACCTTTAGCCTAACTAAGGAAACATCCTGCAAGAATAGCATACATATTTTTGCAAGCATAAGCACTCAGATAAGGACATGGCTATAACAGTTATGAGCAGACAAACTGGATTTATAAAGAAATAGGTCAAAAAGTGAAATGCTTGAATACCTATCACTATGGTTGGTTATTGTGTGCATCCATCTTTATAACTCGGTCATCTGAAATAATGTGACTGACAACCTATCTTTTGACGAGATTGAGGAAAAACCTTGATGGGTCCCTACTGCAAATGCAGGTACCTACGAATGGAGATCTTGCAAAATTTTGTCTTTTTCAAATGTAGATGTACAAAGAAGACACCTCTTTATTTACTGAGGAAGTTCCAATGTTTTTATGTGCCCTCACAAGGTTTACACCCAGTCAATGTTGTGATAATGCACTTTTGTAGAATCAAACTTGCACAAAGTGCCCAAGACAAATTAGACCTCTCTACAAGCCTACACAATTTTTATGTATGGTATTTGGAATGATGCAAAGATGAAATATATACATGTAGCATAGAAAATTAAGAATGGAGGTACTTTATAAAAGCTGGCTGAATTTCGTAATCATTAACTAGTTTTTGAAGTCTTGCATTGAGATGAATAGCGGTTTTTGTTTGTTTGTTTGTTTGTTTGTTTTTTGTCCTTTTAGGGCATGGCTCTCATTGAAGAATACATTCACATTCATTTTCTATGTGTCACTGCTGCTTTTGAAACTATTCTATGATTCTATATACACCAACATGAGCATTCCTTATTAAATTTTCCCATCCTTTGTGCCTGCTTCTATGGTGTTTTGAGTACTTGGAAATCCATTCCACATGTACTCATACATAGACCACAAATTTGGTGGAAACAATACTGGTGACTGAACCGCAGTGCCGTTGCATAAGTGTCTTCCATGCACGTCATTATTCTTGAACTAGTCAGTAACTTCTTTGCTGGATTCTTCAGGCAAATGTCCCTTTAATTCATTAAAAACTCCTGGAATTTCATCCACTGGAAGGAATGTCAATGTAGACAAATGACACATTTTTAAAATGGAAGTTTTCATCTTGTCTGTGTAACATGGACAATCTACTCATCCAGATTTTCTGCCAAATGCATATAAAGTCAGCCACAAGATAACAGTTCCACATAACATGATGCAACTAACATGATGCAACTATCATGCATACAACCAAAAGTGCACTAATGCCTTCCCTTGAATTTGGATTTCAATGTTTCAGGATTTTAATCTTTCAGGATTGTGATTTTCAGAATCTTAGATTTTAGGGATTTAGGATTTAGGGATTTTGAACTTCGAGGGTTTTGTCTTTTGGGATTATGATCCAAATTTCTCAGAAGGTCTTTTTTTTCCTTGTGTAAGCACCAACAGAAAGGTGATTGGTCTAGACCACACTTCCTTGTCCTGCCCTGCTCCTTGGTTTTTCATCCTACCAAATACACACTGTGTAGGCATTTGCTACTTTACTAAAATGTTGGGGGAACTGAAGGTAACTATGTTCTAGGAGGAAAAAAATATTTAATTTCTGTCTCATGTGACAGTTTTTATCGTTCAATGAAACACATGCCAGCATATAAATGCTTTCTGGCTGTTATCTCAAGAAAATGCCCCAGTTCCTTCCTATTTTGCTCCCTGACCTTGTGTCCACCCTCTTATAGGAAAGAACATTTCTTTCTTGAGAATTCTATGTACTGTTTCTTCACTTCCTGTGAGGCTCAATATTGCTCTAGGAGATCTTTTTCTCCTTACTGGTAGCAGGACCCAAGCAATCCCCTTTCCTGCCTTTGAGACGTCAAGTCTTCTGTAACATGCAGTGGCAGGGATTGGAGTGGGCTTGGCAGGAGAGTCTAGGATGAACCTTGACAATCTTAGTACAGTAGAAACATCCAGAGTGGATTTAGAAACTTCCAGTCTGATTCTCTTCATTTCTCCAAGAGAAATGGAGATTAAGAATTTTTCATCATCCAATTTGTAACTATTGAATAGAATACACATGTGTACCCATAAAGCTCACTCGTTCCCCAAACAAATATTAATTTTCAAAAACAGTAGTGTCTAGATCCATAATAAGCAGAACACAATTCAATCTGCACAGACTCCTGAACGATGCATGGTTGCAGATTCAGGCGTGATTTCTCTCTGACATTAGCTTTTTCCATCCTCCAGGTCCAGGGTAAGCCCTTGAATCTCCTGTTTACAAAATACATGAGAAACTGAGTCTATTACCCTGAAAATTATGCACATACTCAGGAGAAGATTAGAAATGAGCATTATTTTGAATTTTAGGACAGATCATCTTCTTAGGACATCCCCATTCCCTTTAAGTTTAAGGGAAGCTGTATTCAGGTTGTGGTGGGGAAGTTAAAGGCAGTGTCACCCTCTTTCTCCCTCTCTCTTTTTTGATTTTTTGAGACAAGTTTTCACTCTGTCGCCTAGGCTGAAGTACAGTGGCACGATCATGGCTCACTGCAGCTTTGACCTACTGGGCTCAAGCAATCCTTCCACCTCAGCCTCCGGAGTAGCTAGGACCACAGGTATGTGCCACCACACCTGGCTAATTAATTTTTTTTTTTTTTAAGAAATGGAATCTTGCTTTGTTACCAAGGCCGGTCTTGAAGTACTGGGCTTAAGTGATCCTGCCACCTCAGCCTCCCAAAGTGCTGGGATTATAGGCATGAGCCACTGTGCCCAGCCATTGTCACCTCTTTCAGTGGTTTTCTTTTGTGCTAACCTGTGTAGGGAATCTTAGCCATTGTTTCCTTGTGGAGTTATTAGAGTTTTTTTATTTTGGTTTTGGTTTTGCAATGTGAGATGTTACTTAAAATCAATATAGTTAGAGACTCTTTCATCCCACCCTTATATATGCATTTCTCAATCAAGTTTAGAGAATATTAGCACCATGCGTTCTCCTAACCGCATGAATTACATATGTATTTAATGGACTGGAGTGGGTTATTCTCTGGTCTAATGACAACTTAGTCATAGGGTCTTCAGTTTTGTGGGCCCAACACTAATTATATTAGTGTTGAGTTTCTTAAACCTTCTATTTTTCTTTGAAGTAAGAGACAGGAAGTAAAACTGGAACTTTGAGAATGTCAAACAAGTAACAGAATCTGAGTTTTAGAACACTTTGTAATTGTCTAGAAACCACAAATAGAAACCAGGGGTCAGAAAGATTAGATTAAGTGACTCCACTACACATCATTTGAAAATAGTTACCACGTGAAAAGAACAGCAGTGCAGCAACCACCTCTGTGCACTGCCAAGTTCTGAGTCTGTCAGTTCAAGAGGGACAAAGCAGGGGAAACCTGAAACAGTGTTAGCAAGAATGCATTGGCTAACATCGTTACAGATTTGAATCCTGCTAAGCAATGGGAACACAAGTGAACCCTGCTCCAACTCTCAAAATTACAGACTACTGGACTTGGGAGGTTGTCATTGGCTACCCAGCTCCTTTATTGTACAGAGTAGGCCAGAGCTGTTGAATGGTCTGTCCAATGTCATTCAGGTTCTTGGTGGCAGATGCAGTGTTAGAACTCAGGCCTTCAGGATCTTTACACAGTAGTCTTCTAATTGATTGTTTCTAGACTTTTATGGAGGTGCTTTAGAAGCAATCTTTGTTTTTTGAGATGGAGTATTGCTCTGCCCCCCAGGCTGGAGTGCAATGGCACCATCTCAGCTCATTGCAACCTCTGCGTCCCAGGTTCAAGCCATTCTCCTGCCCTAGCCTCCCTAGCAGCTGGGAATACAGGCATCTTCCACCACGCCTGGCTAAGTTTTGTATTTTTAGTAGAGATGGGGTTTCGCCATGTTGGCCAGGCTGGTCTTGGACTCCTGACCTCAGGTGATCTGCCCACCTAGACCTCCCAAAATGCTGGGATTCCAGGCGTGAGCCACTGTGTCCGGTCTAGAAGCAATCTTACAGGGTGAGGGAGAGGTTGAGCCTTTAGTACTGGGACCTACTTTAATTAGCGTATCTGCCCTTTTAATTGTTTTAATTATTGAAGTTCTAAGATTTCACTTGAATTGGCTTTTACTATTTCAAAAAGTGCTTGAAAATGTCTGTACTTATAATATGTTCACGTTTATAGACTGCAAACTATTTGGCTTGAAAAATATAATTTTTTTTATGCTCAATTATATGGCTCTTCTCCTTGTAGTAATTCTTTTGTTTTGTTCCATGATACTCTTAAGTAAATAGACTTATAAACTTCAGTCCATGATACAATATATTTCCCTATAAACACAGGTTATGTCACCTTGAATTTAGGTGAAAATCAAAACTTTTGCTCAGTTACTTCTTGATTCTAACAATAATCTGTTACAATATTTAAGACTGAATAGTTTAACATCTCATTAAATCCATGGACAATTTTCATTTAGTGTTTTCTGATTTCCTTTAGGTTCTGGACACCAGGTTTTTATCTTTTTAAATGAGCTCTTACTAATAAAGTACATGAGACAAAATTCAGACATTGTGAATTGAGCATGAATGCAAAATCTACAAAATTTGAAAAATTGTCATTGAACACAATACTCTTGGGATTCCCCTATAGGTGACAAAGATTCTATTTGGTTCCTGCAAGGCAGTACTAGTTTTAGACCCCATTTCCTGTGTCTCAGCAATTATGAGTGATTTTTCTGTCATCATCCATAGAAGATAGAGCCCTTTAAGAGAATAAGAAACCAGAGGCAGAAGAATACAGCACAGAGAGAGTTTGTTCTGAGTTCAGCAAAGTAATTTATCTTAATATTTAGGTCTCAGGTTCTCATAAGGGTGCTCCTAGAAGACAGCAAAAAAGGAGGGAAGGATGAAAAGGAGAAAAGAAGGTATTACTCTGTTATTGTTTTCATTGTATCTGTGAAGACAAAACATTTGCTTTTTATCAGTAAACTTTTATTAATAAACAGTCTCTAGATTTTAAAATGTCATCAGATATAAACTTAGATCCCCCTAAACAGTGGTTATCAGTGCATTTTCCACTTCAAAGTGGAAAATAAAACATATTTATCAAATTTCAGAATGTATATGAGAAACATGTATCCATTCCTAAGGATATCTGCGTAGCCTACTTAAACAATAACTTTTATGCAGTAACCAGCACTGGGACTGAAATAGGAAAATCCTAACAATTGATTATCAACAACTTGTCAATAGATTTTGATTTGTTTGTCTTATTAAGCAAAATAATATTTAATCAACACTACTTATGGTATTACTTATGGAATACTCATTGAATTTGGGTTTACATCTATGTAACTTTAAAAAAGGTTTTGCAGTTTTACCTGATATATGTTAATGCACCACACATTCTATTAAAATATTTCAACTTGTTCCCCTTTCTAAGACAACTTTTCTGTTTTGGGTTGGAGGAGAGGGTCAGGAGATTTCTTTTTTTTTTTGACGCGGAGTCTTGCTCTGTGCCCCAGGCTGGAGTGCAGTGGCGCGATCTCGGCTCACTGCAAGCTCGGCTCCCCCCGGGTTCACGCCATTCTCCTGCCTCAGCCTCCCGAGTAGCTGGGACTACAGGCGCCCGCCACCTCGCCCGGCTAATTTTCTTGTATTTTTAGTAGAGACGGGGTTTCACCGTGTTAGCCAGGATGGTCTCGATCTCCTGACCTCATGATCCGCCCGTCTCGGCCTCCCAAAGTGCTGGGATTACAGGCTTGAGCCACCGCGCCCGGCCTAGGAGATTTCTTAATGCAAAATTGAACATTGAAATCTTGAGGGACTTTACATGATTGAAGACAGGATCTTCATTCTGACAGTTTAATGCATTTTACATTATGATGGCTTTGCATGCTTCACAGTTCCTGAAAAAGAGCTTGCATTAGGTCTCAAAGTAGCCTCTTTTTCTCCCTGTAGTTCCTGATTATTTCCTTTGCTCACATCAGATCCCAGAGGGGACCCATTTGTGAAGTGGAGATAATATTGCCACTTGGGAAGGATACATGTTGTTCTCTGCCTCGGGTAAAATTGGTTACAGAAAGTGTCCTGTACTGAGAGTGTTTTGTCCAGGCATGGAACAGCCTAGAAGATTAGCCCCTTGACTAATCCTGGTTTACGGCTCCTTGTAGATATTCCATGTGCAAGAGATTCTGCCATTTTCCTAATGCTGGAAGCATGGAAATGGATAGTGACATCAAATTTCAACCTGCTTGTCTTTTCCATTTCTTCCCCAGTGTGTGAAAGACCACAAAGACATATATGTATTATTTACAACTCATTTTACTAAAGTCTAGAAAAACAATCTAATTTTTAGCCTGGACACTTTAATTAATTTGTGGTAAAATTTTGGAGAAATATTCTAACATCTGAGTTTCAATGTCCTTGTCTTAGAGAAATTGCAGTATTTTATTTAGTTTTTGTTATGTATCTTAATTGATTTCAGTTCTTCCATTTGGTACATTTGTTTAACTGAGAAATAAATGTTACTAGTTCCATACTACTGAGGAGAAACTAAGGCCCAGAGAAGTTAGTCGAATTGTCCATTGTCTTATAGTTGGTGAAGGACTTAGGTTACTTAAAAAAAAGTTATCTTAACCTTTTTTTTTCTTTTATTATTTTTAATTGACATATAACAATTGTACATATTTATGAGGTACACTGTGACATTTTGATACATGTATATCATGTGTAATTATATCAGGCTAATTATCCTATCCATCATCTCAAACATTTACCATTTCCTTGTGTTGGAAACTTCCAAAATCTTCCCTTCTAGCTATTTGAAAATATACAATAAATTCTTGTTAATTGTAGTCACCGTATAGTGCTATGCAACACTAGAACCTATTTCTCCTTTCTAGCTGTTAATTTGAAACTATTAACTAACCAACCTGTCGCTATCCCCATTCCCTTCTGCCCTTCCCAGCCTCCAGTAACCACTGTTCTACTCTTCACGTGTATAAAATCAACTTTTCAAGCTTTTACATGAGTGAGAACATGTGATATTTAACTTTCTGTGCCTTATTTAACTGAACATATTGTTCTTCAAGATCATGTATTGTTGCCATGAATGACAGGATTTCATTTTTTTATACTATTCCATTGTGTATATATACTACATTTTGTTTATGTGTTCAATTGTTGATGGGCAAATCAACCTGTTTATGTTGATTTTATATCTTTGCTATCATGAATAGTACTGCAATAAACACAGGAGTACAGATATTTATTCAACATACCAGTCTTCTTTCCTTTGGATATATACTCAGTAGTGGGATTGCTGAATTATACGGTAGTTCTAGTTTTAGTTTTTGAGACTGTCCATATTGTTTTTCATAATGACTATACTAATGTACATTCCCACCAACAGTGTATAAGAGTTCCCCTTTCTCTGCATCCTCATAGCACTTACTATTTTTTGTCTTTTTGATAATGATAGTAGTCATTTAGACTGGGGTAAAATGATATCTCCTCGTGGTTTTAGTTTGTATTTCCCTGATGGTTGGTGATGTTGAGCATTTTTTTCATATATCTGTTGGCCATTTGTATGTTTTCTTTTAAGAGATGTTCATTCAGCTCATTTGTACATTGTCAAATTGGATTTTTTTTTCTGTTGAGTTGTTTGAGTTCATTGAATATTCTGGATATTAATTCCTCATCAGATGAATAGTTTGCAAATATTTTTCTCATCCTGCAGGTTGTCTCTTCATTCTGTTATTGTTTCCTTTGCTGTGCAGAAGCTTTTTAGTTTGACATAATCCCATTTGTCTATTTTTGCTTTTGTTGCCTGTGCTTTTGAGGTCTGCTCCGCATAATCGTTGCCCAGACCAATGTCCTGAAGCATTTTCCCTATGTTTTTGTACAGTTGTTTTACGGTTTCTATTCTTACATTTTGAGTTGATTTTTTTTTTTTTTGTATATGGTAAGAGATAGGGGTCTCGTTTCATTCTTCTGCATACGGATAGCTAGTATTCCCAGCAACATTTATTGAAGAGATGTCTTTTCTCCTGTGAGTGTTCTTAGTGCCTTCATAAAAAATTGGTTGGCTGTAAATATGTGGACTTAAACCTGGGCTCTCTATTCTGTTCCATGGGTATATGTGTCTGTTTTTGTGCAAGAACAACGTTGTCTTGGTTACCATAGCTTTGTAATATACTTTAAAGTCAGGTGGTGTGATGCCCCTGGCTTTTGCTTTTTTGCTCAGGATTGTGTTGGCTATTGGGGGTCTTGTGTGATTCCATATGAATTTTAGGAGTTTTTAAAATTTTCTGTGAAGGTGATCATTGGCATTTTGATAGGGATTGCTTAGGCTTCTTTTGAGCCTAGTTAATGTCTGACTTCAAAACCAATGTTCTTTTTACTATGCCTTGCAGCAGCTAGAACATGCAACTGCTGTGGTGCATATCACTCTGTAAAAGTGCACTTAGGTATTCTAGACGGCAGAGTGCGATACAAAGATAAAACATTTTATTATTTACTAACTTAACAGTGTTGTTTAATTAATGATACTCTGATAGGGTTAAAAATTCAATATGTCTAGGTCCCAGCTTCCAGCCTACTTGAGTGGCACAGAGAGCCTCTCTTAGAAGTGCTCTGTGTAATGTTACTAAAATTATGCAGAATTTTGGCAAATGTAACTGGATTTAGAACACCAGGCATTCATATCTTTGACTTTGGCTGCTAACCTCTTCTGGGATGGTTTATGATAAGTGATGTTTTTAGTGCAAGTTAAATTATCTGTAAGATAACTGTTGAAAAGAAATGGACATTGTCTGAGGGAAACTTTTAACATTCTAGAGAAATTATTTTAAACTTCTGGATATTTCCAGGAAGTTGGGGAATCCTAGTTATAAACATGAAAAGAAAAGCAGTATGGTAACAACCTTTATGCACTGCCAGAATCCTAAGTCGACCAGTTTAGGAGAGCCAAAGGTGAAACTGGTGATATTTTAAAGGTTATAATGAGTATGATAGAATTAGAATACTGGGCTGTTGACAATTTTAACTGCTGTCCCAAATGCTACATATTTCACATTTTATCTCTGAGTATTAAATAACATGTAGGGGAGGAAATAAGTTTATTGTGATAACTTCTGACTTTTGTGATCTGAGATGGTGAAGTCCATCATAATTTTCATGAATTGCCTCTGCATCTGTCTGTTTCAGGGCCCTGAAGAATTTGTACTAGCATGATAAGAGGAGATTGAAATACAATGACACAACAGCTACTCCCTCCAACAGGATTTAGAATGCTAGGCTCAAGCCAGACTTCCTGTTTGGGAAGGAGGAGTTGAGGGACTTAGGTTCAAAAAGGCAGAGCATTACTGACAAATTCAAATTCTGCTTTTTATGGGAAATATCCCCACCAAGGCAGTGACAGTACCTTCTTCTGAATTCCGAAGGTATAAATTATACATAACACCTCAGAGTATATTATTATTATTTTATGTTTTTTATCTTTGCCTTCTCAGTGAGATTATAAGTAACATGGGTACCATTTCCCTCTTCTGTGTATCTCTGTGTATCTTCTGTATATGACACTTAGTGCTGAGAGTACAAAATGCACATTTATTTTAAAATCTAGATTGCTTAATTAATTATTTAACAGTTTTTTCTTTCAAAAAGATATAGTTTCAATTCTGTATGTGATGCCAGTAGTACCTTTGGAAAAATAATTTTTTTTTGTAAACATCTTCACAGATATAACTTTAAAGTGTTGATCTTAAACTGAGCCAAACAATGACAGCTAGTAGACTTCCCGACTTAACAGACAAGAATGCAATTTATATTATTTGTGAATGAAGGTTTCTGAAAAAATTTAGTATACTTGAAAATGGATGACTTTGAATATTTTAATCTTTAAAATAAAAAAGCTTTAAAAATTACAAAACTAGTAATTGCTTGTATTAAGAAAATGTCCAAGTGATAGAGAAATATTTACTGTAAGGGGAAAATACCTCTTTCTACTCATCCCTCATGTGGCAGCAGAACTTCGGCCCCATGACCTTCCTTCTCTGGTGTTACACCAGTGAGTATGTTACCTGACAGGGCAAATTCTTAATTATATCTGCAAATATATACTCTACTTTGCAGATATAATTAAGGTTACTAATCAGCTAATTTTAAAACAGGGAGATTCTCCTGGATCATCCAGGTGTGCCCAGAGTAATCACGTAGACCCTTCAGACCAAGCTTCTTTAGTTGGTTGACGTCGGAAGAGAAAGCCACAGATATTTGAAGAGTCAGTAGGACTCAATATGCTATTGCTGTCTTGAAGATGGAGAAGGTCATGTGCAAGGAGGAACAGAGAGAGATCTCTCTGGGCTAAGAACAGTCCTAGCTATCAGCCAGCAAAGAAACAGGAGTCTCAGTCCTGCAACTGCAAGGGACTGAGTTCCGTCACCGTCTTGAATAAGTGTGGAAGTGGATTCATTGCCAGAGTTTCCAGAAAAGAACACATCCCGGCCAATACCTTGTTTTTAGCCTTGTGGTATCCTAAGCAGGGGGATCAGTTGAGCTATGCTGTGACTGAGCTTCTGATCTCCAGATAACAAATGGGTGTTTTCTTAAGCTACTAAATTTGTAATAATTTTTTTACAGCAGCAAACTAATAAAAACTAGTACATCTCACATCAATTCCCAAGGAGTTAATGGTTTGAGGTGATCCTTCAATGTTCAGTATATTGAGACATTCTCGACTAAAAGTCGTAGTACTATGATTAACTTAACAGTCATGAAAACAAATGACATCACGTCCTTTGCAGGGACATGGACGGAGTTGGAAGCCATTATCTTCAGCAAACTAACTCAGGAACAGAAAATCAAACACTGCATGTTCCCACTTACCAGCGGGAACTGAATGGTGAGAACACAGGGACACATGGGAGGGAACACACACAGTGGGGCCTGTCAGGGCAGGGGTGAAGAGAAGGAGAGCATGAGGAAGAGCTAATGGATGCTGGGCTTAATACCTGGGTGAAGGGATGATCTGTGCAGCTAAACACCATGCGCCTGTTTTCCTGTGTAAGAAAATTTCACATCCTGCACATCTACCCCTGAACTTAAAATAGAAAGTTGAAGGAAGAAAAGAGAGAGAAGTGATGATGACCACCAAAGAGGGGAAAATAATTTTTAAAGTTATTTAGTTTTTTAAATTGACAAAAATTGTATATATTGATCATATGTAACATTTTTTGGAACATGTATACATTATGGAATGTCTAAATCAAGCTAATTAGCATATGCCTTACATACACACAACATTTTTTTTCGTGGTAAGACACGCTTAACTTTTATTATTATGAAGAAAGACTTGCAGAACAAAGCTAGACTTCTGCCATGATAATGCTGAATCTTCACGTTCCAATTCTGAATGCATAAATTCACATCCTAACTAATCCCATAAATGAGAATTTCGACTGTGTGCAACTTTAAAAATCAGATGGGAACTTGCCTCATTTATTATTGTCTGCCTTGGATCTCTGCTACACAATTCACAACTCCTTTTATAAATGAGCATCTTGAGCCATTTTACTTCTATTCTAACTGTTTTCTGGCTTCCATGGTGACAGAAACTTTGACTTAAGGCAAGGAGCTTTCAATCAGGGATAGAAGGATGAACTTCTGTTAATGGCTCCAGTGACAATGTAACCTTTCATACAGTTCATTCCAGCTTTCTGCAGAAATTCAGATTTTATTGAGGAATGTCTAAGTAGAATGACTAAAAATATAATTTTTTTTCCATAATGGAGACAAGTAAGTTTATTATAGTATCTTAAAATTTGCTTTCTTCCCTTTCATTCGAAAATGCAGAGCAAGCTTCTGTGTTAAATGTAGGCAGCATTTCCACAGTCATTAAGCTAAAGTGGCTGTTGACCTGTCTGTTCATCCACCCATGTGTGGCTACAGGGTTTATCACTACAGGTTAGCACCACAGGGATTGATGGGCTGGACTCTGAACTCCAGACTCCATTTGACCTAATTGCAAGAGTAGCAGTAATGGAAATTTAGTTAGTAGAAAGATACTATTGAGGGCTGAGACTCAGCGAATGTATCAAAATGTTCTTCTATCTCAAGGCATTTTTAAATTTTGACTTTATTTTTGTAAATATAACAGGACATAAACAGGAAAGAGAGGGTAGAAATGCCTAGTTTAAGGGTAATAAAGACTTATCTAAGTCGATCTGGTGAACTGAGTAACAAATGAGGGTTGAGGAGCCTTCTGGAAGAGAATGTAAGCTGAGGGAGGAAGGACTGAAGGTGATGACTTTGACCTAATTAAGAAAAACCTAGCTACCAGAGGGGAATGGAGATTCTGAGTGAAGAGGAGATCCCTTGGCTCTGAAGCAAACACTGCCTGGTTTGGCACTGAGTGCTCCATTTCTTCAGTGGCAATTCCTGATGCAGCAGCACCCTTGGGTAGGAGAATGGTTCTGTGCAGCAGTGGGGCAGGCTCCCTAGGAAGCTGCAGAAATGCTGGGGAAGAAAAGAGATTTTTTGGAGCTTGGAATGTTGAGTCAGTGATTGGGACGTGAGCTAGTGAAGTTTGAAATATTGATGTGGCTTTGACCTGCAAGTGAGACCTGGGGAGAGTCCGTTACACATTGTAATGGTTCCAAGATGACCCCACAATGGTCTCTGCCTTCCTGGCATTTATGGTCTTATGTAGTTTCCTCCCACATTAAAAAGGGCTGACCTATGAAACCAACAAGATATTTTGGAAATAATAATGTATGTCTTTGAGGGTAGGCCATAAAGGACACAGCTACTTCCACATTTCTGTTTTCTCAGATCACTTGCTGTGGGGAGAGCAGCTGCCATGTTGTGAGGATGCTCAACAGCTGTGTGCAGAGGCCAATGTGGCAAGCAGTTGAGGCCTCCTGCCATCCACCACGTGTGTGAGGCATCATGAAAGCAGATCTTGCTGCCCTAGTCAAGCCTTTAGATGACTGCAGCCCTCACTCAAATCCCAACATCAACTTTTTAAAAGATCTGGCTCAGAACAGCTAAGTTACTCCCAAATTCTTGACCCACAGAAACTGTGAAATAATAAACGTGTGCTGTTTTAGGCTACTAAGCGTTAGGGTAACTTGTTATGCAGCAACACAGCAACACAGTATGATAGAAGTGCAGAAAATCCCATTCTCCAGTACATTCTCAAATGCTAGTTCTTGGAGGGAAGCATCCATATCTGATTCATCTTTTTGTTCTTTGCAGTTCCAAACACAGTTCCTAATATATTCTTAATGTCTAGATTTTTCAAATAAGAAGAATAAGTTGCAGGTGGGCATAGTGGCCCACCTGTAATCCTAGCACTTTGGGAGGCTGAGGTGGGAGGATTGCTTGAGTCCAGGAATCTGAGACCAGCCTGGGCAACATAGTGAAACCCTGCCTCTACCACAAAAAAAAAAAAAAAAAAAAAAAAAAAAAAAATTAGCTAGGTATGGTGGTGTGCACTTGTAGTCCTAGTTACTTGAGAGGCTGAGGCAGGAGGATCACTTGAACATAGGAGATCAAGGCTGAAGTGAGTTATGATTGCGCCACTTCATTCCACCCTGGGCCACAAAGCAAGATCCTGTCTCAAAAAGAAATCTAAAGTTTGCGAATACCTGTTAAATTGTGTTAAAAATGTTTCATAATGGTAATTGTTGCTATCAGAAGAACCTTCAGTGGTATATGGACATCCATAAGAATGGAGTGAAGCTGGGCCAGGCGCGGTGGCTCACGCCTGTAATCCCAGCACTTTGGGAGGCCGAGGCGGGCGGATCACAAGGTCAGGAGATCGAGACCACGGTGAAACCCCGTCTCTACTAAAAATACAAAAAATTAGCCGGGCGCGGTTGTGGGCGCCGGTAGTCCCAGCTACTCGGGAGGCTGAGGCAGGAGAATGGCGTGAACCCGGGAGGCGGAGCTTGCAGTGAGCCGAGATCGCGCCACTGCACTCCAGCCTGGGTGACAGAGCGAGACTCCGTCTCAAAAAAAAAAAAAAAAAAAAAAAAAAAAAGAATGGAGTGAAGCTGAGGCAGGGAGGCATAGGAACGAAGAGGGAAAATCAGGGTAGTGATTGTCTTTTATTCACATCTCTCCCTTATTTCTGCTGCTCCTGTAGGTATAGTTAAGGCTGCTAGCCATGGAATCAAGATAATTGTGGTTGTGGTGAAAACAAAAGATAGATAAATAGATATATACATACATCGATACATGGATATTCAGATATTGAAGATCAGATCATTGTACTCACTGCCATAACTCATAGGTTCTTTCATCAGTAACACACTGGTGACAAGATGTTTTGAGCTTTCCTTTTAAGCACTTTATTAATATCTGTCTCTTGGTGTATGTGTTCATCTACCAGTCACATAGTTATAACTGATAGCAGCTTTCCAAAACTGACACTTAACACGGGTTTTTTTGGGTATAATTCTTGTTGGCAAATGAGAGATCAGAAATGAAAATAATTATTATTTGTTAAACACTCTGTTCTTGAAATTGAATATCCACAAAATATTTCTTAAAACAACTTCATTTTATTAATAAGGACTCTCTAGCATGGTTTTGAGTCTTTCCCAAAGGCACACAGTGAGTTAAAGAGTGAAGCATGATTAGAACCTAGACCTTTTCACTCCTAAGTCAAAAATATTACAGATAGGCCATTTTGAAGCTTCTTTTTTCCTTATTATTTCAACATGCAACAGCAATTATATACATATGCAAGAAGAAAAACTCAGTGCTAGGCTTATTACATTTTTTTCTCAGGCACATAACACCAATTATGTTTATTTTAAAGAAGAAAAATGCTGTGCTAGGCTTTTTAAATACAGAATTCTTTTAGAAATGTTTTTATATTGGAAAAATGAGATGGAGGAGTACATCTAATTTTCCCCAATGTGGTCTGATATATAGCAAGTGTCACTAATAGATACCAGTTCATCATCATCATCATTATCATCAACATAATGATGATTATGGTAATGATGGGATAATAGCAATACTGGTAATAGATATGACTGAAAGAATTCCAGTGTGAGCTGAATCAGTGTTTACCCGTGAATTCAGACATGTCTGGAATGTCTGGAAGAGGTAGTGTCTATTTACGTGAGTGATCATGAAGCCTTCAGCAAGAGAAGACACTTGCAGGAAGACAAACGGGTGAACAACATTGGTTCAAAGATGATATGATAGGCAAGTGAGAAAAGCAAAGTGACTTTGGATAACACCAGGAACGTTATTCTCAGGCTGAAGTGGCTGCAGTCTGGAAAGTGATGACTCCAGGAGCCTGTGTGCCTGTGCTCTTTGAGGACCAGAGAGTGTGCCAGAGGCAGCCACTCTGGTGCTGGCAGCTCCTGCAGGGACAGGAAATGGCATCTCCTCAGGGGCCTTAATGCTGCAAGAGCAGGCACTGGAGGCCTCTGCAGAGATCTGGTAAAAATTACAGTGACATAGGCTCCTACAGTCGGTTTCTGTAGCAGCAACGGTGCCATCAGGGACTTCAGTAGGACAGCGGATATGGAGGGAATGGCCACAGAGGGCTGAAAAAGAGTAGAGAAAGTGGCCTGTGCCATAGAGAAGCAAGATCAGTGTCTGGCTATTCTCAGAATGATTTAGAAGGGATTTAAGGGGAATTAGAGACTAAAATTAGGGAGAGATGGTAAAATTGGAGAAATACTGGTTTTCTAACTTTTAGTGTGATGCTATTTTTAAAATTAAGGTGGTGTAGACCTACTGTAGGACCTAAAGTCATTATGAGATAAATCATCATCACCATCCATTCTGTATCCCTTCATATTCTCAATTTGGAATGGCATGTTGGCTACTAAAAAATGCATTCACCTCCAAAGTCTTCAATAATTAAAATAATTATATTACAGGTTATACAAGTAAAACCAACAATCTGATATCTTATTTACTGTCAATTCAATAAATACATTTTTTTTTTTTGAGACAGCGTTTCGTTTTGTTGTCCAGGCTGGGGTGCATTGGTGCGATCTTGGCTCACTACAACCTCCGCCTCCCGGGTTCAAGCAATTCTCGTGCCTCAGCCTCCTGAGTAGCTGGGATTACAGGTGCCCGCCACCAGGCCCAGCTAATTTTTTGTATTTTAGTAGAGACAGAGTTTCACCATCTTGCCCATGCTGGTCTTGAACTCCCGAGCTCAGGTAATCCGCCTGTCTTGGTCTCCCAAAGTGCTAGGATTACAGGCATAAGCCACTGTGCCTGGCCCAATAAATACATTTTAAACCTGGTAATGTCACCAATTATAATTGTGTAGGATAATCTGTTTTCTGCCTCTTGGCAGGTTTCTATGACTTCCTGAAGGGTGGAGCCCAGTCCAGTGTAATAATTAGGAATATGGCCTTTGTTGATTCAAATCTTCACCCTGCTGCTTATGAGCCATGTGAGCTTAGGTAAGTGGGCAAATCACTTAACTTCTCTGTGCTTCAGCTTCCTCATCTCTAAAATTAAGATCTTTATGTTACCTACCTCATAAGCTTGTTATAAAGACTGAGTGAAACAATATAGATGAAGCTCTTAGAACATCACGTGTTTCATCATCAATGTCCAATAAATGTTAGTTTTATTACTATTTCAGTCATTGTTTGTTGGCTAGCTCAGCATGGCTTGGTATTGATGAAAACTATGTCTCAGGGAGGAGAGGCTTATAATAGTTTTTAGGATTTCAGCAGCAGGAATTTGTGAATATTCTCATGGGGGCAGGGGCCTTCTATTCCTTGGACATGGTAAGTCTAGCCATTTCCAGTTTCTGTGTGTCTTCTTTCCTTTGTGAAAATTCAAGAGAAAGTGTAAAATGACCTAACTCAGACCGACTGTCTACTCTTAGCTTGTTTTAGTCAGAATCATGGAGCAGAGATGTGATGATGTTGGGGCTCATCTATTCCCTGTGGGGCCGGGCCCAGCGGGTAAGCTGGTGGCCGCCATATCCATATCTGTTAAACTAGCCCAGCAGCAGCACCGGTGCTCTGTGCTTTGTGAATGTGTGTGTGTGCGCCTACATGCTCATGTGTGTGAAGTGTCAAATAATACAAACAACCTTCTGTAACTAATGTTTGAGATTTAATAAAACTGCTGGTTGGACTAAAAGCTTATACAGCCTTTTAAAGAGAAATTTCTTAATTTCTAACAGTAACCTTATAATTTTACATACATTTTGACCTAATCACTTTACTTCTAAAAATGTGTTCTTAAAGAAATAAAAGACTTTCATAAAAGATTATTATAAAGATACTGTAAGAAAGATATTCATTAGAAAATATTCATAACACAAACATGGAAAGAACATAAATAATTATAAGGGAATGGTTGAATGGATGTTGATACATCTATGGAATGTTTATTCTCAACAATCATTAAAAATGTTGCAGCAGGATATTTAATAATATGTAATTTATTCTCACAGTAAACTATCAAATAAAAAGAGCAAGTAATAGAGATATGTAATATGATTCTATTTTTACAAAAGACTAAAACGACATACATGTAGGAATAAAGCTCTAAAAATTAACGAAATAACAGTGATCATCTTGGAATAGTGAGAATACAAGTAATTTTTATGTTCTTTTTTCTTATCAGAATTTTCCATCTTTAATAATTATGTTTTCTTTTTGTAGTAAGAAAAAATGCATAGAGTAATTTAATGTGAATCTGTGAGCCACTGATTTGGCTGTAAGATTTCTAGCAGGCAATACAAAGACAGGAACATAACCAGGTCTCTGATTCACTGCATCCACAAAAAATAAAAATGAGTCCAATTGCCTTGGGGGGAAACCCAGCTCTTTCTGGCACTAAGACCTACAAGAAATTTATCCTACGAGTTCTCTTAAAGAGGTCACCAGGTAATACAAGAAACAATATACTTGATGACACCCTTAGAGTAAAATAAATAGATTCTGAGTATTATAGGATTCTCTTTTCATATTATCTCACAAAATATGCTGATGGGAGACTGTTAAAGCTCATTGAGAAAAAAGTGATTTAACTAGGAAAACAAAATGGTGCCATCCAGTTACATAATTCGTTTATAAGGCTTGATCCAGTAAAGATTTTTGAATAGCTAAAGGAATAGATGGATTGCATATTCTTCCGTCTTCTATTGAGGAACAAAGAATTCAAGGTCATTTTCTCTGACAAGTTGTTGGGCTTTGCAATTAATCTTTTCTGTTACTGTGTATAGATTTATTTTCTATCAGTTAGCTGAGCAAGATCTGTGATGACAGGGACAACTGTCACTTCTTTATGAAAGTTAAAAGCCTGACAAGGAGGCATGCCCAACTGAAGGTTCTGGGCAAAGCCTGCCAAGAAAATCCACAAACTTCAAGTTTTGAACCATTTTAGCTCATATACATGTGGACAAATCAGGCTTGAATATTTTTTCATATAACAGAGCCATAGTACAGGTGGCCTAGGTGTTTATGTTTTGTTTTGTTTTTTACAATAGGTACAACCAAATACTCACCTCATCTATAAGACCAAACAGAGCCAAATAATAATAACAGCTCTATTAAGAGTCCATAGAACACTGTTGTGAGCAGTATAATTTCTTGGTACATACTTCAAGTAAAAATGATTGTATATCTGGTTTAAAATAAATGCGTGCTTAGGTAACTGAACAAGTTAATTATTCAATTTTGAGTCAATTAGATGATAGAGGACATTCACCAAAAAGGATAACCTGTTTCAAAATTGTTTATGTAGGGTCCTTCTTTTTGGTATTAACTAGATAGTTGCTATGGTAGCTATTAAGACAATTTCATTTCCCACCATAACACTACGCAGTGGTCTAAATGTCTATCCCCCACCAAATTTGTATGTTAAATGGTATTGGAAGGTGGGACATTTGGGAGGTAATTAGGTCATGAGGGGAGAGCCTTTATGAATGGAATTGGTGCCTTTATAAAAGGGACCCCAGAGAGCTCCTTTATTCTCTTTCTACCATGTGAGGATATAAGAAGTTGGCTGTCTGCAACCTGGAAGAGGGCCCTCACCAGAACCTGACCGTGCTGGCACTCAGATCTCAGACGTTCAGCTTCTAGAACTGTGAGAAATAAATGTGTGTTATTTATAAGCCACTCAGTCTATAGTACTTTGTGATAGCAGCCTGAACTAAGACACACCATGTGATCTGCTGGGAAGAGAACACTGATCTCTTTGTGAGCTGGTGGTGGCAGTGCTGGTCGTGCAGTGGAGAGGTGCGTGCCGTAACCGTGAGGAAACATCACCTGCTGCATTTCTCTTCTGTCTTTTTCTGCCATTCAAAAGTAGTTTTATATTACACAGGGAGATCTGTGCTATTTCCTGACCAAAAATGTAGACTCCCAATCCAAGTAACGTCTACCCTACTTCTCATCTACCAATCAGTTTTAAACAAAGGCAGCAGCAAAAGTGCCTGCTGATTTTACCTGTGGTCAAAGGAATGTGGGGAAAAAAATATGATATCATTCTTTGTTAGTGGGCTTTCTTGGATATATTTTTTAAATGTTTGTCCTCAGTGCTTATCAATTAAGTATAGTAATTATGTCTATTACAAAAATAAAAATGCTTGCAGTATTGATTGATTAACCAAATGAATCATGAACTGCAGCAACACTTGGAAACTCAGTGAATTTCTCTATGATAGTCATGGCTGAAATGTTAAAATGGCACCAGGAGTGTTAAAAATTCAGATGTTAGATGAGGCAGTCTGGCATAGGACAGTCAGAGGCCCCCACTGGTATGGAGTAGTTGTTTATTTTCACTTAAATTTTATTCATGGAGAGGGTGAAAGCTGGTAGATATGCATTTGACTTGGAACTTGGCAATTTATATTTGTTTGCAATATGTGGGTATATGTCTCATATCATACCACCTATTGAAACTTGCTTGGATTAGTGGCAATGCTATTAAGTTAGTTACTTACCCTACTAAGTTAGTAACTTAGTTACTAACATTACTAAGGCTTAACAGACTATTAAGGCCACTAAGTAATCTCCCAGTTCCCTGTCTCTTGCAACCAAATGACCCTTTCAGTTATGAAGGGTCGTTTGAAAATGTAAGTTCTGGCCAGGCTTGGTGGCTCACGTAATCCCAGAACTTTGGGAGGCCAAGGTGGGTGGATCACCTGAGGTCAGGAGTTCGAGGCCATTGTGGCCGACATGGTGAAACCCCGTCTCTACTAAAAATACAAAAATTAGCCGAGTGTGGTGGTGGATGTCTGTAATACCATCTACTTGGGAGGCTGAGGCAGGAGAATCGCCTGAACCTGGGAAGCAGAGGTTGCAGTGAGCCGAGATTGTACCACTGCACTCCAGCCTGGGAGACAGAGCCGAGACTCCTTCTCAAAAAGAAAAGAAAAGAAAACACAAATTCTGATTTTCCTTCAGTGACTTGCCATTTTCCTTGGGCCAATAGGTGATCTCCCTCACTATCTTAAAAAACTGTCCTGACCGGCTTCTGCTCACATCTGAGCCTCACCTCTCACCTTCAGTTCTGGTCCACCCATTCTCATGCTCCCCCCATGCTTTCACACTACAGTGCTGTGTCACTCCTGGCATTTTCAGAGCTATTTCTCTACCTGTAACTATCATCGCCACCTAGCTTATTCTCCTGGCTAAATGCTTGCAGTTTAGACTTTGTTAGAGTTCTCTGATCTTAAAGCCTGGATTAGGAGCCTTACCTATGTCTCCTACACCAGCCCAAGAGCCCTAGGCTCACTGTGGGACTATAGTCACTGCATTTTCAGTAGTTCTTCCTGTTAAGGTCCCTGTGGATAGGTTCCAAGACAACTTTGCTTGTAGTTATATTTCCAGTACTTACTTGAGTGCCTGGCACATATTTGGGACCAATCCAGTAACTTATTGGATGAATATTTGGCAGAAAGGTGGAGGGAGTACACAGAAAAAACAAGCCAAGCTGGGGGTGGTGGCTCACACCTGTAATCCCAACACTTTGGGAGGCTGAGGTGGGCGGATCACCTGATATCAGGAGATTGAGACCATCCTGGCTAACACTGTGAAACCCCGCCTCTACTAAAAATACAAAAAATTAGCTGGGCATGGTGCCATGCACCTATAGTCCCAGTCGCAGCTACTTGGGAGGCTGAGGCAGGAGAATTGCTTGAACCTGGGAGGTGGAGGTTGCAGTGAGCTGAGATCATGCCACTGCACTCCAGCCTGGGTGACAGAGCGAGACTCCATCTCAAAAAACAAACAGACAAAAAACAACAACAAAAAAAACAAGCCAGTGTTCCTGGCCAGCGGAACATCTGAAGTAAGATGCATGTGCGTGTCAGGTAATATAATGTAGAATGGGATCATGGAACTGGGTGCTTTTGGCATTCAGAGAAGGGAGAAAGTACAACTGTGGGCATTAGAAAGGGCTTCAAGGCAAAGGAGGTTTTCAAATTGGGTTTTGGATGACAAAGTATTTGAATGGGGAGGAAATGCATTTGAGGATGTATGAAATGCTAAGTAAGGCAGAGAGCTAAGGAAAGCAGCAGTGTTTGCGGAGAAATGGTGTACAGTTCAGTTTGATGGAATTTAAAGTGAGTGAAGGGATTCTTGGAGAATGTGCTAGAAAAGCAGATCATACACCAGATTGTGGAGGCCAAGAAAGCTGGCTAATAAAGAACATGGACTGCAAACAGAGTCAGTGGCAATCTTTGCATTTATTTTAAAAGAATAAACATGAATAGAAGACAAAAGCATTGGGCCTTTTCATTCTATTGTGTCATTCACCATCACTTTTAGGGACATGTGTGGGTGTAAGTGCCAGTAGTATTATTTTAATAGGAAGATTTATAAAATGTTTATTTACAGAATTGATAGAAAACCATGTTTTGTGTTTCTGCTGGAATCATTCCTTGTATATTGCTGATTCTTGGTACATTTTAAATAATACTGTCAAAAATCTCTAGAGTAAGGTGGGATAAAAACAAGTAAAATATTAAATATTATGCAATTACTAAATGATAAAGGTGAACATATGTAGAAAACTTGTATCCCTAGTTTCTATAGTGAGTTCTTGTCAGTAGCTATGGCCACTGAGCTTCTCTGTCTTATTTTGCAATAGCCAGGTTGTTACTATTTTGCAAGGAGTTTGAAACTGCATCTGAAGACAGATGCAGGCAGGGTGCAGAGTTTGGATAATTTCCAGAGAAAAGCAATAAAAATGATTAATAGCTTGGAAAATAAGACCTCAGAGGGATATTTAAAGAAGTTGAGAGTCTTAATCAATATAAAAGAATGGCTTCAGTGTCTTGAATCACAGCGTAGCTGCTTTTTTCTTCATCTTCACAGAGACACAGAATACATGACGAAGCACGGGCAACTCAGAGCAAGCAAATTCCCATTGGACCAAACAGAAAAATACTAACATTGGCTTAACACTAACAGGAACAGACTGAAGTTATGAATTGTTCATTTAGGATAGAGTAGATACCTGGTCTGGGAGGTTTTAGGCAAAGTAATGAAGAACCTCTGCATTTCCATTAGTTCTTCTACCAAGACTTTTGTTGTTGTTGTTGTTGTTGTTGTTATTGTGGCTTAGTAAGATACATCTCTTAAACATTTTTTTATGTGTTACAATTTGGGTTCTCTGGAAGCAGACATTGCAGCTGTTAGGAGTGCAAACTATTTATTGGGGAGTACACCTGAGAACAGAAAAGGAAGGGAGCAGGACTGGGCAGGGGTGCTGTCAGTCATGATGCCAACCCGACCAAGCCTCTGCCAGCCCAGTGGGGAGCTCGGGAGCACACCTGCCCACGAGAGGAATCTGCGTTGGGTGGCAGTGGCTGGACCTTGCATCACTCCCTGTTCAGTCATTGGCAGGACGCTGCTGCCAGAACAGGCTCTTGGCTACCACTGCCCGACTCAGTCATTGGCTGGGGGCCACCGCGCAACTAACAGTGCTCATGTGTGAAATGTGCCGGAAAGCTGAAGCAGACCCTGAAGGACTAACAGCTGGAGGCCGGGAGCAAACCACACTCCTCACAGCTGGGCAGCGAGTGCTTTCTTGAAGGAGGATGTGAGCGGCACATCTTTGTGTCTGTCACATTATGAATAGCACACGGCTCCTTAGTCGTAATTAAAGAAATATAAAACAGCCAGATTTTTATATGGAAATGAAGTCTACAAATTAACATTGAAATTTGTCCTTTTTTCCCTCGACACAGAGCTACATGAAGTATTCAAACCCACCTAACTGTGGTCTCTTAGATTTACCTAATGAAAGACAACAGCCTAGGGATAGCAGTAGACATTCAAAATCAGACACTTTATCCTTATTATTTATAACCTTCACAAGGACCTTGCAAGAAGGGTATTATGCTTCAATTTTTTAGTTGCAGAAGTCACAGGTCACATTGTTTGGGAGATTTTTTGTTTTTTTTTCCTAGCCCTATGACCACTAAGTGGCAAAGCCAAGATGTTATATATCTGTATTAGTCTAAAGGTACTTTGCATTATACCAGGGTGGATGATATGAAAAAGGAATTTTCACTTTTCCTTTTTGTAAGGAGTTTTCATTTCCTTACAAAAAGGATATGAGTGTCCAGCCTGTATTTTGTCAAAATAATTCAATTCTTAGGTACTTTGATCCAGATTCCAGGATGTTTGATATAGTCTTTGTTGTATTAAAATAAAATATTATGGCTTTTGGCATACATTCAACAGAGTAGAGTTAACTTTTGCCTGGATTCTTTGTAATGCTTGGGGAATTGTAGCCTATACGTGTATATATATTAACTTAAACATTTGCTAAGAGTTATGACTCCTTTTCATAAGACCTTGGGGTTTACAGATTCCCTTTTCGTTTCTGGCATTACGCATAGTTTACCTAATCCATTTTTAAATAAAATAATATCATGGTCAAAATATCAAGTTCAATGACTATGACATCAACTATTAAAAATTTATAAAAAGTCATCCTCCCACTTGGACATTTTTCATTGTTTTATACGCGAGAATATGTGGTACGCATCTCAGTAATACTACTTCTCTAATTTTTAACTGATGAAGTTTGTTTCCATCTTTTATTTAGCAGTCATTGGAATCAGCTGCATAATCAAACATTGACTTCTAAGGCTGGGAAAGTGGCATTACATCTCGTTCAGATACATACTGATGGATAAATTCAGCACCAGGGCACGTCATCAACTCACACTTAATTTATTCACATTTCATAAGAAGTAGCATCTGATCAGGTTAAAAAATTTGGTTTATTAAAGTCATCAAGTAAACAATTTGGAAGAAGTAGGCGATTTAATCATTTAAAAGAGCATTTTTTTTTTTTTCATTTGTTTTAGAGACAGAGTCTATGTTGCCCAGGCTGGGCCCAAACACTTGGGCTCAGGCAATCCTCCCACTTTAACCTCCCAAGTAGCTGGGACCACAAGTGCATGCCACTGCACCCAGCTTCAAGGGCAAATTCTTTTGAAGAGCTTTAAGAAGTTACTTTGCTAGTGCTGCCACTAAACAACTGCCTTCTTTTTATTAAGATGGTGAGACTGTCACATACATATTTATTTTATTTCACCTTAGGAAGCACTGATTTCTATAACACTACTTGTCCCTGAAATAATTTCCAAAAACCACTACAATGGGTGTGTGTGTAGACAATCTAGTATGCTGTTATTACGTTGATTTTCCCTTATCCTTGGAGCCAATGAGAACAAGAGCTAAGGCCTGTGATATGGTCTCTTGGTGCACTGACCATAGCTAAGGTACCGTCACCTCTTTAGTAGGTTATATAGTGGTCCCAATAAGACAAGGTACTCCTGGTACCTGTGAATGTGACCTTATTTGGAAATAAGGTCTGTGCAGATGTTATTAAGAATCTGAAGATGAGATCATCCTGGTTTTAGGGTGGGCGCGAAATCCAATGTCTGGTTTTCTTATAAGAGAAATGAGAGAAAGATTTGAGACTCACAGAAACACAGGGGAAGGCCACATGATGATGGAGGTAGAAATTGCAGTGACATGTCTACAAACCAAGGAATGGCAAAGATTGCCGACAGCCACCCAGGAACCCTGAGAGAGGCATGGAAGGTATTCTCCCTCAGAGTCTCCGCAACCCTGACAACACCTTGATTTCTGACTTGTGGCCTCCGGAACTGTGAGAAAATAAATTTCTGTTGCTTTAAGTTCCCATGTTTGTGAGAAATTGTTATAGCAGCCTGGGCAATGAGTCCACCTGCTCACTCCAATGCTTTATTCTTCCGTATACCAGGCCAGGGAGCTCCGCAGTTCTGAGGGCCAACATTTACTCATGAGGCCATCCTCCCACATGGGTACCTCAGCCCCACATACTTCCTATATTTTTCTACCATAAATATAGGAAGTGGAAAATTAAGTTGCCTTTTCTCCTGAGGGTGGCAGTTAGAGAGCTCCCTTTAGAAAGAGAGTTTAAGTATGTAGTTAACATTGCTTTCTGATATGTTTTTATTCAGCCGTTCATTCATTCACTCATAGTAAACAACTAAATTTCACTAATGCACTCTGTGATGTTCAGATTGTAAACAGTCACAAAGACATAGAAAGAAACCAGCACAGAGATGACTGAAACTGAGAATCCTCTTGTGTCTCATTTCTTGGACTTTGGGGGCTACCTCAAGTTCCAGTATCCCATGAATGTCCAGGTGCTGCCACAGAAATGGCAGTGAAACCAGAGTTACCTCATCAAAGAGAACCTTTCTGAGAGGGTCCTGTGTACAGTGATGTGACCTCTCTGCCATTTAGGCCCTGACAAGTAGTTTTAACTAAAATGACTGAGAAAATGCAAGTGGTTGGGCTGGATCTGCTGGAAAACAAAAACAAGGGTACTTCCTGAGTATTAAAATATAAGTTTTATAGTAGTTTCAGGTTCTTTCTAGGAAATGCTTGAGGAGCTACAGATACAGATTGGCAGACAACCAGGAACTGGGGAGTTCTATTGTGTTAGGATGAGCATCATCAGCATCTGTGCAGCCTGTGGGCTCTGATCCACAACTACATGAGGGGTAGTCATTAAAAAATAAAAAGCCTAGAAATGTGTCATGATCGGGGGGGGCGGGGGTGGGTTGAAAGGAAGAGAATGCTGACTTCCAGTGTGAATGTGTGATCAGGTGATCCTGTGACCTTAGGACTGTACAGCAATGTTGAAGATTGCTAACAGTGCTCCAGTTTCCAGAAACATACACCCCACTGGTGAAGGGAAGTTTGCAACCTGTGATGAAATGTTGGTACAAGAACAAATTCTCCACGGGTTGTCTTTATGTCTACCTTGGTCAGATAGCAAAGGTCTCCCTCTGTGCCCTTGTCCCCACCCAAGGTAACTGAATCTCTTACCAGCGGGTTTTCAAGTGTCCAGCCTATCTGGAAAGCAGTGTGTCCACTCATTTGATGTCCAGACTCAAATGAGTCTGCTGTGGAAGAGGATGGCTCTTTCCAGGACAGCCATGGCTCAGAGATAGCGCCTTCATTCTGCTCTCTGGGGAGATGGTTTACTGTTTCCTTCCCTGTCCATGACCCTAAACTGTCCTTTTTCTAACAAAGTTGCTACTTGGCTTGCTTTTTCTACTTCCTCCAGGCCCTATCTTTTCTAGATTCTTCATGGGAAAAACCAACCTGTAGTTTTGCCTTTTATGAATGTTGCAATAACTATCAACTTCCTCTCCCGCCTGCTCCCTAGTCTGTTTTGTGTAGGTCTGAGTTTCTGGCCTAGGTGAGGTAAGGCTCTGATGAAGTCCTTTCTCTTGGAGAGTAGGCCTTTCTGGTGGAGAATGCTCATGGTGTATTTAAAATAATTACTTTTCTCCTCCCCTTGCCAGGGCTATGAGATATTTGTTGGCTCTTTCCTGTGTGAACCTGGTAGGGTTTGTGGAGATTGACCCAAGAAAGCATGAAAGTCTTCTTAATCCCCCAGGAGTTTCTCACTGTCATGCTGGTCCACACTAACCCTTCCAACCATTTGTCAAAATTACCACGCGGGTGTTCCTGGCAGTTTCTGGCTCCAGCAGCTTCTACTTCAGATAAGCAGATCTCGGCTGTGATCTCTATGTTCTCCTGGGTCTCCAGATTTCAGGGTGGTCCTTTGCCCTGTGACCTCAGTTCTCTGATCAGTTCAAGACCAGTTGTTAATTTTCAGTTTGTTCTACTTTTTTCTTGTTTTAGGGATGGGAGTGATGACTTTCAAGCTTTACATGTTAGAGCTGAATCAAAAGTCTCCTCACAGCCTATTCTGGACACAACAGCCTGAGAAATTCCTGTAATATACAAGACAGATCATGTTGCTCTTCTGCCTACAGCCTATTTTGGATTAAAGCCAAAGCCCTTCTATTGGTGCACAAGGCCTCCTCAATCAGCCCACTCTCTGTTCTGCTTATTGGCCTCTTCTGCTCTTATTCTCCCTCTACTTTCTCTGATCCAGTCACATTGGCTTCTTGGATGTTCCTTGAATGCACCAGCAAGCATCTACCACAAGGCTTTTGCACTCGCCTGGAATGATTCTTGTCCACATGTCCAATTTTCTCTGCATAAAAGTCACAGATACCTAGTGAGGCCTTCCCTGACAACCCCTGTTTAAAATAACAGCTCCACAGTTCGCTGCCATCCCCTCATTTTCTCATCCTTTCTCATCTTTATTTGTTTCCATGGCACTTTTTATCACATGACATACTTCATGCAGTATTTTTCTTTTCTTTTCTTTTCTTTTTTGTTTGTGTGTTTTTGAGACAGGGTCTCACTCTCTCGCCCACGCTGGAGTGCAGTGGTATGATCTTGGCTTACTGAAACCTCCTCTCCCAGGCTCAAGCGATCCTCCCGCCTCAGTCCTCCAAGTGGCTGAGAGTACAGGCACAAGCCACCACACCCGGCTAATTTTTGTATTTTTTGTAGAGACAGGGTTTCACAAGGTTGCCCAGGCTGGTCTTGAACTCCTGAGCTCGAGTGATCTGTCCACTTCCACCTCCCAAAGTGCTGGGATTACAGGTGTGAGCCACTGTGTCCTGCCTTTATACAGTATTTTTCTAATTGTTAAGTCTATTATCTCTCTTTCTCACTAGCTGGTAAACTCCATGAGAGCAAGGATATTTGTTTGTTTTCTTCCTTGCTATATATCAGTGCTATAAAGAAATTACAAATTCATGATGATCAATGGCATTAAAATTATTTAGTGAATGGGATACTAGTATAATGCCAAAGTAGTATTACATAAATGACTTTCTGGTTGCAAAGGGAAAAACATTACTATTAAATTGAGGAATCAAATGGTCACCACCCTAATCTAGTGGTTAATTTAGTATCATTAATGGCAGGTCAACGAGGTATTATGTCTTTTCTTAAGTGATGCAATATGAAGTTGATAATAACACTTGAAATATTATCTTGCCAAATATGATGAACTTGAATCCATAGAGCCTTTAGATATAACTCTCAGTTTACAAAGTAAAGAATAAGTTAAAATTCACCAGAAGGAAGCCACCAGACAAAATCAGAAGGTGGCACATCTTGTAAGATGGTTCAAGGTCATGATAAAGGGTCTGTTCTAGATGAGAAGAGACATAAGGGATAAGGGAATTGGGTGCAATGTGTGTGTTCTTGGACTGGCTATGATTTGTGCTAGTGAATTTTAAAGGAAGTTTTAGAATCCATAGGCAAGAATATAAGTACAAATATTAGGTGAGATACTTTCTGAAATAAAATTGGTATATGTGAATTGCAAAAAGTAGCTTTCAAAAGAATATGTGTAAATATGTACAATTACAACATGTCAATTATAAAAGAATATGAAAAATATGATCTCATTTAGGTAAAAAATGCAAACCATGCTTCTCTGTTTAGTAAAATATTTTAAGAGTATGTACAGTCTAATATGAAAGAAAAATATACTCATACTTTTTTTGTATTTTGTCTTAATATAATTAATTTGTATTATGTCTGGCACTTAGCTCATAGATTTGTTTGAATTTTTGTTTCTAGAGGGGTGGAAAGAAAATGGTTCTATCTAATTGGCCCTTAGGGAAACACAGAGACCAACCCGCTTCGTAGTTCAAGACACAAACCTGCCACACATATAAATGTAAACAGCTGTAGATACAGAGTATTTTGCAGTTGCACGCTTTCAAGTTATTAAAATTTCTGGATTTGTTTAACTTACTCAAATTTACTTCATTCTAATTAATAGTGAATTTTTAAAAATCATATAAAATCCAGCCTCATTTGTTCATAATATAAGGATTTTAAAAAGTCTGAAAATTTCTCCTTTAATCTGTTTTGTTTGTTTTGTTTTTGAAGGGAGGATGTGGACATTTTATTACGGACAGATTAAAAATACAATACAATTTTTGGTGTATTTAGACTGTTCACATTTAAGTGATTATTCATATAGTTGGATTAATATTTACCATACTTGTTACTGTTTTCTACTCATAGCCCTTGTTCTTTACTTCATTTTCCTCTCTTCTTCTGCCTTCTCTAGTTTTAACTGAGTATTTAATATTGTTCTCCTTTCTCTCCTGTCTTTGCATATCAATTACACTTTGTTTAACTTTTTTAGTGTTTACCCTAGAGTTTGCAATATAAATTTACAATTCTTTCAAGTCCACTTTCAAATTCTTTGATGCTATACTGCTTCACAGGTAGTTCAAGTATCCTGTAACAGAGTATTCCCAGTTCTTCCCTTTGATCCCTTATAACATTTCTGTCATTCATTTCACTTACACTTAAGTTATAATGACTGAATAGATTATTGTTATTATTGATATATTTTTAAATTAAATGACTCTGTATAGAAAGTTAAAATACCAATGATTTGATCTGGAGTTTTAGACTCTTTAATGTTTTTCTTTCCTTCTTTCTCCCTTCTTTTCTCTCTCCCTCCTATGCTCTTCCTCTTTTCTTTTATCCATCACCCACTAATACCATATCTATTTCTGATTATTTCTTTTAAGAAAAATGTTTAAGGCCTTTCTCTAACAGAACTCTCCATGATTTCATTCTTATCTGTCCCTCTTCAAAGAGAGGCAAACAAGATTTTGCTGTTTTTTGTATGCATGATTTTATACTTATATATATATATATATATATATACACACACACAAACTAAATGTCTCATTGTTCAGTAAAACATAAATTTCCATATTGTTTCTATAAACGTGTCATATTTTTAAATCTTTTTGAATTATATATATATCATAGTGTACTGTTTTTGCAACTTTCTTTTTTTGTCAACATTATGTTTTTGAAATTTATCCCTATTACTACAAGTAGATAGATTTAGTTTTCTCATTTAAACGGCTGTACCATGAGTTCGTTTTATGCATACTATATAAAAATATATCTTTTGTTTTATTTAAGTATATTTGGGTTCCCGTCGTTTTGTTTTTATAAACAATGCTACCATTAACACTTCTTATTTCTCCTTGCATGCGTGTCAGAGGGTTTCTCTAAGCCACGCCCACAGGACTAGAATTATGGGGTGTTAGGTATGTACATCTTCAGCTTTACTAGACCTTGTCAAGTTGTGCTCCAAAGTAGTTGTTCCAATTCCATCAGCAATAAATGAGAATTCCTGTTGCATCACATCTGGCCAACACTAGGTATTTTCAGACTTTTAAAATTTGTCAATTTGATAAATGTGAGATAATATCACATGGTTTTAATTTGTTTCCCTTTTTACTAGTAAGGTTAAAAAATCTTTTCACATATTAAGTAACCAATAGATTTCCTGTTCTGTGAATTGTTCATTTTTTCTATCACATAATAGTTTTCTATGCATACTTTATATGTTCTGAATGCTAATTTTTTGTTAGCTATATGTATTGCAAATATTTTATCCCAGTCTGTGACTTGCTTTTTTCAGTTTGTGCTGTGTTTTGTTGCATAAAGCCTTCATTTTAATGTAGTGAATTTATGTATCTTTCATGTGTCATTTGTGATTTTGTGTTTTATTTAAGGATTCCTTCCATAGTGCAACATTGGTTAGTCTCCTGTACTTTCTTTTAAAGTATGTAAAGTTTTGCCTTTCATATTTATGTTAGTTTTCTTGGAATATTTTTAATGTGTATATAGCATATAATAGGGAATCAAACTTTTTTTATATGGATATCTTATTTTCCAGGTACCAGTGACTTATTGGCCCATCCTTTCTCCATTAATTTATTATACCTCTGTCATATATCAGATATCAGTACATGTGGTCGTAATCCAGTTCCACTGATCTGTCTACCTTTGAGTTACCATCACACTCTCAATACTCCGAATTATAAATGGAATCAGCTTCTTGTATTCCACTGTCTAATTAGTTATTACCACCACATAGACAGTTACCACTTTTTCTATGATGATCTTGAATTTGCCAATCTTGCTGAACTCTTTCATTAATGGTTTTATTATTGACTTGTGTCAAAGAGGCCTAGATCTTACTCTCAACCTTATTACTAACTAGTTGTATGTCCTTGGGAAAGTTAGTAGTGCCACTAAACTTCCATGTTCTCTTTAGAAAGAGGCAGGTCATAACATCTAACTCACAAGGTGGGGTTGTTGTGGAAGTTAAATAAGAAAGTGAATGTAGACAGCCTAGCCTAAAGCAGAGACCCCCAAAATGCTAGTTCCTTTAAAACATTTTGTTTCTCTAAAATTGTCTGATTAAATTATATATATATATTATACACGCACACACACACACACACACACACACACACACACACACCCACATATATATAAGACCTTTCTTGCCATCCAAAGCCCCAGGTTATAGTAAGGCATTTCTTTAGCTATGAAGTCACAAGTTCATTTGTTTTTTATTGTTGGATAAGAATATACTACACCTTTTATTAAAGAAATCCAAAACATTAGGCTGGATACTATTCTGGGGAGATAACCACTTGGATATCACAAAATTATCTCCTGGTTTCAGGTAATATAGATGCGCTTTACGTGATTCATTATAGATATTAAAGATGTCAGAGGAAAAAATGGCCATTACAATTATGTGACTTTAAAGTATTTTCCAAAAGAGCCATATCTGTCATCAGTTATGGGAGCTGACCAAATGTGCACAATGACAGACAGACAGCTGGTTCTCATTCATATTAACTTCCTCTCAAGCAATAGGAATGTTACGGCAATCTGGCCTTATATTATGCTGATTCCAATGTAATTACATTTGTTATTTCCAGGCGATGCAGTAAATCAAGTTGTGGCAAGTAGGTGGATATTTCACAGAAGTAATTTTGGAGACCATTAAATACGATCGCGTGTTCTGTTGAACTCTCTTCTGCCACAAGACAAATAATGTCCAGTCCAGGCATGGGGGAGGGGACAGAGTGGGAAGCAAACCTGTTTACTTCAAAAGATAGAAAAAACATGTTTTTCTACATGTAGATGTGAAATTTATAACAAAGGAGCCCAGTTAAGGCATGCGGGGTCAAAGTAATGGACAAACTGCTCCTGTGCAAGAGATTTGCTATCTCTCTGTTCCTGGGTCCCAGACTGCCAAGCCCAGCTGCTTCCCAGGCAGTTGTGTACCTCCCCCAAACATACCTACTGTCTCAGCACTTTACTCTGCTGAGGGATAGGCTGGTCATGAATTAATGTCTACAGAACAGGAGTGAATGACCCTTCTGATTTCATTACAGCTAGAAACTCTGTAGTGCTTACACTCATTCACATAAAGGCTGAAAGCTTTTAGAATCCTTTAATAAACCAATTGCCTAAGGCTAAATTCAGAAAGGAATCTAATATGGACGATAAATGATGATTTTGTTGTCTAACAGTCTCTGTTCAAAATGGACATAATTCTTTTAGCCTGTGATCTGACCTCCCATTAATACCAGCTTCCCAAAGTATTATCACTATCCAAGAAGAAAGAAAGCCAAAATGAATTTGACTTTAAAGGGCATCCTTGCCTTGAACAGATTTATCTAAGAATAAAATTAAGACCCATGGACTATAACTTTTTTTTTTTCTATAGACAGCAGAGATTTAGTTATCAACTGCTCAGTGCAACTTAAATAATTGAGGAATCAAAAAATCTGGAATAGTTTAGGAGAAAACTGCCTAGAGGCGCTAGGAGAAGATGACCCCTGGAAGACCTTCTCAGCTCTGTGCACAAATGAATCCATGTGTTCGGGAGGTAGCATAGGAAGGCATGGCCCTTGATTGGTTAAGGGTAGCTTCGGTTTCAGCTGCCAAGAAACAAGCCTACCCAGTGGTGAAGACTCTCACTTCAAATTTCTTCAGAAAAATCAAGCCCTTCTCATTGTTCCCAATAACATTTTGTTTTAACTTAGCCAGTGTTTATTCAAGTTGCTTAGCTTACAGCCCACTGGGTTTCATTCAGGAAGATTGTAATCAGGAGAGGGAGAGGGGGTGAGAGAGAATGAAAATTCCTATTAAATGGAAAAAACAAACAACTTTACCCCCAGAAGGATTTTTTTTTTTCCCCTCACCTTAATCTGGTGCTATCTGGGGAAATGTTAAGTATAGAAGAATTTCATGAGAAAAGAATTTTTAAGAAGTAATCAGTAAAAGAACTTATACTTTTTGGCAGGGTACAGTGGCTCATGCCTGTAATCCCAGCACTTTGGGATTGAAGCTGAGGTGGGCAGATCACTTGAGCTCAGGAGTTCCAGACCAGCCTGGCCAACATGGTGAAACCCTGTCTCTACAAAAAACAAAAATAAAAAATTAGCCAGTCATGGTAGTATGCACCTGTAGTCCCAGCTATTTGCAGTGCTGAGGCAGGGGGCTCGCTTGAGCCTGAAAGGCAGAGGTTGCAGTGAGTGGAGACTGCCCCACTACATTCCAGCCTGGGCTACAAAGCAAGATGTTGTCTCTCTCTCTCTCTCTCTCTCTCTCTCTCTCTCTCTCTCACACACACACACACACACACACACACAAGGTTTACAAGGACATTACAAAACATAATAAAAGTTTAATTTACATTAACCTTTAAAAAATTAAGTTTCACAAATGTTTTGGCCTTTATTTTTACTGTAATAAATATATATGACATAAAAGTTACTGGGCTATAATTCACTGGCATTAAGTAGATTCATAATGTTATGAAACCACCACCACTATCCACTTCCAGAAGTTTTTCATCATCGCAAACAGAAACTCTGTACCATTAAACAAAAACTTCCCATTTCCCACTTCCCCTAGGCCACAGTAACTTCTATTCTTTTAGTCTCCATGACTTTGTCTATCCGAGGTAACTTATATAGGTGGAATCAGACAATATTTATCCTTTTTGGTCTGGTTTATTTCACTTAGCTTAATGTTTTCAAGGTTTATCCATGTTGTAGCATGTATCAAGATTTCATTTCTTTTTAGAGCTGAATTAGCTTCCATTGTATTTCTACATAACATGTGTTTACCCATTTATCTGATGATGGACATTTGGGTTTTTCCTATCTTTTAGGTGTTATGAATGAATAGTGCTGCTATGAACATTGGTGTTCAAGTATCCTTGGTGTTTTCAATTTTTGGTGGTATATACCTAGAAGTGAAATTGTTGGGTCATATAGTAATTCTAGTTTAACTTTCTGAGGAACCACCAAACTATTTCCACTGTGGGTTTACCATTTCACATTCCCACCAACAATGCCCAAGTCTTTCAATTTCTATACATCTGCACCAACACTTGTTATTTTCTATTTTTTTTTACATAATAGCCAGCCTAATGCTGGTAAAGTGGTATCTTATTTTGGTTTTGATTTGCATTTTTCTAATGTCTAGTGGTGTTTAATATCTTTTTATGTGCTTATTGGCTGTTTATGTATCTTCTTTGGAGAAATGCCTATTCAAGTCCTTTGCCCATTTTTAAATTGGGCTGTTTGTTTTTTCATTGATTAGTTTTATATATTCTGAGTATTAATCTCTTATCAGATATATAATTTGCAAATATTTCCTTCCATTCTATGAGTTGACTTTTCACTCTGTTGATAGTGTCTTTTGATGTGCAAAAGCTTTAAATTTTGATAAAGCCCAATTTATCCATTTTTCTTTTTTACTTGTACAACTAATATTCATTAACAGTGATGTATACTTTCCACATGTCCATTTGTAGCTGGTGTAGAAGGTATCTTGTAGGAAAAGTAGGTGTTCCACATCATGGAAGACTGACATTGGTGTTTTCATGTAACTGATTACCCTAGTGTGTTGCAATGCATTGTGATTCAAGTGTTCCCTTATGTAAATTTTTAAATCACATATTTTTATTCTATATTTTTACTCATATATTTACCAAATTAACCTTTACAATTATGAAACAAATCACTCATGAAATGTTTTACAAAAAGTCAAAAGCAAGACAAAACTAATAATGCAAGCTGAAAGTAGGCAGAATTGAGACTTCTACTACTACGAGGAGCTTTTTGACAGCCACATTGAAAGGATCCAACAAAGAGTCAGAATCATGCTTGGGAATAGCCACTGCACTTCAGCCTGGCCAACACAGCAAGACCCCACCTCTAAAAAAATCACAAATATCAATGCAATTATTTTTTTAAATGGACATATCTCTACTACAGTTAACAGTGTATCAAATTCTAAGTATATATTGTGTGTTAGAATATTAGTCAATGATAGCATTGAGATAATAAAATTTTTTAAATATTAACATTATGTTTATAACCTCATGAATGCTTTTAAAATTATTGCATCTATAACATTGTAGAGTAGATTTACATCACATAATACATAAATTAATATTTATATAAGCAATACTCATTGGGGACACATCCTCCAATTTTTTTTTTAATCGGTGGGAGTATTTTAAAAAGTTTGGAAGCCAGTGGTTTCCATTTAAAAAAAGTAAATTTACAGACATATTTGTCTATCAGCTTTTTCAGTTAGAAAACTGGCACACTTTTATGCCTGGAGCATTTTTTACTTTTAAAAAAGTAACACTGACTTTACTCCAGTCTGTTTGGCAAAAGTTCCGTGATGGATCACTGCAAAGACAGCAAAGGATTGGCACATTTGCTTTTAGTATTTATGTGAGAACAAGTGTACTTTTTCATCTGTGTTTATACAGAGTTTGTGTATGTAGAGTTGAGTAATCCTTGTGACAAAACACTATAACCCCATGAGACTAATCTAATGCCAGAAGAAAATACTACAGCTGAGTTGAGTGACGAAAGCCATTCTGGACCTGAGTTGTGTTAATACAGAAGAGAATTTTCTCAACAGTAACACTGTGGATAATCACAGTAAATCTGGGTTTCTCATTGTGCAATTCTATGGCAACTCAATTATTATCCAAGCTTATAGATTTGCTAGGATCCTGGGTTACCCAGACATTTTCCCATTTGTGATTCTTCTGCCCATTTCACTGCTTATTAACATCCATTAAAGAGTGAACTGGGACAGGAATAGGAATTTTATCTGGAGGTTTTATTCCCTTGTTGATTACATTGGCATACAATATTTGGATTATACATATATATATATATATATATATATATTTTTTTTACCCATGTGGATCTTGACTTCAGAGCCATGGAAAATCAACTGCCAGTCAAACTTTCTTTCAAACCAATCATCTTAAAACCAACACAAGTTTTTCTGGTCATGTTTTAGGTGGCCATAGTTGTAAAACCATTTATGACAAACTCTGGAGTTTTGATTTGACTTTGATAATAAACTTATGTACTTTGAAATAGAAGGGCAACAAAGCCAGGCTAGACACTGAGAACATTTTCCACTTAAGATAGCCTGAAATTAATAAAGAAGATAGTTTTCAGGTTGTATTTACTTGCCCCTGCTAAAATCTGAAAGCTGGGCTGAGTTTACAGAATCATGGAGTTAGAAGGTAACTTAAAGGACGTCATACCTAGGTCCTACACAGAAGATTAGGGCAGACTTGGGGAATTCTTTCCTTAGGGGCCAGATTAGGAAGCAAGTCTTCCTGAAGACTGTTTGTGGATATGTAAAGCAAAGGAAAAGAGATGAAAATGTAGTCGGGTGGAGAACAATGATCTAAAGCTAGTAGAAACAGGCATTTGTCTAAAGCTGGAAGGCAGAGTTAATGGTAGAGGGTGGTGGGGTGGAGAAAGGTAAGAAACAAGAGAATGGTGACAATAGGATAAAAAATGAGGGGCAGAGTAGGTTAGGTTAGGTGGTTCAAGGATGGCATCCACCAATGCTGGGCACGTGATAGGATGCTTCTTCAATGTGGAACCTTCCATCTAGCTGACATGAGGATTCTGCTTCACCTCATCTCACATTCCTGGCTCTGTTCTCCAGCTTTAAATACTTAATTTTACTCATTTCAATTTGGGGGATTCATTAAGATGGATGTTCCCCCTTGGCTTCTGATCTCCTTCATCACTGGAACCTTTGCCTTTTCTCTGAAATTCTGGTTACCTAAAATTGAAAGAGCTTTTCATCGCCCCAGAGGGAGTGTTAACTCTCTTCACACAGAATCACCCTCTACAACATCCCTGAAAGACTTCCTTTTTGCCATTCCAGATGATCATATCTACTTGACTGTTTCATGTCGTGGAAACTCTCTACATTATAGGTTGCCAGCACCTTGAATTGTTCCACTTCGGAGTTGATCTTCAACTAGCTGACTCCTTACTTTATCACATCCATCTGCTCCTCTGGCTTTCTCATTCTTTTCTTTTAAATAATAATAATTATTATTTATTATTTTTAAATGACACATAATTGTATATATTTGTGGGACCCAATATGATATTTCAGTACGTATATATAATGTGTACTGATTGAATCAGGGTAATTAGCATATTTATCACCTCAGACAGTTATCATTTCTTTGTGTTGAGAACATTCAAAATCCACTATTGTAGCTATTTGAAAATATACAAGAAATTCTTTTTTTTTTTTTGAAACAGAGACTCACTCTGTCACCCAGGCTGGAGTGTAGTGGCGTGATCTCTGCTCACTGCAATGTCCTCCCCCCTGGGTTCAAGCGATTCTCCTGCTTCAGCCTCCCGAGTAGCTGGGACTACAGGCGTCTGGGACTACAGGCGTCTGCCACCCACGTTGTCCAGCTAATTTTTGTGTTTTTGGTGGAGACGGGGTTTCACTGTGTTGGCCAGGATGGTCTTGATCTCTTGACCTCATGATCTGCCCGCCTCAGCCTCCCAAAGTGCTGGGATTACAGGTGTCAGCCACCGTGCTCAGCCACAATAAATCTTGTTTATTGTAGTCACTCTACAGTGCTATAGAACACTAACATTTATTCCTTCTATCTAGCTGTACTAGATTTGTTAACCAACCCTGTCTATCCTCCTCCTCCCACTACCTTTCCTAGCCTAGAGTAGCCACTATTCTGCTCTTGACTTGTATGAAATTAACTTTTTTTTTAGCTTTCTCATGTAAGTGAGAACATGTGCTTGACTTATTTCACTTAAAATAAATTCTTCCAAGCTCATTTATCTTGCAGTGAATGACAGAATTGTTCTTTTTTTCTATCACTAAGTAGTGCATATACACTGTAGTACATATTTTCTTTATGCATTCATCTGTTGATGGACACTTAGGTTATTCCATATCTTGGAATAACCTATTCCAAGGTTATTGGAATAATACTATTAGATAATAATGGTACTATTCCATATCTTGGCTATTGTGATTTGTACTCCAATAAACATATATGCAAAATAGTACTGCAATAAAGCTATCTCTTCAACATACTGATTTCCTCTTCTTTGGATTAATGCCCAGTAGTGGGGTGGCTGGATCATATAGTAGTTCTATTTTTAGCTTTTTGAGGAACCTCCATACTGTTTTGCAGAATGGCCGTACTAATGTACATCCCTCCCAACAGTGTATAAGTGTTCCCTTTTCTCTGTATCCTCACAAGCATTTTTTTTTTTTTTGGTCTTTTTGATAATAGCTATTCTAACTGGGGTGAACTGCTGTCTCATTTGGTTTTAATTTCCATTTCTCTGATGATTAGTGGCATTCAGCATTTTTTTCATATACCTGTTGGCCATTTGTATATCTTGTTTTGAGAGATATCTGTACAGTCCATGGCCCATTTATATATATATATATATATATTTGTTGTTGTTGTTTGAGTTTCTTGTATATTCTGGATATTCATCCCTTGTGGGATGAATAGTTTTCAAATGTTTTCCCTTGTGCTGAAGGTTGTTTCTTCATATTCTTACTTTTTCATTTGCAGTTTGCAAGCTTCTTAGTTTGGTATAATCTCATTTGTCTATTTTTGCTTTTACTGCTTGTGCTTTGAGGTCTTCATAAAATCTTTGCCCAGATCAATGTCCTAAAGCATTTCCCATTTTGTTTTCTTCTGGTAGCGTCATAGTTTTGAGTGTTATGTTTAAGTCTTTAATGCATTTTGAGTTGACTTTTGTATATGGTGAGAGATAGAGGCCTAGTTTCATTTTTCTGCTTATGGATATCCAGCTTTCCCAGCATCATTTATTGAAAAGACTGTCCTTTCCCCTAATGAGTGTTCTCAGAGTCTTTGCAGAAAATCAGTTGGCTACAAATAGGTGGATTTATTTCTGGGTTCTCTATTCTGTTCCATTGGTCTATCTTTCTGTTTTTATGCCAGTACCATGCTATTTTGATTAATCTAGCTTTATAATATATATTAAAGTCAGGTAGTGTGATACCTTCAGATTTATTCTTTGGGTTATTTGAGGTCTTTTGTGTTGCTCTATGAATTTTAGGATTTTTTTCTATTTCTGTGAAAAATGATACTTTGATAGGGATTGCACTGGATCTGTAGTGATCTGTAGATCACTTTTTGTAGGATGGTCATTTTCATAATATTAATTATTTTACTCCATGAACGTGGAATGTCTATTTTTTTGTTTTTTTCAATTTCTTTATTAGTGTTTTCTAGTTTTCCTTGTAGAGATGTTTTCCTCCTTGGTTATATTTATTCTTGTATTCTTTTTATAGTTATTATCAATAGGATTGCTTTCTTGATTCTATTTCTATTAGTCTGTTGTTGGTGTCTAGAAACTGCTGATTTTTGTATGTTGATTTTGTATCCTGCAACATTACTAAATTTATTTATCAGTTCTAAGAGTTTTTGGTGGAGCTTTTAGGGCTTTCTATGTCTATACCCATGTCGTCTGCAAACAGGAACAGTTTGACTTCCTCCTTTTCAACTTGGGTGCCCTTTATTTCTTTTTCTTCCCTAATTGCTCTGGTTAGGACTTCCAGTTCTGTGTTGAATAAGAGTAGTGAGGGTGAGCATCTTTGTCTTGTTTCAGTTCTTGGAGAAAAAGCTTTTAGCTTTCCACCACTTAGTATGATGTTTACTGTGGTTTTGTCATATGTGGTCTTTATTGTGTTGAGGTATGGTCCTTCTATACCTAGTTTGTTGAGTGCTTTTATCATGAAGGGATGTTGAATTTTACCAATTTTTTTTTGTATCTATTAAGATGACCATATATGTTTTTCCTTGATTCTGTTGATACATCACATTTATTGGTTTTTGTATGTTGAACCATCCTTTCATTCCTGTGATAAATTCCACTTGATTATGATGAATGATCTTTTTAATGTGCTGGATTTGGTTTGTTAGTATTTTGGATTTTTGCATCCATGTTCATTGGAGATATTGGTCCATAGTTTTCTATTTTCTATTTTGTTGTTGTGTCTTTGTCTGATTTTAGTATTGGGGTAATACTGACCTCATAAAATGAGTTTGGAAGATCTCCTTTTTCTTCAGTTTTTTGGAATAATTGAAGAATAATTGGTTTTAATTCTTCTTTAAATGTTTGGTCAAATTCAGCAGTGAAAACTTCAGTTCCTGGATTGGCCTCTGATGGGAGACTTTTAATTACTGATTTAATCTCATAACTAATAATTGATCTAGTTAGATTTTCTAATTTTTTTTGTTCAATCTTAGTAGGTTGTATGTGTCCAGATTTATTCACTTTTGTGAGGTTCTCTAATTTGTTGGTATGTAGTTGTTCATAATAGTCTCTAATAATCCTTCATATTTCTGTGATATCAGTTGTAATGCCTCCTTTTTCATTTCTGATTTTATTTACTTAGGTCTCATCTTTCTTTTCTTGGTTAGTATAGCTAAAAATTTGTTGATTTTGTTTATCTTTTCAAAAATTCGACCATTTTGTTTCATTGATCTTTTACATATTTTAAAATCTTGATTTTATTTATTTCTGCTCTGATATTCATGATTTCTTTTCTTTTACTTATTGTGGATTTGGTTTGTTCTTACTTTCTGGTTCCTTGAGATGCATTGTTTGGTGGCTTATTTGACACTTGTCTGCTTTTTCGATGGAGTCTTTTATTGCTATAAACTTCCCTCCTAACACTGTTTTTGCTGTATCCCATAGGTTTGGATATACTGTGTTCCCATTTTCATTTGTTTTTTTAAAAATTTAAATTTTCTTTTAAATTTATTCATTTGCCATTGGTAGTTTAGAAGCATGTTGTTTAACTTCTATATATTTGTACAGTTTTGAAAGTTCCTTTTGTTATTGATTTCTAGTTTTATTTCATTGTCATCAGAAAAGATACTTGATATGATTTCATTTCTGTTAAATTTGTTGATACTTGTTTTGTGGCCAACCATGTAATCTATTCTGGAGACTGTTTTATTTGCTGATTAAAAAATATATATTTTGTAGCTATAGGATTAAATATTCTGTAAATATCTGTTCGGTCCATTTGGTCAAAAGTGCAGTTTAAATCCAATATTTCTCTGTTGACTTTTTCCCTAGATGGTCTGTTCAATGTTGACAGTTGCACATTAAAGAATACAACTATTATTGTATTGGGGCCTATCTCCCCCTTTAAATCTAATATTTACATATCTGAGTGCTCTGGTGCGTATATCTTTATCATTATGATATTCTCTTGTTGAATTGATCCTTTTATCATTAGATAATGAACTTTTTTTGGTCTCCTTTTAAAGTTTTTGACTTAAAGTCTATTTTATCTGATATAAGTATAGCTACTCCTGCTTGCCTTTGATTTCTGTTTTAATGGAATACCTTTTGCCATTCTTTCACTTTTAGTCTATACGTGTCTTTAGAAGCAAAGCAAACTTCTTGTTGGCAGAATACAGTTAGGTCATGTTTTTTAATTCATTCAGCCAGTCTATTTTTTTTTTGAGTAGGACATTTAATCAGTTTACATTGATGGCTATTATTGATTGATGAGGACTTACTCCTGTCATTTTGTTAATTATTTTCTTTCTTTTTTATTTTTATTTTTGAGACAGAGTCTTGCTCTGTTTGTTGCCCAGTCTGAAGTGCAGTGGAGCGATCTCGGCTCACTGCAACCTCTGCCTCCTGGGTTCAAGCGATTCTTCTGCCTCAGCCTCCCAAGTAGCTGGGATTACAGGCACCCAACACCACACCTGGCTAATTTTTGTATTTTTAGTAGAGACAGGGTTTCACCATGCTGTCCAGGTGGTCTCAAACTCCTGATCAAGTGATCCACCTGCCTTGCCTCCCAAAGTACTGGGATTATAGTGAGCCACCATGCCTGGCCTTTTTTTTTTATTCTATTTTTTTTAGCTTTGACTGGGTAATTTCAAATGACCTGTCTTCAAATTCAGAGATTCTTTTTTCTGCAATCAAGTCTGCCATTGAAGCTCTCTGTTGTATTTTTTATTTTGTTCACTGAATTCTTCAGCTGCAAAATTTTTGTTTTGTTCTTTTTTATATTATATGTATCTCTTAGTTGATTTTTTTCATTCATATAAATGAAAAATGTTTTTCTGATTCTATTGAATTGTCTATCTGTATTTTCTTATACATTGTTGAGTTTCCTCAAGATTATTATTTTGAATTTCTTTTCTGACAAGTCATTGATTTCCATTTTATGGGGGTCTGTTATTAGAGAGTTATTACATTTCTTTGTTTGTGTCATATTGCCTTGCTTTTTCATGTTTCTTGTGTTCCTGCATTGATGTCTATGCATCTGGTGGAATAATTTCCTCTTCCAAACTTTCTAGAGTGGTTTTTGCAGAGTAAGACTTTCACTTGCAGTTAGGTCTTAGTGTGGCAGTTGGGAAGGGTCTGGTGACTCTGTTTTGGGGTAGTTGCAGTGATATAATCTCTGTGCCATATCTTCAGCTGTGTTCAATGTCAGCAGTAATTGTGGATGTCTCAGGGGCCTAGGCCATAGAAGTTTGTGGCAGTTACAGTGGCATTGGTTGTTGATGTCCTAGGTGGTAAAGTCTTTTGGGGTGCTCCTCTTCTTGGTTTTTCCACAATAAATAGACTTACCCAAAGGGATCCTTCTTGGTGTCAGTTATGACACAGCCTACAAGTAGCTGCAGTGGTGCTGGTTTCCAGGTGCAGGGTGCTTGGAAAGATTGTGGGGCCAGGGTTCTAGGCTCAGAGTCTCAACAAACTTATTGTGACACGTGGGTCTTGGGGCACATTTGCTTTCTGTAGCTGGGTTTGGTGTAGGTTGCCCACAGGGCCAGGATCTGTGACTCTAAAATACCCATTAGCAGCTCAGTTCCAGGGCTGGGTTGCAGCTCTGACTCTATTATTGGGAGGCGGAGCATAGCACTGGCCTGACTCCAGGGAGGAAGGGTTGCTCTGGAGGTTTGAGCCCAAGAAACAGCGCAAGGCTGCAATTTGGGAACCTGAGCCAATGGGGCTCAGTGGCAACTCAGGTCCCAAGGGAAAAGGCATCATGTAGTGGTGGCTTTAAACCCTGAGATGATGTGGTGTGGCACTATTCCAGACTGTGAGTCCAGGTGGAACAGCAGCAATTAGAATGGTGGAGCACAGTTGTTGTTTGGGCCCTGGGGTAGGGGCAGGGAGCAGCACACCTATGACTCAACTCTCCATGGAGAGTATTGTCTCAGCAGGCGAGACTCTAGGGGGCTAGTCCAACCACAGGAAAGCAGGGTACTAGAATTGTTTGACCTGTAGGGTGGGCTGTCTCAGCTTAGTCACTGCTGTGTTTCTCTGCGATGTGAGCTATTAGGTCAGCTCAGCCCTGGTATATAGGAAGCCACTTCAGCTTAAGTACTATGGTGCATGATCACTCTGGGTGGCCAAAGCACCTTTTTCTGGGAGGCAGGTTGCTGCTTCAACTTAGGCACTGGGCAAGAGTGCCTGCCCTAGGTGGCCACCGCACTGTTTCCCCAGGAAGGAGTGTATTGCTTTAGCTTCAGCTGAAGGGGGTGGTGTGCAGCATAGGGGACAGGGGGCAGCCGGAGTGGGAAATGTAGATGGAGTGGTTTTGCCAAAATACTGTTTCCTTAGGTAGGAGTGTGCAGCTTTAGCTCAAGCTCCAAGGGGCAGGACGTACATAGCAGCAACTAGAAGTGTAGATGTGGCAGCTCTGTGCCAAGGCAGTTTCCTTGGGAGGCAGTGCACACTTCAGCTCAGGTCCCAGCAGCCACTGGGAGAGGTAGATAGAGCTGTTCTGTGAAAGCACTGTTAGCCTGGGAAGGAGTTCATATCTTCAGCTCCAGCCTGAGGAGTTTGGGAAGGGGTAGGTGGAGTGAGTCCACTGCTGCTTGGCCACATGGGGAAAGGCATAACAGCTAGCAGCTCAGCTTGAGGATGTCGGCTGCCGAGCAGGAGTGGTTCAGCAGTGGCTTAGCTTCTGGCATGAAGTGGCGTCATGGCTATTATCCTCGCCTCCTGGAAAGACACACTGCAGCAGTAATTTCAGTGTAGTAGTTGTACAGACTATAGGGGGCAGGGTATAGCATCAGCTCCTTCTCTGAGGGGAACACAGTTGTGTGGACTCCAAGCCGTTCTCTCAGCTGTGCTTAGTGCCTGTGAGGACTGTAGGGGACCCTAGTGGTGAGGACAGCAGGTGCCCAAGGTGTTGCTGGGGGATGCTGGGATCATCTTGCCTACCTTTTCCTCATAAGGAGAAGTTCCTTCTGGTTCTCAGCTGATCCTGGCTGAGGGATGAAGTGGTGGAGGCCGGGTGTTTCCTTCTGTTCTCGATGTGTCTATCCTGAGTTTCTGTGCTCATCGGAGTCTCTGTTACTTTTTTTTAATGTGCTTTGACATTATCCTTTAGCTACTTTTATTAAAATATAGTTGTTTTTTCACTGTTTTGCTTCTTTGTTCAAAGAATGAACAAAGGGCGGGGATGAGTGCTAGGGGATTCTAGTCAGCCATCTTGCTGACATCATTTCTCTCTCATTTTTTAGTTCCAATGAACCTGCTTCTTGACTTTACTGAACCCCTACGGTTATGATCCTTTCATTTTTCTCTCAACCTGTGAGCCATCTTTGGCTTCATGTACTCATTTACTTAGGATCCCATTATCTATTACCCAGCATCACCCTTAACAACAGTTTTAACTTCTTTGGCTCCTTTTCTGTGTTCATCCTGTAATTTTCCCATGGTCAGTCCCTGACCCCACGGAATGATCAGGCCCCTTCCATCAGAGAATCCTGCCCACTTATAGGACCAAGTAAGACAGGGCTCTTCTGCCTAACATAAAACATAGCCTTCGCCTATGACCCTCAAGACCCGAGCACTTCTCTGATATCTTTGTCAACTTGTGACGTTGTCTAAAGATGCAATCTCAACAAGTGAGGCATTTGAACTTTTGGTTTCCACTCAGGGATGTAGAGAGCTATGTTGAGGATCATTCCTACTCTTTTTTTTGTTGTTTTTTTTTCTTTGTTTTGTTTTTTGTTATTATTTTTTTGAAATAGAGTTTCACTCTTGTTGCCCACGCTGGAGTTCTATGGTGCGATCTCGGCTCACTGCAACCCCTGCCTCCTGGGTTCAAGTGATTCTCCTGCCTCAGCCTCCCAAGTAGCTGGGATTACAGGCATGTGCCACCACGTCCGGCTAATTTTGTGTTTTTTTTTAGTAGAGACGGGGTTTGTCATGTTGGTGAGGCTGGTCTCAAACTCCTGACCTCAGGTGATCCACCCGTCTCAGCCTCCCAAAGTGCTGGGATTACAGGCATGAGCCACTGTGCCCAGCCCATTCCTAACTCTTTAAACAAAAATGTAGCCAGGCAAATCTCAGGTTCGTTGCTCTTCTTGAACTCAACAGAGAGCTGAGGTTTCACAGCAACTGAGTATTATGAAATCTAAACACAGATTTGGTCCTGTTGGGTGAGATGGGATGCAAGCACTTGTTCACCTGGGGTAAATACGGTCGGAAGCTGGTAAGAATTTAATTGTAATATTTAATAAATTTGTGGAGGCTGAATGTAGGATTACAGGAAAGTGTAGAGCCCCAGGAGGCTGCAAATATGTGGAAGTTCACACTCCATTGCAGGCTTTTTCTATATGTATCTCACCAGGTGCTTACAAGAAATATTTGTAAGGGTCTTGAGAAATGTCCCTTATGGTGTAGTCCTCAGAGATAGGTAGAGCTGCCTTTTGAGGAGACATGAAACGCTACCAGGACCCTTCTTCCTGATTTCTTGTAGAGAACAAAAGCCTTGATATTAAGAGGGAGAGGGAGAGGAAGTCAAGAAACACTATTGCCTTGGTAAAAACCCATCACAGCTGGGGAATGGGAACAGAAAAAATCATCTATCCCTGGCAGGGGAAAGGCACATGTACTGGGCCAAGAAATACAACTTGGGTAAGGGCACAAGCACTGAGGATGCCACACCCCAAAGCTCAGAGGCTTAGTGCCTGCCTAAGACTGAGACTTCACAAACTGCTGTCTCCAACCATCAAGCCAACAAACACAGAGTAATAAGAAACAGTAGAATGCACCTGGTAGAGTTTCAAAAGCACGAGACACACCCACTGTGAGGCACAGTGCAAAGGAAGGACCTAGAGCAGAGTGAAGCAACCATTGGGAAAAATCCTCTGGCATGCCAGCTTGCACCTCAAACCCAGAGTATCATCAGAGAAATTTGAGGCTTGTGGTGCACTGCAGGTAACCATAGCAACAACAAACTGAAGTATAATTTCTGACCAGATTAATTCAACCTCCTGCACTAAAGGCTTAGGAAAAGGAAAGACATGTCTATTTCTACTCATAAAAAGCATTTACCATAGCCCTATTCTCTTCAGTGAAGATGTCTCACTTAGACCCTCCAAAATAAAAAATAAAATAAAAAATAAAGGTTTTTCTGGAAAGAAAAAGGTAAACAAAAACAACCCATTGCCAAGAGACAAAGCAATCATCAGGACCATACTCAGATTTGACACAGATGCTGTAGTTCTCTAAAAGGGTATTTAAAATAACAATGATTAGTGTGTTAAAGTCTCAATGGCAGAGATTGACACACTGTTTCTCTAAAGGGTCAGACAGTAAATATTTCAGGCTTTGTGGACCACATATGAACGGTTACATATTATTATTATTATTTTAAAGTGTTTTTAAACTTTTAAAAATTGTAAAAACCCTTCTAAGTACATAGGTCTTACAAAAACAGGCCACTGGCTGGATGTTACCCACAAGACCTGGATCTGCCCATCTATATCTAGAAATTATAGAAATGAAAAAAAATATAATAACAGAGATGAAGAATACCTTTGATAGACTCATCAGTAGATATGACAAGTTAAGGAAAGAATCAGTGAACTTGAAGTCAACTTGAAGATAGGTCAATAAAAGTTACCTAAATTGAAACACAAAGAGAAATCAAAAAGTAAAAAAAAAAAAAAAAAAAAAAAAAAAAAAAAGCGAAACAAAACAAATGAAAATAAAACCAAAACAAAACCCCCTATTGTATCCAGGACATGTGGGATAACTTCAGTCTGACATATGTCTAATTAGAATAGCAAAAAGAGAAGAGAGAGAGAACAAGGCAGAAGAAACTTTCAGAGAAACAATGGCCAAGAATGTCTCAAATTTACAAATAGATGCAGGAGGCTCAGAGTAAACCAAGCAGTAAAAATACAAAGAAAACCCCCAGACAACACCCCCCCACACCACATATCCTACACTTATGTTCACACTAGTGAAAAATGGAAGCATCTTACTTACTGAAGTCTGTTGATGGCTTCTGGGGAGAAGTTGCGGTATCTGCCCAAGTTGAGTAGTGGGAAGGGAGCAAGGAGGTTTTGCATGGACCAGTGATTGGAGCAAGGAAGGCAGCAGCACATTTAAAGAAAATGTTTAACTGAACCGTCCTGAAATTTTTTTCAGAATAGCTTGCTTAGGTGTCTGTAGGTCACCTCATAAATAGAGAAACTACCTTTCTTATCTATCTAAATTCCAGAAAAGATAACCAGGCTCTGGCCAAGAGTGGTAACATGTCAGAAATGGTGATGGAGATGACCAGGAGATCCAGGATAAACAGCCACCCATGACCTTGGTCCCATGCTCTGTATCATATCCATTTTGTTTAACCTAAAAGAGAAAGAGAGGAAAAAGAATGCTTGAGCAGGGCTCCAGAGCTCAGAAGTAAATCTTCCACAGTCACAACGAAACCAGGTTTCTTTGTTTCCTGTTTAGAAAGTGGGCACTGAGTCAGGAATCTGGGCTCCCCCAGACAGGAACATGCTTAATGAACATTTAGTGTACTTTCAACATAGACCAGACTCCAGAGCTGGTTTTTCTTTAGCCTTGGAGGAGGGCTAAGTCCATGATGTTGTGGACAAGAATTGCTCTCAAATGGCTTTCAAACAGGAACAGCTCAGACTCTGGGCCAAGCTAAGAGCCTGCTCGCTTTGACCCCATGCCAGGCTGTCTGACGCCTGCATAATAATGTCCCTAACAATATATGATTTCTAACCCAACCATGACCTTCACATTGGCATCATTTTACTTATTATTGTTCATCTGCCTTTCCCATTTCCCACACCAGCTATTCTAATCCTTCAAAATTATTTAATTTTATTACTTCACTACATCTACGTCACTCTTAACGGATGATCATGCTTCCTACTTCACAGAAAACAGAGACTCACTGCTCAGATAATAACAACATGTCATATGTATTGCACCTCTTATACACAAGGTAGTGCTTTTGCTCTTCTCACAAATGATCTCATTAATATTAACATCACCTTAACATAGACTTATTATTCCCTCCTTTCAAGAAGATAAAAAGCCTTTGAGAGGGTTCAAACTTAGGTCTGAGACACCACTTAGCCTCTGCTTTTTAAAAGTTACCTCTCTGCTTCTTCTAGAAAACAAAACATATCAAAATAAAAATTGATCCAAACCAAACCTTCTTTCTGACCTGCTGTAGATATCTTTTAATAGGTAAAAATAACTTACAGTTTAAAAATACTTTGGCAAGGTAAAACTAAATAGAAATTGCATTCATGTGCAAACAGTTGATATAGACATGTTTCTGCAAGCAGATTTGAACGAAGGTGGGGAAAGGGGAGGTAAGAGGGAAGATGGGGAGAGAATGGGAGAGGGAGACCATACAGGAAGGCAGCGATACATGAGAATAGGAAGCTAGGGGGAACCAAATACAAGCATAGAGTGCTTCACAATTTAACTGAGCATTGGCCCTGTCTGTCTATAATTGAAGATGCAGAACTACCTCGGAAAGAAGAAGAAAGAACCAAGGCATTTCCCTTAAAAAAGGAACAATGGCAAGAAAGAGAACAATCTGTGTTAAAGGTACCATATTAAAGGTCATCTTAGGTTTTCAGAACATGGCCTGCCATCTCGATTGGTATCTGTGCCAAAGTATTAGCTGATATTTAGCAACAAAAACAACTCAAATATTCTTTCGTGGATTTATGCAGTAGTCCCCTGTCCCCTCTGCGCTTAGATGGTAACTTGGCCAAATTGAAGGGCCACGTTGGTTTCCAGAGGAAACATTTTCTCTCTCTCTTTTTTTTTTTTAGCTTGATGAATTGTGGAGCCATTCATTTCACCAGAGGGTAAAGTAAGAAAAACTAATTATATTTAAATGAACACTTGGCATTTGGTTCAGCAACCTAATGTGACCTGGAGTCGTTTTAAACACCTCACTTTTTCTCTGCAGAAGGAGCTGTCTTTCTGAGGACCAGACCCCGCAGAAGGAGCTGTCTTTCTGTGGACAAGACCCAGGTCCAATTTCTCTTTTAGCTCTTACTTACATTGAATTAAATCCTAATTAAAAGTAGACTGCTCAGCTGTGTGTCTCCTGGAATGGATCTCTTCCAGGACTGAAACATTCTCATTTAGTGAGATGTCTTCTTGTTATTGCATATAAAGTCACTAATACTTCCCTGGGAGTCTATATATAAAATTTATGTTAAGTGTGTATTCACCCATAGACTAACTTGAAGGACTGTTTTCTCATTAAGGCAAACTCTTAGCTGATATATTACAGAAGTTTTATTCTCAAGGATTACTTCTGGACATTGGAAATCTGAATTTTTTCATATTGAATTTTATGTAAACCAATTGGTTATTTCTAAGCTTATTTATGGATTGTTTTGCTGTTTATAGTCCTAATTAGGAAATGTATTAAACCAATTGTCCACAAAGTGTGAATCAGTAATATAATTCTTCGTAGAGTATGAATGTGAGCTAGGGAGATTTCATAGAGAGATGATTCTCCTGCTGTTCTCTTAGTAGGCGTCCATTTTGCTTTGTGTGACTATTTCTCCTGTCTTTCTGAAGCACAGAACCAAAGTAAAGGGAACTAACTGGAGCTCAGAGTTAATCCTATGTCCAGGGAACAAATTTAAGCTAATGTTCTATCAGGGGTTTGAACTCATGACCTAGGTCTCATTATATTAAACTCAAACCAACTGAGCTAACTAATAAAGGAGAAACCTGATGTCAGGTCTCTAGCAATACATGGTGCTACATCATTCCAGCATCACTGCTTCCATTGTTACTGTTAACCGAAGGACTTTTGAGGAGAACCTCCTCAGAAGTTTCTGAGATATCTGACCAAGTCAAAGAATTGGTCAGAATTCAACAGCATAGATTTGATGTCATGTCAAAATCACAGGGAATGGTAATACTCTCTGGACATAGTGAAATAACTGCTGATCCTTTCAAAACAGAAGGAAAGATTTATTTTCTATCACATATGCCACAATGAAAAAATGTTACAAGATACTGGAACTACTGTCCACATCAATCACTTCCAGAGGGAAAGTGAGAATTGATTTTCTAATAATTTGTCATCCTGGGCATATCTGAAGTGTACTATTTATTCATTCTTTTAATCAGAAGTATTTACTGAGCCTTTTCTCTGTGGCAGAAATTGTCATAGGCAACGAGGATACAGAAATGACCAAGATGCACAAGGCCTGGTTCCTGTGCAGCCAATATAATAGGGGACTATAGTCAATAAATACGTAAGCAAATAAATAAGCAAGAATTTATTATTCAATGTGAACAGTACATAATTTCTCAAATTACAAAAATATATTCCTTTATCTCTGTTTTTTTGTACACAAAATACATACATATATAATTCTATTAGAGGCACAAAGTGTTGAAAATTATAGGTAAGTTGCTGTGGATGTGGTCTGTTAAATAGGGTGAGATGAAAGCTTTCTATAATACCATAATTGAAATAATCTCAGCATTTTTGCAGTTTTTATTAAGGAGTTTAGCTTTGAAACCACTCATACTTGCATGTGAACCCTGCCTGCTCTGTTTGTTAGCACTGTGACTTTAGGCAAGTGTTTTTTGTTTGTTCAGTTTTAAATTTCTCTGAGTCTCAGTTTCCTGGTCTGGAAAATAATGCAGGTTTGCCGTATTAAATACTATAGTAGAATATAAGTAAAATGCACGGCACTTAGCAGGTACTCAAGAAATTGTTCTTCCATCCGAAGAAAAAGAACAACATCTCGCACACTCACAATTACCAGGTGTAACTTATTTTGACTGTTAGGTACAAAGACTTTAGAAGTACAGTAAATAATTTGAGCTATATTACTTAGCAGAATGATTTTGTTAAAATACATATAATTTCCTTAAGAATATTATTGGCTTTAGATACAAGGGCAGTTCCATCACAACACTGCTTTGCAAGATAAAATGAACACTTGCTAAATCATATTTAACGTTTCACTAGTGATTTACAGCAGTCTTTATCTGTAGGTATTTTTCTTCCAACTTTTCAAAGTTGGGGAATAGAGCAGACAATAGCTTAAGGAGAGCAGTGCATGTTTAACTGAGAACTTTTCATCTCTCTGCTCTGATCTAAGCATTCCTTTTTCAGGTAGAGGCTTGGTATTTGAAAAGCAAAGGCATCAAGTTTCTTGGCACTCCATAGCTTGAAACATTTATCAAAATAAACCCCGGGAGCTGGGGCCTGCACCAACCTTTGGAGATTAGAAGAATGCCATGCATGTGGTGAGGGGTGTGGGAGAGGGGCGATGATTGCGCCTGAGGGAACTGGTGTTCTGGAGGTTTCTGTGCTCCAGCCTGGCTGTCTCTCTATTAGTAACAAAAGACTTGCCTTCCTCAGCCCTAGGCATCTGGCTCTATCCCCAGATGCTGCTCTGAAGTCAGAGTAAAAAACAGAGGAAATATCTAGGTGCTTTAGATTCAATAATGCTTGGTATAGCAATAATGTTGATAATAGTAATCATAGTTATATTAGTTATAATCACAAATATTTAAGTTATATATATTATAAATGCAAAAAGGTGATACATAATAATTGTATTAAATAAAATAGTTTCAATAAAAACATTAGCATTACAAAAGTAATAACATTTTGGCATACATTGTGCCAAACCTCTTTGGACTCCATTGGGGGTGGCAATAGGTTCAAGAGGCTGAAGAAGAGACCCAGAGCCAGTGAAGGAGACACAGGGTTTCACTGGGGGGATCTTACATCCAGGGCAGAGGGTCTTTTGGGGGGATCTCACGGACAGAGGAGAGAGTCCAGTGTCAGTGGGCTGAGCAGAAGAATGGTAACCCCTTGTAAAAAGCATATCGTTTATATAGCATTTTCACTTAACACCCTCCCTCGAGCAACCTCCACCTGGCAACCTTCATTTAACCCAAAACAAAGGGCCTGGATCCCCATTATGGCCCATATTCCACGGTTAGGGTGGGGGCCTGGGGCTCAGATGTTCCTCATAGGTAAGGAATGGATCTCCCGGTTGGCCCCTCCTGGATTCCTTAGCTCAGGACTGGGAACACATTCAGGCGCATCAGCCACGCAGGGTCATTCTCGGTGTGCTCAAGTCAAGTTATTGCTGTCAGGTGCGTCTATATACAGTATATTTACTAAGAACTTCACACACATCTCTTTGAAACTCTAACCAAAATATTTTGATTCAAGCACTATTATTTCTCCATTTCACAGAAGAGGGAACTGAGACAAAGTAAAGTTACTTCCCCCAAATCACCTAACAGGTAAGTGAAGGAGTCGAGATACAAACCTAGGCAATAAAACTCTGAAATCTCAGTTCTATGTTACATATGTTGACAAATCTGTATTCAGCTTTATTTTCTATGATTGATCCAATGACTTGAAACGTAAGCAACATGTTCAATTGTGATCAAGGATGGCAAAATAGCAACATTCACCTCTGAGTCACTCTGCTTTCCCCAGAATATATACAGAGAATGTATATTTGCCCCTCCACCCTAGTTGGTGCTGCATTCAATTAGCAAATACAGTAAATCAGTTGAGTAAAAAGGAGGACTTGTGATTTGGAGAAAGAATTGGTCTCTTGAAGTCAAAATAGCGATGTTTTATTTGCCTTTCTTGATATCTATTCATAGTTTAGTCCTTGTTGTTTTCCTTTTTCAAGTAATTGACCCCCTGACTGTTCCACTTTTAAGTACTCAAAGCCTAGATGACTTAGACATAAACTTCTCAATCTTTGGCTCTTTTCTTGACTAATCCCTGAGCTCAGTTCTGAAGTATTTCAGGTTCATTTGCTGCCAGAATCTGGGGTGAGAGTTTGAACCTTCTGATTTTTGTTTACAAAAGTTACTTATATCCAAAATGAAATGCCCCATCTCCCAGAAAAACTGAGATGGGGTCATCACTCACCTCAAAGGCCACACACAGGGCAGGAATTTTCTCCTGAGGTCACATGCAGTGGATAAATTGTTAAGGGCTAATGTTGTAGGTCACTGACTCGGCAGCCTTGTTCAAAGATGTCACCTGAAGCAACAAAGGCTTCATTCTATTTTCGAGAAAGCAACATCGAGACTCTCTGGACCACAAGGATAAACAACTATTGCTTATCCTTTTTGGTTTAAAGTCATCTGGTGGTTTTAATGTATATTTCTACACTTTTTATAAATCAGGAACTCTGGGAATCTAAATCCCAAACTGACTTATTGCCTTAATATTTTGGAGTGGTCAAGTTGATTTAAAGCATTCAACTTGCCTCATTCACCAGTACATGTGTAAATCTGTTATAATGTTATGTTCATCTGGGAAATGAGACTAAAGGGTGATGGAAAAAAGAATGAAAAAGAAGAATGAATGAAACTAGCTCAATTCCTACTTTCTTGCCTCAATTCAATAAATAAAATTTATTTATGCATCTAAGAAATATTGTGAGTACTTACTATCATAATAGTGTAATAGTACTATGCTGAGAAATGTTAGTATGAATAAAACTGCTACGTTTCTGCCCAGATGGCTTAATATCTAGTGGTGAAGATACAACAGTTACAATAAAGTGTAGTAAATGGTACAGTGGGGATAGGAGGCTTTCTTCTAACACTTGAAGGATTTAATTTGGTCAGGTGATTCAGTTTATTATTTATGTTTTCAAACAGAAAAAGTAGGATTGTAAGGGAAAAGGAAATATCTTTTTTTTCCATCTCAGGTTCACGGCTGAGGCCCCTATCATAAAAGAGAATTAATAAGAGAAAATAATACAATTTATTTAATGAAAGTTTTCCATGACATGGAAGCCTTTGGAAATAAAGACCCAAATAATTAGGAAAACTTGTGTGTTTTTATGTTTAAGTTTGATGAAGAATGGGCAGTCATGGGTAAATATGATAAAATAGTCTGATCTAATGGTAACAAGTTGGGGGGAACTTTGTAAGGACTGTTTGTTCAGATTCTTCTTGGCATCTCTGTATCTCTGAGGATAAGGACATTTCTTTTCTTCCAGGTATAGGTTGGGCACCTCTGGAATGAAGGTTTTATGACCTACTTCAGAGGAAGGTCAGAGAACTTTTTTATGACCTGCTTCAAGGGAAAAGGGTGGGAGAAGGTCAGAGGAACCTTCTTGCTTCTGCTGTTTTATCAAATGCCAAGGTGCCCTATTTTGGGGTAGTGTGTCATGTACCCCCCAACAAAAACAATGATTAGAAATATAAAATGCAGACTTTAGCTCAGTTAGAGTGACTTAGTAGGGAACACCCTGCACCCAAGTAGTGAGCTTCTTGTCACTGGCAGCAATTAAATAGAGGCCTGTTATTCAGGAGATTTCTACTTGGAAAAACTACTGGGTTTGCTGCTTGTGAAACTTCCAATCCGGAAATGCTGCAGTTTTATGAGTTAAGTATTTACTTTGAGTAGCTCCTGGTCTTCATGAGAAGATCAAGACCTGTCATTTGGACATCTTTACTGGAAGCCCTTCAGCAAGAATTAGGGACAATAAAACAGGTGTTAAGGCCTCTGACTTTTACACCTAATATGCCATATATTACCTTAGTTTTGAGCATTAGAGTCTAATGGTGGTGTACTATAATTGAAATTCCCCCAGGGAAAGCAAACCAAAGCCTCTCCCATTACAGTAAAAAGAAGATAAAATGCTTTATTTTGAAATACTGTTTTCAAATGTACCGTACTTTTCAAAGCTTTTTCTTGCATCATTTCTTTAATCCTTTTCGTATCTTATTTAACAAGTAGAATGTGAAATGTTTTTTTCCCAGTCACAAAATCTCAGCTCCTCTGAATAAAGATTTTTTTTAAATGTGCTTATTACTATTGATCTAATATATGTATGTGCAGAATCCATGCACATATCTAAATATGCTTGTAACGGATATAGGAATAGTCTTTGATGATGCTACTTCAAGCAATTCATACAAGATCCTTATATTCAAATGGTTTCTTACTGACAAAAGATCTTAGCTTTTAATCAGGGTTTTAGTTTCACAGAACTAGTATGATGTATCTCATATGTGTGCTGGGAACTGTCAAAGAACAAAGTTTCAACAAATTGAGTTTTAAAAGATCTAATTGACTTCCATTAGGGACTTATGAACCAGGCAGCATCCAGTCTACAAAATAGACAGAAGCTCCGTTGGGAGTGACTGAACAGTCAGTTTTTGTTAAGACAGCTTGAGCAGGAGAAAGGAGATAGCGCAGTGCAGAAAGTGGATTGGTTAATGCTAGGTTACTTCAGGTTACTTTTCTTGTGGGGAGACTTCCTTACCATGCCAGTTTAGGTAGGTGGGGGCCTTTTTGATTGGTTGCTGTGAATCTCTTATTTGTTTTTTTTAGAAAATGGTTTGGGGATTTGACTATCATCTTGCTCCTGATTTCTCAGAAACTCAGATCTTACAAGTAAGAACAACTTAGATTTCAATTTGGTGATTCCATTTTGAGTTGGTCTGTTGAGGCCTACGATAGGAGCTAAGTACAAATCAATGGCCTCTCATCAATTTTATTTGACACAACCAAAGTCATGAGAATCATGGACCTTTCTTGTATTCGTTATTGTTATATATTTTGCTTCTTTAATAAGAGATTTCTGTTTTTTTCGTAATAATTCTCTGTACTCCTGCCTTTTTATTAATATATTTTAATTATTGATAATTGCAGAAGTAGTTGATCCCAATTGATATTAATTGAGCCACTTTATCTGGCAGGCATTGTCTTAGAACTATCTAAAGTTTAGAAAAACTAGTCTTCCATAGCAGAGTGGAATGCTTCTGAAAGTCAACCAATTCAAATGGTCCATAAGGAAAGTTGATATTTGCTCTGGCCCTAACAGTTTTATCTTAGTCTTGATTACACAAGAAAAGCATTTCCCCAAGAGAGAATTACATCATAAAGGGAAAACAAAATAAAACACATAGCCTCTTAAGCCTCAGGTGATTTGAAAATGAAAACTATAGCAAAATTTATTTTAAAACACTTTGGATATCTACATAAAGGATACTCTTTCTTGAGCACTGTTGGGAACTTCCCACTTAATGTAGCAACTGTTATCTTCTTTTACATATGTGATTTTTTTCCCATATGTTTTTGCCTTGGAAAACTACACATTTGCTGAAGTTAAAGGAATATCTGTCCTCATTGTATAAGTCAGGTTGGTAAGTTTGAGGGTAGTTGACTGTCAACTCCAAAAGTACAAATTCAAGTGCTTATGTGGATTTAGTTAGTACTACACTAATTAGCAATGCACTAACTAAATCCACATAACTTTTTATCAATAGTTCACAGATAATTTCTGAATCATTAATTTCTGAAGAATCCTTTTGCAAGAAATATGTGGCTCGAATGGCAGTTGTATCCTTCCTGATGTTAATAGGACTCCCACAAAAACAGAACAGGCATACCTTGTTTTATTGCACTTTGCTTTATTGTGCTTTGCAGGTACTGCATTTTTTTTTTTTTTTTTTTTTTTTTTTACAAATTGAAGGTTTCTGGCAATCCTGTATCAAGAAGTCTGTTGGCACTGTTTTTCCAGTAGTTTGTGTTCACTTTGTGTCTCTGTGGCACATTTTGGGAATTCCTGCAGGTTTTCAAACTTTTTCATTATGTCAGTTATGGTGACCTGAGGTCAGTGATCTCTGATGTTAGTATTGTCAGAGGTGTATGAACCAGAGCAATTCTATCTTGAGTAGGTGCTGGGTAAAACGAGGCTGAGACTTACTGGGCTGCATTCCCAGACCGTTAAGGCATTCTAAATCACAGGATGAGATAGGAGGTCGGCACGAGATACAGGTCATAAAGACCTTACTGATAAAACAGGTTGCAGTAAAGAAGCCAGTCAAATCCCACCAAAACCAAGATGGCCACGAGAGTGATCTCTGGTCATCCTCACTACTACACTCCCACCAGTGCCATGAAAGTGTGCAGATGCCATGGCAACATCAGGAAGTTACCCTGTATGGTCTAAAAAAGGGAGGCAAGAATAATCCACCCCTTGTTTAGCATATCATCAAGAAATAACCATAAAAATGGGCAACCAGCAGCCTTTGGGGCTGCTCTGTCTATGGAGTAGCCATTCTTTTATTCCTCTACTTTCTTAATGGACTAACCCTAAATTCTTTTTTACATGAGATCCAAGATCCTCTTGGGGTCTGGATCAGGACCCTTTTCCTGTAATAGTATTGTAACTGTTTTGGGATGTCACAGACTGAACCTATATAAGGCAGCAAACTTAATTGATAAATGTTATGTGTCTTCTAACTACTGCACTGACTGGCTGTTCCCTCATCTCTCTCCCTCTCCCTGGGCCTCCCTCTTCCCGGAGACACAGTGATACTGACTTTAGGCCAATTAATAACCCTATAATGGCCTCGAAGTGTTCAAGTGAAAAAATGAGTCACACATCTCTCACTTTAAAGCAAGAAATAATTAAGCTTAGTGAGAAAGGCATGTTGAAAGTCGAGATAGGCTGAAGGTTAGGTCTCTTGTGCCAAAAAGTTAGCCAAGTTGTGATTGCAAAGGAAAAGTTCTTGAAGAAAATTAAAACTGCTATTCCAGTTTTAATGACTAATAAGCACATGAATGATGAGAAAGCAAAGGAAGCCTTATTGCTGATACGGAGAAAGCTTTAGTGGCCTGGGTAGAAGATCAAACTAGCCCCAACATTCCCTTAAGCCAAGGCCTAATCCAGAGTAAGTTCCTAACTTTCATTTCTACAAAAGCGGAAAGAGATGAGGAAGTTGTACAAGAGAAATTTGAAGCTAGCAGAGGTTGGCTTGTAGATTGAAGGAAAGAAGCCATCTCTGTAACATAAAAGTGCAAGGTTAGGCAGCAAGTGTTGATGGAGAAGCTCTAGCAAGTTATCCAAAAGATCTAGCTAAGATTATTGCTGAGGGTGACTACACTAACCAACAGTGTATCAGTGTAGACAAAACAGCCTCATAGTGGATGAAGATGCCATCTAGAACTTTTATAGCTAGAGAGGAGAACTCAATGCCTGACTTCCCAGCACAGGCTGACTCTCTTTTTAGGGACTAATGCAGCTGACGACTTTAAGTTGAAGCCAATGTTCGCTTTCCATTCTGCCTGCACTCTCTAAACAAAATAACAAAGACTACATGCTAGCACATCTGTTTACAACATGGTTTACTAAATATTTCAAGCCCACTGTTGAGATCTGCTGCTCACAAAGGAAGATTCCTTTCCAAATATTACTGCTTACTGACAATGCACGTGGTTACCCAAGAGATCCAATGGAAATGTGCAACAAGATGAATGTTGTTTTCATGCCTGCTAACATAAAATCTATTATGCAGCCCATAGATCAAGGAATAATTTTGACTTTCAAATTTTCATATTTAAGAACTACATTTTGTAAAGCAATAGCTGCCATAGATAGTGATTCCTCTGCTGGATCTGAGCAAAATCAATTGAATATCTTCTGGAAAGGATTCATCAGCACTTCATTCATAGAAGATGGCCAAAATATCAACATTAACAGGAGTCTGGAAGAAGTTAATTCCAAGCTTCATGGATGACTTTGAGGGGTTCCAGTGGAGAAAGTAACTGTAGATGTGGTGGAAAAAGCAAGAGAACTGGAATTAGAAGTGGAGCCTGAAGATGTGACTGGATTGCTGCAATGTCATGATGAAACTTTAACAGATAAGGAGTTATTTCTAACGAATGAGCAAAGAAAGTGGTTTCTTAAGATGGAATATATTCCTGGTGAAGATGTGGTGAACATTGTTGAAATGACAACAAAAGATTTAGAATATTATAGACAGTTGATAAAGCAGTGGCAGGGCTTTGAGGATCAGCTCCAGTTTTGAAAGAAGTTTTACGGTGGGCAAAATGCTATCAGACAGCATTACATGTTACAGAGAAATCTATCATGAAAGGAAGGGTCAATCAATGTGGCAGACTTTATTGTTATCTAATTTTGAGTAATTGCCGCAGCCACCTTAATTTTCAGCAACCGTCACCCTGATCAGTCAGCAACCATCAACATCGAGGCAGGACCCTCCACCAGCGGAAAAAAAATTACGACTTATAAGGCTCATAGCAATAAAGTCTTTTTAAGTTGAGGCATGCACATTGCTTTTTAATACATAGTGGTATTGTACACTTAATTGACTATAGTATAGTTTAAGCCTTTTATACGCACTGGGAAACCAAAAATTTGTGTGACTTGCTTTATAGTGATGTTCACTTTATTGTGATGGTTTGAAAGTGAACCTGCAGTATATCTGAGGTATGCCTGCATTACATTCTGCTACACTCCAAGGGGTCAGAAATATTGCTTAGTGTGTGTGCACACACACTTGAAACAATGAATTTCTCTGAAAGGGAATTTGCATAGAGTTGCCCTGACTACATCAAAACCTTTTCAATTGGTTGGGCGTGGTGTCTCATACCTGTAATCCCAGCACTTTGGGAGGCTGAGGTGAAAGGATCACTTGAGCCCAGGAGTTCGTGACCAGCCTGGGCAACATGGCAAGACCCCATCTCTACAAAAAATAAAAAAAAATTAGGAGGCGTGGTGGCACACACCTCCAATCCCAGCTACTCAGGAGGCTGAGATGGGAGGATCACTTGATCCCAGCAGGTCGAGGCTGGCTGCAGTGAGCCGTGATCACGCCACTGCACTCTGGCCTGGGTGACAAAGGAAGACCCTGTCTCAAAAATAAATGAATAAATAAATAAATAAATAAAAAGAAGAAGAAGAAAGGAAAAACCGTTCCAATCAACAAATATTTATAGAGTATTATTTCAGGTTTTATGAAGAAAACATAGTTTCTGTCCTCAAGAAGCCTATAATATATTTCGGTAGAGAGAAATTCAAATTAAAAATTATGTATTGCCAATGAGTGCTGTCAGACTTTGGGAGAAATCCCCCAGCTCTTATGAAGTGCGTTATTTATTAGTGTTATTCCACAGCCACCATTTTGTTTCCTAATTAGTCCCCAGATTCCCTATAAACAGGAATTAAAGACTTTGTATCCCCTATGTCTTTTAGTATACATTTGTTGATTGACATTTAAGGTTTTGCAGAAACTACTTTCCCCTCTTTGTGAATTGTTTTCTCCTATTGCCCAGTGTCTCAGAAGATCTTTAAGAAAATACTTGGTTTTTCTCATACTGTAGCACAGTCCATAAATAGGTTTCATAACAATTATCTTATAAGTGAATGTACCATTAACTAATTAGAGGCCTTTAGGAGGAAAGATCATTTCAGTTTGTCATTAATTCATCCTGTCTTAAAGCAGAAGTGTGACTACATGTTTTCATTCTGTCACCTACTCTGAAGGCTGGTGATATTTGGTCATGTCTTCAATAAAGAACTGAAGATAAGAGTGGTCCCAGGCTTTGTTATTCACTGTTGATATGTGTGAAATGCAGGGGAAAAATAATGTTTTCCTTACCCATTGCAAGACTCATGGCTGATACCCCTATAACAAAAGACAGATTAACAAGAGAGAAGCATGACAAACATATTTAACCAAAATTTTACATGAGATAGGAGCCTTCCGAAATGTAGTCCCAAAGACATGGGGAAAACTGTGTTTTTATGCAGATTTGATGAAGAGTGGACAGTCATGTAGAAGTATGATTGTACAAAGGGGATGTCATCTAATAGTAATAAATTGGGAGAACTTAGAAAGGCTGAGTTGTTCAGATTCTTTTTAGCATTTTTGTGTCTTCATTCCTTTCCTCTAGGTGTAGGGCAGAGCACTTGACACTTGAGGGTCTCTAAGAGAAGATCAGAGTGATCTTTCTGCCTCTGTTGTTTTCTCAATTTCCAAGCTGCCATATTTCGGGATAGATGTTCTGAACCCCGACAGAAGGACAATATCTCTCTGTTGGGCTGATTCACACATAATCTGAGCCATTTAAGGCTAGATCTGCATAAGTGAACCCCTCTGACAAAGCAGTTCGCGTCAGTAGACTTTAGTGTTACAAAGTGCAAACAGTAAGCCCTGCCAGGATATTGAAGATGTAAAGAGAAAAGAGAGGCTCCAAGGAGAGAGGCTTAGCAATAAAATGAAAATGGCCTAGAACCAGGGACCATTCGTTGTGTAAACAATAATTAGATTTTCCGCCAATTCTTTCCACCCCTCATTTTTATCACTTTTCATGGCTATTCAGAAATTAAAGCCAATAAACTTTCCAATTACCAATATGCACTGTTAATGTTTTTCCGTGATAGGATTTAGGAAACTAGAAACTCAGAGAAATTTTTAAAATTAAAAAATATTTTTACTATAGATTAGGCAAATTTGTCTCCATGCCACTCTTAGATACATAGTGACAGAATAACATTTCAATTGGTAGTTATTTATCCCTTTTAAAATTCAATATAAGCTACTGTTTTGTAGGAGTCTTCCAGAAAAATCAGGAAATAGATTATCCAGAGGATTCCTCTTGACTCTTTTGTAAATTTCTGACTCTATATGGTTAGCATTAACAGGACATGGGTTGGGGCCCATGTGGAAGAAATTTATGCTATAAACATCTTTTGAAATATTGTGGCTGCTGAAGTTGCAGGTAATGAATCAATCACATGTGTATATGTTATTAGTGCTCAGGTGGTAGATTCATATTTCTGATTTATGAGGTAATATTTATCTTTCCCCTACATAGGAGAAAATGGTAGTTGTTTGAACAGAAAAACAAATAAGCAAACTTATTATGCCATGTAGTATCTCCAGTTTTAGTGTGAATTGGGCAGAATTGAGAAATCCAGTTTGGATAAAATTATGCCCCAATAAATAGCCCCATAAATATCACTATTAAAAAAGTCTGCTGTCTGGAGGCAACACCAATGGACCATGAAGATGACTCCCATTCAGTGAACAATTACAGGGCTCAGGAGAGTGAGACAAAGTCTTTCATCCTGCCCCTAACTGGGGCACAAACTCCTAACCTCAGCAAAAGAGCAGCCTATTCCAGATGTGAAAAGATAGAGTGAGTGGTGATGCCTCATGAGCATCTATTGCAGAGCTCTATTAAGGGGTTCTGACTCTAGCTATGATGGAGTAGCTCTTATCAGTGTAGTGTTTCTGCTATATTAACTATAAAGGCTGGATAAAATGCAAAGCAAACAAACTAAAACAACCATCTTAAGTCATTGGAGAGTAATCTCGAAAGCCAGGACTTGAAGGGCTGGGATCTTGTAGTGAATAAAAGAATATTAAGGTGAGTCCTGCATTTGCTACTGCTTTTACTCCTGAGAAGATGGGACACAAGCTGGGAGGAAAGCAGCATCCTAGAGCTCTGGCAGTTTCACTGGGAAAGGGGTATAAAAATTGGAATTTAGAGCCACTAAGATGAATAGGACTTGAAATCATCCTGTGCTGAGAAAAGAAAGCTGTAGAGAATTAAACACAGCATTTTGTACGCAGTTTCCCCTTGAGTCATTTGATGACTTCTAAGCTGTGTGTGCACAGAAGGAGACACATAGAAAGCCAGCAGATTACAGTTGCTAAGAGGCTAAGAAGCTGAGCTGCAGATATTTGGCAATCTATTAGTACTGAAGAAAAACTAGAATTCAGGCTTGCCAAAGAGGGGCCTTCATAAACACTCCAGATTCATTTGAAACTCCTTAAAATGCTATGCCCACGGAGAAAAGACAAAGGATAAAAAAAGAGGGAACATCTCCCAACTCATTTTATGAGGCCAGAGTAATCTTGAAATTAAAACCTAGCAAGGATATTATAAAAAGCAAAACCTAAAAGCCAATTTCTTATATAAACATAGACTCAAAAATCTTAAATATTCACACATCAAATACATCATGACCAAGTTGAGTCTATTCTAGGAATGTGTGGTTTATTTAATATTAAAATTTTAATCTTCATAAGATACCACAGTGAAAAAATATAAGAAAACAATGCGATTATCTCAGTAGATGCAGAGAAAGCATTTGAAAAAATTCAACACTCATTCATGCTAAAATATCTTAGGAACTAGAAATTAAAAAAAATCAAACAATGACCATTTTTTAAAAACTTACAGCTACTCACTTAATGGGGAAATAGTGAATGGCTTCTCCCCTAAAATCTGAAATAACACAAGAGTGTTCAGTACCACCCCTTCCACTTAATGCTGTACAGGAACACATGGTTAGTGCAGTAGAACAAACAAAAGAAACCAAAGTCATGAAAATTATAAATTTTTAAATAGTCATTACTTAGAGATAATGTGGATTTTGTACATGGAAAATCAGAAAGAATCTACAAGCAACCAGCTTTGACAAGTGAATGAGTAAAGTCACTGAGTACAAGGTAAATACACAGAAACTCTATTATTTTCCTAAATAAGGCAATAAGCCTGCAGATGAATTGATTAAAAATGATGCTCTTTCCAGTGGCATCAAAAGCAATAAGTACATAGAAATCAGTCTATCAAACATTGAAAACCTACAAAAGAAAACTACAAAATATTATTGAGGTAAATGAAAGAGGACCCACATAAAAGAAGAGATTTATCACTTCCTGGAATAGATATTCTCCCCTAAATTGATTTATGGATTTAATGCAAGCCCAATTAAAATTCCATCAGCATTTCTTTAAATGAAAATTGATAAACAAATCCTAAAATTTTTATGAGAAAGCAAAGGGTCTAGAATAATCAAGCCACTCTTGAAGGAGATGTATGTTAGAGCACTTATGCCACTGAATATCAACACTTATCATAATTAAAGCAGTATTGTATTAGCACAAAGATGAACAGGTAGCTTATTGAAAAGACTAGTGAGTCCAGTAACAGATGTCTGCATATATAGTCACTTTCAACATGGGTGTAAATTAAGTGCATTCTGAGGAAAGAATTTTAAAAAGTAAATTGAACTGGATTAGTTCAATATCCACATGAAAAAAAAAATGAACCTTGACCCCTACCTCATACCATATATAAAAATTAACTTCAGATGGGTTCCATGTACTTAATTATATGTGGATACTTAAAGGTAATATGCTTAAGTATGAAAAATGAAAAAATAAAACTTCTAAAGATTAACGTAGAACAAGATCTCCATGATCTAGGGATGAGCAAAGATTTCTAAAAAGGATACAAAAGCACTAACCATAAGGGAAAAAATTGATAAATTGTACCTTATTAAAAATTAAGAATTTCTGTTCATTAAAACATACAATAGAGTTAAAAACTTAAGCCATAGAAGAGTGAATATATTTGAAATGCGTGTATCTAACAAATAGCTTGAATTAAAAAATTAAGAAATATGACAGTGACCCAATTAACATGAAAAAAAGAAAACATGAATAGGTACTTAGGATTATGTGCAAATGATAATTAGCACATGAAAAGACGTTCAACATCATTAACAGAAAAATGCATGTTGCATCCACAATGACATAGCACTACCTACCCACTGAATGGGGTGAATGGAATGACTGAAATAAAAAAATAAATAAAAAGTGGACAATTATTGGTAAGGGTATAAAATAACACTTTCTTACACTGCTAGGGGCAGGGAAGATGTAAATTAGTACAACTACTTTAAAAAATCTATTTGAAATACCTACCAAAGCGAAACATAAACATACCTTATGACACAGAAATTCTAAGATTAGACATATACCCAACAGAAATACATTTATATATTCATCAGAATATGTACAAATATTTATATGAGCATTATTTGTAAGATTCTCAAACTGGAAATACCCAAATGTCCATTAGAAGTAGAAAATACAAATGAATTGTGATAAATGTAATAATGGGATATTATACAGCACTAAAAAATATCAAACCATGGCTACAAGTAAAAATATGGAGAAATCTTATAGATAAGCTATTGGTCAAAAAAGTCAGACAGAGGCTGGGAAGGGTAGAAGGAGGCAAAGAGAAGTTGATTAATGCGCATAAAACTACAGTTAGATAGATAGAATAAATTCTATTATTTGATAGTAGAGTCAAGAGATTATAGTTCACTTATTACATATTTTAAAATAGCTAGAAAAGAAATATTAGAATGTTCTCAAGACAAAGAAAATATAAATGTTTGAAGTGATGGATATTCCAATTATTCTGAGTTTATCATTACACATTGTATATGTGTATCAAAAATCACATGTACCTCCAAAATTTGTACAACTATGACATATCAATTGAAAAAAGGTTTCAAAAAACTAGACACAAGAGTATGTGATAATGTATGATTCCATTCATATAAACTTCAACAACAACCAAAGCTAAAAGTATGGTGATAGAAGTCAGAATATTGGTTACCTTTGGAGGAATAATGATTGAGGATGATTGAGAGGGGATAGGAGACTTCTGGGATTCTAATATTCTAATAATGCTCTCTATCTTGATGTAGATGGTGGTCACCTGGATGCATTCAATTTATAAAAATTTGTTGAGCTGTGTTCTTTATTGTATATACGGTGCTCTTTAGTGTGTGTGTTTCAATACTAACATTTACCAAAAGATATCTTTCTGTGTACTTTCGGTTGTAAATTCAAACCATTTCAAGACATTAAGCTTTTGAGTCCCTTTTGAAAGAACATCTCTCAGTGCTAAGTGTTCAGTCAGCTGCAAGATTATACCTATTGTAGGTATACGAGTTGTAAGATTATACCAGTTGTAAGATTATAGTTATTACTTGGAAAACAGACCACAATTCTTGGTGTCAACTTAATTATAGCCCTTCAATTTAAAACGATCAAACTAGTTATTTTATTTCTAGTTATAATGGTGAGTTATCAGTGATATATTCTACTGGCACCTCTAAATATAACACAAAACTTACCATCAGTTTGGTTCTTAGCAAAATTGTGGTGGTTCTGAACTGGTCTTGGTAGCTTAAGGAAGGCTCCAATTTCATAAGGAAGTGGTTTGAACTTAGCTTCAAGATGCTGAGTGGGCTTATCTTGGGTTTGGGGCATCAAAGGTAGTTTGAGTTTGGCTGTGTGTGTGTGTGTGTGTGTGTGTGTGTGTATGTATGTATGTATGTATGTGTATGTGTTGCCTGCTAGCATTCATTTGAGATAATTGTTGGGTAATTGGGAAGTAACATTTTGCTTAATTTCAGGGTGTCTTAAAAAATAATATGGTTACTACATGACTGTAACCCTGGATCACATCTTTGAAACAACATGACTGAGGGTTATAAGCAAAATATTGAATTCCTCCAACCATGTTCTTCCTTACTGGCTGGTATACCAATGTGCAATTCACAGAACTAACCTCACAAAGTTCTTAAATAAAATTTCAATGCAGTTTTTAAGCAAATAATAAATGAAAGGCCCATGATGTTTTCTGATGTTAATTGTTGATTTATTTTTTTCACCCACCCCTTCTATTCATAGGTAATAAAATAAGCATTACCATTCCTTGGTATTCAAGTACTAAGTTGGTTATCTTAATAATAATATTAAAATGTAGTAACATCATGCATAACTGCCTTAATGAGTTACTGCTGTTGTTGCTAAAAAAGCAAATCACTCACCAAATTATAAGCCCATGCCAAGTATTTAAAGAATACACAACAAATAGCATTTTCCAAACAGAACAACTGGCATTTGCTCAACACCTCCTAGTCTAGTCCATTAACAAATAAATTAGAGATTAAGGAAATAATTTTCAAAAATTTTAGGGAAAATGAAAACTTTAATTCATATTTTGGTATTATAGCCAATAATTCATGTTTTGCTATTATAGCCAATAATTCATATTTTGCTATTATAGCCAATAAAGGGTTTTCACATAGTTTATGGACAAGGCTTTTTTAAAATTGTGGAATTTTAAAAATTGGTAAAAGTAAAAGTGGTTAGCCAGAATTTCTCTCCAAGTAGAGACTGAGTGAAAGCATGTCATCAAAGAAGTTTATTTGGAAAGCGATCTCAGGTTTCCACAGTGAAGAATAAGAGCTATTTAGCAGGAAACTAGGGAAAGCCAAAACATGGATGTGCTCTTAAGCTGGCTTCACTGTGTGTGACTGTGCTTGATTCTGCAGGATCTCCTGAGGAACCTCATGAAATGAGTATCAGAGCCATCTGTTTAGGAGATGAAAGAAGCAAGCATTTATTCACTAGTTCTGGTCTCCAATTAGTCAAGGATAACCTCAAGGGTAAGAATTTATTTGTACTTGTAGATTGCACGTGCATGGACATCAGGTAGATTTTCGTGGATGCTCCATGCTGCAGCATGAGAGAATCCCAGGGGCAGGAGTGAGAGGTACTCAGGGCAGCCTCAAGTAACATGCTGTCAGATGACATCAGTATGGAGCTATTCAAAGGGAGGTAGGGCTGGTTGCTGCAACCCTGGCTAGAGTAAGGGGTTGGATGAGAAAATTTAAAGTAGTGTATGAGAGGTGTCTGATAAAGTTTTAATCAAGTAATTGAAATCCAATTCAAACCACAGTAATTTAAAAGAAAACCATATTTCTTTCCTTTTTTATTATACTTTAAGTTCTGGGATACATGTGCAGAACGTGCAGTTTTGTTACATAGGTATATATGTGCCATGGTGGTTTGCTGCACCTATCAACCCGTCATCTAGATTTTAAGTCCCACATGCATTAAGTATTTCTCCTAATGCTATCCCCCCGCTTGTCCCCCACCCACCAACAGGCTTCGGTGTGTGATGTTCCCCTCCCTGTGTCTGTGTTCTCACTGTTCAACTCCCACTTGTGAGTGAGAATGTGTGGTGTTTGGTTTTCTGTTCCTGTTTTAGTTTGCTGAGAATGATGGTTTCCAGCTTTATCCATGTCCCTGCAAAGCACATGAACTCATTTTTTTTTAATGGCTGCATTGTATTCCATGGTATATATGTGCCACATTTTCTTTATCCAGTCTATCATTGATGGGCATTTGGGTTTGTTGCAAATGGGTTGTTGCAAGTCTTTGCTATTGTAAATAGTGCTGCAATAAACATATGTATGCATGTGTCTTTATAGTAGAATGATTTATATTCCTTTGGGTATATACCCAGTAATGGGATTGGTGGGTCAAATGGTTCTAGATAAGAAAACCATATTTCATAAAAATGAAAGTTCTAATCATTTTAGAGCCATACCATACAATGCACAATTCAGAATTCTTGGATTCAAATTTTAGCCTTCCCACTTATAAACTATAGAACACTGGATGAATTAACCATTCTGCATATCAGTTTTCTTATCTGTAAATTGGGAAAATATCTACCTTATCAGTTTACTGTGAAGATTAAATAAATTTATGCCCAGAAGGTGCCTAGAAGAGTAACTGGCTCATTGTTTTTGTTTGTTTGTTTGTTTTTTTAGAGAGGGATTTTCGCTCTTGGTGCCTAGGCTAGAGTACAGTGGTGTGATCTCGGCTCACTGCAGCCTCTGCTTCCTGGGTTCAAGCAATTCTCCTACCCCAGCCTCCCTAGTAGCTGGGATTACAGGTGCCCACCACCATGCCCAGCTAATTTTTGTATTTTTAGTAGAGACAGCATTTCACCATGTTGGCCAGGCTGGTCTCGAACTCCTGACCTCAGGTGATCTGCCCACCTCGGCCTCCTGAAGTGTTGGGATTACAGGCATAAGCCACGGTGCCTGGCTTACACAAAGACAACTGTCATGCATGTCCATGTGAAGAGACCACCAAACAGGCTTTGTGTGAGCAACAAGGCTGTTTATTTCACCTGGGTGCAGGTGGGCTGAGTCCGAAAAGAGAGTCAGCAAAGGGTGGTGGGATTATCGTTAGTTCTTATAGGTTTTGGGATAGGTGGTGGAGTTAAGAGCAATGTTTTGTGGGCAGGGGGTAGATCTCACCAAATATATTCTCAAGGGTGGGGAGAATTACAAAGAACCTTCTTAAGGGTGGGGGAGATTGCAAAGTACATTGATCAGTTAGGGTGCAGCAGAAACAAATCACAATGGTGGAATGTCATCATTTAAGGCTATTTTCACTTCTTTTGTGGATCTAAGTTGCTTCAGGCCATCCGGATGTATACGGGCAGGTCACAGGGGATATGATGGCTTAGCTTGGGCTCAGAGGTCTGACATTTCTGTCTTCTTATATTAATAAGAAAAATAACATAAAATAGTGTTGAAGTGTTGGGGCAGTGAAAATTTTGTGGGGTGGTATGGAGAGATAATGGGCGATGTTTCTCAGGACTGCTTTGAGCAGGATTAGGGTTGGTGTGGGAACCTAGAGTGGAAGAGATTAAGCTGAAGGAAGATTTTGTGGTAAGGGGTGATATTATGGGGTTGTTAGAAGGAGCATTTGTTGTACAGAATGATTGGTGATGGCCGGGATATGGTTTTGGATGAATTGAGAAACTAATTGGAAGACACAAGGTCCAAATAAGAGAAGGAGAGAAACAGGTATTAAAGGACTAAGAATTGGGAGGACCCAGGACATCCAATTAGAGAATGCTCAAGGGGGTTCAGCATAATTGCTTGCTTGGTTGGCAAGTTTTTGGGAAAAGACCATTAGTCCGTTTTACCTTTCCTGAAGATTGAGGATGGTAAAGGGTATGAAGGTTCCACTGAATACCAAGAGCCTGAGAAACTGCTTGGGTGATTTGACTAATAAAGGCCAGTCCATTATCAGACTGTATAGAGGTGGGAAGGCCAAACCGAGGAATTATGTCTAACAGAAGGGAGGAAATGACTGTGGTGGCCTTCTCAGACCCTGTGGGAAAGGCCTCTACCCATCCAATGGAAGTGTCTACCCAGACCAAGAGGTTTTTTAGTTTCCTGACTTGAGGCATGTGAGTAAAGTCAATTTGCCAGTCCTGGGCAGGGGCAAATCCCCAAGCTTCATGTTTAGGGAAGGGAGGAGGCCTGAACAATCCCTGAGGAATAGTAGAATAGCATATGGAACACTGAGAATTGATTTCCTTAAGGATAGATTTCCATGATGGAAAGGAAATGAGAGGTTCTAAAAGGTGGGCTAGCAGCTTGTAACCTACATGGAAGAGGTTATGAAATGATGATAGAATAGAATGGGCCTGTGAGGCTGGAAGGAGGTATTTTCCTTGGTCCAAGAACCATTCGCCTTGTGTGGGAAGAAATTGATAGGTGAAAGTTTCAGTGGGAGAGTAGGTGGGAGTGACCAATGAGAAGGAGGAAAACTGGCCATGAGGGACAGAAGTTGGAATGCTAGCTGCTTCTTTAGCTACCTTCTCAGCATAAGCATTGCCCTGAGAGATGGGAGCTGATGTCTTTTGGTGGCCCTTGCAGTGTATGACTCTAGCTTCCTTTGGAAGTAAAGCAGCCTTGAGAAGAGTTTTCATTAAAAAGGCATTAATGATGGAGGACCCTTGTGTAATGAGGAAACCTCTTTCTGCCTATATAACAGCATGGTGGTGCAGGATATGGAAGGCATATTTAGAGTCAGTATAAATATTGACATGTAGTCCCTTTGCATGAGTTAGAGTTTGAGTTAAGGCAATGAGTTTGGCTTGCTGAGATGTAGTGGAGGGGGGCAGAGGATAGATGTGGAAGATACTACTATAGCATAGCCTGTCTTTGCTAGTAAGTGGCAATTAGGCCTGGTGGAACTGCCATCAATAAACCAAGTGTGATCAGGGTGAAAATAGGAAAGAAGGAAATATGGGGAAATGGAGTGAATGCCAGGTGGATCAGAGAGATACAGTCATGGGGGTCAAGTGTGGTATCAGGAATAATGTGGGAGCCAGCCTAAAACAGTTAGGTCAAGTTGTTTGGACAGAAAGGCTACAGAGCACGGTCCCGACTCTTGTGTAAGAATTCCGACCGCACAGTCCTGCACTTTGGCTGCGTGTAATGAAAAAGGGTTGTGATAAGTTAGGGAGAGCTAGTGTGGGAGCAGCTCTTAGGGCTGTTAGTTAGGGAATGGAAAGGCAAATGGGGAAATGATTTAGGATTTATAGGGTCAGGTAGGTTTTTTGTTTGTTTGTTTGTTTGTTTTGTGAGTTTGTATAATGGTTTAGTCAGGATGGTAAAACTAGGTATCCAAAGGTGGAAGTACCTAACCATGCCTAGGAAGGAAAGGAGTTGTTGTTTTGTAGAAGGGATTGGGGTTTGGGAGATTAGCCAGACATGATCAGCAGGGAGAGCATGTGTGTTTTCATGAAGAATTATGCTGAGATAGGTAATAGAAGAGAAAGAAATTTGGGCTTGACTGAAGTAATGAGGGCTGCCTGTGAAGCCTTGCAGCAGTACAGCCCAGGTAATTTGCTGAGCCTGATGGGTGTCAGGGTCAGTGTAAGTGAAAGTGAAGAGAGGCTGGGATGAAGGGTGCAAAGGAATAGTAGAGAAAGCATGTTTGAGGCCGGGCGCGGTGGCTCAAGCCTGTAATCCCAGCACTTTGGGAGGCCGAGACGGGTGGATCACGAGGTCAGGAGATCGAGACCATCCTGGCTAACATGGTGAAACCCCGTCTCTACTAAAAAATACAAAAAACTAGCCGGGCGTGGTGGCGGGCGCCTGTAGTCCCAGCTACTCGGGAGGCTGAGGCAGGAGAATGGCGTAAACCTGGGAGGCGGAGCTTGCTGTGAGCTGAGATCCGGCCACTGCACTCCAGCCTGGGCGACAGAGCGAGACTCCGTTTCAAAAAAAAAAAGCAAGCATGTTTGAGATCAAGAACAGAATAATGGGTTGTGGAGGGAGGCATTGAGGATAGGAGAGTATATGGGTTAGTCACCACGGAGTGGATAGGCAACATAATTTGGTTGATAAGGCATAGATCCTGAACTAACTTGTGAGACTTGTCTGATTTTTGGACAGGTAAACTGGGAAATTGTAAGGAGAGTTTATAGGCTTTAAAAGGCCATGCTGTAAAGGCGAGTGATAATGGGCTTTAATCCTTTTAAAGCGTGCTGTGGGATGGGATATTGGCATTGAGTGGGGTAAGGGTGATTAGGTTTTAATGGGATGGTTAGGGGTGCATGATTGGTCTCCAAGGAGGGAGTAGAGATGTCCCATACTTGTGGATTAAGGTGGGGCGATACAAGGGGAGGATGCGAAGGAGGCTTTGAACTGGGAAAAAGGGCAGCAATGAAGTGTGGCTGTAGCCTAGGAATAGTCAGGGAAGCAGATAATTTAAAGTACCTTGACCTAATAAGGGAAATGGGCAGGTAGGGATAACTAAAAAGGGGTGCATAAAAGAATGTTGTCCAAGTTGGCACCAAAGTTGGAGAATTTTAAGAGGTTTAGAAGCCTAGCTGTCAATACCCACAACAGTTATGGAGGCAAGGGAAACAGGCCCCTGAAAAGAAGGTAATGTGGATTTGGTAGCCTCTGTATTGATTAAGAAGGGGATGGACTTACCCTCCACTGTGAGAGTTACCCGAAGCTCGGCATCCATGATGGTCCAGGGGGCCTCCAAGAAGATCAGGCTGCATCAGTCTTCAGCCGCTAAGCTGAGCAGATCTGGGAAGGAGTCAGTCAGACAGCCTTGGACCAGAGCTCTAGGGGCTCTGTGAGTGGCTGCTGGGCGAGTTGGACAGTTCGATTTCCAGTGGGGTCCCACATCGATGGGACATGGCTTAGGAGGAATCCCGGGTTGTAGGCATTTCTTGGCCCAGTGGCCAGATTTTGGCACTTGAAGCAAGATCCTGGGGAGGAGGTCCTGGAGGAACCCTTGGGCACTGCGGTTCAGGCATTTTGAAGTTCTTGTATGCTGAAGATGTGGCTGCGGTTTTTCTCACAGCCGAAGCAAGTAATTCCAACTCTTCCTTATTATTGTACACCTTGAAGGCAAGGTTAATTAAGTCTAGTTGTGGGGTTTGAGGACCAGAATTTAATTTCTGGAGTTTTTTTTAATGTCGGGAGCAGATTGGGTAATAAAATGCATTTTGAGAATAAGACAGCCTTCTGGCCCCTCTGGGTCCGAGGCTGTAAAGCATCTAAGAGTTGTTGCCAAACAAGCCATGGACTGGTCTGAGTTTTTATATTTCATGAAAAAAAGCCTAAACACTAACTGAATTGGGAGAAGTCGGATAAAGAAAAAAGAGCATTAACCTTGACTGTGCCTTTAGCTCCAGCCACCTCTTTAAGAGGAAATTGTTGGGCAGGTGGGGGAGGGCTAGTTGCAGAACGGAACTGTAAGCTGGACTGGGTGTGAGGAAGGGAGGTGATAGAATGATTATAGGGTGGAGGAGCAGAGGCCAAGGAAAAATTGGGACCTGGCTCTGCCTGGCTCAGAGCAGCCTGGGGAGGAGGGGAGAGGTCAGATGGGTCCGTAGAAAAGGAGAATTCAAAGGACTCAGAGCTTGGTTTGGAGACTGAAGGAACAGACAGGAGAGAAAGAAGAAAGATTTGGGATGAGTCGCATTTGGAGCAGAGACTAGGGAGGGACTGATGTATGAAAGAATGCCTGGAAACCAGGCACCTCAGACCATTTGCCCATTTCTTGATAAGAATTATCTAGATTTTGTAGGATGGAGAAATTGAAAGTGCCATTTTCTGGCTATTTGGAATCATTGTCGAGTTTGTATTGGTGTCAAGCAGTATTGCAGAAAAAAATAAGGCATTTAGGTTTTAGGTCATGTGTGAGTTGAAGAGGTTTTAAGTTCTTGAGAACACAGGCTAAGGGAGAAGAAGGAGGAATGGAGGGTGGAAGGTTGCCCACAGTGAAGGAAGCAAGCCCAGAGCAAAGAGGGGGTACAGCCATGGAGAGAAGGGGTGGGTAGTTGCCCCCCCAGGGAGGTGGTGCTTGCCACCAAGGTGAAGGATTAAGGCAGGCGTCCCAACGGTAATCAGACACCTCTGAAATGTGGGTGAATAATCAGGCAGGCATCCCTGCAGTGATTAAATACCAAGGGAAGACTGTCTTCCCGAGTCCATGACCAGCATTTGAGTTTTGGGTTCATGGATAAAACGCATCTCCTCTGTCTCTACCAGAAAGGGAAAGGAACTGAAATTAAGGGAAGGGAGAGATTGAAGGGTGGCACCAAAATTGAAAGGAGAAAGAGGTTGAGGGATAGTGAGAGAGGTTAGAGAAGAGAGTAAAAATAGGCCGCTTACCTGATTTAAAATTGGTAAGATATTCCTTGGGCTGGTTGGTCTGAGGACCAGAGGTCGTAGGTGGATCTTTCTAATGGAGGAAAGAGCAGGAGGATGGGGGACTGATCTCCCAAGGGAGGTCCCCCAATCCAAGTTACGGCACCAAATGTCACATGCATGTGTATGAAGAGACCACCAAACAGGCTTTGTGTGAGCAATAAAGCTTTTTAATCAGCTGGGTTCAGGCGGGCTGAGTCTGAAAAGAGAGTCAGCAAAGGGAGTTAGGGGTGGGGCAGTTTTATAGGATTTGAGTAGGTAGTGGAAAATTACAGTCAAAAGGGGTTATTCTCTGGCCGGGAGAGGCAGGGGTCACGAGGTGCTCAGTGGGGGAGCTTTTGAGCCAGGAGTAATGTCATCAGTTAAGTCAGGAACTGACCATTTTCATTTCTTTTGTGATTCTTCAGTTGCTTCAGGCCATCTAGATGTATATGTGTAGGCTTGGGCTCAGAGGCCTGACAAATGTTGTTTAAAATATTCTTTTATTTTTCTTTTAATATTTGCAGACTTTGCAGTGATACCTCTTCTCTCATTTCTGAAATTGGCAATTTGTGTCTTCATTTTTTCCCCTGATCAGTGTGGCTAGGGATTTATCAGTTTTGCATTTTATTGTACTATATACTGTGGGTAACTGAACCCACAGAAAGCAAAATTATGGATAAGGGGAGGCTACTGTGTTGGTTTCAATAAATCTCTTTTGAGTTGTTGATCTCTACTATTTTTTCAAATTTCTATTTCATTGATTTCTCCTGGTGTTAATTTCTTTTATTCTGCTTATTATAGGTCTACATTGCTCCTCTTTTTCTATTTTATTAAGGCAGAAGCTGATTTGAGAACTTTTTTTTATTTACATTTAATTCTGTAAATTTTCCTCAAATTTTTGCTTAACAGCATACTACAAATTTTGATGTTTTGTCTTCATTTCATTCAGCTCAGAATACTTTCTAAATTCTACTTTGATTCCTTTGAACAATGGATTATTTATATACATGTTACTTAAATTCTAAATTCTAAATATTTGGGGAAATTTACTAGATACCTTTCAGTTATTGATTTCTAATTTTATTGTAACCAGAGAACATATTCTTTTAGATTTTTTGAGACTTATTTCAGAGTCAGAAGATGGTCTATTTTGATAAATATTTCATGTGCACATGAAAAAAAGATGTATCCTGCTGTTGAGTGGAAGATTCTGTAGATGTGAATTAGGTCAATCTGTTTTGTTAGTATTGTTCAAGTCACCTTTACCATGAATGATTTTCTGTCTACTTGTTAAATCAATTAATGAGGGAGGGGTGTTAAATAGCTGATTATAATTGTGGATTTTTCTCTTCCCCCTTGAAGTTCTATCAATTTTGATTCAGGTATTTTGAAGTTCTATTATTAAGTACATACACATTTAAGATTATACCCTCTTGATAAATTGATCCCTTCATCATTATGAAAAAAACCCCACTCACTTTCTCTGGTAATATTCTTTGTCTCACAAATAATTTTGATAATAATATAGCTAACTGGAAATTTCCTTTGATTGGTGACATACTGGTGTATCTTTTCCCATCCTTATACCTATTCTTGTTTTTATATTTAAAGTGAACTTCTTGTAGGCACCATACAGTAGAGTTTTACTTTCTTATCCAACCTGACAAAATTTCCTTTGAATTAGAGGTGCTTAGGTCCCTTAGATTTTATGTGATTATTCATATGGTTGGGTTTTTAGAAATTTAATTTAATTTTTTTTTAGAAACAGGGTCTCACTTGGTCACCCAGCCTGTAGTGCATCAGCATGATGATAGTTTACAATAACCTTGAACTCCAGAGCTCAAGTGATCCTCTTGCCTCAACCTCCCAAGTAGCTAGGACTATAGATGTGTGCCACTGGGCCCCAGTAACTTTTTATTTTTAAATTTTGTAGAGATGAGATCTTGCTACGTTGTCCAGGCTAGTCTTGAACTCCTGGGCTTGAGCAATCTTTCTGGTTTGGCCTGCCAAAGTTCTATAGGATTACAGGCATGAACTACCATGCTCAGCCTTCTTTTTAAATTGAAAAATGTATGGGATATATGAAATTTTTTTACATGTATATAATGTGTAGTAATCAAGTCAGGGTATTTAGGGTGTCCACCTGAGTGCAGTACATTTTTAAAATATATTCATTCTACTCTGCTATCAGACATTGAATATATTTCATCTTACTGTATGTTTGTACCCTTTAGGCCACCTCTCTTTATCTTCTTCCCTCCCCTTCACTCATCCGTCCCAGTCTCTGTTGTGTATTTTTCTAGTCCCTACCTTCTTGTGCTCAAGTATTTTAGCTCTCACGTATATGTGAAAACATAAAATACAAGTCTGTTTGTTCCTGGCTTAGTTCACTTAAGAGAATGACCTCCAGTTCCATCCACGGTGCTGCAAATGACATGATTTTGTTCTTTTTTTATGACTGAATAGTATTCCAGTGTGTACATATACTACATTTTCTTTATACGTTCTTCAGTTGATGGACACTTAAGTTGATTCCATATCTTTGCTATTGTGAATAGTGCTGCAATAATCATGTAAGTGCAGGTATTCCTTTGATATATTACTTTCTTTTCCTTTAGGTATATATCCAGTGGTGGGATTGCTAGATTGAATGCTATTTTTAGTTTTTTAAGAAATCTCAGTACTGTTTTCTGTAGTGGCTCTCCTAGTTTACATTCCCATCAGTGGTGTTTAAGTGTTCTATACGTTTGGGTCTCACTCTATTATTACTATTTGTTTTTTATTTGCTTCATCTGTTATTTATTATTGTTACCCTTTTCTCTTGCCTTTTTTGAATTTTTAAAATAATTTAGTCTTCTTTGTTGGCTTATTAGATATAATTTTTTTGGTGTTAATTTAGTGGAAAATTTTAAGACTTATAGTATACATCTTTAACTTACTAGTTAAATTATTAATGTTATATTAATTTGTAAATAGTATAATAAACTTGTAAAATTATATTTCTCTTTCCCCTGTCCTGTCTTTTATGCATTGTTGTTATACATTACACTCCATATGTGTAAAAATCTTGTAATATTTGGTTATTTTGCTTTAAACAGTTAATGATTTCTTAGAGATTTAAATAATAAAAATAGTCTTTATATTTACCTATGTAGTCACATTTATGGTGCTCTTCATTTCTTTGCATAGATTCAGGTTTCCTTTCAGTATTTTTCTTTTGCTTAACGGAATTTTTTATTTATTGTTTTTTTGAGATGGAATTTCACTCTTGTTGCCCAGCCTCGAGTGCAATGGCATGATCTTGGCTCACTGCAACCTCTACTTTCCGGGTTCAAGTGATTCTCCTGCCTCAGCCTCCCAAGTAGCTGGGATTACAGGTGCTCACCACCATACCTGGCTAATTTTTTGTATTTTTGGTAGAGACGGGGTTTCACCGTGTTGGCCAGGCTGGTCTCAAACTCCTGACCTCAGGTGATCTACCCACCTCAGTCTCCCTAAGTGCTGAGATTACAGGTATGAGCCATTGTGCCTGTCCAGGATTTTCTTAAATATTTCTTATAATGTCAGTTTGCTGTGGTGAATTCTTTCAGTTTTTGTAAGTCTGAAAGAGTCCTTATTTTGCTAGCTTTACTGAAGAATATTTTTGCTGAATAAAGAATTCTAGGTTGTCACTTTACTTTTCTTTCACTACTTTAAATATGATAGTCCATTGTTTTCTAGCTTGCATTGTTTTAAAAATATCTCCTGTTATCTTAATCTTTGTTCCACTGTCCATAATATCTTTTTTATCTGGTTGCTTTTTAGATTCTTTGTCCTGGATTCTAAGGGATTTGATTACTATATGTTTTTGGCTAGTTTGCTGTATATTTGTGAGGCTGTGGTTTATTCAGATCCTGTGAGTTTATAATTTTTATCAAATTTGAAAAAAATTTCATCAATTATTTCTTCAACATTGTTATGTCTCCCTCCCCAATACATTAGTGTTATGTGTGTGTATATGTATATATACACACATATATATAAAATAGGCCACATAAGGGATTTTATTCCTCTGTGTTTCATTTTAGAGAGCTTATATTGCTGTGTATCCATGACCACTACTCTTTTTTTCTGTAATGTCTAATTTTCCATTAATCCAATCCAGTGTACTTTTTCAACTAAAACTTAATAACTAGAATTTAAGTTTGTAAAAATGTCCCTTTTTTCAAACAAACCTATAGATAGAATACAATCCCATTTAAAATATGTGTGTGTGTGTGTGTGTTTGTGTGTGTGAATATAAATGTGAAGGGTCTGGAATAGCTAAGATACTTAAAAGATTTCAATAAACAAAGTACATATTCTACCAAATATAAAACCTTTTAAAGATATTATAATTAAGTGAGTATGATGTCAGTGGAGGTATCCCAAATAGAATAAGAAATCAGATTCCAGGGCCCAAAAATCAAGGATATATGGATGTTTAGGGTCTTTCTTTCTTTCTCTTTCTTTCTTTCTTTCTTTCTTTCTTTCTTTCTTTCTTTCTTTCTTTCTTTCTTTCTTTCTTTCTTTCTTTCTTTTAAATAAAGAATGGCGCAGAAAAGCTATAGAAAAAGATGACTTTTTTGTTAAAAGGTGTTGGGACAGTTGGATATCCATACTGGAAAATAAAACTAGACATATATAAATCATCATACATATAAGTCAATGATAAAATCATACATTTGTATATAAATGGCAAAACAATCTTTTGAAAAATAAAATAGGAGAATATCTTCAGAATTTTAAAGTAGAAAAGTATTTTTTAAGACCAAAAGAAAAAAATAGAGAAGCAGCATCAACATAAAGGAAAAATTGGATTATACTAAAATAGTTTACTTAAAACACAAAGAAAGTGACATGCAACCCACGTAGTGGAGAAACAATTCAGGGCTGGGCCTGGTGGCTCATGTCTGTAATCACAGCACTTTAGGAGGAAGGGGCAGGAGGATCGCTTGAACTCAGGAGTTTGAGGCCAGCCTGGGCAACATGGCAAAACTCTCTCTCTACAAAACATTAGCCAGATGTGGTGGCATGTGTCTGTGGTCCCAGCTACTCAGGGGACTGAGGTGAGAGGATTGCTTAAGCCCAGGAGGTGAAGGCTGCAGTGAGCCATGATTGCACCACTGTGCTCCAACCTGGGTGACAGAGAAAGATCTTGTCACCCCCACTAAAAAAATTCAAAATACATAAATAACTTCTATTAAAAATTAATGAGAATAAAACAGAAAACCCCAAGGAAAAATAGTGAAAAGACTTAAACAGTAAATCCATAAAAGAAGAAATTCAGATAGTCAATAAACATATACAAAGTGCTTAGCCTCATTGGTCATCCAGCAAGTATAAATTATACCCCAGTGAGACACTACTACACAACCACAAGAATAACAAAAAATAAATATATATATATGCGTGTGTGTGTATGTATGTATGTATGTACTTAAAGTATTAGGAAGAATGTGGAACAACTAAGATTTACATTATGAGTGGCAAAATAAATTGACACTATAAGCTTTGAAAATAGTTTAGCATTTATAAACTAAGCTAAACATACATAACCAGTCATAAGTAAACTTTAGTTTGTAAGTTGTGCAATTACTTGGTAAAACAAAACATGAAAATAATTTACAGTAAAATTAATGTACAGGTTATCTCTGAGGGTAGGAAGGAGGGAGGAAGGGAGTTGTGATAAGAATGTATCTTGTCATATTTATTTCTTGGCCTACATGGTAGTTACATCAATACTTTCTCTGCATTGTTGTCTCATGTGCTTCTTTGTATGTGTGAATATTTTACAGTAAAAATTTAAATAAAAGTAAATATATCTAATAAAGAAAGGCAACTGTTAACTCTATTAAAATGTTTATATGATAAAGAATATAGTTTAAAATAATTTTTGTCCTAGTACTATAATCAAAATATTTTGATTTAATAAAAGTATTATGTATCTATTTAGAGAAGAATATAGGGGAATTATGAGTTAGGATAGTGCTCTAAGATAACTAAATTCTTTTCTTCTATAAAAGAAAGTCAATATAAAATATAAGATTAATATGATAATATAAGAAATAATACATAAGAATAATATAAGAAAGTCAATATAGATGTCTAATGTTGAAAAAATAAAGAAATATCAATATAGGCCGGGCGCGGTGGCTCAAGCCTGTAATCCCAGCACTTTGGGAGGCCGAGGCGGGCGGATCACAAGGTCAGGAGATCGAGACCACAGTGAAACCCCGTCTCTACTAAAAATACAAAAAAAAAAATTAGCCGGGCGCGGTGGCGGGCGCCTGTAGTCCCAGCTACTCAGGAGGCTGAGGCAGGAGAATGGCAGGAACCCGGGAGGCGGAGCTTGCAGTGAGCCGAGATCGCACCACTGCACTCCAGCCTGGGCAACAGCGTGAGACTCCGTCTCAAAAAAAAAAAAAAAAAAAAAAAAGAAATATCAATATAAATCTTATATCCAAATATAAAAGTAAGACCACAAAGAAACAACCAAGAGAATTGAAAGTTGTTCCTGAGAAATAAGACTTGGTTAAAAGGTGGAGTTAGGGAAGGTATTGTCTTCTTTTACTTGGTAGGGTTGGATGGTTAGCTTTATGGTTTAAATAAACTTACTAAATGATGTATGTTTTACTTAGTACACAATAGTAAAGTAAAGAGTATTTGAGCAAAAGCACTTTTCTGGGCGTCGCATAGTACAGCCCCTTTTGCTCATTGCCTGAGCCATCAACTGTTATAGTCTGAATGTTTGTGTCCTCCCAAAATTTGTACGTTGAAATCTTTACCTGCAAAGTGATGGTATTAAGAGATGGGTCCTTTGGGAGGTGATTAGGTCGTAAGGGTGGAGCCCTCATGAATGGAATTAGTATCCCTAAAAAGGGCCAGAGAGCTTGTTTTCCCCTTCCACCATGTGAGGACACAACTAGAAGGCACCATCTACGAAGGGAAAAGCCCTCACAAGACACCAAATCTGCCAGCACCTTGATCTTGGACGCCTCAGCCTTCAGAACTATGACCAATACATTTCTCTATAAGAAATTTAAGCAATAAAGTTGTCTATTAAGTTTACTCAGTCTAAAGGATTTTGTGATAGCCACCCATATGGACAAATGTAGCAAAGGATTCAATTCATAAAAAGGATGACCAGTCATGAGTAAAAACAAGTAGTGACTGCGGTGCAAAATATGTGTGTGTGTGTTTAGTTTTTAAAACATAAAACTGTTTCGAAGCTGTAAAGTGCTATAGTAAAACAGTGTCATAACATATCATGCTGTATTAAGTGTGTGCACATACCCACATGCATACACAAACACAAACATGTAATCCTTCTTTTTTTAAAATTTAAAACTAGAGATTTTCTGACTGTTAGGAGTCTGGATTAAGCTGGGTGTGGTGGTTCACACCCGTAATCCCAGCACTTTGGGAGGCTGGGGGCAGGCAGATCAGGCAGGTCGGGAGTTCGAGATCAGCCTGACCAGCATGGAGAAGCCCTATCTCTAATAAAAACACAAAAATTAGCCGGACATTGTGGTTCATGCTTGTAATCCCAGTTACTAGGGAGGCTGAGGCAGGAGAATCACTTGAACCTGGGAGGTGGAGGTTGCGGTAAACCGAGACCTCGCCGTTGCACTCCAGCCTGGGCAACAAGAGTGAAACTCTGTCTCAAAAATAAAATAAAAAAAAGTCTGGATTAACTTGCCCCAAACTCCAATTTTAGGATCTGTGGCAATTCAATTCAAAGCTTCCCCATGAACTAGCCCTTTATGTCTTCACAATGCTTTATCTGTGTGCAAAGTATATTCCATTCCCCCTTCAATGTTTTCCTCCAAAAAGCCAATCATACTCCAAATTCCTGAGTTTCAAAATGTCTCTGAAGTAAGGAGAAGTCATAATAAATGATATTATTCCTTCTTTCTCCTCACTTGGTCTTCTGCCATCTCATTTGCTCCACTTCTCCCGTTCTGTTACTTGCCAACGTCCAGCTACCTTCAGCCTGATGCTCCTTATCATCTGTAACTCACTTTAAACGTGTGGTACAGGCTCTCAAGCCAACTGCTTCTCTTGGGCAGTGGAGGTGTTGGGGTGGTCCTTGCCAGCTGGGCTTGTCTTCTTAGTCCCCTTGGAATTCTGGAACATAAAATTTTCTCCATCTTAATACATATAAGTATATATTATTTGTTTATTTATACCTGCAAGGTATAAAATTGAAGATTTCCTTACTATATTACAGGCACTCTATATTGATGTTATCCATCTTACTCGTGTTTACGAGTCTACAGAGTAAATAATTTGTATCTTGTTATTTAATATACATTTTCCTGACACCTAGTAAGGCTGAATATTTTAAAAGGTATATTTACTGTCGATTTGCATTTCTTCTGTGAATTGCTCTTTTATAACTTGTGCTCATATTTCTATTGAGTTGTTTGTCTTTCTCTTATGTAAATATAGAAATAGGCACTCATTATATATTTTGAATATTAAGCCTTAGTCTGTTGTATATGTTGGAAATACACACACACTCACATATATATGCATATATATACACACACACTCACATATATATGTGTGTGTCCATATATACATATATATATGTGTGTATGTACTTTCTGCTATTTAACTTTTGTTGTAGAGTTTATTCCTGAAAAGGCAGTTTAAACTTTTAAGTAGTCAGTTTTGGTAGACTTTCCTTCTAGTTTCTTGGCTCTTTTCTCAATATTCTTCCTAATCTCAGGGTGATATAAAAATTATACTATACTTACTGCTACTAATTTTATTGTTTTAAGGTTTATATCTATAATTCATTTGGAATATAGTCATTGATTCACATTTCTATGCTATAAAATAGGAACAACTTCCTGCCAGATGTATAGCTATTTGACAGGATGATATTTACTGAATAATCAATCTTCCCCCACCATTTAAGAAGTCCTCTATATCATGCATTAAATTTATATATATATGTGTGTGTGTTTGTTTACACGCACATCTGTTTTGTGACTTTCTATTTTGCTCATTGATATCACAGGATTTCACTGGAACTAGAGGAGAAATGGAAATCAGCCAGAGAACCTGAGCAGATGAAAGATAGGACTTGAGGAGGAATGAGAGGCTTTTGTTAGCATTTTAATTTAAAAAATGTTGAACTGTGTGAATATGTTACAAATTTTAAAAAATTAAAGATATCAGCTGCATAGTCAATAAAGTTCCAATGTTGCTTTGGATAATTTTTTTTTTGTTTCCCTAATGTTTACTTTTATTTTAAATTTCTTCTTGATTACTTCAGAATTATTCCTTTACAACGGATGGGTGTGTCTATATGTTTTACAGTGTTACATTTGAACGTGGGGAGTTAACACAAATATATATGTTTAAAAGTCATTGTTTAAGATTCCTGACATTCATTCGTTAATAACTTTCAGATTTTGAAGGAGTAAAATATTTTAGGGTAATTAGCTTGGCATAGTCAAGAAAAAATGTTGCTGGAATTATTTAGTGTGGCTTTGGCTTTTCGTATATGCTTTTTCATTTACATATTGCCTCTGGGGAATTAATGTTTGACTGCTCTAGGTTTGACCCACTCAACATGGGCCATCTGGGAGAAGAGTTTCACTAGTCATTCATTCAGTGACTGAAACATGAGAAGAGATTGAAAGCACAGAAACACAGGGATAGATTTATTTTGAGTCTCTTACATAGATCTGACCCAGACTGAAGAATCTCCAAATATGCAGTGAATTCTGCTATTAAAAAAAAAATCAGTTTCCTAGTTTCTGAATCATTTTCCATATATTTTTATACATGCATATATGCATATATATGCATGTATATATGTATATGCATATATATGCATGTGTATATATGGAAAATGATGCATATACATATATATGCATGTATATATAGTATACACATACACCCCCCACAAACACATGTATACACATGCACATAGAACCCCTGGGTTCTGCATATACTTCATAATATCCTAATGTATAATGTTTTATATTTAATAAAAATGTTATTTGGGAATAAAACATTATATAATTATTATGTCACAAGTTTATATTACTTGTCTAAATGCTGCCTCTTATATAGTGAACATTAGTTTCAGATAGGCAGATGATCTGTACTGTAGCTATTCATGGAAAATATTGCTTATCAAACTAGAACTTACTCTGCTACCTGCTCTAGTAAAATTTAACTAGAAAATGTGATTTGGAGAAGAGTTTTAAAAAGATAAAAATGAGTTTCAAAAGAGAGTGGGAATGTCTATGAAAATTTAAGAAAAAGAAGAGTTAATTTAATAATTTATTTTAAATCCTCTTTATTTCAATAATGCTTAATGATCATCTTCTCTGTACTAACTAGTATGTAGAGGTGAATCTGGGATTTCTTTTAGCCATATTTGTCCAACCTTAAAGTTTTAGGTTTTTGGCTTGCACACTCTTAATGGCTGGAACATATTTATGGAAATCGTTTCTCTTTCTATTTCATTTAACTAATATCTATTCTGTTGATAATAAATGTTGCAAATGATTATAATTCTATTATATAGAAAGACAGAAGGCCCTAAGACTCTAAATTTTTTAGGCACCTCAACATTTATATAGTATCTATACAGTGGTAAAACTATTGAATGTTTGACATTAATTTTTGTTATTGTTAACTCTTTTTCACATTAGTTTTTTGTTTGTTTGTTTGCTTGTTCCCTTAGATTAAACACTGTTTATTATAACAATGGTACTGACTTCCTGTTCTACTCCCTTCTTTAGGTAGGCCCAGTAAGAGCAGGCCACCTCCCACAGGGCACTCTAAAAGTACACTTCTGCCTTTTCGCAGACCCAGGCAATGATGCTAAGGAGTGGACCAGGTGGAATGGATATGTAGCTACATGACTTATTTATTTATTTAGAGACAGAGTCTTGTTCTTGTCACCTAGGCTGGAGTGCAGTGGCACGATCTTGGCTCAGTGCAACTTCCGCCTCCTGGGTTCAAGCGATTCTTCTGCCTCAGCTTCCTGAGCGGCTGGGATTACAGGCGCCCACCACCATACCCGGCTAATTTTTGTATTTTTAGTAGAGACGGGGCTTCACCATGTTGGCCAGGCTGGTCTTGAACTCCTGACCTAGTGATTCACCTGCCTCAACCTCCCAAAGTGCTGGGATTACAGGCATGAGCCACCACACTGGCCACTATGTGACTTATTACCCAACTAACTGCTCAATGGTCATGGGAGAACCTCTGTGGCAGTAGTACTCAAAAACCCTCTGGAATGTTCAGGTTTGTAGTAACCTTGTGATATATACTTTTTTCTGTCAGTACCTCTTTATCTGCCTCACAGAATCTTCCCAAATTCTTCCCATCTTTCTGCCAAGGCATAGAAAATAGACTACTTGAGATTCTACCTCTAATTACCTTTTGTTTTATTTTATTTATTATTTACTTATTATTATTATTTGAGACAGAGTCTTACACTATCACCTGGGCTGGAGTGCAATGGCATGATCTCAGCTCACTGCAACCTCTGCCTCCCAGGTTCAAGCGATTCTCCTGCCTCAGCCTCCTGAGTAGCTAGAATTACAAGCACCTGCCACCATGCCGAGCTAATTTTTTGTATTTTTAGTAGAGACAGGGTTTCACTATGTTGACCAGGCTGGTCTCGAACTCCTGACCTCATGATCCGCCCCCCTCAGCCTCCCAAAGTGCTGGGATTACAGGCGTGAGCCACCACGCCCAGCCTTTTGTTTTATTTTTAAGAGGAGTCTTTCCTTTGATTAACATCAGTGGGAATCCCACTGCCTTGAACTTTGAGAGTAGAGCATACATAATTCTGTCTGTTTTGACCTTTTCTTCTCTTTGGTCAAACTGCAACTATAATAAATTTGGTTCTCACCTAATATTTGGAAAGGCAGCTTGGTGCAGTTTCCCAATCTTTATTTTGTCTGTCTCTCCATAAGTTATCTCCCTGGCAGCATTCCTCTAAAATCACTGGTTTCACCAACTCTCTTTACATTGCATCCTGACACCTACACTTCCTCCATTGCTTATATTCTGCCCCTGAGTTTTAGTGTCGGTTCAGCACCTTCATCTTTATCCTCTTACTTTCTATTAAGGTAAATCCTACTCTGTTCAAGTTCTAGCCTATTCATGTCTCCTTCGTGAATTCTTCTTTAATAATTAAATCATTCTCTAGCCCTTCCCATCTCAATTCTAAAAGCGGGGACTCTTTCAGTTTCCTCTGGTTATTTTGTTCATTTGGTCACTTGTAAGACATGTGAATATAGTGAACTCAACATTACTTGTGTTTTTTCCCATATAAGGAGATGATAGGAAGTAGGGAGAGCACAAGTGCCACCAGTGGCTCCTTGTGGCTCTTCATTCTGCCCCCCATGTGGTCTGGTTCTCTACTTCATGATATAAGGTGCTGCTATAGTTCCAGGAAGAAAAAGGAAAGCCATAAACAGTCAGCCTACTTTTAAAAAATTAATTAAAATATTTGTCCTAGGGCAGTCTTAGGTTGAGGAGGGAGGTACAGAGATTTCCTGTATATCCCCTGTCCCTGCACATGGCCTCCCTCATTAGCAACATCCCCACCACAGGGGTACGTTTGTTACAACTGATGACCCATGTTAACTATCGTTATCACCCAAAGTCCATAGTTTACATTATGGCTCAATCTTTGTGGTGTACGTACTATGGGTTTGGACTAATGTATACTGACATAGATCCACCATTATAAAATCGTAAGGAGTATTTTTACTCTCCTGGAAATCTTTTATGCTCTGGCTATTCATCCCTCCCTTCCCACAGTCCTAGCAACACCGATCTTTTTACTGTCTCCATAGTTTTGCTTTTTCAAGAATATCATATAGTTATAGTTATACAGCCTTTTCTGATTGCTTTCACTTAATAATAAACATTTAAGATTCCGGCATATCTTTTTATGGCTTCATATATCATTTCTTTTTAGCATAGAATAATACTCCATTGTCTGGATATACCACAGTTTATTTATTGATTTATCTACTTTTGTAAAACCTAAGATTTTCTTAGTTGCTTTCAAGTTGTAGCAATTATAAATAAACATCAGTGTGCTGGTTTTTGTGTAGACTTCAGTTTTCCACTCCATTGGATAAATACGAAGGAATATGATTGCTAGCTCATATGGTGAGTATGTTTAGTTTGGTAAGAAACTGCCAAACTGTCTTCCAATGTGGCTATACCACTTTATATTCTACCAGAAATGGAGTTTCTGTTATTCCATGTCTTCACCAGCATTTGGCTTTATCAGTGTTCCAGATTTTGGCCATTCCAATAGGCATGTAGTAGTACATCATTGTTTTAATTTGCCTTTCCCTGATAACATATGATGTGGAGCATCTTGTCATATGCTTATTTGTCATCTGTATATCTTCTTGAGTGAGTTGTTTGTTAAGATCTTTGGTCCATTTTCTCGTCAGGTAATCTGTTGCATCTCAAGATTTGTTGTATAACGGTCTTTTGTTAGGTTTCTTTCCCAAATATTTTCTCCCAATATGTAGCTTGCCTTCTCATTCTCTTGACATTGTCTTTCACAGAGCAGAACATTTTTAATTTTAATCAAGTCCAACCCATCAATTCTTTCTTTCATGTCATATCCAAAAAGTCGTCACCATCCCCGAGATCATCTAGGTTTCTTCGTATGTTTCCCTGTATTTTTAAGAGCTGTCCAATGTGGGGCCACCATTTCCTGCGAGGGAAGTTGGGAAATATAATGTGAAGACTTTCATGTCACTGCTTTCCCAAATCTAGGGATTCTGGCAGTAGGGAAGAAGAGAAGCTGCAGCTACATGGAAATGGAAACCTCATGTACATGCATGTGTCATAGGGACTGAGGCAAGTGCCTTTTTTGCTTTCCTGAGCTGTAGTAAGGTAAGTAAACTGTAAATTTTTGACAAATCTGGATGCACCCTTTAGACAGGAAGAGTGTTTCCTTTTTACTTTGTCTTATACTCTTTATTATTTTTCTAGAAACAGGTAGAAAAGATTTAAAAATTTAAAAATATATAAAAGATAAAAGTAAATGCAAAACTGTTTATTTATAAACACAATGTTCTGTTGAACAAAACAATTACTATAGGTTTATTTGGAATTTGATGCTAGGCTCCTTGATTATAATAATCAACACATGTCCAATAAATACTCTTTGCCATGGCATACAATTCTGGTTCTATATAACATATAGATGTTTTGATGTTTATCCTAAATTTGTAAGCTTTAGGAGCTACTAATGCAGTGGCTGGTTAACCTTAGTAAACTGGCCCTGTATTCTTAGAATTTAAACAAACAATATGCATGATAAATATTTGCTACTATTTGTGATGCTGTTGTAGATGGCCATTAAGAGCATTTCTGCTTTCACTGAAGGGTGTTTTCCTACTTTTGTCATACACAAAGCATGCCTTCTTTTGTTTCCTGATCACAGCTCTAATTTTCCCTGCTGGATGAATTCAGCAAGTGGAGAATCTGGAGGCTTTAACATTAGCAGAATCTACAACGCGCCAGAGGGGCACAAAACCTGCACAGAGAACATTTGCTCTTCAGGCTTGGCGGTGTGGTTGCCACAGCTACCAAAGCTGCTGATTTCTCTGCTTCGTGTTCACGTGGGAAGAGAAGCTCTCAAGGTGACAGGGCCCTTATTATATAACTGACATTGCAATTCATTTGCTTTGATATTCACATTTTAACCTACCATACCTAGTCCTCAATAAGACTTTTCTTTGGGAATACTCAGCTAGTTGGGGGATGGGTAGACTAAGTTTTATACAACCAGGATTACAGATCATAGAGTGAGTGAATCTTTAATTATTTGTCCTTGGACTTTGATGCCTATTCGTACCTTGACTTGAGTTGGTGTCGGGGCTGAATAGCTTCATCTGTCACAAAGAGAATGTAAGAACCATTGATTCATATATATCTGTGTGTGTGTGTGCGTGTGTGTGTGTGTGCACGCACACATACATACACACACTATATGGGTCAATTTAAAAATAGCAACTAAGATAAAATCACATCAGCCCAACTCCTTGGCAAAGTTAAACATCTGTGTATAATTAACTGACAAATCATTCTGAAGCCTTAAGGTTCTACACTTTATTTAACAATCTTTAAGCACTAACTATAAAATATTAATTGCAGATGAATAGGCTTTGCTTAAGACGAAATCATATACGTAGTATAATTGACATATAACACTCTCTAGATGTTGCATAGTGAATCATATATAAGAATATGTTAACAGTTTATATATTTCCATTTTGTATGAGTATGTGTGTTATCAATGATAAATAAGTCTCTCAATTCCTCCACTTACTTGTCCCCCAGTTTCAGTTTTAAAGAGAATGTGAGGTGAGTTTTGTATCTTCCCTTTCACAAAATGTCATTATCAACACAGTTGTTAGGTTAAGTTCTTAGGTTAAGCCACGGTTCTTAGGTTAAGAAGGAGCAGTTCTTAGGTTAAGAAGGAGCAGCTGAAGCACCATTTAAGGTATTTGAATTTTGATGTTGTTGTTGCTAAAAGAAAGCATGCAGTTTTATAATAGCTTCAAATTTGGAGAGGTGGCATTGTATAATTCTCCTTTGTTTAAACTTTTAACAATCATTAGTTTGCCTCTAAAAAATTTTGATGTAAACATTGTTAAACATATAGTGTACATTATACTAGATGTTGGGTTTTATTCTCAGCAATCTTTTCTTCTGTCTTGCCCCAAAGACCTTCAGTTTTCTTTGGATCATCCTTGTGGGAACAAAGAAGCTAAATTTAATCCCAGTATCAAAGGTGAATGTTCTTCTTCAGGCTAAATCAATCAGAGCCTTCTGTTCCTCTGGCCACAATAATTAATTTAACAATTTAGCATGGAAATTTAGTCAATCCAATTAGGATGAATATTAAGACTTACTTTGGAATGCTAAGGCAAAGGTGCTTCCTGCTCAGTTGAATAGTGTAGGAGTTGATTTCAGACTTGTCTGTGTGACTTACTTTGGTCAATAACATGTATAAGGAAGTGATGTATGCCACGTGTGAGTAGGAGTTTTAAAAACCATCATGTGTTACCTCCATCCATGTTCATCTTTCTCCTAAGCCATAACACTAGCAATGACTCAGGTAGGGGATTCTCCATTAGCTTGAGTCCTGGAAAAAAGACTGTGTGAAACAGAGCCACAGTTGACCTATAATGGAAATGCACAGTGAATTGAAATTGATTTTTTCGTTGATATAAGCCATGGAGATGTGGGAGTTGTTTTTCTGCAGCGCAACTTGGCCCAGATGGTAAGGTGTTGGACATGATGCTGGAAATTGGTGCTGCCATTTTTGCCGCTTTAAGTCAGCCAAATAATAAAGCTGATGTAAGAAGAAAGCAGAGTCAAATTATACACAAAGACAGATGGAACTCTGATGATGAGGTCACAAACCTACATACACTACAGTTGTAATCTGTATTTAAGTAAATCCATATACTTGCTTTATTACTTAAACCAATTTAGCTGGGTTTTCTGTTACTTGCAACGAAAGCAAACTAATTGCCTTACATAGCATACCATAAGTTCTGCTTTGTTTTCTTACACCATACATCTGGAATAGCCTTGAAACCAGCCTATGCGATTTAAATTATAAGGTCCTGAAAGTTGCCAGCTAGATCAATGTTGACAAAGGAAAGAAGCCACTCAATAGGTAAATTTATTATAAAAGTAGATGGATGCCAAATAAACACTGGGGAAGATTATTATCCTAGCAATAAGATTCTAATTACTTTTTAAGGATAAGTGAAGAGTTTGCACTTTTCAAAATAATATCTGTTTAAAATGTATGAACACGGGTGGCTGAGGTGGGAGGATTGCTTGAGCAGGGAAGGCAGAGGTTGCAGTGAGCTGAGATCATGCCATTGCACTCCAGCCTGGGTGACAGAACAAGACACTGTCTCAAAATAAAAAAAAGTATGAACAATGATCTCTAAGGAGAAAAGTTGGGGAGAAAGCACCAGAGATCGTAAAGTGATATTGTAAAAGACTTTGACCAAATTCCCACCAAGGGTCTAAAGTGCTACTATAACTCTAGCTGATCAATCACGAATTTTTTTTTCTCCTTTAAAAAAAATAAAATTAAGAAACCTATGACAGTAAGTCACCGTAAATATATGCAGCCCTTTCCATAAGCAATATATGTCACATATAACGACAAATGAAACATGTAACACCTACACAGTTGCTTTGAGAGTTTCCCTTGGAAGAGGGAGCCACCTGTGCTCTAAGCTGCTACTCAAGAGCAGGGAGGATCTTCCTAGTACACCTCCTGCAATGACTGAATGGAGTTACAGTTTGGCCTCACCATGGCCAATTTTTTCTGTTGCAAGCGAAGTTACTACTAAGGTCAGAACACTTTCACTCGTTGCAACAGTCATCAGTTTATGGGAAAAACTTCCTGTGTCTACCCCCAAAATGTGAATGGCCATTTGAAAGCAGTACATCGTACCAAGAAGAGGGCTGGAAGCAATAACTAAATGGTTATATTCTTAGTTATAAAGCAACCATAAAGCAGCAACAACAAACATTTAAAACACAGTCTTTGTGTATTGAAGCTTATATCTCATTTTTATTTCATCTTATTTATTTTAAATGTTTGAATAGGGAATACTCTTGCGTGATTAAATATGCGATACAAAATGGTATGCAGTAAAAAGTTTTGCTCCCACCTTTACCTTCATCAGCTCATCAGCCCCATTTTCCTCTGTACCAGTGGGTAATCCTATTAGTAATTATGAGTATCCTTCCAGAATTCCTTTAGGCACAACCATGTAAATGCATGCATATATTGTTGTTGTTTTCTCTCTTTCTCACACAACATGTAGTATTTTATGGATTGTTCTCTATTTTGCTATTTTTGCTTAATGATATATCTTGGAGATCTTTCTTTATTAGTACATCAAAAACTTTGTCATTCTTTCTTACATCTGCATAGAATTTCACATTATAGACGTATGGTAATTTATTTAATCAGCTCCCTATTGATGGGAAGTTAGATTATTTTCAATTTTTTACTACTACATACAGTATTTTTGGTAAATAACCTTTACTGATGTTGCTTCATACATGTTTATTGGTTATTTTCAGAGAAATGAAATAAAGCTAAGCCCTAAAAAGAGAATCACCCTCAATTCTGGCAAACTTCTAATCAAAGGGCTCACTAGGGTTATTTTAATGACCTAAAATTACTACTTTTTCAGTATCCATCTCACTTAGCCAAGAAAAGTAGCTTTCAGTTATAAATAAATGCAAGCTACCCAGACACTTGGAAAAAAGGGATATTTAATATGCTGTCTTTTATGTTGCTATTTAATAATGTGTTGTCTTATACATACCCATATAGCTACCTAGGACCTCTGCAGAAATGTTACTTTCCAACAAGAGTGATAGAAATAAGGGTCATGCCATAAGAGCCATGTAAATAATATATAAAAGTCCTAGAAGATATTTGGTCTTCTCATCTTGACCTCCATTTCAAATCAGCAACCTGATTCTGAGGACTTGTATTCTGAATCAATTGATTCCTTCCCATGTGCATTCCTTCCTTTATTTTCCTTTTTCCACCAGCTCCATTCTCCAAAATGGCTGCTCTGTCATTCAGCCCTTTTATCCTGTAGGGGAGAAAAAAAATTCATTTTTATTTTATGTTTTTTTCTGCTGCTAACTTAAGATTCATTTACTGGGACCCTGTAAATTAGACTGAGAAAAGACAGATTAGCAAGAGAAGAGCAAACAGAAACTTATTAATGTGTGCATAGTGCACACACACATGGGTGTATTCAATGATGAGTAACTTGAAGGGGTGGTGAGAATTTGAGCTGATATGTCATCTTTAAAAAATGATAAAATTGTAGGGAAGTGACAAAAATAAGGAAAAGAACTTTGAGCTTCTAGGACATAGATCATGGGATGGCCTATATATGGGGATATATGGGGATAATGGTAGATAAGGCTGGTTAGTGAAGTTTGTGATGTAGACTTTTCTGGTGTGGTATCAGGGCTGGTGAGGGTCTAGACATGGTGTCAGATATGTTAACTTCTGTCCTTCCTGGAAGAGAGGGGAAAGGTACCTTTGCAAATTTATGCCCTGCCTGTAGGCAGATGGGGGAGAGGAAAGAGCTTTTCTTGTATCTGTTTCTTCCTTTCTTGTTTCTGTATCTTACCTTTGGCTCGAAATAATCCTTATGCCAAATAAATGGCCTATTTTGGGATGGCATATTCTGCTACCCTTGAATTTCATTCTATTTATTCCATCCTATATGCATTCTGTTACTAATAGGTAGATATCTCTTTTTCATATATTACCTATGTCAATTCTTCTTTGTTGGTGCTGCTATTGTTTTCTCAAGGAATTCTTTGGGTAATGACTTTAATGGATTGGTTTTTGATGATTTATTTTCTCCCCAAGCACTCAATGGGAAATTTAAAACATGGGCAAGATTTTGTTTTTGTTGAAAAGAAAAAAAAACCCTTAAATCAGAGACTACCTAAATATAAATTGTTAACATTTTTAATTAACATATTTTTATAGGTCAGTATCTTTATAAGAGGCCAATATTTCCAATTCTACACAGAAGCTGATTTCTGGATATTCTTCTCACTGACAACAGTGGCTTGTAGGAAAGTTCCGTGATTTCAGTTGTAGGCAGCAATATAAATTCTTCTCAGCAACTCCACCATCCAGGGTATACTCTCTACTAGTTCTAGAATTCCCTAGATTTCTTTTTTTTCTTTTCTTTTTTTTTTTTTTTTTAAGGAATCTGCAGTTCATGCCTTCAGTATTGCTTTAAGGGAAAAGAGTGACTGGGGCTTAGGTGGGGGTAAGGGGAGAATACTATACTTCCTCTTCTCAGTAATGCCATTTATTTCATTGATTGATTTATTGGCATCTTTCCCCCTTTTTTATTGCCTATTTTTTTGCTCACTGGTACGTAAACTCCTGTCCACTGTGAATCTCTGTGCAAGTAGTATCTTTTATAGCAGCCTTTATCTGCCTTCCAGAATTCTGAAAGCAAAAGTCTCCGAAATGTAAGAGTTTCTAGTGCATTGGGAACAGTTTATTGGTTTAGTTTGTTTAATTATAGTCAGAGCTAAGTCAACATTACTACAACCCCTCTTTTAAAAATTATATGAATACTTCAATCGGTTTAGGATGATTCTAAATAATTCTTTAGTCATATGCTAGTTATTCATTTTTTAATAGAAATGAAGAGGTCTAATTTTTATATTTGCACAATATGGTGTACATATTTATATAACAGTCACAAAGATACAGTCATCCAAATATGTAGAGACTGCGTGTTTTTATAGTACTGCAAAGAATAACACTGTTGGTGTATGAATTCAAACTCATTTTCTTATACAAGTGAGAAAAAAGCCAAAATCATATTTTTTTCCAATGGTTATGATGACCTTATGATGATTAACCCTCTAAAATATTATTATTTGGGTGGTGGGATTTTGAAGAAAAGAACAAAAGACAGAAAAATAGAATATATTCCACAACAAAGGCAAGAAATTATGTTCGACCAGATTGCAATACTCAAATTGTGGTTACACTGATGGCCTGCCTGATATTCTACACTGATTACTCCCTCCCCAGGGAGATACTATAAACAAGGATTTACTATCAAAATATTTTTTATTTGTCTGAAAACTAATTTGCCAAGCCTGGATATCAGAGGTTTGGAGCAGATGGGAAAAGCAACCTGTTCCTCTGCCTTTAAGGAATCAGCTGTAGAGAGAAGTGCAGCAAGTGGAATGGAAATGTCATGTTAGCCCCGAAGCTTCGAAGCTTCGTAAATATCAGGAAAGAAGACAGTACCAGACTCCCAGCCCACAGCTCACAAAGCCACTCTCTCTTCCAGCAGGTATTAAACATTAATGACCGTTTCTATAATGAGGGGCGAGAATGGCTCTTTGCTATAGAGCTGCCCAGTCATTTGAGGTTGTGTTAGATTTTCAACAGCAGCACATTTCACTTTTTTTTTCTCTTCCTTTTATCACTGTGAGAATCTTCAGCCTGAAGGTAATGAAGTGCTTCCTTTATCACTCTGTATCATTTGAAATATTTATCTGATTATTTGAATAAAAGATTACGGCAACAATAGTAACCGTATCCCTGCATACACTCAGACTTCAAATGGAAAAAGGAAGCTTAATGAATAAAATAATGCCACGCCATTTGGCATTAAACTTTTCAAGTAACAAAAAAAATGCTTGTTTACAGAACGTAAACTCACACACGATGATAAGCATGAGGCCAAAACCTAAGCAACAACTGGCCTTTGGAGTATAAATTAGACATCAGTAAGTTTAAAGGGCTTTTTACACATTTGAGCATTTCTGAATACATTCCTGCCACTTTGTTGATTCTAGGTGGAGTCACTAAAAATAACATGGAATCTATCAGGCAGTTTTCTTAGGACTTTTGTTATTCCATTCTTGTGTCTCTGGTTTTATTGCCTGGTGAGTATAAATGCATAGAAATGCCTGACTACAGGTGGCTTCCAACTTCCACCTGTCTAGCTGTGGGAGTTTAGTCTTTTGCAGAGAATCCTCCCCAAGCACTTCTTGGAGTAAACACAGGTGGTAACAGTCCAAAAATGAACTTTGCCCTCACTAATTGCCATGGAAGGCCACTCGGACACTTTGTTCCATCCAAGCCCAACAGAGCCATGGGGTCTAAGCTGGCATTTGCTTCTGTTGCCAGAGCTGTTGTCTCGATGCCTTTGGAGCTGCATGGTCAGTGCGCAGCCTCAGGAATCCAGTGAGGAAAGAAGGAGAACACTCTTCTGTGCTCCCCTCACTAGGGAGTAAGAAGGGGAAATACCATCGCAAAGCTGGCTGAGCTCACAATCACTTCAGCGTTTAGTGAGACCATCTCTCACCGCACAGAGCCCCTGCCTGCCACAATGCACAGGTACTCCAGCATGGCTGAAGTGGAACAAGCCCCTGCCTAAGCTATCCTAGAAGTGTCTTTTAATATTATCCTCTACTACTTGGTTTGTTGAAGAGTTTAGTTCCCGCTGCGATTTCATCTTTCTTCCTGGAAGATTCTCTTTCAGACATTCCCATTGCTCCTCCTTCAATCTCTTTTTTTATCAGGGTCTCTTGGGGCTGCTATGGAGCTCTCTAAAGCCATTGTGTACAGCATTAAGTCTTTGTTTCAAAAGGCTTCCTAGCATCTATTGTGATTCTATGACTGTTGATAGATGCATGGGGAGAGGAGCACTGCCTTTCTCTACTGGCCAGGAGAGTTCCTAAGACCAATTCTATGATGATTGCTTTTTGTATGACTAAATGTACAGAAACAGGGAAATAAATTTTGCCCTCCAGAGATTCTGTGTGTTATAGAAAAATATTTACATTTATAAATTAATGTTATTGTTAGTTTGAAGTAGAGTCACAGAAGGTAACAGATTTTTAAGAGGCAATTCTCTGGATCTGTATTTCTTTATCCCTACTGTGCTTTCCAAAACCATATCTCTATTTTTTCTTTCTTTTTTTTTGAGACAGAGTCTTGCTTTGTCACTCAGGCTGGAGTGCAATGTCGCAATCTTGGCTCACTGCAATCTCTGCCTCCCAGGTTCAAGTGATTCTCCTGCCTCGGCCTCCTAAGTAGCTGGGATTACAGGTGTGCACCACCACACTCTGTTAATTTTTGTGTTTTTAGTAAAGAAGGAGTTTCACCATGTTGTCTAGACTGGTCTCGAACTCCTGACCTCAGGTGATCCACCCGCCTCGGCCTCCCAAAATGCTGGGATTATAGGCATGAGCCACTGTGCAGGGCTCGTATCTCTATTTTTGCTCTTTTCCTTCCTTGGTGGCAGTTGCACAAGGTTGTTATGTAACAAACGTTGTGTTGGGGATAGAGAGAATAAGACTTAATCTACTTTCACGTCTCCCTAACTTTCTTTTCCTCAGGATTATGATTGTGCATGTTAGGGATAGTGATAATAGTACATTGTAAATTTTTACTCATTTACTAATTAATCAGATAATCTATGGTACATGGAGCCCTCATTTTTCAATATTGTATTCCCTAATATGGGTACAATGTGATGCTATGACTTATGAATACAATGTGGAATAATTAAATCCAGTCAATTAACATATCTATTATCTCATACCTGTCATTTTTTTGTGATGAGAACATTTAAAATATACTCTGTTAGTGATTTTCAAATGTATACACTATTATCAACCAATCGTCACGGATGGAACTTAGAGACAGTGGCATGTAGCTGTTGCATTAGGCACTTTGCTGTTTCTTCCTCTTCCATCTACTCCTTTAGATTCCAGGGAAGGGAAGAAAAGGAGAAAGGACAAGGAAGTCATCATTTGTTTCTGGTCCATTTGATACTGGCAAAGAAATGTGTCTCCACTGAATAACAGATGTCCAAGAGTATTTAGGCTGATGGGAAGATGAACAGACAGCAGAGTCACGCCTTGTGAAATTCAGGCATGGAATATGGTTTGGGTCATTGTTGCATCGTTGCATCTTGGTGACCGACATGAACCATTTCTCCAGTCAAGTGATTGCTGTATTCAACAGATTGTAGTTGCGACAGTGATACCAGAAGTTTCTCCATTAGTTCCTGCTGTCAGATCCTCCACCCAGGATAAGGTTTCTTGACTAAAATCTGTTCATGGAGATATACCACCTGCCTTCTACTGCCGCTTGGTATCCTGATTTGAGATGTAAGTCTTACTTAGTAGTAAAGATATATTTCCTCTGGGCACAAACCTTCGATTTGAGCTCTAACACAATTTTTAGCTTTTTTTTTTTTTTTTGAGGCTTATTCCAAATGGATTTTTTAGGGGGTGGTAACATTTTCATATTATGTATTACTTTGAATAATAAACTTTGCTTTGCTTTGTATCATCTTCAGACACAATAATGCATACTTTTGTTCAACATCTCCATGAAGACCTTGAGTCAGATGTGAAATCACTGCAGAGCATCATAGTTAGTTAAAGAGAGGGGTCTCTGGTGAATGAACCTTATCCCCAAAACAATTTTCTCTAATATTCCATCTCTTTTCCCTTCCTCCTTGCCTCCAACTCAAATAGTAGGATTTGGGATTCCAAATGTTCTTGCTGCCTTGCTATTTATTGTATTCACAATTACATGGGAATTATAATAATAACACTTTCTGAAGTAAAATCTCATGCGTAAACCAGGGAGAGGACAGGGGTACTGGTTAGCTAGTGGTCCTTTCTGGTATGCCAAAATTCACCTTAGATTGGGTATTTTTCACTCTGCCTATATTTGTGGTCAGTCTTACCTCAAGGGTAGAATCAGCAGTGTTTGTTTTTTTTCCCTGATTACTTTTTTGCAAACCTAGATATTAGCCATCATTTCATAACTAATGTAATTGCTGCATCTATCCACTAGAAGTCTCATTTACTAATCAACAGATGATCTCTGGTACATGGAGCCCTGGTTTTTCAACATTGTATTTCTCAATATGGGTATATCAATCACTTTAAAACAAATTATGGTAAATCGACCCTTTATGATTGTATATTTTATGGGGTCCAAAGTGATGCTATGACTTAGGAATACAATGTGGAATAATTAAATCCAGTCAATGAACATATCTGTTATCTCATAGGTATGAGGTATCATTGGTATCATTGTTTTGTAGTGAGAACATTTGAAATATACTGTTAGTAATTTTGAAATGTACAATACACTATTATCAACTATATTCACCAAACTGGGCAATAGTTTGGTGAATAAAAAACAAAACAAAACAAAAATGTATTCCTCCTGTCTGAGACTGTGTCCTTTGACCATCATTTCTCCATTTCCCTCTCTCCCAACCCCCAGCCTCTGTAACCACCATTCTATTCTCTGCTTCTTTGAGTTCAATTGTTTCTCATTCCACATATAAGTGAGAACATGTGGTATTTGCGTTTCTGTGCTTGACTTATTTCACTTAGTATAAATTCTCCAATTCCATCCATATTGTAGTTGTAAATGACAGAATAGCCTTTTTTTTTTTTTTTTTTTTTTTTTTGAGACAGGGTCTCTCACTCTGGCATACAGGCTGGAGTGCGGTGGAGTGATTTTTAAGGCTGAGTAGTATTCCGTTGTTTATGTATTACCATGTTTTCTTTATCCTTTCATCTGTTGACGGCATTTAGATTGATTCGGTAACTTGGCTATTGTGAATAGTGCTGCAGTGAACATGGGGTGAACATATCTCTTGGACAAACTGATTTCAAGTTTTTTAAGTAAATACCCAGAAGAGGGTTTGCCAATGCTGTTTTTAGTTTTTTAAGGAATCTTCCCAGTATTTTCCATGATGATTACACTAATTTACATTTCCACTAACTGTGTACAAGGGTTCCCTTTTTTTCTCACCACACTTTTTTTTTTGTCTTTTTGATAATTGTCATTCTGACAGGTGTGAGGTAATAAATAGTTCATTGTGGGTTTTAATTTGCATTTCCTTAAAGATTAGTAGATATTGAACATCTTTTATATCTGTTGACCATTTGTGCATATATATATTTTTTAGAAATGTCTATTCAGGTCTCTTGCTCATTTTTAAAAATTGGGTTGTCTTGCTATTGAGTTGTTTGAGTTCTTTCTGTATTTTGGATATTAACCCCTTATTGGAAGTATGACTTGCAAATATTTTCTCCCCATTTATAGGTTGTTTATTCAAACTGTTACTTTTTTTTTCTGTATAGAAAGCTTTTTAGTTTGCTATAATCCTATTTGTCTGTTTTTGTTTTTACTGCCTGCACTTTTGGGGTCAAATCCAAAAAACCATTGCCCAGACCAATTTTGTGCAGTTTTCCCCCTGTGTTTTCCTGGCATCCTCCTAAACCTTTTGTAGGATAATAGATATTAAGTAGAGGAACAAGAAAACAAATTATTGTAAATTGACCACTTATGATTGTATATATTTATGGGATACAAAGTGATAGTATGATTTATGAATACAATAGATAAAGAAAATCCCACAAAAATGTGTGGATCCATGTGACACTGAACCTCCTAACAGCCATATCATAATCTATAACCTCTGTGGCTCTTATGAATTAAATGAGATGTAATATGAGTCACTTAGCCTTACTGCCTGTTGGAAATCTTCCACAATTTAAAAATAATTTTTAGTTATTATTATTCCAGCTTCATATTACAACAACAAAATTGATACTGTTGGAAGGTGTTTTGTTTTCTTTTAATACAAATCAAACACATTAATAGAATTCTGTGGAAAGTGCAAGCTTTTCTGTTCCCTGTGTTTGGTATTTCCAGGATTGCTAAAGGAAGAAAGAAAGCAGTTAATTACCTGGGGAACTTCTGCAGAACTCCTGAAAATGGATGCGACGTTGCTAGTAAATAAAATTATTATATTCATTGTGATTACTTTGATGTGATTGTTGTCTTACTAGACCTGCTGTGGAAAAATGATGAGGTGACCTTTGTGTGATAAGTAATAGGGAGAAAAAGAGGTATAGGTCACATGAAATCTTGGGATACCTGGAGATGCCTCTAGCAATTTGACCAAACTGGAGATTGCCAGGGACTCTCACCTGGGAGGCAGGAGAAAGGGCACATGGCTCTTGTTCAGAACAACTACTTGGCCAAATGTGAACATTACAGCCAGAGTTAACTAAGAAGGGAGAAAACAGGATAAGTGCTACAGACAGTAGCTTCTGATCAGAGAACAATTTTCACAAGGGTCGTACTGCCGACTGAGCAGTGATACATTTTTGCTGCATGGAAATGGAGCTGCAGCTCTTTAGAGTAGGAAGGGCCAGGGGATGGTTTCCTAGATTGTGCCTTAGTCACAAGTCACAAGGAGACTGAAGTCAATCTAATAAAATGTATGGAGAGGTTGTACAACATTATTAATGTAAGTAATGCCACTGAGTTATACATTTAAAATGGTTAAAATGACAGATTTTGTTATATATATTTTAGATTAAATTAATTTTTAAACATTCTAAAGATTGATAATGTAACATCCCCAAAGCCATTGCATTATATGCTTTAAATTGGTGAATTGTATGGTATGTGAATTATTTCTGAATAATATGCTTTTTAAAAGCCATAAAGGTACCATTGGATCTATTGGATGATTTTTTAAAAAGCTATGGAGAGCATTTCTTTTTTTCTACAATAGGTGAGCTTTCTTTTAGTTTTCTAAAGGGTATGTCACATAGGCTGCCCAGAAAATACCAAGAATTTGATACAATGGGAGCCACATAAATTTCAAGGTTGTTGGTAGCTCTGCAAACCAACATGCATATGCTATTTCTGGTATTTTTGGTAATACAATCAGCTGAATGAGGAAAAAGTAACTGACTGAGATACAGGACTATGTGCTTATTATGAGATTCTCATTTTCTTATTCCTCAATAGCCATCTACTATGTGTTGCTCTGTATCCAGCCTAACAAAGCTGTGTTTGTAAAATCTCCTCAATACAGAAGCTGACAGGATCAGACAATAGACTTTTGCTAATTAATATTTAATGGGCCTATGGATTTTTCCTCAGCAGCTGGAGTGCTAAATAATAGTCAATTAGCAAATGTGTTAATTAACTCTAATTACATGGCACATGAGCTTCTCCAAGGATTTTTGCTTTATAGATTTTCTAGTGAATGTTCCACCACTTTTCTTGAACACACCAGGCAGCTAATTAATTGATAAATAATACTTTGTTCTTCTCTCAAAAACATGTATTTAAAAATAAAATCCAGTTTAATGCTTGATGACATTTAGAAATGACATTTAAGAATATAAGATGAATCTGATGTCTGCTTTTTAAATAGAATTGTCTTAATCACCAGGAAGTTTTTCATTTATGTGTGAATGAGAAATAGGGAGACAGTATTATGAGTTTTCTGTATGTGTGTAGGAGAGAATGAGAAAGAAGAAATAAAAGAAGGAAAGAAAGGAAGGAGAGAAGCAAGAGAGTTAGGGAAGAAAGAAGAAATAAAGATAGGAAAGAAAGGGAGGAGGCAGAGGATAAAGGAGAAAGAGAGAAGACCAGGAAGAAAGGAAGAAAAAGGAACTGAAAAATGCAAAGGCTGGTTCTTTGTGAGAAGTCAGGATATGCCTAGTTTGACTTGCAATATGCAAAATTATGAACTCCAGGAGCAAGGGTAATCAATATGTACCATGCAATTAACAGCAATCTTCTGAGCTTCATGTACCAGTTAAAGAAAAGGCTTCTGAACATTGTATGGTGCCTGCCACTGGGGACACAGAATGCTCGGAGGAAAGAAATTAGCATAGCAGCTTTGCACATGGTCTGGCATGAGTCGTTAGATCAAAAGCTGTGCATGGCAGCAGCCTGCTGCAGGGGAGCCACCGTTTCAGTGCCAGAGGATGCTGCTTAAGGCATTTGCAATTCTCTGAGGGGACACAGGGAATAAAGTTGACTTTTTCAAATAGGATGATGGTCATGGAATTCAGCTCAGGTGGGCTACTCAGTTGAATAATTCCATATCACCAAATTCACATAAACTCTCAATTTACTGCTGTTAGCCTCTGCTAAGACCCTTAAATATTAGCTTCAAAGAATGTTTAGAAAAAAAGAATGTTAAAATTGATCCTTCAGTTGGACTTGTTTGCTCGTTTCAATAAGACCCAAAGGAGCTAACAGCTTTAAGCAAGAACATTATGGCTTTTTTGGTCTTTTGTGTCAAAAGAGTTACCAAATCTATAATTTTCTTTAAGAACACTCCAAAGAAACACAGAGAAAAATGGAATACTGTGAAAGGGCACATTGAAAAGTACCAAGCTTTCTTTATCTGTTTATTGCATTTTCTTATTGAGAGACAATGGCAGGGTGGCTGCATTCATCTTTTTCTTGGTTTAGAGGAAGTGGATGCCTTGGAAGGATGTGAATCTGTTTTTGTGAATAAGCATGCACTTCATAGCAGACAATATATTTTGTTGTGATGAGCAGGGACAGTGTCTCCTGTGTTTTGTGGGGCCTAGTTGAGAGCCACATTTACAGAAGGCCCTCGGGAATCCTTGAGGCCAAGGATGGTGCCCTGGAAACATGGTCGGGAGGTGATCTGGGCGAGTCAGGCAATGCAAAAAATGAAGTTTGGGCGACAACACGGGTCAGTGACCGGCAATCAAAATGCTGGAGGCCACCTGTGTCAGGGTCTCAATGCCTTGCCTCTCATGATGAGAGGCCAGCCTTCCTCTTTACTCCAGCCACTGCTATGACAACCAGCTGCAAGTGAGTGCAACTGGGATCCCCTCACAGCTGGACCACTCTTCAGCTTGCAGCCTATCACCTCATGGGACATCTGCTGGGGCCAAGCAGCCATTTTGAAGCTTGCACAAACTTGGGCATGCACAACCGTAGGGACAGCTCCCTCTGTCTCTTAGGTGTTAGTGGAGATTGAGGCTTGGTTGTCCACAGCGACGATCAGCTTGCTATACACCCTTGAGTTTCCTTTCTCACCTTCCTGTTTCACTCTTCCTAGGCCCCCATGACTTTTCCCCAGGGTGACTACCTGCACTCAATCTCTTATCTCCGGCTGGGTGTTTGAAGGGAAGTTAGGCTATGACAAATTCCATTCCAGAAGTTAAGTTGAAGCAATGATTGGAAACCCAGATAAGAGTGAGGAGTAGGGAACATACACTTCCCAACTCACAAGAAGAAGGAGGGAGTCAGAAACCAGCAAAGTAGTGCATGCTGGGGAGCCCAAAGGAATGAAGGAATGTAGACTTCTGAACTGGTCTCTTGGGGTCTGTTTGGCCTCCAAGCTGAAGAGCTTGCAGTAGGTGGGGGTAAAGCTTGTGGCTGGAAAATTACTCAGAGACATTAGTCTATCCACCTGGCAGAGCCTTCCTCTTGCCAAAGAAAAGGAAAGCACATCGTTTACCCAAGTAACTTTAACTTGAGTGGAAAATGTGCTTGGGACAAAACAGAGGAAACCTCAAAACAAAAGAACGCCTTTGCTCCTGCCTCCTTATTCTCTCTGCACAGGTGTAAATCCTACTTGAGGGGTGTTGCAAGGAGGATATGACTTTTATTACGGTTAAATGACAGTATTTTTATTGGTTTTCTTTTGATGTGGCAAGAAATTGTCACAAAGTGAATGGCATAAAATAACATAAATTTATTGTCATTATAGTTCTGTAAGTCAGAAGTCTTGCATGGGCTAAAATCAAGGTTTTAGGATGTAGATCCTAATCCTAAATCCTCGATCCAAGGTTTTAGGATGTAGATCAAGGATCGAGGATTTAGGATTAGGATGTAGATATCTTTGGGCTTGTCATTATTCTGCCTACCACAAGTCTTTTCTGAAATCCAACTTACAGACTGGAAATTTCCCCTACCTAGAAAGTCCTCAATCTGGCACTCACAGAATCTGACCCCTCCTTCAGGGCTCAACTCACATATCTTCCATTTAAAGACTATCTTGAATCCAAACAGGTAGAAATAATTCTTTCCTTCGTTCTGCTTCTAAAACATTTTATACATATTTCTATTTCTACTGCTGAGATGAGGGAGAAGAGGAAATAAGATAATCCAAAATATAAAATCACCTAAGAAATAAGAATAAGAGGGCAAATTATTATTCTGTGTTTTAATATGATGACTATCATTGAGATCGTGGATCCCCTTGTAGAAAAGTTACGACCCTCTCAGATACAAGATCTCATCACCATTTTTGCCCATGTCCCATGTAGACAAGCATCGTGGTATAACCAGACCTGAGCTCCTGGAAGACATCCTAACTGTATAAGAGAGAACGGTGATGGAGCAAGGGCAAGAGTTAAAAGGTTTCAACAGTCAGGCTCTGTTAAAGTGAGAGAAATGTGGGAGTCTATGGCAGTGGAAAGGTAGAGTGAAGAGAGTGGGAAGTGTTACTTCTCCATTGTCTCTGATCACATTCCGAGGGATGTAACCCAGAACTAAAACAGTTGGCGTAAGTAGCTGCTATCAAATGTATTTTTAGGATTACCAAAATTTCTACGTTGTGAAATTTTCTTAGTATAAAAATTCCTACCCTTTGGGCTATCTTTGGGTTATGTTATTAAAACTCCTTGTTTTGAAACAAGCACGTATTTTATGGAAGAACTTATAAATTATTTAATAGATTTGCCTTAAAATATTTTCTTTTTAAATTTAAAAATTTTTTTTTTAGAGATGGGAACTCATATTGCCCGGGATGGCCTTACATTCTTGGATTCAAGTGATGCTCCCACCTTAGCTGTTGTGCTCCTCAGCTGGGACTACTGGTGTGCACCATGGTGCCTGACTATTAATTTGTATTTACCAAATATTATATATCATTTACTATGTGCTAGGGACTGTTCTAAATGCTCTAAATATTAACATATATAATTAGCTTTAGTTACTATCATAACCTCAAGGGAGTAATTTATAGAGGTAGGAAAAATTTTTTGTTGTGGGTATTGGGAAGTAAAGAAAGAGTTACCGTATCCATTAAGGACATGAAAGGCCTGGGTGGGTCACTGAAATAGGAGGAACCAAAATGAAGGACATGGAGGAAGTCAGGGTGAAGAAAGATACTTAAAACAACATTTCTGTTTGCATCACCATGTGACCAAATTGTCAACCTCTGGTTTTCTTGAGGTTGTAACCCAGAGGCAGAAATAGTCCTGAAGCCATAAACACTGTTTTGGAATGGGGAAAGAAAATTAACATGCATCTCAGAGCATCCCCAGAGTGTCTTTCAGGCATTACCAAAACACTGCCAAAAGAGAACACTGGGGATGATGTTCTAACTTAGCAATAGCAAAACAACCAAATCCAGAATAAGCTGCAAAATCACAGTATGTCTAATGCATTCACCAAAGTCATTACTAAAAATAATTAAATGGATTGCTGGTCGTAGGGATTTCAAAAGAGAAGGAGGTGTGTGCCAGAACCATCCATACATTTCCCAGAGGGAAGGATGAAAAACTATGGATAAAATTAGGCCTGAGCTCTAATAGGTGATCAAGCAATTAGCATACATGAAAAGAACACAGTTACGAGCCGCAGCAAGGCTACACCACAATTCATTTTCCACATTGATTTTTTGCTTCCATATTTCAATAACATCAATATGTGCTTTCACAGCTCTAAAGATATGAGACTTGTAAAAATTCCTTCTGAATTAAATTATTGGGGAAATTATCTTGTTCATGAACAGAGAGATGATGGTGGTGATAGTGTTTGGATGTGTCATTGGGAAGCAAAGTTATTTTTAACTGTTCATATGGTGGTTTATAGATTTCAAGGCAATGGGGAAGGTTTAAATATAAATCAACAAAAGAAAATTATCTTCCAAGGATTCAGCAAGGCACATTTGGAAAGATATTTAACTTAGAATTTGGAATCCAGGTCCTGCTCCTGGCTTTCCTGTGTGACCTGGGTAGATTGTTTGGTGTCTCTGCTCCTCAGTGAACTCTCTCAGCTATAAGATGAGATCATTGAATTAAATAAGAAGAGTTGATAATAATAAACATTTTCTGAGTACTTAGTGTCTGTCAGCAAAATTCTAAGCATCTTATACATAGTGACTCATTTAATCCTTTCAACACCTGTGAGATAGGGAGTGAAGTAGTCCTCACAGTACAGCTGAGAAGCTGAGGCACAGTGAGATCATGGGCCTAAACCCAATAGTAACAGAGTCAGCACTCGGAAGGCAGTCTTGCTACAGAACCTGAGTAATAAGCCCTGAACAATATTGACTAACAACCAAAGTGTTTTTAATGTCCTATATAGCTTTGCAATTTTGATTGTACAATTCCTGTTTAGCAATATACTTTTTGGAAGAACGTATTTTTAATTTCGTATATAAAGTGAGTAAAAGTAAGAAGGATCATTTATTTAGACTGCTAGATTTTTACCCCCCACTGAAATCAGTGAAGATTTCAGGGGTAATGATCACATCCATGGTACTATTCTCAGTTGAGAATGAGAAAGAGAGAGAGAGAGAGAGAGAGTGTGTGTGTGTGTGTGGTCACGGGTGGTGGTGCCTGCGGATATATGTGGTTGGTCTATGACTGCTGAAATTCTTCCACGGTAATTTCAGAAGATATTTTGGTATACAGAAAGGTTATATAAAAACTCTTGAGTCTCTACTAGTTATTCTGTAAATAATTCACAGGAGTCTATGTGGAATTCACCCTGTCTACTGACATTTTTGTAAACAGCACTCACTGTGAATCTGCTGCAGCAACCGCTACCATATTTACGGAAAAGATTTCTGTTTAAACTTTTTCTAGGCGAAGATGTTTCAGAGTTTCTCAAACTTTGGCATGCATAATATCACCTAAGAAATAGGTTTAAGAAGGTTGAGTTTTGGATCACTACTTTCTCCCTTCTGATTCTGAACCAGAAAATCTGGATGAAGCCCAGGAAACACCATCCTTAATGAGTATACCTACGGGACTGTTCAAGCAGACCATGGATAAAACACACACGTCCATTCACAAGATTTATATTATTATTTGGTTAGGGCAATCTGATTGATTATCAATAGAATTGTACAGGTATATTCATCTTGGAGAGGAAATGTCAAATCTAGGTTTGCAGTTTTGTTTTAAAATAAACATTTCCAGCCATGCACGGTGGCTCACGCCTGTAATCCCAGCACTTTGGGAGGCTGAGGTGGGCAGATCACCTGAGGTGGGCAGATCACCTGAGGTCAGCAGTTCGAGACCAGCCTGACCAACATGGTGAAACCCTGTCTACTAAAAATACAAAAAATTAGCCGGGCATGGTGGTACCCACCTGCAGTCCCAGCTACTTGGGCGGGTGAGGCAGGAGAATCATTTGAACCCAGGAGATGGAGGTTGCAGTAAGCCGAGATCGTGCCACTGCACTCCAGCCTGAATGACAGATTCCATCTGAAAAAAACTTTTTTCCATAATGGCAATAATATTAATAATTAGCATATATTTAGGGTTTTTTTTTTTTTTTTTTTTTTTTTTGGGGGACAGGGTCTTACTCTGTCACTGAGGCTGGAGTGCAGTGGTGCAATCTCGGCTCACTGTAACCTCTGCCTCCTGGTTTCAAGCGATTCTCCTGCCTCAACCTCCTGAGTAGCTGGGATTACAGGTACACACCACCATGCCTGGCTCATTTTTGTATTTTTTAGTAGAGAGAGGATTTTACCATGTTGGCCAGGCTGGTCTCGAACTCCTGGCCTCAAGTGATCTACCCACCTCAGCCTTACAATGTGCTGGGATTACAGGAGTGAGCCACCGTGCCCAGCCTATGTTTAGTTTTTAAGATGCGTCAGGCATTTAACTTTACTCATCAACTGACACTATTCAATATGTACTATTATTGTGTTCATTTTATACAGGGGAAACTGCAGGTTTTAGAAGATAATTATTTCACCTAAAGTCACCACAGCAAGTTGATTCTGGAGTCACAGCTGACAAATGTCTACTTTTTCCCCTTCTTCTTTCCCCATTTCCTTCTCTCCTTTTCTCTCCCCTCCTCTCTTTTCTTTTCCTTCCTTTTCTCTACCTCTCTCCCTTCTTTCTTTCATTCCTTCCTCCCTTCCTCCTTCATCTCTTCCTTCCTTCCTTCCTTCTTTCCTCCCTCCCTCCCCTCCCCTCCCCTCCCCTCCCCCTTCCCTTCCCTTCCCCTTCCTTCTCCTTCCTCCCTTCCTCCCTTCCTCCCTTCCTCCCTTCTCTTCCGTTCCCTTCCCTTTCCTTCCTTGTTTTCTTCTTCTCTCCCTTCTTTCTCTTTTTCCTTTTTTCTGCCACCTAGTAATTGGTTTTTATTTTACTATTTTCTATATCCTATGTCTTAGACCTTAGACGAGTGTTTACTATAGAGCCTTGAGGTACCGTTATGACGACAGAGTAAATTGGCTCCCCAGGGCAGATGTGAACTAGCTCTCTGGCCTATGTCTCCTTCCCTACCATCTATGTTATACCTACAATCATAAATGTCAAAGGTGGGCTTCAATAGACATTATACAGATGCCATGGTAAGGGAAGAAAAAAAAAAGAATGTATCTTGATTTATGTAATGGCTTTTAAAAGGCACTTAAAAAAAAAGAAAGTAGATATCTTTTTTTTTTTTACCTTTTACTAAAAGGACCTTTTCACAAAAATAAAGCCTTTTTTCCTATTTTTTTAAATTGACTACTCTGTATTATAGTAATTTTTTGAGAATGATTAAATAAATTATACATGGTAAATTATTAGTTAATAAGATGATTTTTAAAAAATAATTTTAACATATAAGAAAATAATCTTGCAGTAAGTGAAAAAAAGAATATAGATATAATAAGGTAAAAATCTGAAAGGAAATACACCAAAAGGTTTAGTGAGATTTTCTCAGAGATAGGATTGCAATACATTTTTATTTATTTTTTGTTGTTCTATTTATTTTCCATGGTTCCCCCCAGTAATTAGGTATTGCTTTTATAAGCTGAAAAAAATCTTCATTTTTGTCGTGCTATCATTTTATATTGAAAGAGTGAGACTGGTGCTGTTTCTGTTATCTACAAATCACTGTCTTTTCAAATAAAAAATGTATATTGAGCTTAGTTGCATACCAAGCTGGGGTAAAGATGGGTAAATCAAAAATGAGACAGGCACACAATGGATAGAACAAAGGAATAGAGTGAGGTGGGTGGGGAGGTAGGAACTAAATATTTATTTGTAAATCATATGCCCCTAAGACTAGGAATTGCATGTTCTGTCTGATCTACCACTGCAATACCAGTACACAGCACAGGTACATGTTTGTGACTCAATAGGAATGTATTTGGCAGAGTTGGTCATCTGTGGGCTGATAGCATTTCTACTTTATAGTAGGGTGAGTCATTTTTCACACAACTATTTCTGTTAGAAATCTTAAAATCTGTAGGCTGTCTATAGAGTTCTGACTGTTTTGACCATGGTACATTGTTTTTGGTTACTCAACCAATAAAAACTTCAAGACTCACTTCCTCTACCTCTTGCCATATTTCTGAGCATCTTCCAGAGACATCAGATGGTGGGGACATGGATAAAGAAAGTCAGTGTTAACAACAGTCTAGACCAAATAATTGGTGGGCGGGGAGGGGGCTGCCGTGCGTTATGCATTTAAGTGACTTTCTGATCATTGACAGGTTGAGCCACCCATATGAGTAAAGCAGGCATCAATTTAAAATAATTCTCTTTGATGGTTTCAGAAGGAAAACAAATTGCATATTTTCAGTATAAACAGAAAGCACGAGATAGAAAACCAATAAATCACGCCCATGTGATTACAGCTGATCCTGAACACAAATTCAAGTCAGCCTGCAGCCAAGTGCTTTCCCTGGAAAGTAGACTGCTGTTGATGGGCAATGAGCAAAGTTGCTTCAAGCCATTAGAAGGTTGAAGTGACATAGTCAATTTCATTGTCATATTAAAAGCAGAGCCTCCTAGCGAAGGACAGGCCTAATTGCTTAAGCATATCACCATGTGTCAAAATTCCTCGGTGATTTCCTACTCATTAAAGCCATTATGCTCCTTCAAGGCCAGATTGCTTGGTGTGCATAACTTGTGTTGATGACTGGCGAGCCAGCTTCAGAATCTATAGTTGTTGCAGGAATCGACATCAGAGTTTATATAAACGAAATTAAATGAATTGTAGAAAGACGGACTCTAAATCCAGTACCAGTCACTTAGTTGTATTCTCTCAGTGTGGTATTCTTTAAAGAATACCATATCAAACAATCAAATATCTTATTCTAAATTCTAATAAAGACATTTGAAAAACAAATCAGACAATGCCTTTGAGTATGACTAAATTTTACAGGCCTACTCTTATTGTTATAAAAAACTTCCTGGCCAGGTGTGGTGGCTCATGCCTGTAATCCCAGCACTTTGAGGGGCTGAGGCAGGTGAATCACGAGGTCAGGAGTTCGAAACTAGCCTGACCAACATGGTGAAACCCTATCTCTACTGAAAATACAAAAATTAGCTGGGTATGGTGGCACACGCCTGTAATCCCAGCTACTCAGGAGGCTGAGGCAAGATAATCACTTGAACCTGGGAGGCGGAGGTTGCAGTGAGCTGAGATCGCACCGTTGTACTCCAGCCTGGGAAATAGAGTGAGACTCCATCTCAAAAAAAAAAAAAAAAAATTTCCTTCTCTGTTTAGTCTCACAGAATGTCTTTTAATTTACATTTTTGATCTATTTCATACATACATACATACATTTAAAATCCCTTGTGAATTTGATTTTGAAATTAAAGCTGAAAATTAGTCTAAATATTATGTGAGAATTTGTGCTTTGATTGACCAAGATTATCTAAAGGAGAATATTTTTAATGTACATATTGTGTATGTGTGTATCTATCTATCCATTTATCTACCTATATTCAAGAGACATATCAGGTGCGGTGGCTCATGCCTGTAATCCCTGCACTTTGAGAGTCCGAGGCGGGTAGATCGCTTAATCCCACAAGTTCAAGACCACCCTGGGCAACATGGCAAAACCCTATCTCTACAAAAAATACAAAAAATTAGCCAGGTGTGGTGGCACATGCCTGTAGTCCCAGCTATTGAGAAGGCTGAAGTGGAAGGATTGCTTGAACCCAGAAGGTTGAGGCTGCAGTGAGCTACAATCACACTACTGCACTCCAGCCTGGGTAACAGACTCTGTTTCCAAAATAAATAAATAAATACAAGACAAACTTTGTTTAAAAATATGCAAATACCTATAAAGACAGAAACACAAAATTTATTTTGGTATGGAATCTTAGACATGTTTACCCCTCACTTTTCCCCCCATTTTCTAAAAAAGCTAACGATGCTATTAAGATAGCAAATATTGTTGCTGTTTTTTTTCATTGTACAGTTAATGAACTTGAAAGGCTTCAGGACTAGTGATTTTCTATTTGATTTTGCTATTCTCTTGTTTCTTCTTCTTTGACCAACCAAACTTGATCCAAATGCTTGGTATCAGAATATAGTTTCTTGAGCTTTACCCTCTGTATTCTGAAGAGCCATCAGTGAGCCTTGACTTTGGGATTCTCTGCAGAGCTGTTGACTGAACCGATATAGCCTGATGACATTGGAATGATCTAGATTTAAATCATACAGGTACACAATTTTTGCAGCATTCTAGATTCAGAAAACAAATATGTATCTTTGCTTCCATGTGATAGGCATTATTTTTTTACTTTACTAAAATTCCTTCATTTCAGTTAGTATCTGTTATGGATTAGATTGTGTCCTCCCCAAACAAGATATGTTGAAGCCCTAACCTCAGAACCTCAGAATGTGGCCTTATTTGGAAATAGGGTTGTTACCCATGTAATGATTTAAGTTCAGGTCATATTAAAGTGAGGTCGGTCCCTAGCCCTTATGACTGGTGTCCTTATAAGAAGAAAGTCATGTGAAGACAGAGACACAGAGAGAACCCCATGTGACAGATGATGAAGGCAGAGACTGGAGTTATGTAGCCACCAGCCAAAGGATGCCAAAGATTCCCAGCAAACTACCAGAAGCCAGAGAGAGGCAAGGAAGGGTGTTTCCCTGCCAGTTTCAGAGGGAACCTAGCCCTGCTGACATCTTGATTTTGTACTTCTAGCCTCCAGAACTGTGAGACAATACATTTCTGTTGTTTTAAGCCACCACCTAGTTTGTGGTCCTTTGTTATGGCAGCTGTGGAAAACGAATACAGCGTCACAGCCTGCTGGTCTTGCTGTCAGAGGCTGCATGATGGATGTTGGCCTGGTAACTGCACTGGGTGGCCTCTTTAGCACTGTCTACGCATACCGACCCCTGGCTTCATCATGGCCAGGAAACGACTCCCCCAGACTCAGCACCTCAAAGTCAAGGCCCAGGTCTGGGCCAATGAGAAATGGCAGTGGAGACTGAGCATTTCCTTCCTCCTAGGTTCAGAATGCTTTCCAGTCTCTGCTCCGTGAGCTGGTATGATCAGTGTAGAGTGATAGACGTAAGGTCCTCCTAACAAACAACTAATCCTGACTGGCAGCAGCAGAAGGTTGCTCTGGGATGCCCAAGACCACTTCCATGCAGCAGCTTTTCATGTCCCACCATCTCCTTTTCTATTTTGCCTCAATCTCTTTTCTGATCATAATACCAGGCCCTGTTCCTCTCCCTATATATTTTCTTTAGTTGAATATATCTCTAAACATTTGTCTTCTCTCACCCTTAACTCAGACATAACCCGGTCCAGCCATAGTTGCTAGGGCTGGCAGCTCCTGCACACAGCACAGTGAACACAAATCCCATCCTGTGCTGGATGTGACCTGCCTGCTTCTCAACAGTTTGGTTCCACCAGTTTTTAGGGACAGAAGAGGGTGTGTACCAACCAATATGCACAATTAATGGATAAATCTTGTATATTTCACAAAACTTACATGTCCAAGCAGTAGCCTACTGGAACTTCTATGACCTACTGCAGAAAACCAGATTACAGTTAGGGCTACAAATCTTCCATTTTAACTGTTTTTTTTCTTATTATTACTTAACATCTCACATATCCTATTAATAGGAAGTCCAGGGTCTCCCTCGGGAAGCAACATCTCTCCCTTCACCTGTTTCTGCCTTTGTCCTGATAAATTTAAAGAATTTGAAGCCAACTCAGTCTCCTAAAAGATAAGTCAGTCCTTTTTTCAAATACCAAATAGAACAGATTCATGATCAGATTTTGCCAGAGCCTGTCAATATCACCAAGTGCTGCCATTGGAAATGACTACCACTGTGCATCATTCAGTTCTGACCTGGACTAGGGTAAGGTACCTGGCAAAGTCCTTTCCCCTTGACCACAGTGATTGGTTTAGAGTAGTTATCTGACCTGAACTGTATCACCTGCATGAAGTGCAAGACTTTGGTTCTATGTTTGCAGGAGGAAAAGTGAGCCCCTACAGGTCTTGATGTCTTGATGACAGGATGACAGCAGCCACCCTGGATCAGGAGCAACACAGAGGATGAGGCTGATGCCTTGCAAAACCAAACCTAGAAATGGAGGGACCAGGAGCCTCTGTGGCATTGCTGGATTGCTGAATCCACTCTTGTAGGAAACCCAAAACGTGCTGGATGTTTCAATTACATAAGGGAATGAATAAAGGCCATGATAGTAAAAGATAGTTTAAGTTGCGTATTTGCTTTGTAAGTAAAATAAACCCTAATTGATATAACATAAAAAACCATTCATAGTTCTCAGCTGTTCAATTAATTGAATAAACTAGTTGCTGCTCACTTGCATAAGGACTCCTAAATATACACTTAAATTCTTATAATAATAAATGTTTCCCATGGTGAAATATCTATACAGGAAAATTTGTCTAAAGTTTTTATTAGAAATAGATAACAGCTGAGGAAAAAAAAAACTCCCCCAAAACTTCTATTTCTATCAGGAAAGAGAAATCAGATAAAATGTTAGAAAATGAGCTTTTTAATACTCAAAGTCTAAACCTCCAACTGTTGGTTCTCCTGACCCTTGTCCTGCATGTACAGGGCCAATGTTCCACTATTAGGGAGTTATAGGAAGGGGCTGGTGCAAAATTAGCCCACAGGTAACCATTTGTGGTTTGTATGATTGAGGAAGACATAAAATGCATCCATTGATTCTGAGTTACTTGATTCCTGGTGGGGGAGAGGCTGGGGACTGAGTTAAGCAGGTGAATTAAATAAATGTTTAAATAAGGTTTTCTGAACTGGGTTTTTGGGAGCCACAAAGTTGGGTTTCAGATTCCTAGTCAGTAATAGAAACCCCCTCCTCTTCCTCTCCAGTGCAGAAATAAAGCCAGTTTGGGGATTAATAATTTTAACACGCTGCTGGTCTTACTTCTTGGACTTTGGAGCTCTGTGGCACCAGGGCAGCCTGAGTTGCCAGCTGGTTTCACAACAATGACTGTGGTCCTCTCAGTGACAGGAGGGACACACCACACGGGAGAGCTCTTCCCCCAAGATCAAGTTATTTTTCTTACGTAGCACTCCTTGTGAAACCAGTATCGTGACTAAGCACTTACACCCCAAAAATTCCTTCAAAAACATTTTCCTGGCTCCAAATGAGTGCATTCCTCTTTGTTTTGCTTTACTGCTTCTTTTTCATTCCTTCTCAGTTACTTAAATAAAACTGAGAGCCAAATCATAATCTTTGATTTTGTGTTTGACCTCGAGTTTGCTCTCGTCGTTTCTTTCATCCTTTCTTCTTCCCATCAAGCAAGTGCTTCTTCAGCTTACTAGCAATATGCCTGCTAAAGCATTTTGTACAATAGCTGGCCAGCCACGTGACAGTGAAGGTAGAGAACATAGCTTAGGGCCTAAAACATCGTAGGTATGCCAGTTGCTATGACATCAGTATTGTTAATGTTATGGTTATTCTTTTTATATCAGCTTTTCATGCATTTTAAATCTCAATTTACAGATTAAGCAAAACATCTAGCCAATATCTCTGTTTTTTATTGCATTCATAGACTATTATTTTCACTTGTGGGACATATTCTAAATACAGGCATGTGGCACCTTAAGCAGATCCAGTATAGCATACATAATCTAGATTTATACATTTGCTTGCAATTTTTTTAAAAAGCTAGTTCTCTTTGAAATTTAAATATAAGTTGATGACTTTTTTTTTTTTTTTTAATAAAGTTACTGGGAATTAAGGGGAATTCACTAATGTGGTCCTTGTGACAGGCAACTCCAGAAACGTGTTTACTATTAACCAGTGTCCTCAGTAGGCTTTCTGGGCTCGGCAGATGTGACCTGACACAAACAAATCTACTGTGGTTTTATCTACTAGGATTTGTTTTCATTGTTATTCTAGTCTAATTTTTCATTCGGACAGTGAAATTGGTATTCCATGCAAATTTTCTGGCTATCTGTCCTTTGCTTCATTTTTCAAGTTGCATAATTTAGTCACATTATTTTCATTTGCTTCTAGTAGCTTTGGTTTATATATTTTTTTTCTTTTTTATGTTAAGCAAAAACAAAACCAAAAAGCTTCAGTCCTTGTTCTCTACAATAAATCTCTATTTTAAGTATTTATTTGCAAATAGTGTGTCATGATAGTTTTGGGGTGCTTTCCTTGCACTTTTATTTCGAAACTAGAAGAGGAATTTATTGAAATCCTTAAAGTTATCTGGCAATTCAGTCAGGTGCTGCACCTCATTTAAATGTGTTCAGCAATTGTCACGGATGGCATCATTAACTTCTATATTCTCATCTGCTATAATTGGTGATTGATGATGAAGGTTTCTAATCACAGGTGTGATGATAGTTCAGTTGGGCTCCGCGATGCTTAAGGCTGAGTGAGCACCTCCTTTACAGCTTTTCATCTCTTAGCTCAAAATGATTAAATAATTGTCTATAGCAATCGACCATTCTAATCTTTAGGGAATCTTAACTTACTTTTATCCAATGCTTTAAAACACTATCATTGTGAGTCTTCATACACAGATACCACGTGCCAAAATATTTGGTTCATTTACTTGACAATTCAACCAACCAATCAAGAAATTTGAAACAACAATAAAAGTAAAAATTTTAGGTAGATGTGATTATGTTTGGTTTCAATAAGTGTAAACAAATAAATAGATATATAGAAAATAGTTCATATGAAGTTAGTAAAAATTGACTAAATTTTATATAAATCCATTTTATAAATGTGACAACACGAACCACATTTTAAAGAAAAATAACAGAAAAATGGTGTTAAATCCTAGCCTTTGGGGAGGAAAAGTGATTGTACCATATTTTATAAATAAGAATTTTGAGAACAATGAATACAATTATATTTATGTTAGTAAAGCAATTATAATAAGAAGGAATTAAAGTTATGATAGTCATGCTAGTTAAAAGTGAATTAAAGGAACAGACTAATTTTGGAAACAGTTTGGCGAAGCTCACTGGACTCGATGGAGGAAAGGTACATAAAAACATATATTGGCAGATGGTTTCCTAAATGATAATTATTGTTAAAGCTAATATTGCCGAATTTTGAAAAACACAGGAAACCTAATGGGTGTGAATTGTCTTATTGTGATCAGTGAAAACCCAGAAAACATTTGCTTAAGTGACATATTTCAGTTACTTCTTGTTCTAAGGCAAATCAGATTAGGCTAACTCAATAAGAAATTACAAAATTTCCAACGATTTTTCCCCATAACCACTGAAATTACAGCCAATTCTAAGGAGGAAAAGAAACATTGTTTTATAGAAACAATTCATTTGGTATATAATAAATAAGCATCATGAGCTCATTTAGGGGAAGCCATGTGCTATGTTAATAATTTAAGCTAAGCCTTAATGTTAAAATTCCTCTCTCAAGTGCCAGTAACCCTTAATAATTGCCACAATAAGCCATCATTTACTATTTCCCTACCATGTGCAAAACTCTGATAGAAAGGCTGTGACGATACAAGGAACTGTAAGCCAGCACCTCTTTCATCTTTGAGACTAGTTGTAGAGATGGGCATTCACACAAGGTAAGGTAATAAAACAAAGCCAAACAGAAAGTGCCTACTAGTAAGTAAATGGTAATGGCATGAGTGGCATCAGCGTGGAGAGAATGGGCATGCAGTTTTTAGCTTAGCTGGTCAGAGAAGCATCTTAGATACTGGCTTTGGGCTGGGTCAAGAAAGACAGGTAGAATAGGAAATGACTTGAAAAGGAGAAGATGCACTGTAAGGCAGGCAAGCTAAAGATGTCATGAAGGAAAGTTAAGAAGATAAAAACTACAGAAAAGTAAGTATATTTTGGTAGCCAGTTTGGCTGCCTGCTGGTTTCCTACCCAGGAATAAAGAAATGAGGTAGGAAATATAAATGGAGGCCAGGTGCTGTGGGGATTTGGTTGTAGATAGAAGGGCTGTTGAATAGAGAAGCATTCACCTTCAAAACTGTCCCCAAAGATAACCTTTCACCCTGTCCCTTTGTCTTCCTGCCACTCTATAGCTCAAGGTTTTGTCCCTCTATCTAGTCTTTTCCAAACTGTGTTGTGCTCCATTCTTACTTCTCTGTTTCATGTCTATACATGCCTTGAAACTAGCAGTCAGGTGTCATTTTGCTGCACAATTTTCTGGGTCAGCCCAAAAGACCAGAAAACAAAGCTGAACTTTGGGATAAATTTTTACCAGTAAGAGTTTTCTGGGAATAGAACCTAAACTGGAGGTGTCATAGGTATTACTGAAGAAGCAAAGACTAGAGATTTTGTTATACCTCCCTATGTCTAAAATCTGTTCTCATGTCCAATTCCATCAGTTTTTCTCCCCTGCATGGTGACATCTGGCTTATCCAATTAAATTAGCTCAGATGCCCCTACTTCTAACATCTACATGAAGTCATTCAGTCATTTATGCAAATGTATTGAGCAACTACACTACGTTGAGAACAGTGTTACGGAACCCAAAGAAGAACAAGACAAAAAACAAGCTTTCATACAGATATTGCTTTTGAGAGACTGAATATACAAGTGAACAATGGTCAGATCATATATAAAAATAGAACTCTGACCTGCACCCTGACCAGGAAACCAACCCTCTTGTCTACAATAAGCAACCCAGGAAGCTAACCTGCTATAAATCAGATTTGTCGGAAGCCAGATTACTATCTCTAGTAACAACCCTGGAAGCTGAACAATAACTTCTGTAATAATCGGTCCAAAATGGCCAGGACTTGATTAATATCTGATAGCTTCTCTAATTTTTGTTTCCACTTTTAATTTAAGACTAACTAGAGAAAGCCAAATTTGCTCTCCTAACCAATCATGTAGGATGCCTTCTAGTTAACCAACCTACAGCTTTCCCATGCCAACAGCCTCCAATCAAGGCATACCTGAAGCCTTTCTTCTTTTCTGCTATAAAGCTTTCCCACTTCTTTGCCTTCTTTGATTCTCTGCCAAAATACAAGTGATGATGACTCTGTTGCTATAGTATGCGCTGAATAAATAGACTTAGCTTTTCTCATTTGGGCTGTCTTTATTTTCTACAGTTGATGTACAGAAGTCATTCTTGACAGTTCAGCATCATAGCAGAGATGGGCTGCAAATCTGCAAAAATATAGAATGCTGTATAGTAACACCGGTATTCTCTAACCCAAATCCATAGAGTTGTGGTTCAAATTTCTACCTAAGGAAGCTACAGGTAACTTGGTAATAACCAATTGCATGAGTGACAGTCAAACTGGGAAAATAACTTTATTCTTTTAACTCTGTTGTTCTTAAACCACTGTGCTGTGGCAAGAGCCCCTGGAGATAAAAGTGTTCTGGGTCACTTTCAAGAGTCAACAGTCTCAGGTGTGGGTGCTACACAGAAGCACAGTTTAAATATAAAGTCTTTTTGTTTCATTTCATTAAAAGATCTATCTCTCAATGTTAGAAGCTGGAAACAAAGGGAAGAGGGAATAATTGTTGTCCTTGCTATTTACCCAATTAACTCTTCCTCATCTGCTTCTGTCACTTGGCTGCTCCCAGTTCCCCAGGACTGGAGCAGGGGATGGGAGTGACTTGATCAGTGCAGCGATAACTTGCCTTGGGAGCTTCTCACCATGCCTTTCAAGATATTAACAGATTATCGAGGTGTAGCAGCAGAGGTGATGACAGTGGTGAGACTCCAAAGGTTTCCAGAGAGCAGACTGCATACTTGCTGGAGACCTGGACATCTGCCCAGCTAGCTTGTTCTGCTCTGGTGAAGGTAGGGAAACTGGAAGTTCAGGTTACCTTGAATTCAGGCATGAGGCAGCACAGGCCCTGCTCCAGGACTTGGCAGATTTGTTTCTGTAAAGCATAAGATAATCAATATTTTAGGCTTCGTGGACTGCACGATCTCTGTTGCAGCCATTCACCTCTACCATTGAATGCAACCATGGACAATATGTAAATGAATAAGTGTAGCTGTCTTCCAATAAAACTATTTATGAACTTTAAAATTTGGGTTTCATATAATTTTTATATGTCACGAAAGCTTATTCTTTTGACTTATTTCAATCTTAACATTGTAAAAACTACTCTTGGTTTGCAAAGCCACACAAAAATAGGCAGTGGACCAAATGTTATCCAGGGGCTGTTGTTTGTGGATTGCAGCCCTAAACCAAAAGAAAATCACAGTGTATGGCAGCACAGAAGTGAGAGGAGATGAAGTGTTTGCAGAAGCTGGCTCTAGGGATGACCATCAGAGAGGTCCAGGCAGATAGTCAAAAAACACAAAAAGAATATTACTTGTAATTCTGGAAATGATAGGAATGAGAGTATACAGCAGTGGGGAATTGAGCTGGGGTTCAATATAAGGAGTGAAGTGATGAGGAGGCTGTTCCTGTAGGAGAGTTTCTATATCAGGGTAGCAAATCAGTAGGTTCATGGGTGAGAGCTTCTGGACATAGGCTGTAATTCAGTTTTGGACCTACATCCTATATAGTGGCTAATCAGAATAAAGCCAAGTGACCTAGCAAAGATACAGCCTTATCACTTGTGAAAAAATTTGCAGGGGTAGGATCTGAAGGCAGTATTGAGTAGTGGTAAAGAGTACAGGCTCTGGTGTGACTGCCTGGGTACCAATCTTATTCATACCACTTTTTTACTTAGTGACCCTGGGCAAGTGGCTGAGGAATAATGATCAGTACACCTCTACCCAGTGTTCTTGGAGAAATCACCAGGGTTAGAATCAACACCATCTACACAGCTTACTATTTATATTAAACAGATATTGCTATTCCACTGCCTCCATTAATATAACTTTACTCTTCCTGGAAACTCTGGCCTAGGAAGATAAAAGTTCCAAATAACTAGTATTTATTCTAAGACTTTTGAAAGACCCATCAACACTGCAACAGAAAGGATCAAATGATAATTTACACCCTAAGACTCTTGGACTCCTTGTCTCAAAATTCTTGTCTTTGCTGTGCGCAGTACTTTTGAACTATTGCGTTATGATCTTTTCTCAATCCTAATTAAGTCCCACGTGTTGAAAGACCCACTTTAAATCAGACTTCAAAACTCTATAAATATCTCAACTTTGTCCTTCTCCCTTTGAGGTACTACCAGGAATGTGCAGGTAGTGTATCCCTTATAGCAGTGAGCAAGACATTCAGCTTTGTTGTATCAACAGGTTGTTTTGGTGATACTTTGAGAGCATATGTAAAACTCTCAGCTTGATGACAGACCTCATCGAAAGTTCCTTATCAAGTTAAATATGTAGATCCCCTGAAGCAGTGTTCACAATGGCCAGAAGGTGGAAGCAACCCAAATGTCTTTCCATGGATGAATGGATAAACAATATGTGACATTTACACACAATGGAATATTGTTGGGCCTTAAAAAGGAAGGATCACCCTGGGCAACATAGCAAGACCCCATCTCAACCAGACAATAAAATAAGGTAAAAAATTAGCCAAGTGTGGTGGTGCGGCCTGTACTCCCTGCTACTGGGAAGGCTGAGTGGGGAGGATTGCTTGAGCCCAGGAGATACAGGCTGCAGTGAGCTGTGATTGTGCCACTGCACTCCAGCCTGGGCAACAGAGTGAGACTCTGTCTCAAAAAAAAAAAAAAAGTAAGGAAACTTTGAAACACATGACAATTGAATGCACCTTGAAGACATGATGCTAAGTGAAGTAAGTAAACACAAAAGGACAAATACTGTATGATTCCACTTATCTGATGTTCCTAGAGTAGTCCAGTTCATAGGGACAAAAACTAGAATGGTGGTTGCCAACACTAGGGGAAGGGGAAAATGGAGAGTTAGTGTTTAATAGGTATGAAGTTTCAGTTTGAGATGAAAAAGCTTTGGAGATGGGTGGTGGTTATGGTTGCACAACAGTGTGAATGTACTTAATACCGCTGAATTGTACACTTAAAAATAGTTAAATGGTAAATTTTATGTTGTGTATATTTTACCACAGTTTTATACACACACACACACACACACACACACCCACACACACCTTGAGAGATTTGACAGCTTTTCATTGTGACCCTCACATATCCTTGTCCCTTATTCCCAACTCTTCCTCTTCGTTCTTCTTGATAAAATGTCTTCTTAGACATTTTCAAATAATGGCTGCTAATGTTTTCTGTTTTGTTTTTTTGAGACAGAGCCTTGCTCTGTCACCCAAGCTGGAGTGCCGTGGCTCCATCTTGGCTCACTGCAACCTCCACCTCCCGGGTTCAAGCGACTCTCCTGCCTCAGGCTTACTAATAGTTGGGACTTACGGGCGCCCACCACCATGCCCGGCTAATTTTTGCATTTTTTGGTAGAGATGGGGCCATGTTAGCCAGGCTGGTCTCAAACTCCTGACCTCAAGTGATCCTCCTACCTCGGCCTTCCAAAGTGCTGGGATTACAGGTGTGAGCCAACGCATCCAGCCTAACAGCTGCTAATATATAAGTGCAGTGCTTCTATCCTCCAAACTAGCTGCACCTTAGTCAACACTTCTGCTAAAACCTACCAAATAAAATACTCTGTCGTCCCCCCCACATTAGAATGAGTTTCTTTGGAGACATCTAATTTCAGGCATTTTCTAATAAAGGCTTATGCTAAGGGTCGTCTGGTTGATTTTCTTACACTTTGTGTGTGTGTGGTGTGTGTATATGTATGTACATACGTGTGTGTGTGTGTATAAGAGAGAGAGAGAAAGACAGAGAAACAGAGTGCCAATGAGTTTGGAGGTCTGTAATCTCAGTACTGCAGGGGCTTCCAGGGCTTTCCCTTGAAATGTCAGTCCCTGGTCCAGTAAAATGTGGGAGATTTGGGAGGTTTTTAAGGAGGCCAGCAATGGCATCTGGACCCCTGGAGCTTGAGATTTAATATTGAATTCCACCGACATATACCCATGGGTCAAAGACTATTAACTTATATTTTGTCCCAGGCAGAGTGGATAGAGAGTGGAGTAGCTCTGAGGCTGTAGAGACACAGCTGGAAGGAGCCAGGAAAGGCAGAAGCAGGGCACAAAGTGGGAGATGACAAGCAGAGGCCACTGGAGATGGCTTTCCTTGAAGAGCACTGAGGACCAGTCTGAAAAGTTGAGATGTCGGGAGAGGCTTGAGGATAGGCTTGGTGGGGAGTCTGCGAGGTGTTTCTGGGCACTGGTGGTGAGGAATCCAATCAGTGTCTGTGAGAAGTGTAGAATGCAGTGAAAATGGCCTTCAGGAGAAGACCCAGTGGTCCTGAGACGTGGTATTGTGAGCGGACTCTGCCCTGAGCAGCCGGCTTGCAGTATGTGAGATCAATCAGAACTGCCTAGTTCTGATTGAAGAACTGGCTTCAGCACTGAAGGGTTTCAAGAGCTCCCTGGGTAGGACTCTAGGGCTTCTCACTTGGAGACAGGTTACAAGGACCCCATTGTATTCTTGAGAGCCAAAGATCTGAACAGAAGCCTTAACCTTTGCAGCTTTGGCCTAAAATAATATCCAGTCTAAAAAGAGTCACCCAGAAAGCTTTAACTTAGATTCAGCACACTCAAAAGACCAAAAAAAAAAAAGAAACAAAATAAACAACAACCAATGAAAAGTATGCCTCCCATTATAGCAAGATTTCTTTTAGGGATATTTAAAATGCAAAAACTTTGGTGCCTAAACCTAAAATCTTCCATTATTTTAACAGAGACTTAAGGAGTAAATGCCCTGAGTCAGTAATGGCAGGTGAGTAAGGTATTACAAAATCATGCTAAAGGCTGAGTCATCCTTAAATAGAGAAAAACTTTAAGAGCAAACATAGTACAATCACAAGTCTCTGTCTTAGAAATCCAGAGTTCTGAACTGATTAACAACCTGGGTAAGGAGAAACTTTCTCCTGGGCACAAGTTGGACCTAGTGCTCTTTGCTCTTTAAGCCCAGAAAGATATCTAAACAGGTGACTGAATCTCTTATTGGTACAGTGGCTGGCATTCATTATGCTACTGAGAGTGGAACAAAAACCTTTTTGTGTTATTCATGTACTACCTTTTACAGACCAAAGGAGCAGTCACTTAATGGCTAGGGCTGGCAAATTAATAATAATGGACCAGACTCTCATCCCATGCAATCAAATAGATGCTATTCTCTACTGAGTTATGCAGCATAAGAATCTCACCTAATAACAGTAATAAATAATGGGGTAATTTCCATGCCAGCTGCTTCTTTGCTTCTAACCAGGGTTTTATATCATTGCAGTTCTACCTACAGGAAACAATGACATTCTCAGACCTATTTTAAAAGTCTGCACCTTTCATTTTTTTTATTGCTACAGTTTTTACGAGTTGTCTCAGTCCAGAGTTGAATTTTTAGGTCCCTAAGAGACGGAAATGTGATCAAAACAATATTGTGAGTGGAGCTTGATGTGACAACTATAGAAGAGGAATTCAGGACAAATGTACCTGTTATTTGGATTTGGGGGGCACTTTGAATACAACTCTTTTTCAAGGCTACTTATATAATATTTTTGGGAGAATATGTACTTTGCTGATAATGATGATTTTGCTAGTGGTTTGGATCTGCAATTGGCTGTTTCTTTGGAAATGAAGCAGCCAAGTTCCAGGATGCTCTTCAAGTTCTTGCATCTGTAAAGGTCCTTTAGACCTTTTTGATCCTTCTGTTACAGCAATGCCGCTCTGGATGTCTGGATTCGTCTAAGGAGAAAAGAGAGTGCCCAGTATTGAATCTGCTTGTGTGAGCTTGGGAAAACTCCTGACATAACCTCCTGGGCTTCCAAATCCAAGCCGCCCCTTTTGTAGTAATGTCTGTGGGCCTGTCAGCAGTGGGGCTGTTCTCATTCATCACTGGGAGTAACTATACCTAACATATTCTTCATAGCCCTGAGAGTAGGGAAAATAACATTAAATAATACATTTCTCTTATCGTAAATGATCCATTTTGCTGAAAAGAACATTTACTTGATTTCCATCTCCTCACAGTCTCACTGTAAGACTTAATGGTTTCTAAATTACAGAAGAACACTTTGAAAAACACCCTGTTACATTCCTCCAGTATGCCTTCCTGGTGGCAATACACATGGAGAGTCGTAGACTAACTTTGGATTTAGACAGATGCTCTTTCGGTGCTCTGAATGACATTTTCCTAAACAAATTGCTGAATGCTTCAGAAATGAAACCTGTGATGTCTAGCACAGACTGTACACAAGCCACATAAGAGAGATGGCAATGCTCATTGTCAGATGGTTTCTGATATACCCTGGCTGATGGAAGGATGTGTATTTATGAGTTCAACTCAAAGGAGAGTTGGAACATATTTACGCTTTTTTATTTTTTATCCCTACACATGGTAAATACATAGACCTTGATAAATAAACAAATGTCATACAGCTGAGATAGATCCTGATGCTAGCTTCTAAAATAATTTTTCACTAGAAGAACAATAATACAATATACATACTCAACATAGTTGCTATAGGAGTTCTCATTATTATTTCTTGTGACTCCCTCACTTCCATTTAGGTAGGACAGTCCTATGAAGCATAGACTTTCTTAAATACTTAACATTCCAGTGTAGGTTGTCTTGTGTACAGCTCTGCAGTTTAGCCCATCTCACCATTACTTCTCAGTGCTCCTTGTGACTAAGACTGATGTAGTTTCATTATGAGAGTGGCATCTGTTTATCTGTGTTGAGGGTGTGGGAGTTTGGGGGAGGGACTCATCAATAAAAAGTAATCACGAAAATAAAGGAATGAAAGCTTTTCCTTATAAAGCCTTATAATGGAGAAAAACAAAAACAGAAACAAACAACAGAAGCTAGAAATCTTTTTTTGTTGTTAATAAATTTAAGGGGTATAGGTGTGGTGTTGTTAAGTGGATATATTGCACAGTGGTGAAATCTTTACTTTTAGTGTAACTGTTGCCCGAATAGTGTACATTGTACCCAAAAGCCAGAAATCTGAACCAGGCGAGAAAGTAGTAAAATTCAATAAATGTGTAAAATTCTTGAGTAGGACATTGAATTTTCTACAGAATGTGAGATGGGTCAGGGTGACCCCAGAAGGTATCTGGGTGATATGGTTTGGCTCTTTGTCCCCACCCAAATCTCATCTTGAATTGTAATCCCCACGTGATGAGGGAGGAACTAGTGGGAGATGATCCCACGCTGTTCTCATGATAGTGAGTGAGTTCTCACAAGATCTGATGGTTTTATAAGGGGCTCTTCCCCCTTTGCTTGGCCCTTTTCTTTCCTGCTGCCATGTGAAAAAGGACGTGTTTGCTTTCCCTTCCACCATGATTGTAAATTTCCTGAGGCCTCCCCCAGCCATGTGGAACTGTGAGTCAATTAAACCTCTTTCCTTTATAAATTACCCAGTCTTAGGGTAACAGCAGTATGAAAACCTGTGAATACCCTTGGTTAAAATTAACAATATTTCTTAAGCACCTCCTGTGTTGGACTGTCTTCTAGGTCCTTGGAATATATGAATGAAGAAAACCACAGTACATGACTCATATAGTGCTCTTACCACAGCATGTTTAGGGACCACACCAAGTGCTTATAGGTATCATCAAATGAAACCTTCACCTCTCAGTGAAGACGCTGAGATCCGGAGATTAAGTGACTCACTCAAGGTTACATGGCTAGTAATTAGCACTGCAAAGATCATACTCTTAAGCCCTTCCCTGGATCATACTGTGCAGCAACTTGGTTTGAGATGGGTAAAATATTAATCTTATTTCACTGGACCCAGTGAAATAACACAACTTACTTAAAACTTGCCCACGGTAAGTGGTAGAAGGAACTATTTTACATGTCTGGCTGTTCAGATGGTGCTTCTTCACCATTTCACACTACCTTTACACTTGCAAAGCTGGATAGGTAATGCAATCTGTATGCATTTTCAGTACAAAATACCACTTAATAGTTGAAATTATGAAAAAGAAAAAAATAGTTGAAATTATGAATATAGAATGTAAGATCATCTTTGTGAGACAGAGTTGATATGTCATAAGAACAAATTTAGAATATTCGTGCTTTTACAAAATGAGTATTGAATACCTTATTCTTAAGATAGGCCTAAGAGTTTCCAAAACATATTGCTACATTGGAATTGGATATTATGTTTTTGTGGCTGTGTTTTAGGTAAGTTCTCCTTTTCAAATTTGATATACTATGCTAAGTAATCATGGTATTTAGCTTACTGGAAAACCCCCAGATAAATCAAATAAATAACTTGTTAAGGTTTCAGTAACATACTAAATTATTAGAATGGATGAGGGCATTTAAGAGTAACCAAAATATGAAAAATTTAAGTAATTCTTTTTAAGTGGTACATAATTTCCTCATCCTTATTACTTCTCTCCTATTTTGTACCCACAAGCTGCAAGTTAATAGAAAGCAGGAACATGGTATTTGTGTGCGTGTGTGTGTGTGTGTATGTGTGTAGGCTCAGGATATTACATTTGTGTTTTCAAGGATTGGTTATTTTCTTCAGTTTATTTGAAATTCAGGAAAGCAGGAAACACGTTTAACTCTTAAGCGTCATGGGAATAGGTCATATAACACAGTCAGGAACCTCTCATAACAAATTAAATATAGCCAGGTGTGAGGGAAAATAAATTCCATATGCTTAAAAATTATTTGAGGAGATAGAATTTCACTGGAAAATATAAGTGGAATCTGGAGGTCCTTTCATTAAAAAGTTTATTAAACTGTAACATGTCTGATAGCCAGTGCTTATCTGAAAATAGGGTTAAGGTCCCGTTGAAGGGTGAAATTTCATTGAAATTTTAAAAGTACCTTCTTCAAACTAGACCTATGTCTTTATTATTTGCTCAAAGTAGGTTTCTTTTCCTTCATAGGTTAGAATATTCACTGAGCCTTTATAAAATGTTTGGAACCATTATGAATCTTCTAGAAACTTCTTTATTTCTGTGAGATAGCAACGTGTCCAAGATATTAGAAGGCAAATGGAGTCCTACTTCAGCTGAGAAAGAGCTTTAACAATACACCTGACCCCATGTTATGTACTTTACATAGATAAGTGTGTTCCATGTTTACCACAAGCCTATAGGTTTCTATTATTATCTCGCTTGGCAGACGTAGGGATGAAGAGATTCAGCAGAGATTTCCTAGTCTTCTGTAAAGAATAAGATTGAAGTCCAGGTCTATCTGGTTGCAAAGCATTTCTACTGGGTCAGGCTGACCCTTGGTAGAAAGAATTCTAAGATGATGAAGAAAAGAAGACAGATAACAGTGAGATATAAAGAAGGGAGGTAGAAAAAGGGTGTGGAGTGGCAGTGGTGGGAGACAGAGATGAAGGAGTGAAGATGCTTGGCTGCCTCCTGGTTGACTAGATGCTTCCTTGTTCCAGGACCTCAGCCATTCCCCATCCACTGCCAGACCCGACCACTGATCCCATGCTGTACTCCTGGATGGTGCCCTCTGTCATTTCCTCTTCGTCGGGGACCTAATATTTCACTCTGTTCTTTACATTATGGCGTGGCCTCTAAAGATCTCATGCTCAGTCCTGGCTGATCTTTACCTCCAATTATTACAGCACCTAACTTTTTCTCTTATGGTTCAGATAATCACTTGTTTTTATGACACTGTTGAATTTGTAGTGACTGTCTAAGCCATTATATTGAGAGTAATTTCATTTCATTGGGAGGACTGATTGATAGTGTCTGATTAGAGAAGAAAGAGAGAGTGTAGGCATGCATGCTATATATTTGCCATTCTTGTTCAAGATAGGCAGGACTTGGTTCTGCTTTCCAATGTATCCTCTACTTAATTTGTTCAAAAGAAAACAAAACAGAGTTAGTCCTTTATCTCAAATGTATAATGAGCAACTGTGCACAGACACTGTATTTGGTACTGGGGATACAGAGATGAAGAAGATGACGTTTTCCTTGTCACACTAATTACCATTTGTTTAGATGCTTGGCAGTTTAAAAAACAAGCTCAAAGACTTCATCTCCTTTGATCATCTCAAGAAGTAAGGTAGTCAGGATGTGGCAAATATTATGATGCACGTTTTAGAGATAAGGCAACGGAGGTTCCAGGAAAAGTAACCTGGCAATGGCTATTAAGTCATAAGTATGGAGCTAGTATTTGAACACAGGTTTTCTGTCTCTAGAATCTATGGTCTGTTTCATGTTTATGTGAAAATGGGAAAAAACTAGTTGATCTCTCTTTCAGGAAGCCTGTGACAATTGAACCTTATGTGGTTCAGGGCTAATATGCTCTGAAGAAATGAATCTAACAGAAATTTCTGGCTAGGTAAGAAGATGATCAATTTGGTAGTGTTTTCAGAAGAAAGCCCAAATAACAATGGCTTAAACAAGTTGGGGTAATCCTCAGGATTCAGTGGCTCAAGGATATCAAGGCTGCAGTCTTTGCTGTTTTTTTGGCCTTTTCCTCATGGTGGCAAGATGGCTGCTGCAGCATTAGCTACTGGGTTGGCAGAAAGAGAAAACAACAAAGAAAATGTGATGGCACCTCTATTGGGAAAGCAAAACTTTTTCAGTAATCCCCAGAAAAATCTCTGTTCACTCTGGTTAGAACTACACCACATGGTCACCTTTAGCTTTAAGAAAGGTTAGAAAATGTTTATCTAGCTGCCCCAAATAAAATCAGAGTTATATCAACACAGGAAAAAAGAGAATATATATTAGGTAGCCAGCTACTATCTGCCACAGATATCTCTCCAAGCTAATAAACTGGTCACCTGGGAACCCGGCATGGTAGTTGCGGTGGAGAGCCATTGTTACATAATGAAACATAGTTAATTCTGCATTTTATGGTTGTCTATATTTACCTGAGGTAATCCCAGTTGGTTTTTATTTTCCGGAAGCACCATTACGCACAGCACTCTTTCCAACAAGAGGCTATGAGTTGTCTGGATTTATTGTTTATGTGCATGCACTTTTACGTAGGACTGTATTTCTAAGCATTTTCTAAAATATAATTTAGTGGTCTAAAGGTAATGTGCACCTCACACTGTGAATCACCTCCTTTTCACAGAACGTCGTTGGCACTAGCCTTGCTGTAGGGTTAATGAATACTGTTGTTAGAACCATGTGCTTCAGTATAGAATGTCTCCACATCACTGAAGTGAAAGAGTGTATTCAGAAATGGCCCCTCAGGAAATGAAGACATTTCTTGTTGATTTGTTTCCTGTTAAAGAAGTCCTACAATTCAGCAGAGTAAGAAGTGAAAATCATTGGATATAAACTTTTGGTAGCAGGAACACATGCTGAGGACTAGTAGGACTTAAATGCAGGAACTTAGGTGTTAGAAGACAGGATGTTTCACATCTTGTACACTTGTTTCATTCTGAAAAAAGACTGTGATGCCTTTCCAGAGAAAAGAACATATTTTTTATAATCCCAGGAAGAATGGGTGAAGACCAAAGGAAAGAATGAAGAAGGAAAGTAACATTTTTAAAGTGTCAGCTATGTTCAGGGAACTGTGCCTGGGGCCTTACATATATTAACTCACTAAATCCAAAGAAGAATCCTAGGAGCAGGTATTTATATTCCAATTTTATAGATAGGAAGCTAGAAATTTAGAGAGATTAAGTGAATTGCTGGAAATCACATAGCTAGTGAGTTGGAAAGTTGGCGTTTGCTAACCCGAGATATTATCCTTTTTTTTCCACTCTGCCCTGTATAATTGGTAAAATATCCCTTAAAACGCTACAAATAGCTCTTAGTCTGCAAAATGTCCTAGATACACCCAAATCTACCAGTCCTAAAATTTACTTCCCAAATCTAAGAGTTTCTATTTAATTTCATTTCACTTTGTTCCAGTCTATAAGAGAGTAATCAGAATGTCTCCAATCAGCTCCCCTAGGGATTAAATACACAGGAATGGGAAGAAGACATGGCTGTCATCAAATCTCTCCAGATCTCCTCTTTTATCTACTTTAGTCCCACGGCAACTTCTTTCAGGCCCAGGACATGGGAACCAGTTCATAGACATATTGCAATAGATTAGCTATTAGGATGGCAAGCATTTGTAATGTGAATGTACCTACCTAAGGTGAATTAGTTATATAGTGTAGATCACAAGCTTAGTGTGCTCCAATCCCAGCAGGGGCCCAAAAATATGAGTGTGCATTTGGGTGTGTATGTGTTTTACTTTAATGGAGAAATACATGGACTAAATGAAAATGCTTTGAGCAGCAAGTGAAACTTTGGATTCCTGCGGCTTCTGCCCTTTCAGAGGGAGTTCCTCTGACTGGTCAATCTGTAGATAAGTCAGGATTAAGGTTAGGGTTAGGGCCTTCCCTGTATCTTTTTCTCAATTTTTTCTGTTTCACTCCACAACTGTCAGAGGCCTCACTTCCGGAATGGAGGTGAAGGAGGTTCCTCTCTGAAGTCTAGATCTGGCTCATTATCCATCCTCACTCCCAGACTTGGTTCGAGTGCCATGGAGAATGTAGTTTGAAGCTGGTATGCCTCAATTCTCCTCCTCTGAGCACCCCACACAACAGTTGGGAGAATGCTTCATTTAATTATTGTATCTTGATAACTGATAGACCCACCTATCATTTCATTTTCAAATTAGAATTGCCATTAGCTATAGTGAATGGTATTTTCAGCTGTTCCCTTTTGTTTACCCATGATTAATCCATCTGCTTAATGAGTAAAGTGCTAATGATAGGCACAAGTCGGTAGATTCAGGTTGGCTTGATTTTGTCAGACTATAAAATAGATATCTCCTTTATTTCAAGAAGTGTAATGAGGCAATAGGTCTATGCTGCCTCCTCATTTCCCGTCCTCTGCACCACACAACTTAGCTCACCTGTTTTATAGCAAAGTGGAAGTTCAAGGCCAGCTTCATGGGTATGTGATCTGTGCAGTCCCACCAGCTACCACTCTTAGAGGGGCCCCACACTTGGTTTAATGCTCTGCAGTTGCCATTATGAAACTCAATAATTTCCTAACAAGGGGTGCCACATTTTTATTTTGCACTGACGGGGCTTTGCAAATTCTGTAGCTAGTCCTGCCTAGACTGTCTGCTTTCAAATAACCAAAAGCAAATGGCTAAAGGGAGCAAGAATAGAAGGTAGCAATTTTATAGGCCTAGAGATTTCTATGCTATGATCAGATGCAGACACAAGAGAAACAATTTGTGAGAGTTGAGCAGGGAGGCAGGTTGTGGCAGTAGTTTCCAACTTTCAAATCACATCTCTGCATCAGGCTTAATTATAGGGTTTATAATGTGAATTCCGTGAATAAGAGATAGACTTGTAGTCATGTCATTTCAAAAGTGCTTTCTAAAGTCAAACACTGATACTTTTTGGAGTGATTGCTTCATTATTTCTGCTCCCCCCTAAGCTCTAAGCTCAACTAATCACAGGTTGATAGTAAATTGCTTATGCAAGAGCCAGAGTAACAGGAGATATGGCTCCCTACCATCCCAATGTGAAATGATCTCTCCTTTTTCCCAAACATCCTTCCCATCTGTGTGCTGTATAGCTAATAACGCAGCAAACTAACAGCCAGGTGCTGAAATTTTTATTTGCCTTAAAATATCAATACCAGTCTTTCTTGCTGTTGCCACTTTTTAAGAAACATACTCTATGACATGTCCAATTTGGGGATGCATAATTTTCACCTGCAGGTATCTCTTCCTCTCTCACTTAAGTCATACTACCTTTTCACTTGATTGTTGGCGGAATCCTGACAATCCATATTTCCTGAATCGATCCCCTGCTGGTTGATAGCCTTTCCACTCTCCTACTTCAATCCCTCACCATTCCTTGTTTGGGTGATCACTGTAATTGATCTGTAACTGGTGTCAGGTTAGTCTCCATCTGATATGTACTCTTCACTGAAACCAGGGTAGTCCTAAAATGCAAATGAGAGAGGTGAGCGGGTATGGAGAGAGAAATCTGGGCAAGTATGCTAATTAGCAAGATTGATTTTGTCACCTTCTTGCTTTATTCAATGTAATGCTTCCTTTCTCCTTCAGAATAAGGTCCATTCCCCTCATGACACAAAGTTTCTTCAGACAGGCATTGCACGTGCCTTGTCTTCTTCCCCAGTCTCTTCTCTCATCACTTTCCCCTGAACACCCTCGACTCTAGCGGTTCCAGGAAGAGGCTGTGTTTTGTCTGACCTAGAGACTGTGCTTGCATTGTCTTCTCTTTAAAGCTCTTGATTTTGTGTTCATCAGCTGGATCACTTCTACTTGCTTTTCAAGATGCAGATGAAATGCTACCTTCTCTCTAACACTCCTCACTCCCTGGATAGCCAGGTATCCCTCTTTTGTGCTAACAGAGAAAACTGTTAGCAACTCTATCATAAGACTTATCGCTTGGTATTTTGGTTGTTAACTTATTTGACTTCTGCCACCAGGTTTCACCACCTTGGGAAAGAGCCTATGCTTTTTTTTTATACACTTGATGTTCATACTCTGATGAGCGAATGAATAAATGAATAAGTGAGTTAATGGAATGAACCAAAAGGGGATTTCTTTATGAGAGTTTCTAGAATGTCAAGAGTAAGAACTTGCGTATTCTTTCAACAGACAGTTTTAATTTTGCAGTTCACCATGTTTGGTGTTTCTTAGAGAGACTCAAATGAAAATCTTTCGGAGCCAAGTCAACAATATTTTATTGTAGATCGAAGTCACTACTGAATTATGAGATTTCAGCATGGAAAAGAAAATAGACTACTGTACTTAAAACCAACTCTACAAAGTATAAGTTCTAAATTTATAGACCAATCATACATTTTGGGCTTTGAGGGGTGTTTCCCACTGGTTGGGTAGACTGAGGGAATTGTGCAGCTTCCTTGGAATGAATGGAGCATATTGGTGTGAAAGCCAGAGTGAGAGGCTATTTCTCCATTTCTGTCTTTCACAAGGCTGAACACCTTGGTTTGGAGTTTCTTTGAGAAGACAAAAGAGAACATGGACAGGGGGATGAAGAGAATAAGTGTTTTTTGTTTGTTTGTTTGAGATGGAGTCTCGCTCTGCTGCCCAGGCTGGAGTGCAGTGGCACGATCTCGGCTCACTGCAAGCTCTGCCTCCCGGGTTCACGCCATTCTCCTGCCTCAGCCTCCCGAGTAGCTGGGACTACAGGTGCACGCCACCACACCTTGCTAAGTTTTTATATTTTTAGTAGAGATGGGGTTTCACCATGTTAGCCAGGATGGTCTCGATCTCCTGACCTTGTGATCCACCTGCCTCAGCCTCCCAAAGTGCTGGGATTACAGGTGTGAGCCACCACACCTCGTCAAGTGAATAAATGTTCAGTCAAGTTTAAATAAAACTGTCTAGTACCCCAAAGAAGTGAAAATATTTGAGGCCCATTAAAATGAAGTATAATGTCATCTGGATATTTCTCTATGCTTATTTCTATCCACAGAAAGTATTTTGAGCTCTGTCATCTAAAGCAAAGATAGTAAATACATGGCCCAGGATAAGCCCAGGACAAATTCCAGTCCTCAATCACAGTATGTTTTCGTGCTGATCCTGGATTGTGCCTCAGAATCATTCTCAGTACCGTGTTCCGGGTAGCTCCTCCCAACAGGTAAGAGTTGCCAAGTGATGTGAAATCAACTTGCTATTTTTGCTCTAATGAGAATGTAAACCTGATCTTTCCATTGGTTGAGTTTTTCTAATTTTGGTTCCACTCCTTAATTCCATGATTATGGCTGGTGGGGTGGGGCACATGAGGATTTATAGATCCCATTCGTAGTTCCAAAATCTGTATTAGCATTCTCCAGAGAAACAGAACCAATAGAATGTGTGTATGCGCGCACACACACACACACACACACACACACACACACACACACAGAGAGAGAGAGAGAGAGAGAGAGAGAGAGAGAGAGAGAGAGAGAGAGATTTCAAGTAATTGGCTTGCATGACTATGGGGCTGGCAAGTCTGAAATCCAGAGAGCAGGTTGACAGGCTAGAAACACAGGAAAGAATTGATATTGCAGTCTCAAATCTGAAAGCTGTACTGCATGGAGGCAGAATTCCTTTTTCCTCAGGGGGCCTCTGTCTTTTCTTTTAGGTCCTTCAACTGATTGGGTGAGGCCCACCCATATTATAGCAGTGAATCGGTTTTACTCAAAGTCTACTGACTTAAATGTTAAACATATTTCTTATAGGTGAAATATCTTAAAAAATAACTGTACAGCAACACAACATTTAGGCTGATGTTTAACCAAACCATAACCTAGCCAAGTTGACATTTATTAAATATAACAAACTCTATCAGCAAAAAGAATTATAGCCATGTCATAGAAAGAGTTTATATATATAATTCCTTTCCTTCTTTCCTTTAATTTTTTCCTCCTTTCTTTCTTCTTTCCTTTCTTCTGCCTCCCTTCCTTTCTTCTTCCTTCTTTTCTTTCTTTCTTTTTTTCTTCCTTCCTTCTTTCCTTCTACTGTTTCCTATTTACCATGTATTATTCTAGGAATTGTGGATACAATGGAGTATTCCACAACTCCAGGGAGCACCATTTACAGAGACTAAAACTCCAGTTGTGTTCTTTGGATTTGATCAACAGTATGGCCCTGTATGCAAAGCAAAAATTTCAGAAAAAATAAATATTACAAACCTTCTTTTGTTATAAACAAAGTGGCAGGGCATTCGTTTAGTGAAGCAAACCTGAATACCTTCTGGGTGAAGGGCTTTCTAGAAGACTTTCCCTCATTATTCAAGATCCCTTTCTTCGCTGCCTACTTTCCTCCTTTTCGAATCACCAAATCATTGCTTTTGTGTCACTAGAGCCAGAATATACACAGGCTTCCTAGACATGCCATCTCATAGAATTTTTTTCTGTTCAATCTTTTTTGCTGATGTAAACAGGCATAATAAATACATTAAGAAATGTTTTCATTGTGGTAAATTACACATAATATTTCTCATTTTAATTATTTTTAAGTGGTATAGTTCAGTGGTATATTAAGTACATTCATAGTGTGCAACCATTACCACCATCCCTCTCCAGAATGTTTTTCATCTTGCAAAACTGAAATTCTATACCCATTAAAGAGTAATTTCCCATTCTCCCCTCTCTTTCGTCTCTGGCAACCATCATTCTACTTCCTGGCTGCATAAATTTGACTACTCTAGGTATCTCATATAGGTGGAATCATATACTATTTGTCTTTTTGTGCTGATTTATTTTACTTAGCATAATGTCCTCCAGGTTCATCTGTATTGTAGCAGATGTCAGATTTTTATTCCTTTTTAAGGTTGCATAGTATTCCATTGTATGGATATGCCACATTTTGTTTAGTCACTCATCTGTTGATGGACATTTGGGTTTTTTCTACCTTTTGGCTATTGTGAATATTGCTGCTATGAACATGGGTGTACAAATATCTCTTTAAGTTTCTGCTTTCAATTCTTTTGGGTATATACCCAGATGTGGAATTGTTGGATCACATGGTAACCCTATTTTTAATGTAATGAATAATTTTAAAGCCCCTGACTTATATTCTCTGGTCAGTTGAATCTTGTTCATCATTTACACTTGCAAGCAAGGGGGTATGGTGATAACTCTGGTGGGTTATGGGGAGAAAAAGAGCATAGAGTTTCAGGAGGCAGACGGTGAGAGGTGTGTGCTCTACCCCTTTGCTCCAACCTCAGTCCATGACACAGTCTTAGGGTGAGGGCTGCATTGGAAAGACTGAAGGGGAGGCAAAAGCTGAGAGGAGTTTGTCTCAGTTTCCATTTGAGATTCACCTCAGAGGGTGGTCTCAACACCACTTTGGCAGCTATATTATAGTAAAACTTATGGATGCAAAAAATAACTAATGGCACTGATGGGTGAATTTGGGCAACAGGGAGGCATACTTTTTAGAGGTGGGCTTTAAGTGGTCCTGTGTCTGCTGGGCAGACTTCTAGTACAAGAGAGGGAGGCCACTACCACTGCAGGGTGACTGAGAATAGGTACATGATCATGGCAGGGAGATCCACCCCAAGGGAAAACAGAGCTCAAGTTTACTGACCACAGATGTTCACGTAGCAAGCAGACAAATGGCTCAACAGGCAGACAAAGAATACAACCTTTGATGGGACAGAGAGGAGAAAGGGCATGGAGTATGGCTGCAAAAGACTGAAGATTTATCTGACAGAGACAGTTGTACACTGATTTGCCATTAATGGGACCAGTTAAATTTCCCTGCTACCCTGGGAGACAGTGTATGAGGAAGGTCACAGTGGTTGTAAGACTGTAGACTATTATATAGATTCTAGTATATAGAATGGTAAGGAAACAACCTTTTTCTAGGCAAATCTGAGTTGTAGTGTGATCAAATCATAATGCTGACAAAACTATATGTAGATTTCCTCATTTACAGATGAACTATGAGGTTGGAGGACTGAAGGAAAGTGAACAAACTAAACAGATCAAATTAAGATGCAACCATTTCTAGAATAACCTCATAACTAGCTCAAGATTCTTTTTTATTTAGTTAAAAAGACCCGTTCTAAGATATTTTTTCCTTTTCTTGTACAAAGTAGTTTTTTTGTGGCTGCTCTGGAAGATCTCATTACTGTGATTATTTAGAAGAAATGAGTCTTTTCTAAAGAGGGTAGACATATAAATTCCTGGGTTTTGCCCACGGCCACAGGCTATCATTGAGGAAAAAACTGTAGAGTGGAGGTGGTCACCTCTATGAATCACGATGGGTAGAGTTATCCTGACTTGGTGGGAACACTTTAAGAGTTATTGAGCAGGCTCAAGAAATGAGCTCAGGAGGAGGCGGATGAAATGGAATGGAAAATGACCTCCAAAAGAGGTGAGAAAAAGACTTCCCTACATTCTGTGGTACATGAATGATCAAAGACTTCCTTTTTTCCTCTGTTCAGATAACAAGCATAGGCTACAGCCTTTATAACCAGAATGTATTATTTTTTAAAAATTTTTAATTTTTTAAATAAGAATGGTCTATATGTAAGATATACAACGTGATGTTTTGCTATACATATGCATAGCGAACTGAATACTACAGTCAAGCTAAATAACATATCCATCTCTTCACATAGTTACCATTTGTGTGTGTGTGTGTGTGTGTGTGTGTGTGTGTGTGTATGGTGAGAACACTCTTCTTAGCACAGATCTACTCTCTTAGAAAATTTCCAGTATATAATACAGCATTATTAACTACAGTTCCCATGCTATACATCATATCCCTAGAACTTATATTTTAACATGTCAAGAAATGTAAAGAACAGTACTAATGCCCCTTCATTTTAATCAGTGTTTCTCAGGACAAAGGAAAGATTTGTTTAACAGTCTACCTTTGGTGAAGTTGAGTTGGTGATACGGAACTCCTAAGAGTAGAGATTCTCTACTGCTTCATATCCTCATTAAATTATTATGAAGTAGGAGGAATTTCTCCAAAAAAAGCCACTTTCAGTTATATTCTGCCTGTGATGCATTCAGCTCCAAATCAGGCTTATCAGCTGTGATACTACTCTCAGCAAGGGCCATGCTCATGATGTGAGTCTCTAGCAAGGGATACAGTATTTATTCACTCAGCAAATATTTCTTGAATACCTACTATGTTTCAGGTACTTTAAAAAATACTCGAGTATATTTATGACTCCTTCTCCCTTTCTTCAGATACTTTCCCAATACAACAGTCTCTTCTGCTTCACTTGTGAAAATTGAAATAACATGTAATAACTAAGAAAATGATGACAAATCTGTTGCCCAAGGCTCATATCTATAGGAAAGACCTCCCTAACCTTCAGAAAGTCATATCAGCATGCCATTAACCTAAAGGAAGGAAACCTTTTCTGACATTTTCCCCTGAATTTAGCATTTGTAGTTAAAATGTGGGGTGTGTGTGTGCTTGCATGTGAGTTGGCAGTGGAGAAGGGGTCATACGAGTGTATTTGAACCATGCTGAAAGCTGTAATCTTAATTTAGCAAAAGAGAAGTTTATGGAATGAGATAGAATGACTAGGACAAAGAAGATATGTCTTGAAAATGTGATTCAAACTCATAGATTTCCTATGCACTGTTAGACAGTCTATATTTTTATCTCATATATTACTTTGAGAAAAAAAGGTGAATCTATTTCACAATGCAGTGTCTTCCCAGTTTACCTTAAATGCACTCAAAATAAACTCTGCCCATTATATCATTTATATCCTGCCAAAATGATAATAACTTTACTGCGTGTTCTAACTACACTGTTCACTATTATAAATAATATTGTACCAAACATCCTTATACACAGATATTTGCATACTTTTCTGGTTATCTTCTTAGAATAGATTTTTATAAGTAGAATTCCTGGATGAAGCTTATGTATATTAAATTGTATTAATTTGAAAAATGTTTCCCTTTATTGTTAGGCCAAATTATACTTCCACCTACAATATGTAAGAAAACTCATTTCCTACTGCTTGCATCAGCCTGATGAGTAATTTTTTAAAAAAACTTTATCAGTTGAATTTGCATTTCTTTAATCACTATAGAAGGTAACATCTTCATGTATTTATTGATGGTTAGTATTTTCACTTTTATAAATTGCTTTCTTAAAAAATTGTTTATTTTTCTGTTGGGTTTATAGCATCATCTTTAAAATAATAGCATATTAAATGCATTAAAAATATATCCACCCCTTTTTAACTTTGTAATAGCTCTCTGAAATTGTTAAGATACGTTTTGTTGCTTTTATTTGAAAGATAGAGAAGCTGAGCCTGCTTTCTCATAATAAGCAAATGGTGGAAGCAGTCCCAGAACCCTGGCCACATCCCCTCTCTGTTGCTCCCCTCTTTGCCCTGCTGCCTGTCAACCACGCTGGCTCAACAGAGAGTCCATTACCGGTAGTTGTAATTGAACATGAAGAGTATCCCACAAAACAAGATGGCTGACTTCAAGTGAAAAGCAGCCCAACTCCTGCAGTTCACTGGGCTGCTCTGGAGCCTCAAAAGGGACAGGAGACTCTTAAAAAGAGAAGGAAAGAAACCAACTTCTCCAAACTGCATCTGATAAACCAGGCATCTCCTCGGCCTCTGTTAACACTAGCACTTTGCAATGTCACATATGAGCTACTTAGGTAAAATTTCAAAGCCAAAGACATAGAAATGAAAGCAGTCTAGGTCATAATTCACAACTATGTCAATCTACAATAGGATAAATTTTATTTAAATGAGAAGGGTTTTTTAGAAAGTCCCAATTTCTAAGTAATATGGAATACCTGAGGTGCCCAAGTTGTTAATATTTTGAAGTTAACGGTTGTATGATAGAGGATGAATCTAAACCAAACTAAGATCATCCCATTGAACCCATGTATTTGTTGTTGAAACTAAATGGAGGAAGAGAAACAAACATAGAGAAATTTATGGCTTTGTTTAGATTAAATAACTTGGTAATTAAGACCAAGTACTTCTGAAAAATTTCCTATTTTCTAATTGTTCTTTAAATATATCCTTATATTAAAACATAATAAATGTTATAAATTAGTTTCAGTAAACTAATTTATGCTGTTTTTAAATTAGTTTAAGTAAACTAAAAAGCCAAATAATATCATAGCATTTTAGAATGATCATTTTATGTATGTGCTAGCAATAAACTTAAGGAAATTTCCTTTGGGAAAGAGGGAATAATGCCAGAAATAATTGTTAAATATAAAGTGGTTTCAGGAAAAGATTATTAACTCAAAATTGCCCCCACAGACATATATAAATACTGAGGAAGTCTGAATTCCATTGGGATTTTCATTACTTAGCCCATAGTGTTAGCAAAGAAATCTGAAATCTCCCCATTAGCCTGTAGAGCAGGGCTCAAAGGAAATGTAAACCAGATGAGGTCTGTTTCCTGAGACCCAGAGCTGAAGCTAGTGGTGAGGTCCCAGGCACAAAGGGAAAGGAGAATATGCAGCCACACTCAGAGCAGTCCAAACTTACCAAGTCTTGACACGGAGAGAAATGAGTGTTATTTATTCTGGCGACCACTTGGCTGATAGAAGATATAAGGCCAACCAGCTGGTTTTGAAACTTAATTTACTATCTTCTAGATTCACATTGTATTTACTTAAGAAGGAAGAGTAGCCAAGGGCTCTTAATTATTTTGCTGTGACCAAAGCTAAACGTAGCTAAAGTGAATTTTTGAGGCATCTATTACCTGCTAAATGCACTTTACTCATTAAATTACAGGGCTGTGCTCTGGCCCAAGTCATTCTGCTGGCAAGCCTGATTAGAGTGAAATATATTACAGAAGAAAGAAGGTGTCGATTTCCATTGTGGTTGCTCCTCTGAAGCAATTACAAGAAAGAAGGAGAAGGAGAACATGATATAAAGGGAAGAGATGATAGTTATGGTGTCATGCTTAAGAATGTGTACTGCTAAATTGATAAAAATTTAAAAAGTCATTCATTAAGAGTGTACTGGGCATCTACTGTGCCAGGAACTGCTTTCTATGTGCTGGAGATAAAAAGATGACTAATATACACTGGCAAAAACTTTTCCCAATCCAGTCATGGAGCCTTTACAAATAAAATGTTCCATTACCAGGTGATGAATCCTATTTGAGCAGAGTGTGTTTTTGAGGACTTCATGGAGTGAGATGTGAAAATGTGACCAACAGTTGCATTGATGAGGCAGGTTTTGGGAATGGCAGATGAACTATTGCATCATCTGAAGAAGATGAACCTTCATTTCTAAAGGCTAAGCATTATCCCCAGCAAAGATAGAAGAGTTCTTTTGTGTTCCAAAGATTTAAACTCTACAGCACTTGCCAATAAAGCTGTAATTCCCATAGTAAGAGAAAATTGCCTGGGTGGATGGTGGCATAGTGGTAGCAGAAGAGGACTGAGTGTCCTCTGAACTGCAGAAACTGGTGCTGAGCAGCGTGGAGAGGATAGAATGTCAGATGGATGATGTTTGCGTTGATGACTGTGGAGAATGACCGTAAGAGTGGCATTTTGGAGTGAGAGTGAATTTCCCTGGGGCCATGATGGCATGGAGAAATGAGGCCACCAGAGGAGCTACAGGCCACTCTGTGACTATCCTGGGCAAGGGAGGAGCTGGAAAAAGAAGACTAGCTTTAGACAAAGCCACAGTGTAAGACCCTAGTAGGTCCAGCTCATTTTTTTGAGTCATTTCCTTACTCCCAACCATCCATCCCAAGAGATATAAGAAGAGAACAACATAGTAACAAAACCCAGAAAGACTTTCTGATAGTGCCTATCTCTGGGTTAAACAGACAGAGATCAGACGTGTAGAGTCACAGTTACATGTCAATGTGACAAATATTATTTTAACAGGGTAATTTATTCCGATTTTAATGTAGCCATATATAAAATCTTAACTATGATTGAGGTTGAGAGTTACAGCATCTCAGGACCATTTTTTTGGCCTCTGATCACATTGGCTTCTGTGACATTCAAGTAAAGGGATTTTTCCAATAGTCAGAAAGTTGCTGTGACTAATTTCTCAGAGAGTACTTCTCTTGGTGTCACTTATGAGCTTATAGCAGAGGCTTCTTGCTGAGTATGTCCCCTCCTATGCTGCATATCTGGAAAGTGTCAGCAGTGAAACTGGGTCACCTAATTCCAGAAAGAACCCCTGATGTCTGGTTTCTGTGTTCAGAGAAACCACTTCCCGGTTAAACGTGAAATATTCATATCAGCCTGTGTGGGCAGTATAAAATTGGCCTAGATGTGAGGACTTCCATTCTATCAGCCTAATCCAGCTTTGTTTTTAATACAGTCATAGCCCATTTATCTGATTCTACTTTGTAGATGCACATTGACCAATGGAGAAACTGAGATTTAGTTGGGCATATTGTCATTGAACACCTCAGTGCCTAAGCTGCTGAGTGTGTGTAAATAACGAGATTTGTTACTGCCTTATTGTGGGCACATCTGCTAGAATGAGACTGTTACAAAACAATTGCATTCCAGAGAATCAAATGGACTACAGACCTCTAGAACATTTCCATCTCTAGTAGAATTTAGATTCACTGTAAAATCTGCTGGGGTTATATAGAGAACTTAAATTCTACAGAAAAAGTATATGTACATGCGTGTGTGTGTGTGTGTGTGTGTGTGTGAAATGTACATGGCTTTGATAACATTGGGATGGTGGGCAGAAAATTGGTAGATTCTATTCATTTTTTTAAAAATAGTAATATCTAAGGACTATTTATTCTCCTGTTAATAGTATTTTGTAGTGAAAGGTTGTTACTACTTTGTGCAGTGTTGAGCAACCCTCAACCCTTTTGCTGTGTTAACATCTCTACGTTATCACTTTTATTTGCAAGGCATATTTCTGCTGCAGAACTTGTAACACTGAGAAACATTTAATGAGTTATCAGCAAACACTAAAGATAAAAAGAACTTTGATTGAATTTCATAAGCTGCTTAAGATTCCTGTGTTCTGAGATTGCAATGAATGTTTACACTTCTGTTAATAAAATTCTATCAAGCAGACGACAGGTACCAATTAAAAGCAATCACAAAGTATATTCTTTCCATAATCCCTGAAGTAGAATCTTTAGATGCTGGTTTGCAGAAACATCACCTGGCATGGGCTAGCTTTGATCTTCAATAGCTTCCACAGTCTGTAGGATTTCAGCCATTCCAATGTGGGAGAACCAGAGGAAATAGAAAATAACCTTTGGTGTTTGCTGAAGCATGGAGGAACATCAGCTTGTGGTTCAAGCTGCTGAAACAGTAGATACCAGTGTTAGCAGAGAGTCTGAGCTGTGGCAGCAAATAGATCCCCACGTGTAAAAGGGCTCAGATGCGGTAGAATTTTGTTTTGTACTCATCTAAACTCCTAGTGGGTATTTCTGCTTACAGGTTGACTGTCATCCATGTAGAGCCATAAGGACCAAGTCATCTTATGGCTTCACCATCATAGTCACCTTCGGCATTCGGCCTGCAGATCCACTTCTTACAAGGCTTGGCCTGGAAATACTGCACATCCTTTCTGCTCACATTCCATGGCCTAGAATTCAGTCACAGGTGCATGCCTGACTTCATGGGAAGCAAGAAAATAGCATAGTGCTGAGCATCTAGAAGAAAATAGGAATTTGATGAGCAGCTGGGCATTGCCATAATACCTAAGTATGATTCCTATGAGACAATTCCTTTTGGAGAAAGACGTTTGAAAAGGGCTTGTCTGTGGTTCTGCCTTGGGCCTGCTATATTCTGGCTAGTGTCAGGCTATGTGTCCAGCGAAAGGGAAATAACAAGAATTGCTGTAAGTTTTCTGGGAATATATCTTAGCTTAGATCTCCTCTTGCCAGCCCAGCCTTTTTACTGGCTCTATCTACTAGTGAGAACCATGAACTAAGCTGCTCCTACACTGAGGGAAATTCACATATTCTCTGAGTGAACATATTATGTTTTGCAACGTTTTTATTGTATATAATTGTGAATATATATTGTACATATGTGTTTATATATAATGTACACATGCATAAACACATACATTACTCTATGCATGATATTATACAGTTCAATAAAGTATAGAACAATGTAGGGTCATAGGTTCCCTTCACAATTTATTTCAATCAAACACTTGATAAATCATTCCATTTTTAAAGTCTTAGAAGGCAAGTATGTAAATCTACCTTGGAAATTCCTCCTAATATTCAATAGCATGTGAATTTCGAGAATAGTCCTTATCAGCAGTTGGGTCCTCTGTTTCACTGACAGTGAATCTAGAAGGCAGACACTTGGCATGAGTCAATTCACATCAATCGATTTGCCTGGGAAAGGGCTCCATCCAAGGAAGTTTTGTGTGGGCCTGTGGCTGGGTGGGAGGGGCAAGGGTGGAGAATGGGAAAGCTGATCCCTAATTTTGATCCCAAAATTTAGTATTTGAGCTCTACGAAGGAGGGCAGAGAAGCTGAAGACACTGTGTTCCAAACGTACTCTGGAGCTTTTGAGCCATAGGTGACACACACGAGGAGGAATCTTCCTCCCCTCTCTGGCTTCCTCACATGATGGTGGTAGTGAAAGCTTCAGGGTGATAAAAGAAAAACTTCAGCTGAATTAAATTTAAAGGAGTTTAATTGAGCAATGAACAATTCATGAACTGGGCAGTCTCCAGAATCACAGCAGATTCAGAGAGACTCCAGAGATGCCTCGTGGTCAGAACAAATTTGTAGACAAAAAAGATAAAGTCATACAGGAATTGGAAGTGAGGTACAGAAATAGCGAGATTGGTTACAGCTCGGCGTTTGCCTTATTTGAACGCAGTTTGAACATTCAGCAGTCTATGAGCGGTTGAAATATGGCCGCTGGAATTGGCCAACACTCAGCTATTGTTACAGGTGTATACTATTAAGTTAGGTTTTCAACTTTGTCTGACTATTAAGCTAGGTTACAGTTCATCCACAAGGACTCAAATATAGACGTACAGAGTCCTTCTCAGGCCCTATTTAGTTTGCTTTAACAAGGACATGCAATAAATCCTTCAAGGGCACCTTGAGAGTTGATTGCCCTGAGAACCCTGGTAGAGAGCATCTTTTTCACAGACATCTGTTTTTAAATACACCCAGGATTTTGTTTTTGTTCAGGTATTGTGAGGCCAACGGATAAGGAGACAAATGCCATTGAAAAGGTAATTTGTTACTCACAGGTCCTGAAAGGAGGGATCACTCCATGCCACAGAGGGTCACATGGAGAAGCATTAGGATTGGTTAAGGGCAAAAGGAATGAGGAGAAAGGAGGGGCCAGAGCCTCTACTGTGGTTTTCAATGGAGGAAATGGGTGCAGCATGGCAAGCAGCTGAGCAGGATTAGGATTGGTTGCTTAGAATAATTTTGGCAGGCTGTGGGCTAGAGGGGTTGTTTCTAGTTGTCCAGCACCTGACCCTGGGCTTATTTGTATACCAATTGTGGGCTCACAGGCAAGTTGTCTGCTCTCTCTAGGGATTAACTGACCCTGGGAGGGGCAGTTCCTTCTCAGGTCTGCAAGTCCCCAAGATATCAAAGCATCATAAAATACAGAAAATCAAGAAAAGATGATTCATACAACATCCAAATTCTCACAGAAGGCACTGGCATAGTGGCCCTGGGGAGATGCTACTGTCAACTATCTTTAGTGTATACAGTGTCTAAAATATTTTTCAGTGAAAAAAATTAGTTATGACACCTGTTAGTTAGGCAGACTTTATTCAAGGGGGCCATGGAGATAAATACAGGGAGCACTGCAATGGGGTCTCACATTGCGGGGGAAGATTGGACTCAACTCTGTCTCTGACAAGGACAAGTGAGATTACAACCAAGATGGAAGGAGTCAGTGGGTAGAAAATTAAGAGGAAGCATCAAGAACAAGGAGTTTCTAGCTAAACTGTCACAAGAGGATCGTTGTTGAAGGTAGGCAGGCTAGGGTGATAAGATATTGAGGTGATTTTTGCTAAAGTAATTTAGCAAGACTCTTGTTAAAACTGGATTCTACAAGCATAGAGGTAAACCCAAGGTTGAGCCTAGTCAAGGAGAGGTCACGGGGATCCTGACTAAAGTATTGGTCAAAGGAGAGAGTTTTTGTCAAGTAGCAGTGGATGTAATTAGTGAGGCATTTCAAGAGAGTCTGAAAATTGGATGTGTAATGCTTTGACTAGTCACTGTAAGTTTTATATTGAGAGGAGGCATATGTTAATAGTTGAGTTATTGCTCTTAATGTGATCCCTTTGGTATATACAGTCTCAAGAGGCCTATTGATGCAGGTGATCAAAATCTTTCATGAAGTAATTTGACCATTTTCCTGTAGATACAGGTTTAACAGAGATAGAGAACTAATTGCTAACATCTATTTTAACTTTTGGTACATCTGTTGACTCATTTGTGCCTAAGACAGCTATTTTTCAAGATGACAATCCTAACGTTTTCAGTCTTCTCTTCTAAACCTTCTAAAGGATTTATTTCTCCCTCTAAATAGAGGGGAATTAAAAATTGTAATTTAAGCACTGATAATGAAATGCAGCTCAAGAGTAACTGCTTTTCATTTAGGTACGTGTTTATATTGTAGATGAAGGCCTTTATGCAAGCCTAGTGTCCCCAGCATTAACTTAGATTCAAAATATTCTAAAATTAGAAATGTATGGGATTTTAGGGGGTTGGGACTGGAGCTAAAATTGAGGGACAGAGATGAGGCTATAACCACAATGGATCTGTTGCCCAATGCATGAGACAAGGCAATACGTGGAGACACTGGGTTGAACCAGAAAAACAGGTTTAACTGTAGGGCCGCTGTGTAAGGAGATGGGAGGGAACCTCAAATCTATCACCTGGAGGAGTTTGGGTCTAGGGTTTTGAAGTGGGCCAAAGTGTGGTGATCATTGATTGGTTGAAAAATGTAGGGTGAATTCATGGGACAGGGAGATGAAGAAGCTTTATTCTCATGCTGATTCTGTTTCTCTGTGTTTTCAGACTGGTTGATGTCAGCTGTTTTGCTGGAATTCAGGATGTGAAAAATATCTTAAGCAACTCTTAAACAAAATCGTTATGATTCTAATGCCAGAAATCCCATCTGTAGGAACAACAGAGATGCAAATGGTCAGTATCTAGTGACTTTCATTTACAAGGAAATATGTTAAAGTGCAGCCTGATTAATGCTTGACTTTAACAGTAATGAACAGTGGTGACGGTGACTGAAAAACTGCCGTGATTTTCTGACTCAGAAGCCATATCCCTTTGCACTTCTGAAAGTTCAGTAAAACTATAAATTGCACTGAGTGGGGATTTGGAAAAATCAAGGGCAAGAGACTGTTTTGGGCCAACGAAAAAGGAGGGAAATGAGTGAGCACAAGAATGAAGCCAACTGAGTAGAATGGAGCCTGACATGACCTGCAGTACTTATGCTGCTCTCTGAGGATATCCAAATGTATTGGTGCAATGAGTTATTCCGTCATAGGGTTTCCAGATTTTACAAATGAAATACAGCATTTCCAAATAAATTTGGATTCAGATAAACAATAAGTAATTTTTTTATTTATTGTGTCCCAGGCAATTTAGGATAATCCTGTGTTTTGTCTGGCAGCACTTCCCCTCCCCACTCTTCATATATGGAGTTTGTGAATCAATATTTTTATAAACCTGAAACCGCCTTTGCAAAATCATGACAGTAAGAGAAATCTGACATGGTTGACTTTATCTTGCTTCTGACCTTCAAGCTGTCCTCGGTCATTCCTGGGCATAGGGCAAGCTATCTTTGGGAGAAATTTAGTTTATAGTTTAACCTTAAAGCAAAGATGTAATAGCCCTTCCCAAACTAAACCACCTTTGTAAAACTAATGGAAGGCCACAAAGTTAAGATTACCACAGGGGCCTGAATTATGGTAAGATAGGTGTAGTTTCTGTAATCCTTCACTGCTCAGGACTCATGTGGCCAGAGGTCGCAAGATTTGTGACCTTCCCAATTGCTATGTCTTTCAGACTGACCCCACTGGAACTCATGACTCATGTCTCAACCGATCCTGTGGCCCCACCCAGAGGTGAACTCTACATGAGGACTGTTTTGCACACTCCTATGATTTCATCCCCAACCAATCAGCAACACCCATTCCTGAGCCCCTGCCCACCAAGTTGTCCATAAAAACCCGAAGCTCCCAGCCTTTAGGGAGACTGATTTGAGTTATAACTCCAGTTCTCCCATGTGGGCCAGGCTCATGTCAATTAAACTGTCTCCCAGGCTGGGTGCGGTGACTCACTCCTATAATCCCAGCAATTTGGGAGGCCGAGGCGGATGGATCACCTGAGGTCAGGAGTTCAAGACCAGCCTAGCCAACATGGTGAAACCCCATCTCTACTAAAGATATAAATATTAGCTGGGCATGGTGGTGGGCCCCTGTAATCCCAGCTACTCAGGAGGCTGAGGCAGGAGAATGGCTTGAACTGAGAGGCAGAGGTTGCAGTGAGCTGAGATCGCACCATTGCACTCCAGCCTAGGTGACAAGAGTGAAATGCCATCTCAAAAACGAAACAAAACAAAACAAAACACAACTCTTTCCCTACTGCAATGTTGTGGTCTCGGTGAATTGATTTTGTCTGTGCAGTGGGCAGGAAGAGCCCATTAGGAGATTACAAATTTAAAAGGTCAAGGTGACCCCAGGTAGCTGAAAGATTGGAGGCAACATATTCTGGTATCTAAGTCACACCTCCTTTCTCCAATTCGCATTTAAATTGAGGAACTCAGTGCAAGATTTCTTTATCATTGTCTTTTCCTTTTGGTAACTACATAGATGAAATGGCAAAGCGAGACTAAGAAGATATGTTAGAGCATGGATGTCCTGACTACAGTTAGGAACTCTTGGGTCCTAGGGAAATATTAAGAAAACTTTCGTGCAAATGAAATTTTAAGGTGATGCATACCCTCCTTTGAAAAGCATCTTAAGGTATTAGTTAAAATATGGCATCCTAGGAATATTTTCTATGAAACATAAGTACTTGGAATAGAGAGGCTAAATTAATCTGGAGGATATCATACATAGCAACAACTTAAAGAAAATAATTGGCAAAAAACCTCAGGGCCTTATTTTCCTAAAGCAGGTGAAATGAGTGGCATCTTTTTTTTTTTTTTTTGACACAGAATAATTACTTGAAGTGAACTCAGCCTGTCTTCCATATTCCTGATAATACAACCTATAGCATTTTATAGTCATCTGGGAAATAAAGCAAGGACAATAGTTTCTGGGTAGAATTGAGTGCTTCGTTTGTCTTCCAAATGTAGTGGCTGAGAGTGGGTCGAGGAAGAACTGAGCAATGAGCGTCAAACTTGGGTCTGTTATGAATTCCAGAGCTGAGGGGCCCAGGAAGGGTGTCTTCCGGGGCCTTGCAGAGAATCTGAGCTCCTCTTATAGAACACAGATGCTCTATTGGAAGGAAGTAATTCAGATCAGAAGCTGGGTAGCATCCAGGGTCATGAACTTAGAGTTTAAAATATCTGTCTGTGACCCCACCAGCCAGCTAGGATTTCCTGCTGACCCTAGAAATTTAAAGGATTCCAAGTTGGCGCACGAGCTTGCCTCCTCCTGACACTCCAGATGTCTAACAAAGAGTTTCCATGCTTTGAAACAGGTAGCAAATGTTTTATGGGTTTGCTGTTGTTAATTAATGGTGAAGGTTAACACCCTGAATAGTAGAAATGACTAAACTATCCTCCTAAATAATACAATTGAAAGGAGAAAATATGAATTCACTGACTTAGATAAATGACGACAGTAAAGAGGGATTAAAAAGTAAGAGCAGCTGTGTTTTCGTTAAAGCAAATAGGCAGCTGGAATCCATAGGATCTCAGTTTGGTCAGTGGCCCAGTAGACTAAATCTTAAAAGTGATTGTTAAGTGTTAGGAAATACGAAAACCACAAGCTAACTCTACTGGAAGAAGACATTCACTTATTTGCAATGAAAACAGAATTAACAAAAAGTGAAATTCCAAACTTGGGAATTATTTTTAAAAAGAAGCAGCCTTTGAAAGATAAGTTTTTAAACAAGATTTATCATGACTCATAGTAATATAAAATAAATATACACCAAAGATTTTGTTTAATTAATTAAGGGAAACAGTAAGTTGTGACAAACAGTTCAAAGGAAAAGTCAGAGAAATATATTTGTGTATATATGTTACCATGTATGTATTTGCATATATACATATATAAAAGATGCAGGAAATGAATTAACAAATAAATGCACAAGTGGTGTTTTACAGAGGGGTGAGAATGGAGGGTAGGAGAGAGAAATCAATTATCCTTTCACCTTGACAAAATTAATTTGCATGTCTATAGACAAGAATCATTTGCATTGCTACTAGTTATTTACAAATTACAGAGCTCTAAATAGCTCAAAAACAATGAAAGATGATAACCCCAATGAGTCAGAAAAATCTGAAATTAGACAATGCCTAGTTTTCTATCAGGGATATCTAATAATCTTGTTGGCCTATTTAAAAGTCTTTAACAACAATATTCTGCTATATGTGACACTTGAAAATGAGGCAGAAATATTACTGCAAGCCTTTTTAACATCAAACTAGAGTAGTGGTTCTCAAAGTTGGTCCCTGGACCAGCAGCAGAGGCATCATCTAGCACTTGTTAGAAATGCCAATTCTTGGGCCTCACCCTAGATATACTACTGTGGATTAGATCTAACACCCTTTCTTATCAAGCCCTCCAGGTGATTCTTATGCACACTAGTGTGTGAGGCACTGGTAGGCGATCTAACATTGCCTGCCTTACAATTGATGAGGACTCAGGCTCAGTAAAGTTAGATGTTACCTTGGTAAAGATTGAAAAGTTGCAAATGATTTTGTTTGGTAAATATACAAACATTTCTGAATTGTAGATGAGATAACAGCAAAGGCTGTGATTTTAGCATTTTACTTAGCAGTCTTATTTCAGCACTTTCTTTGGCCATATATAGTAGTTTCCCCTATCTTTGTATGAGCTTTGTCATCCCGGTGGTTTCTTTGTTAATTAGGTAAATAAATTTTCGACAAGTGCTCCCTAAATATCTTTTTGGGAATTGTGTCTTTAACTTTATAAAAATTATATTTTGACTTAATGTAACTCAAGTAGAAGGTACTTCAACCTAATAGAGGAAATGAAGTGCAATTGAGTCAATAAAAGAGTCAGGATATGAGACTGGGTTTGCTTGGAACTTTTTTGGGAACACTATTATACCATAAATCAGGCTTTACCCTAAGCTTTTCAGTGTGAGTTACATGCATATTACCTGGTTCTCCCCGTGGCCATTTCTGGTTGGATTTCTTATTTATCTATTTCTTTCTTCCTGTCACCACCTCCCACACCTCTCCCCTGCCAGCACACACACCAAATTATGCTTTGCTTCTGCAAAGGTCTGTGCCAGTTTTCTAACCTACTAGTTCAGCACATCGATTAAAAAAAAAACCATATTAGGGAATAGAGAGAAAAACTGAGTTGAATTTTTATGATAAAAAGGAGGTCTCAAAGGTTTTTAATTATGCTCTGCCTGGAGCTTCGCACAAATACCTCAAGGATACTCATTAATTTTCACCTGCCTATGTAGGTAGCTTGGTGGGAAAATGTTTAAGATAGAAGGAGAGTCTTTCCAAAAGACTATCTTTGCCAACTTTCACAAAACCCTAAGGGAAGCACACACTGTATTTAAGGCAGCTTTATAGGCTGGGAAAACAAACCTAGGAGCTTTGAGGAACTCTCCTGCTGTGCTTTCAAATGAAGGAGACTTTCTACTGAATTACAGAATTTTTTATTTTCTTAGATAAAATTGGTCATTGAGGGAGTTCAGTAAGAGCCGTAGATATATTTAAAAGACGTATTTTTTCATAAGAACGATTGTGGAAAGTCTTATCAGATGAGAATGGACTGAAGAAGCATGCTATTCAGAGTGCCATAAGAGCAAATGTCATCTGAAATGTGTACCCTTCAACTCCCATGGCACACAGAAGGAAGATAAAGCAATGCAGTTGTGAATAGGAACATGTACAAAATCCTTTTGGCTCCACCTGTATTTCTCTCATGACTTCTCCACCACGGCTCTTCTGCTCTGGTTTATGAAGTTTCTATACCTTTAGACACATGAAACAGTGTCACCCGTAGACAGTTTTGTTTGGTCTGCATAACATTTAAAACAATTAGATTTTGAACGTCTTTAAGTCCCTATTTGCTTCCTTGCAAATGAGATAAGTCGGTCACTCTCTCCCAGACTATGTTGTACTTTTTTCTTTGAGATCTTCCCAATGACAACTTCCCAGTGTTCTATATGTAAGAAAATTGTTCATTAAATAAACATAGAGACATTAGTAAACCTTTACAATGAGAGAATGAGGGATAAAATGTGGTAAAGACCTTATGAAAACCATAGACTGGGGGATAGGCTAAGAGGTCATTGAGTCCTCTGCAAACTTGCACTTTCCCAGGAGCATGAAATTATCTCCTGTAATAATCCCCACATACATAACCCAAGGCCCCAGCAGATTAACTTGATTTACTCTTTGCCATATCTGCCCTGGTGGTAATAACATGGGCAGTATGACTTAATGCACAGAATCTTTTCATCTCTGTGAAGCGTCCCATAATGTAAACCAGAGTGGTTACTTTACTTCCCTCAGCCTTTCCCTGAGACCCTGACATGCTACATAAACAAGGGAAAGGCCCCCTCAGCACATAACTCCCTACAGTAATGAACTTCAAAGACATTTGTGGTATTCCATTCAGAAGTATTTTTAATTTGGGGCAGATGCATGTACGCAAAATGACTCAGTCAGCTGTATGTGGTATTTATATTGTGAACCTCTGGTGCCCAAGTACTGATCTCCTCCTTCCTGCAGTTGTAATTTGTTTAGAGAAAGCATCTTGGGGGAGGGAGGAAGGGAGAGGGCAGCAGCACTCAGGCTGCCAGTCTGGATGTGTGTGGCCTTGGGGAAAGTCTGCTTTGAATGTGAATACTGACTGTGGATTTTCATTACCAGAAAGAATGCTCAAGGGAAACTATCGGCATATAAATTCCTTCACTTGGAAATCAGGAGGGGAAAGAATTTCAGAGATGCCCTGCAGGATGCCTTTGTCTCTTAAGATGCATTAATGGAACTGCATCTCTGTGTAGGCAGAGCTCAAAACTCCTCACCAACACCCTCAAGTAACAAAGTGCAGTATTTTCTTTATTTGTCTAAATTCATTCCTTCTTTATCAACAGTCTGTGGGAAGGGAGAGAGATGGGAGAGACAAAACATCTGGGATTGAGAACCTCATTTCTTAACCTTGACATTTAATTTCAATAAGCATCTTTTAAAAAATTCCTATTTTATTTAGCCAAATACTATTAATTCATTTCTTAGAATGAACTCATCTCTTTCTTTCTATTTGTGTCACACTGCCACGTTCTTATTTCAGATACTATTGGATGGAGCAGGGACCCCCTCTTAGGGGCTTGCAAGCTCCCTCAAGCGTGGAAGTAAATGAAAATCTTGAGTTTCTTCAAGGAAAACTCCAGGCACAGAGGTAGCCTTGAGAAGTAAATTAGCAACTTAATAAGCAAGAAGTTAATAGTAGCTTAAAACAATAGCCAAGAAAGCCACCAGAATGTTTGGTTTCCTGTAGAAACCAAAGAGAATATGTTAATATAAGTCCCTGAGTTGTTTTCAGAAACGTACACCTCCACCATCTGGATCCACTGGCAGGTAGACACCTCAGGGGTCTGAGGACTGGACTCTGACTGCCATTCTTTGTCCTCAATTTCTTCCTGAGGGCCCTGGAGGAAGTTACAACCCCAGAGCCAGAGCTAACATCCTTTTCTGCTGATCTTGAATTTTTAGACAAAGCTTCACCTCCTTAACCAATTTCAAATCAGAAAATCTTCAAATCTACCTATAACCTATGGGCCCCCACTTTGAGTTATTAAGTAAGCCTTTTTAGGTCAAAGCAATGTATGGCCTCCATGTATTGACTTACGACTGCTTGTAACCTCTGCCTTCTGCCTTTAAAAACCGCTATCTGTAAGCCATCTGGGAGTTTGAGTCTTAAGCATTAGCTACCCAATTCTCCTTGCTTGGTGTCCTGCAAAAAAATGCCTTACTTTCTCTCATTGCAACCCCTGTTTGACTTTGCTGCACTGGGTAAGTGGATCCCAGTTAGGTCGGATAACACTATATTCTTAGGCCTAGGAAACTAAGCAGCTGCTTCCTGCTCTCCACTCTTTCCTCACTGCAGGGCCAGTTTTAGGTCTTCCTAAAACTCACACTGATCAAATCTCTTTCCTGCTCAAACCTGGCGCTCCCGTGCTTCCATTAGAAAATATTTGAGTGTCTACTTTATGCAAATGAGAGTTCTAGACCCTGAAGCACTTGTAGGGCCAAGGGACCCTAGACTCTGAGGGTTCACTGAAAAATCAGCTCTCAAAAAGCAGATTAGGCCAGGTGCAGTGGCTCACACCTGTAATCGTAGCACTTTGGGAGGCTGAGGCTGGCGGATCACTTGAGGTCAGGAATTTGAGACCAGCCTGGCCAACATGCAAAACCCTGTCTCTACTAAAAATACAAAAAATTAGCTGGGCGTAGTGACGCATGCCTGTAATCTCAGCTACTCAGGAGGCTGAGGCAGGAGAATCACTTGAACATGGGAGGTAGAGGTTGCAGTGAGCCCAGATAGCGACACTACACTCCAACCTGGGTGGCAGAGTGAGACTCCATCTCAAAAAATAAAAAATAAACAAACAATAATAAGGCACACAAGTTTATTTAACCTGTGTTCATGACAACCATCAGAATGAAGACCAAAAGATACAGGGGAAATTTTCTGATTTTATGCTTAGGTTCAGCAAAGTATGGACAGCCATGTAGAAATATGATTGGACAAAACAGGTATGATCTAATGCTAAAACTGAGTGGGGAAACCCAGCGAGGCCTGTCTGTCTAGATTCTTCTTGGCCACTCCAAGCATATATTTCTTCTTTCTTGGTATGGGCCAGGAGCCTCTCTGGAATGGGGGTCTTATGACCTACAGTAAAACAAGGTAGGCCAGATGATTTCTTTATGGTCAGTGTTTACACAGAAAGGCTGAGGGAACTGTTAGATAGTGTTTTTAGGTCTTAAGGCTGGCTCTGGGGAAAAGGGGTTCTGGTTTTTATGACCCGCATTGGGGAAGAGAGATCCTAGTTTCCATGGCTAGCCTTGGGGGAGAATGGGCCAGAGAAACAGGAGGGTGGTAGAAGCTCAGAGAAAATCTTTTTCTTCTGAGGCTGCTGCTGAAGACTTCAATCTGGGGTATTGTTTTCTGAGCCTCAGCACATCCTAACCATTTTTCCAATTCTATCTAGTGTCTTTTCCAGTGAAATTTTCCGCTCACTCTGTCCTGAATACCTACTGAATTTTTAGACCTCCAGGTTCTGCTCACTCTTTTATCCCCACCTGGAGTGCCTGCTCCTCTGCTTGTTATCTACTGAACTCCTCTCCCTCTTGGAAATTTTAGCCAAATGCCAGCTCATCTACGAATCCTTCTATGACCCTGCCCTGGCCCACTTACCTCACCCCTCTTCAAACTTATGTAGTGTCAGTGGTGACTTCACTTAGTCATTTGGCTTCATTCATTGTCAAGCATTGTCATTTATTTATTCATGTTTTCACCCTGTGCCTTCATTGTGTTGGGGGCCCAGAAAAAAATACCCCCAAATGAAGGCCTTGTAAACAGCCGCAGAAGCAGAAGTTCTTCTCTGACCTTCTCCCTCCCTCCTGTCTCAGGCCCATTCTCTGCCAAGGCTAGCCATGGAAGCTAGAATCCCTCTTCCCCAAGGTGGGTCATAAAAACTAGAACTTCTTTTCCCCAAAGCCAACCCTAAGACCTAAAAATATGATCTAACTTTCCCTTAGCCTTTCTGTGTGAAAACTTGCCATAAAGAAATTATCTGGCCTACCTTGTTTGACTGTAGGTTACAAGACCGCCATTCCAGAGAGGCTCCTGGCCCATACCAAGAAAGAAGAAATATATGCTCGGAGAGTCAAGAAGAATCTAGACAGACAGGCCTTGCTGGGTTTCCCCACTCAGTCTTAGTATTAGATCATATCCTTTATGTCCGATCGTATTTCTGCATGGCTGTTCACACTGTGTTGAACCTAAGCATAAAATTGGACAATTTCTGTTGTATCTTTGGGGCTTCATTCTGCAAGCCTCCTGTGTATACATGTCAAATAAATTTATATGTCTTTTCTCCATTTAGTCTGCCTTTTGTGAGTTGATTTTTCAGCAAACCTTCAGAAAACCGAAAGGAACTTTCCTCTTCGTTCCTACAGCTCTGACCATAAGTTCCTGGAGAACAAGAATATATATATTTTATTCTTTTTGATGTTCCAGTCATCAGAATATAACTGATAGCTAAGGTACATGATGATTATTTGAGACAGCATATATTTACTCTGAATGGAACAATCAGATATCCGAATAAAGAAATCTGTTACTAATCCCACTAGTCACAAAACAAAGACTAAAAACAAAGACTCTGCTTTCAGTGTCTGGGAGTAGCCCTGGAAGAGCTAACAATCTGAGTTGCTCAAGGGAATCCATTCAATTGCACCTGTAGGGGAGGAAAAAATAACTTTCTCTCTATCCTTCATAGTTCTTAGTTGGGACAGATCCCTGTAACAAGAGACAGATTAACAAGAGAAAAAAAAAGTTTGTTGACAAGTTTTACCTCATGTATGCATGGGAGATACACAGGGAATGAGCAACTCTCAAAGTGGCTTTGAACTCAGGCTTAAACAGCATCTTCAACAAAGAACAGTAAATTTTCAGAGAAATGACAAGACAAAAGAAAAGGACTTTGAGTCTCGGGGCAGTAAACTGTGGGAAAGTGAATAAATGGGAGATAAAGGTGAGTTAGTACACTTTGTTATGTAGATTCCACTGGTGCAGTCTCCAGCTTCTTGTTTGTTTGTTTTTGAGACAGAGTCTTACTCTGTCACCCAGGCTGGAATGCAGTGGTGTGATCTCAGCTCACTGCAACCTCCACCTCCTGGGTTCAAGCACTCCTTCTACCTCAGCCTCCCAAGTAGCTGGGAGTACAGGTGCGCACCACCATGCCTGGCTAATTTTTGTATTTTTAGTGGAGATGGGGTTTCACCATGTTGACCAGGCTGGTCTCGAACTCCTGACTTCAGGTGATCTGCCCACCTCAGCCTCCCAAAGTGCCGGGGTTATAGGCTGGGATTATAGTTACAGCACCCAGCCTGTCTCCAGCTTTATTATGGTCTGAAGTTGCTTTTAGTGATCAAACTTTGTCCTTTCTGGCAGAGAGGGGAGGAGGTGAAGGGGTTACAAGTTATAACAAGTAGTAACAGGTTTGATTAGATCAATATTTAACATTTACTTGATTGTTATTCTGTAAATCTACCCACAGCTGGACCAGGTAGTCTAATTTTCCTTCTTCTCTATCTTTGTTTCCTTAGAGTTGATAAATGTCTCGTTTTTGTGCTTTTTTAGTTTCTAACTTTTACAGTGTACTTAACACTAACTAATTTATTCCCAAGGTGCTCTCATTTCTGTAAATATTCATATGCAACCAGACCCATCCAGGATTGTATTAGTTTCCTTCCCTTGGAGATATGTCTCCAAGAGCCTTCTGGCCTCTACCAATTTATACAGGCTGTTCTGTAGGGCCACTGCATATCTGTGATCCTGAAGACTTGCTTCCCTGTCATCTTTTACCTTTCTCTTATGTTACCTGTCATTTCCTAGATCTCGTATTATTTTCTATTTGATTTACTTTCTCGTATGAATAAAGTATATCTTCTAGTAAATTCCATAAAAAGAGAATACAGATGATATGGTTTTTGAAATCTTGCATATTTTAAAAATTTCTTTATTCTACCTCCTAGCAGAGTGACAGTTTTATTAGACAGAGAATTCCAGGTTGGAAACATTTTTCCTCGGACTTTGGAAAGCATTGCTTCATTGTCTTCTAGTTTCTGGTGGTACTATTGGGATAGATATCTCTTTCTATTTGGATTTTTCATATTTTAGAGCCTGACTTTTCTCTCAGGAAGTTTATAGGAATTTTTCTTAGTGTTTAGCATTCTTAAGACGTATTTTCCACTTTTCTGAAAATGTGTTAATGTGCCTTTGTATCTGCCAATTTTTTTGCCTATTGTTCTGGGCATTTCATTTGGACCCTTTGAAACTGTAAGCTCCTGGACTTTAGTTCTAGGAGTTTTCTTAAATGATTTTATTGATGATTTTAACCTTCCATTTTCTCTTTTTTGAACATTGATTATTAGAATGTTGAACCTCTTGACTGGCTCTTTAATTTTCTAATGTTTTGTCCCTGAATTGTACTTCTTTTTATCTTGCTGAATTGCTTTCTGGTAGATTTCCTCAACTCTATCCTCCTAGGTTTCTATTCAGTTGTTTCGCTTTTTCTATCACATGTTGAATATCTAAGAGCTCTTTTATTTTATGAATTATTAGTAAAAGTACCCTATAAATTATTATAGTAAATAAGACCTAGCCATGTTGATTAGACACCATTCTAAGTAGTTGTAAGTGTTGTATGGTGCTAAGAATATGAAAGAGGACAGTCTTAGTCAAGTTCACAGGTCTTGTTAGATATAAAATACATCTACCTATAATTAAATTCCTGTCATGTAAAAAGAACTTCATTATTGGAAAATATATTTACGTGTTTTATTTCAAAGTCTTTTTAAAATTTTATTTTTATTTTTATAGATTTAAGAGGTACAAGTGTAGTTTTGGTATATGACTATATTGGATAGGGTAAAGTTTGGGCTTTTGGTGTTTTAGAAGAAAAATAAGTTGCTGTTAAAGAAGTGAAATGTCCAATCATGCAGTCAATATGAGTGAGATTAATCAGTAATGAGAATAACTTGAATGTAGTGGTCTATGTAAGCTGAAAAAATAATAACTCTTTCAGTTTTGTGGGCTGTGACACAAGAACTCTAAAAGGGACTCAGTATTACATCACTGTAGATATTGGAGGCTCCAACATCTCTGTTTTATGTAAATTTTATGTATTATATAAACAGATGGTATGCATATTTTACCCGGAAGATTTAGAATTAAATAAAGAACGGTTTGAGTAAGAGAACAAAACCATACTCTGTTCTTAGGTTAAGAAGAAATCCATGTGTATTTGTTACCTTATATAGTTAGACATCTGAGTCTCAATCTTGCATTTCCAATAAAATGCATAAGTTATTAATTTGGAAAGGATTTTTAAAAAATTACTAAGTTTATGTACATTATTGGTACCTTTAAGACAAATTTAGTTACACTCCATTTATAGATATAATGCTATGGAAGTTTTAAAATGTTTCCCTAGTCAACCAAGGAAAAACAGCCCTGTTGATGCTATGTGACCTCTAAGGCTAGGTTAGAAAAGGCCATTCAGCTTTTCCTTGGTTCTCTCCAGACATTTGCCTTTGGATCTGTGAGCCACCAGGTGAGTGAGATGTTGGAGGCTGCCATGCTGTGAGGAAGCCCAGGCTGCCATACTGAGGCCTCGTGTAAGTGTTTGGGTTTATAGTTCCAGCTGATGTCCCAGATAACAGTTGGTATCAACTGCCAAATATGTGAGTAAAGATGTTGCCAGTGCTTTCTGCTCTCAGTAGACGAGTCACTCCTAGCCTTCAGTCCTTTCTAGCTGATACCCCCAGAGATTGTGGAGTAGAGAAAAGTCATCCCCACTATACCTTTCCCAGTTCCTGGCTGAAAGAATTTATGGGCATAATGATTACTTGAAGCTTAGGAGTCACCTGTTACATATCAATAGATAATCTAACAGGTAGATTATCTAAGAATTATTTAAATTCATGGAAAAAATAAAACTAAGATGAAGCTCAATGTTTGAAAAGTTGTGTGTTTAATTACTGAGTTTGTAAATAGAAACAAATGTTATTTAGAGCCTCTTAAAATTGAATGTATAACATTATAAATGTGTCAGATGTAAACATTAAATAAGATTAGTAAGTTGACTTTAAAAGCTTAAGAAAAAATTAGAGTTTGAAGCACAATTAATAACTGGAAACTAGGCATTTAAACCAAAGTAAGTAAATTTCTGCATTTATTTTCTAAATACAGAAACTGCTTTCAAAAACATCAGAAAACATCAACAAGCATAATCCCTTATATTGCCTCAATTATGTATTTCATGTACACAGAATCTTCTTATCTCTGATAATATTCATGCTAGCATTTTTCTCCCTAGAGGTGTTATTCTCTCTCTCTCTCTCTCTTTCTCCCCCCATGTGTGTGTATGTGTGTGTGTGTGTTTACATTCTGTATTTGTCTATTTGATATGTGTTCATCACAGGGTCAATTATATTATCAATATCTTTTTCTTTTCTGTAGTCTTGATGCTCTGGCATTTAAGACCTAGGGAGAAACTGTTCCAGGGATACCCAATTATTAGAGATAGCAAAGGGCTCAGCTGGGAGGACATGTTTTATTTACAAACTATTATGGTTTAATTATGTCCCTTCTAAAATTTAGATGTTGCCCATGCATTAGTATTAAAAAGTGGGCCTTTACAAGGTGATTAGGCAATGAGGGCTCTTTCTTGTGAATGGTATTAAGTTCCCAGATGAAAGGGCTTGACTAAAGGAGTTCATCCCTTTTTGCCCTTCACCTTCTGCCATGGGATGACACAGCAAGAAAGCCCTCACAAGATGCTGGTGCCTTAATCTTGGACTTCCCAGGCCCCTGAACTATGGGAATTAAATTTCCGTTCTTTATGAATTACTTGTCTGTGCTATTCTGTTATAGCAGGACACATGTATTAAGACAGAAATTGGTACCAGAGGAGTGGGTCATTGCTGTAACAAATAACTAAAATAACTAAAAATGCAAAAGCAGTTTTGGAACTGGGTAATGGCTAGAGGCTGGAACAGTTTTGAAGTGAATGCTGGAAAAAGCATGTATTGCTATAAATGGAATAGTAAGGAAAATTCTAGTGAGGGCTCAGAAGAGGAGGAAGGCTGTAGGGAAAGCCCCAGTTGTCTTAGTGATTGTCCAAGTTGTGGTGGTCAGAATGTTGGTAGAAATATGGACAGTGAAGATCATTCTGATGAGGGCTTAGATGGAAATGCGAACTATCTTATTGGAAACTTGGGGAAAGGCCATCCTTGTTACAAAGTGGCTGAGATCTTGGCTGAATTGTGTCTTGTGTCCTAGGACTTTATAGAAGACAGAACTTAAGAGCCATGAATGAACATATTTGGTGGAAGAAATCTGTAAGCAGCAAAATGGTCAGGTTGCTACACGGCCTCTCTCAACTGCTTGTAGTAAAATGTAAGAAGAGAGAAACAATTTAAAAATGAAATGCATCATTAAAAGGGAAGCAGAATGTAAAGATTAGGAAAATTCTCAGCCAGGCCATGTAAAGAATTAAGTGTTTAGGAGAGAAAATCAAGGGTGTGGCCAAATGACTATTTGATAAGGAGATTAGTATGGATAGAAGGAAGCTAGGTGCTATTTATCAAGACATGGAAGAATGACTCCAAAGACAATTTGGAGATCTTTAGGGCTACCACATCGATCACAGGCCTAGGATACTAGGTACTTGGGGGAAGAACAGTTTTAGGGGGATATGGTTTGGCTGTGTCCCACCCAAATCTCATCTTGAATTCCCACGTGTTGTGGCAGGGAACCTGGTGGGAGGTAATTGAATCATGGGGGCAGGTCTTTCCCACGCTGTTCTCGCTAGTGAGTAAGTCTCACAAGATCTGATGGTTATTATAAGGGACAGTTTTGCTGCACAAGCTCTCTTTGCCTGCTGCCATCCAGGTAAGATGTGACTTGCTCCTCCTTGCCTTCTGCCATGATCATGAGGCTTCTCCAGTCACATAGAACTTGAGTTCTCCATTAAACCTCTTTCTTTTGTAAATTGCCTGGTCTCAGGTATGTCTTTATCAGCAGCGTGAAAACAGAATAATGCATGGGGGAAGGGCACGAGGTGCCTGTGGGGCCTCAGGGTTCCCTGCCTGGGGCCACCACATGTCTCTATTTGTCCTATTCTAGTGCAGTACTACTTGACCATCCCCACTGTGGCTCCAGTGGGCCCAGGTGTGGCTTCGGCCACCACTCCAGAGGGTGCAAGCACTGAGTCTTGGGGCATCCACATGGTGCTAACAAAATCTCATGCTGTGGCTTTTTGAGACTGGTGCTGCATGCTGATGGCTCTATAGGTTTGGGGGGGTGGTCTCAGGTGCAGTCTTGAGTGTGCAGCTATGGTGTGCAGCATGCAAGAGGAGAGTACAAGAGCTGTGGAGACATGGCTACCTCCAGCTAGATTTCAAAGGATGTCTCAGACAGCCACAGGGCCCAGGCAGAGACCTGCCACGGAAGCAGGGCCACTGCAGAGAGCCTCCATGAGGGCAATTCCTAGTAGAGCCGTAGGAGTAAGGCTGCCCCGTAGACTCCCAACCTGTAGGGCCACCAGCATGCAGCACCAGCCTAAGAAAGCCTCAGGCATGAGATTTCAATACATAAACCCTGAAGCATGGACTGCACCCAGCTAAGCCATGGGGATGAGGCTTCCTGAGGCCTTGGGGGCTCATCTGTACCCCAGCATGTCCGGAAGGCAGGACAGGAAGTTAAACAAGATTTTTCTCAAGCGTGAATATTTAATTTTATTTGCCCTGTTGGGTTTGGGACTTACTTAGGACCTGTTTCTCCTTTCCTCTTTTCCATTTCTCCCTTTTGGAATGGAAATGTCTGTCCCACTATTGTATTTTGGAAGCACATAACTTTTTTGATTTCACAGGCTTATAGCTGGGAGAAAATTTGCCTTAGGACATATTATGCCTTGAGTCTCACCCATATCTGATTTAAATGAGATTTTGTACTTAGATTTTAAAGTTGATGCTGGAATGAGTTAATACTTTTTGGGGGCCATTGTGATAGAATCTGTGTATTTTGTATATGAGAAAGACATAAATTTGGGGGGCAGGCAGTGACAGCATGCTACAATATGAGTGTGTCCCCTCTAAAATTCATTTGTTGCCAATGTGATGGTATTAAGTGGTGGTCCATTAAGAGGTGATTAGACCATGAAGGCTCCTCCCTCATGAATAGGATCAGGTGCTTTTATAAAGGGTCATGAGGGGGTTCATCCTACTTTTTGCCCTTCTGCCTCCCACTATGTGAGGACACAGCAAGAAAGCCTCACCAGATGCTGGTGCCTTGATCTTAGACTTCCCAGTCTCCAGAACAGTGAGAAATAAATTTCTGTTATTTATAAGTTATCCAGTCTGGGATGTTCTGTTATAGCAGCACAAATGGACTAAGACAAAAATCTACAAATCCAGACTCTGTACCTCTCAGCTACCTTCTTATTGAACTCTCACACACGAAACCAATATTTCTCCTGCCTTAAATCATCTAAGGGCCGGGTACCAGACAAGTAAAGACCATCTCTAGAACCCAAAGCGCACCAGAATTATTCAAAATAACCAACCCTAGGCTGTTAACTCTGCCCTGCCTTTCCTGCAGAAACCCCAGTACAGTCTCTGGCCTAGATGTTCTCCTTGTTTCTGCTTTCTGCCTCCTGACTGGCAGGTGCTTTCTTTTTGTGTGTGCATTGACCCCTTCTCTGGGACTTGTGAGTAAAATAAAATTCTTCCTTCCAAACCTCATTCTTGTTTCCTTTGTGACCACACTGACTTTACCATGCTATAGCCACCATGTGCATTCTTAGAACATCCCTGTGTATTCTTTGTTTCCTCCAAGTTAATTTATTTATCTGGCCTGTGATTTTCGTTATTGGAGACATTCCTCATTTGTCTGATGACTAACTGATTGCTCACATTCAAGAACTGGGCATTAAGAAGTAATTGGAGATTCTATGTCTGGACTGGGTCTTGTCCACGATGAGCGACCTGACTGGGCCTTTTTTCCCCCCACATTGAGTTTTCAATGTCTGTATCTTTAGGTCTCTTCCCTTGGACAGTTTAGACTTTTTAGAAATGAAGTTTCAATTATATGCCTAGAGAATATTAGCCTAAATGTCAGCATTTTGGGAACCAATCCAGGGAAAATGGCTGGAGGTCTCAACATTCAATCAGCAAAACTCTGTTTAATCCCCCTGTTTTCAGTACAGTACAATGTATGTGGAGTTTCCTCAGTCAGAGACACTCTGCTGGGCCCTCTCCAGAGTTAGCAATTTTAGGTCAAGTCTAAGGCCTTCAAGTGTCTCAGGTGATCTCTACACATTAGTAACCATTTAATAGGGTCTCTGGCCTTGAAGAAATTACTCTCTGTGATTTTGTCATAATTGCTTAAACACAAATGATGAAAATGTCTCTTTTATATTATGAATCATAAATCTCTGAACATTGTACATTGTATTCTCTGAATGTTAAGTACAGAAGATTAATTCAAATACAGGTAAATAAACAACTCAAATTGGAAAACAGTAAGGACAAGAAAATACCACGTTACAAATGAAAGCGCCTATTAATGAGAAACTAACATATTCTTGTTGCTAGAATTTGATACATATATTCCACTTTTATTATTAAAGCAAGAAATTGTTATCTACTTCTGAATTTGATTTTGCTAACATGCTATTTTGTATCAGTGACATATGATAGGCTTCAAACGCCTGAATACCAGCAGCATGAGAACATTTTTTCTTTTTGTATTTCTTGTACCAAACTCTTGAGGTTATATAAAATATCTTCCTGGAGAATACATTGATGGTGCTTTTATCATAATTATGATGATTATCATATACTCTCATCATTTGGACCTTCCATTTTCTTGCTATATCAAAAGAATCCCTTTAAGTCACATGGCCCTTTAAAAGAGTAGATATTGAAAAATAAGTTAAATAAGTTGGTACTTCCATCTCAATTGACCTTTGAGTTAGACATAGCTACAGACTTTGCAAGAATTGCCAATCTCAGTGTGATACAATATATTTCTTCCTTTTAAAGCATTTTCTTTAGAAAATTATCCGATAAAAGTGAAAAATAATAAATAGATCCTATGAAAGGATGGAGACCTGTTTGGGTAAAGGGCTGTATATTAGTCCATTTTCAAACTGCCAATAAAGACACACCTGAGACTGGGTGATTTATAAAGAAAAAGAGGTCTGATGGACTCATAGTTCCATGTGGCTGGGGAGGCCTCACAATCATGGCTGAAGGCGGAAGGCACATCTTACATGGCGGCAGGCAAGAGAAAAATGAGAGCCAAGTGAAAGAGGTTCCCCCTTATAAACCCATCAGGTCTCATGACACTTATTCAGTACCGTGAGAACAGTATGGGGGAAACCACCCCCATGATTCAATTATCTCCCTTCACCTGGGGACCCTCCCACAGCACATGGGAATTATGGGAGCTACAATTCACGATGAGATTTGGGTGGGGACACAACCAAACCATATCAGGCTCTTTTGTTTTGTTTCCTTCCTAATTTAGTCTTAAGATTTCTCTCCTGAGAGTGGCCATAAACTCTAGCCCTGCCCTGCTGGGAATCCAGGGAATTTTGTTTTTTTTGGTGAATGTTACAGTGTGCCTTTCACAAGATGCTTCTTTGCTGGCAGGCAGCCTGGTGTCTAAGTTTTGGCTACATGACCAGGTGTTCCTCTTACATGGTACTTGTTTACACTGGCAGATACCCTGTGGCTCTTGCCTGACCTGTGTCCAGTTTATTCCGACCATGAGAGCCACTCCCTAGGAGATCCCTGACCAGAAAAGAAGTTAGGTTCAGGTGTGTCAGTCCAGTGAGACACAGAGGACACAACATATGAAATATGATCAATAAAACATATGAAATAATAAAGCAGTGTATTACTTTCAGGTCCTAGATAGAAGAGGGTATCAGCAAGGGCCAATGGGAAGGTTGTGGGGGCACCAGGCTCAACCAGCGGTGGAAGGAGTGAAGGAAACAAAACTATTTCACCCTAAAATATACTTCTTTGACATATTTTGAGATGGCTGTGCAGAGGGTCTGCAAACACTAATAGCCTTGCAAAGCAGTCTTTTGTGGGGAGATTTGCATCAGTAAAGAGTCTGCAGTGATATAGTCAGACTTTCTCTGAGGCCCTCTCTTGTCTGGGTCTGTGAAAGATTTGCTGAGAGTCTTGGCACCTTGAAGCTCTGAAAGAAACATTTACTATCTATTCTCTCTGAGAGCTGCTACCTGTGAGGCTTCATCTGTATAACAAGACCACCTTTGCTAGCCAGGCTTCCTCTTCTCTCCCTCCCATAATCTGTCTTGCCATATAATCTGATTTACCACCCTAACCTGTTTTGGGCCATGTTCTGAGCCCCCATTCTTTCTGTAACCTCTGGTAAATAAGCCTGTGAATCCCATTGAGTTTTGGGGGAATCACTGTGGTACTCCCTGTGCATGTTTATACATTTGTATGCCTTCTCTCCTATTAATCTGTCTTTTGTGAGTTGATTTTTTTTTTTTTTTTTTTTAGTGAACCTTCAGAGGTAGAAGGTAAAGTTTTCCCTCAGCCCCTACAGGAGCCAGAGAGAGAGATGGACCAGAAGTCTTGTTTGGAGTCCAGGTGTTATTGGAGTCTTTATTGGAGTCTTGGTGTTACCCAAGCAGGTTTCAAATGGGGAGCTCTAATTGGTGGGTAGAGAGCAAGCAGATACCGGTCCTGCGAGTCCATGCTGGGCCTCAGGAGTGTTTAGTGCAGCACATCTACACAGCCCTTCTGGGGTGGGGTCCGTAGAGTATATATATGTCCCATAGGGAGGCTTAGGTATAGGGCAGGTATCTAGATCAACCACATGGGAGGAGAGGGAGAACTGGAAACTGCCAAAGGTGACTAAGCCCTGTTTCTGGTATGAGATAGTTAACCCTGTACTCAAAATGGATACTGTGGCAACATAAATTTACAAGTATTGACTACAAGGGCCAAGTTCTAATTATACCTGTGAGCTCATTATGTTTGTCGTAGTTGGAGAAGGAAGGGCATTTGTAAAACTATAGCATTTGTAAAAAGTAATAACAGAGCCCTTTATAGGTCAGCCAAAGTATCCAGTTCTTTTAATCCCAGAGATAGAGACGATCTTCACTGCCAATCTAAGCCTTCCAAACTAAGTATGCAGCATACTACTTGGCATGATTTAAACATTAAATACTCTGTCAAAGTTTGAATCTTTTAATGTCACTAAGGTCAATTAAGAGTGTTTTCTGTTTGGACAATTTAAAGGCTTCTTTGGCAGATCCAGCATCTAGTCTATGAGCAAATTTTGCAGCACTTGCATTATTGACTGATGAATAATATTGATTTGAAATAAATACTTAGCTCTCATTTACAAATGAGTGTAGAGGGGAATTCAGAAACTGTTTAAAAGGTCTAAGGAAGCATTTGAAAACAAATTACTCTGGAGAAAGTACAAGCTTTCTGTATTTGTCAGGATTCTTCAGAGACAGAGGGGTCTGATGTGCCAGACCCCTATTGACTCCAATAGGGATGGCACTATGTCTGAGAGACTGAAGAACAGACCAGGAGCCAGTGAATGAGACATAGGGTTTATTGAGGACTTATATACAGGGCAGTCTAAGAGTGGTGGGCTGGACAGAGAAACTGCCACCCTTTGTAAAAAGCATGAAGTTTACATAGCATTTTTACTTAGCAACCTTCACCTAGCAACCGCCATCTAGCAACCTTCATTTAACTGAAAAACAAACGGCCTCAGTCTCTTGTATGGCCTGTGTGCCAAGGAATGGGCCAGCGGTTCAGATGTCCTCCCTATTAGGAGTGAATCTCCAGGTTGGTCACTTACGAATTCCTTAGCTCAGAACTCCAAACATGCATTCTTCTTAGCCTGTAGGGTTATTCTCAGAGTATGTTTAAGTTGTTGCTGACAGGTGCATCTATCATGCAAGAACCAATAGAAAAAAATATTTATATATAAGAGGGGATTTATTAGGGGAATAGGCTCACATGAGTATGAAGGCTGAAGAGTTCACTGTAGGCCATCTGTAAGCTGGAAAACCAGAGAAGTTGGTAATGTGGCTTAGTCCAAGTCTGAGGACCTCAGAACCAGGGAAGTTATTGTGTAACTCTCAGTCTAAGGCTGAAAACCTGAGAACCCACAGGTGTGGGAAGAAGGAAGATGTGCTGGTGCAAGTCCTGGAGTCCAAAGGCCAGAGAACTTGGAGTTCCGATGTCTAAATGCTGGACAAGAAGGATGTCCCAGCTGCATAAGAGAGAGTGAATTCGCCTTTCCTTTACTTTTTCTTTTCTTTTTTTCTTTTTTTGCTATCTGGACCCCCTAGGCAATTAGATAGATGGTGCCTGCCTACATTGAGGACAGATCTTCTCCACTCAGTCCACCAACTCACATACCCATTACCCCCATTTCCTTCAGAAACACCCTCACAGACACACCCAGGATTAGTGCTTTACCAGCTCTCTAGGCATCCCTTAGTCCAGTCAAGCTGACACCTAAAGTTAACCATCACGCTTTCCAATTTCAATTGATCATTCAAAAGATTGCTCATGGATCTATTCAAAAATATAATTATATTTTGTATTTTTTATTATAAAATACTTCAAGTGTGCAGAAATGTACAGATAATAATGTAACAGATATGCATTAATCTACCATCAAGACATAAAATACATTATTTTTTGCCATAAATTTTCCATATCACTTTTGTTTATAAAGAAATATCATTGAAAAATCTAAAGATAAAGGCCCCCACCATGGTTTATTTTTTTTGTCTCTTTAACTATCTTACTATATTTAAAGTATTGTTTGGGGAGCTGAGATGGGAGAGTTGCCTAGAAGTTTGAGTCCAGCCTGAACAACAGAGTTGGACTCTGTCTCTTAAGAAGAAAATAGTATTATTTGAGAGTAATTAGGATATTGGTTGAAGTACTTAAAATATAGATTACTGGTACCACATGATACTAGTCTTACGCAATTTGCTTTTTTAATTTGACATTATGTTTTTAAAGATTTATTCACATTTATAGATAGGAGATAGATCTAGTTTATTCAATTTTACTTTCTGCTGCTGCATAGTTTTGTTATAGAAATAAGCCAAGGTTTATTGATTCATACTCTTAGTAATGAATGATAAAGTTGTTTCTAATATCTTGCATTACACAACAATGCTGCAATAAATAATTTTGTTCATGGCTCCTTGACAATATGTGCAAGAGTTTCTTTAGAGCAGTGGTTCTCAACAGAAAATCATTTTTGCCATCAGGGGACATTTGATAATGTCCAGAGACATTTTTGCTTGTCACATCTGGGTAGGACGTCCTATTGGTATCAGGTGGATAGAGATCAGGGATACTGCTAAACATCCTGCGATGCCCTGAGAACATAGGATTATCTGGCATCAAATGTCAATAGTGCGGAGACTGAGAAACTGCTCCAGGATATGTAACTAGAACTAAATATATAGAAAAACAAACCACCATCATAAATGTTGGATTCAATATCCTAGAGATAACAGTCCCTTGCCAGTTAATCTGAAACTTCAGTCTCATTCCAGTCAATATTTTCACAGGGTTTTACGTGGAATTTGACAAACATTTTTCATCACTGTATTTTTAATTCTTCCTGGGACTATAGATGGAGCTAAAGAATATTGTAGATGAATCAAATTGATAAATGTGAAAGATGTCAGGGAGTCCAGTGATTGTCTTACAATAGCATATTTTTGAATAAATAATTTTCCCTAGGCTGGATTTGATTATTAATAGTATCGTTTGGTCCAGGTAGTAACATGCTTTCTTTTCTCAAAGTACATATCTGGAATTGGACAAAACACCGCAGCCTCTCCAGCTCCTATGGGTTACAATGCTTATGATTAACTTTACAGCACTTCAGCATAGGCTGGTGATAGGATGTATATGCTAAGTAACTTCAACTCTAGGTGCAACTGGCAGTCCTAAATGAGAATCCTAACCCTTGGTAACATTGTATCGGAGAGGGGAACACCCCAGGAGTTAATTTCTCAACTTTTCTGGTCATTCAAATCTTGACTAACTTTCAAAATTCTACTAATTATTTTACTTAATATCACAAATGGGTTTTCATTGTCAAATCAACATAATGAAAACTAAAATGGGCTCTTTTGGTGAAATAAAAATTATTCAAGTTTAAATAACCCAGGTTTAATTGGTTTTAGGATATCATTTTTCTCTTTATATATGCAGTTCTGTATCTGTTGCTTTTCTGCTATGAATTGTAAAGGATTTGGGTTTTGATTGCCTCCATTCGTGAGTTATCAATTCCTCATAGAGTCTTATAGGTCTGAAACATACTACAAGTTCCTGCTAACTTTACCATTTCCCTATGGCTCTAATGAAGTTAGAACTAGATCTTAATTGTAGTTGTGACCTTGTTGACCGACACTGGTACCATAATATATTTGGCTTGAAGTCATTAATTCTGACAGCTTCATTATCAGCCTGGGATAATGTGCTCTGATTTCTCTGGGTTTATACAATATAGTAATGGCATATTCATTCATTCATTTGACTATTTACTGAGCACCAAACTGCTTTAGCATCTCACCTCACCTGCATGTGTGAGGTTGCCTCAGCCTGGGACTTTCTTCTACCTTACTTCTTTACCTGGTGATCTCCCATTTTAACTCCTAGGTTAGATTCCTTTCCTAAGGGCTCTAATATACCCCATGCTCTTGCAGAAATAGCATTTTCCACACTGGAATGTTATTGCTTATTAGCCTGGATTCAGATTACCTGGGTTTAAATCATAGCTTCATTCCTTAGGAGCTCTATATCCTAGAGAAAGTTACTTATTTTCCCTGAATTTTATTTCCTCACCTGTTAAATGGAGAATTAATATACCTATTGAATAAAGTTGTTGTGTTCATTATATTTATTCATTCAGAACTAGTTATTAAGCAACTATTATATATTAGTTAACGATTCCAAGTGCTAGAGATGAGGCAATGAACACAACAGAATCCCTGCCCTGCATGCATTCTAGTGGGAGACAGACAATAAACATATCAATATATAACATGATGTGGGGCTGGAGAGTAGCTGATAGTCTCTATTCAATGTCTGTATTAGAAAGGAGGAGACATTGAGCAGAGACTGAATGAAGATGGGGACACTGAGAGAAAAGCAAGTTTTTGGAGGTGGGGAAGGGGGTGGAGTGGGATGTGATCAGTTTTGGCTAGTTAAGTTTAAGATGACCATTATTCATTCCAGCAGAGGAATCGAGTGTCTACTTGTGTGATGGGCTGAATTGTGTACTCCTCAAATTGATATACTAAAGTCCTAATGCCCCAGTACTGCAGAATGTGAGTGTATTTGGAGATGGAATCTTATAAGAGGTGGTTAAGTTAAAATGAGGTCATATGGGTGGCCCCTAATCCAATATGACTAGTGTCTTTATAAGAAGAGGAGATTAGGACTCAGGCACACAGAGAGGGAAGACCGTGTGAAGACACAAGGAGAAGGCAAGCCAAGGAGAGGGGCCAAAGGAGAAACCAACCCTGCTGGCATCTTGATCTCAAACTTCCAGCCTTCAGAACTGTAAGAGAATAAATTTCTGTTGTTTAAGCCACCCAGTGTGCGGTATTTTGCTACAGCAGCTCTAGAAAACCAGTACAAGTTGAATAGCCACGTCTACAGTCTAGTGTTTAGGGGACACGATGAAGCTAGAGTAATTGGCATATGGAAGGTATTTGAAAGCACCTTGGATAAAGAGATCACCCAGAAAGGTATGGGGCTAGAGGAAGGCAGATGCTTAAGAACTGGGGCTAATATAATCCAATATTAAGAGTTTAGGGTAATTAAGAGTTGTTAGCAAAGGAGATGGCAGAGGGTCAGCCTATACTAGAAGAGGAAAGGAGAGCGGGGTCCAAGAAGGCAAGCAAAGGAATTCACTGATGGTAGGTGCACAGGCAAAGGCAGCCTAACTCAGGAGAAGTCAAAGCTGAATACCACCAAGAAAGACAGTGTGGGGCAGCAAGCTTATGAACTAGATGTGGTTGAGCAGTGCAATACATACACACCACATATGCACACGCACACATGCACGCACGCACCAACTCACAAAGGAGGTTATTTGGAGAAAGAAATTTGTTAACATTCACATGAGGGAGAGCCACAGAGTGCTTTCCCCCACCCGCAGTAGTGTTCAGAACCTCATATAGCATTTTGAAGTTGCAGAAAAAAGGGGAGCTCAGAAGATGGCCAAAAACAGGTTAAGGTGCTAAATCAGGTTATAGTAGCAGGACAGGTTATGGAAGGGAGAGAAGAGGAGGCTTGGCTAGCAAAGGTGGTCTTGTTATGTAGATGGAATCTTTGAGGTTGCAACCCTCAAAGGGAATAGACAGTACGTGTTTGTTTTAGACCTTTAAGATATCAGACTCTCAGTTAATCTTTCCTAGATCCAGACAAAGGAAGGCCTCGGCTGTGTTAATGCAGATTTTTCTGCAGATGTAAATCTTCCCCAGAAAAGACAGCTTAGCCAGGCTACTTCTGTTTGCTGGCTCTCTGAGTAGCTATCTCAAAATATGTCAAAGAAGTATGTTTTGGGGTGAAATAGTTTGAGTTCCTTTAACACATAAACACACACACACACACACACACACACACACACACACACACACCCGGTGGATTTAGAGGGAGACAAGAAACAGAAGAGAAAGGAAAGAAAGGCATAGCTTTCTGCAGCCGGTTAGACAGGCAGAATGAGAACAAAGTCCCATTATGCTCTGTCCTCTTGACTGTGTTGTACTCCTATTGTGGCAACCCTTCAGTTTACAGAGCACTTTCACATGCATGACTTCAAATAACCTTCTCAACAGCTCTTTGTTGAGAGACGGCATTGTAAGCTGTGTTTTACAGATGAAAAAAATTAAGATTTTGGAAGGTTCAGTTACTTGTGTTCTGTCAGACAGCGGGAAATATTTAGGCTCCTCGGTTAATACCTGAGTTTGACTTCAATAGAGCTATATTTAAACTGCTTAATTGAAATGTTAGCATCCTCCTTTGGGTGGTCATTGTCCAGTCCTCCCTTACCACCTCTTCATTATTTCTCTTTTGAAGAGCATTGAAATGGTGTTAACGATCCCTTTTATCTTCTCTTACATTAAGTATGTATTATAAAGCCAACAGAATACCATCAATGCCACATATCTTTGGCTCAACTTATAAAAACTTTGGTTAAAGAAAAAAATCCCAGAAATTTTATTATGACCCAGTTCTTGGAAGCATTAACTCAGTCAAATAAAACAAGAAAGAAAACCCTTAATTTTCACTGCTTCAACAAACCCCATGACATTTTTGACATGCGTGCTGAGGTACAGTGTTGACTGGGGAGAGTCTGGGTTTCTTTGTCCATGGTTGGCATAGGTTTGAGATGAAGCAGGGGCCCCTCCTAGGAGCCTGAACTCCTCCTCCCCACAAGCATGAAAATAAGGGAAATGAGTTCCTTCAAGGGAAATTTCAGGCACCTAGCTAGCCCTGAGAATTAAATAAGCAACTTGATAAGCAAGAAAGTAATAGTAGCTTAAAACAATAGCTAAGGAAGTTAGAATCATGGGATGTTTGGTTCTGCATAGAAAATGAAAGCGCCTTTGCAAAAATGAAAACAGTGAGAAGATTATGACAGCGAAAGAGATCTGACCTAACCAACTTCATCTTGCCTTTAACCTCCAAACTGCCCTTGGTCATTCCTGGAAGTGGGCCAAGCTAACTTTGGAAGAAATTTAGTTTATTGTTTAAGTGGTAATAGTCCTTCCTAAAACAAAACGGCCTTTATAAAACTAATAAAAGGTCACAAGTGTAGGATTATGAGAGGGGCCTGAATTCTGCTAAGATGTAGGCATAGTTAAACCATTACCAGCCATTGTTCTGGAGGTCACAAGATCTGTACCTTTCTCAATTACTCTTGTAAATATCATTACTATTGTAGAACCTACGATTGGCCTTTTGATATGTGTTTTCAGACTTTTGGGTCTCTGATGTCTGGATGTTTCCATCCAGACCTGAGACTCAAGACTCAACTGGTTCTTTGGCCCCCACCCAGAAGCAGACTCAACACAGGAGGACCACTTTCCCACACCCCTGTAATTGCATCCCCTACCATTCAGCAGCACCCATTCCCTAGCTTCCTGCCTGCCAAACTATCATTTAATATCTCTAGCCTCCAAATTTTTGAATAGGCTGATTTGAGTAATAATACAACTCCAGCCTTCCATTTAGCCAGCTCTACAGGTCTTAAACTCTTTCTCTATTGCAAGTTCTCTGTCTTGATATATTGGCTCTATCTGGGCAGTGGGCAAGATGAACCCATCAAGTGCTTACAAAACTAAAGATAACATCTCAACACATATCCCTGAGTTATTTCTCATAAAGCTGAACTCCTGCCCAGTGGATCCACTGGCACATAGATGTCAGATAAAGGGGAACCAAAGACAACTCTGACCACTGTTCTTTGTCCCAAATTCTTCCTGAGGGACCTGGAGGGAGTCATACCCAACAGCCAGAGCTAACATTCTTTTCTGCTGACCCCAAATTTTTAAACAAACCTTCTTTCTTAACCAATTGCAAACAGAAAATCTTAGAATCTACCTATGACCTGGCCAAACCAATGTGTGACCTCTGTGTATTGATTTATGATTTTGCATATAGCTTCTGCTGGAATTTAACCCTGCCTTTAAAAAACTTTTACTTGCGTGCCATTGGGGAGGTCAAGATTTAAGTGTTAGCTGCCCGATTCTCCTTGCCCTGCAAATACATGCCTTCCTTTCTTTCACTTCAAACCTCCGTGTGGACATGTGGTTTTACTCTGCCAGGTGAGTGAACCCCAGTTCAGTTTGATGACAGATTTTAGGCAAATGACAGCTGGCCCAGAAGTCCTGAAAGTCCAAGGCTTTAGGCCAGAGCTCTCCTGTGTCCTGTTTGGAAGTGGGATATAACTTCACAATTACAGAAAATTTCAGATTGATCTATGTTTAATTTCTATCTCCATGAAGAGGCTGGCATCCTCAGCTAAGTGACTAAATGAGCAACAGCTGGGTTTAGAGGCAGAGAACCATAGATGTAACTTATCTTAGGCAGCCACCAAAGGACTCGTTTAAAAAGAATAATTGTGGTCAGGGAATTTTCAATACACTGTGGGACTGCTAAAGAAATTGTCTCCATCCATGCCTGTTAGCATGGAAAGGCTAATCCACAGTGCCCTAAGGAAGGATACTTTGCTTAGAAATGTGGCATTCAGTTTCTGTAACTCTGCATGGAGATTTCTTTTAAAGCTGTGCATTTCACGAAATGTATTAATTGCCTTGGGGTGTAATGAATTACAAAAGATGGGGGTAATCATAAAGAAAGAACATCAAGGAGAAGGAGATGAACAGAAACCTCATTGTCTTCAATGATCATCAAAAATAGGTCAGAAAACAAGTCTGCTTTGATGTTTGATGTTTTTATTTTTAAGGAATTCTGTGTAATGAAGTGTAACCTCAGCAAATGGAAACTAGACCCAATATTAAGAGCTAGAGAACTAGTTATAGGAATAGAGAATGGGACGAGTCATTTTCATGACATTCATTTGAGTAGAATCTCAATTCTTATGGTTTCCATAAAAGTTTTTCTTAGTTTTGCTTTTCTTCCAGTTTGATTAATCTATTGAATTGGATGTAGGCAGGTTGGAATAACCTACATGGTAGCTATGTTAATGTCTTCTTTGGCAAAATTAAAGGTATCCTTACCATGCATATTAGGCAACCTGGAGAGGATAGCAGTTGGAAGCACACATCATATTAATAGAGGCAGGAGGCAGAGAAATCCTAGGCAGACAGTGGTGGGTCCCTGGTGAAATTCCACTTTCAAGCCAAAAACAGACTAAAACCCATGGCCCAGAGTGAGAACTTCTATTCCTGTTTGCTTACTCTCTCCTAATTGATTCTTTCTGAATAATGCCTTTTAACTAATCAGATTTTGCATTTTCCAATACTACCTATAGCCCATGCCACCCCCATCCTAGGCCTATAAAGACCCCAGACTCAGTTGTTAGACAGAGAGGCCTGACTTCAAGGAAGAGACCTCCTGACTTTGGGGAAGATGACCTGCCCTTCCCATTCCCTTTCCAGCTCCCCTCTCTGCTGGGGGCTGTTTTCATCACTCAATAAAATTATCCTCCTTCACTGTCCTTCAATTTGTCAGTGTGACCTCATTCTTCTTGAATGCTGGACAAGAGCTCAGGACCCACTGTGTGCGGGTACTCAGAAAGGCTGTCACACTGGCCCTTTTCCCTTGCTGATGGAGGGCAGCCACCCTATTGATGGGGCCACGGGCCCACTGAACTGCTAACACACCACTGTCCATTGGGCTGTGGATGGTGAAACTAAAAGAGCTAACTGGCACACTAACACCCCCTCTGGGGCTTTGGGGTTGTGGGCAGCCTTGCCTGGGTGCCACCACGTTCCCCATGAGGTGACATGCCTGGTCTGGCTGCAAGCCCTGCACAGAGCTTGCTCCTGTGTTAGTGCTCAGAGGAGCTGGCCGGATCCTGCTCTCACTTGCTCACATGCTCCCTCCTGCAGGGGGCTGAGTGTGGTGAGCTTAGTAGCATGGCCATCCATACTGTGAGTCTGGCAAAGGGGCTGAGAAAAATCTTGCATCAGTGTAGACCTTCTCCTAATATTGGCTTCACCTCTTGCTGCTGTGTGATTTTGGCCTTAAGCCTCAGGTTTCCTATCTGAGAAATGGGGGTGATTACAATGTCTCACACTCTTGTCATCATGAGAATATAAGAGGTAATGTATGCCAAGGTCCTGATACATTTGTGGTAGGGGCTGCTGTTATTTATATCATCTTCTGAAATAGTCATCAAATGCCCAGAGGAATGTGAGTGAGTGCGTATGTAAGTGTGTGTGTGTGTTGGGAAATTATTGTATTGAATTTTCAATACACTGTGGGACTGCTAAAGAAATTGTCTCCATCCATGCCTGTTAGCATGGAAAGGCTAATCCACGGTGCCTAAGGAAGGGTGCTTTGCTTAGAAATGTGGCATTCAGTTTCTGTAACTCTGCATGGAAATTTCTTTTATACTGGATCAATGAGTTCTGTTCTGCATAAAATTAGTCATGTAGCCAGATTTACCTGGTGTGAGCGCTTAAGAGAAGCTGAAGCTGTCAGTCTCCTCTCTTACCTGTGATCTTCAGTCTTCCTTACAAACAAGAGCTCTGATTTCATCACCTGTGTAGTTTCAAGATTTTGATAAATGACAGTCAGGACCTGGTGGGATCCACATAGTTCACTCCCCTCTGCCTCTCTCATTCTGCCTGTCAGAAAGTTTGAGACCCACAAATCCTGGTAGCTAGGAGCATGTCTCAGACACATCAGCAGATAGCACGGGACTGGGTCCCATGGAGCTGTACAACATTTTCAAGGGCTTGTTTCATAAACTCCTAGGTTTAGTTCATAAGTTACTGTGAACTCACCTGCAGTTAAGTTACTAAAAGGTAGCTACAATTCTGGGTTATGTAAACTAAAAGTAAAACCCCAAGCCCCACAGCCAACTGAATGGATTTCTTCTTGGCAGGGAGAGGCCTGGAAAACTAAATTCTTGGCCATGACAGGAAGGCGGGTTGTACATGCCTCATTATATAGCCTCTCTTTTGAAGTTTAGACATAACTGACCAACATTAATGTCAAAATGGAGATTATAAAAGTTTCAGGACAGACTCTTTGTGGCAATAAAATACCAAATTATAAATAAGACTTAAAGCCATACAAGGCAAGGGTTAAGTCACCCTCTACAAACCATAAAATCTGACTTTTAGAAATTAACGTGGTATAATGTGGCTTACTTTCCAACCTGTGCTATAGCATCACATGGCAGATAGGAGACCCCCTTTTCTCTTAAGCAGTCCTTTGTACTGACTTCAAGTCTTTAGAGTCTAAGTTTAGACAAAGCTTCACTCCTTTATCCAAAAGCAAATTAAAGAATTGCAGAATCTACCTGTAACCTGTAAGCCCCCTGCTTCAAGATATCTTGCCTTTCCAGGCTGAACAAATGTTTACCTTCCATGTATTGATTTATGCCTTTGCCATTGCTCTTGCTTCCCTAAAATGCATAAAACCAAACTGTAGTCTGACTGCCATGGGCTTACTTTCTCAGGACCTCTTGAGACTGTTTCCTGGGCCATGGTCACTCATACTAGCTCGGAATAAACCTCTTCAAAATATTTTACAGAGCTTGGATTTCCCCTTAACAGCTGAAACATCTTTCTGCAAGTCCCTGGGGAAGCTCATTTGTCCCTGAGGACAATGCCACTCACCAATTGGCTCCTTCTTGCAGCATTATATGCAAATTCCCCCCTCCTTAAAACAATAAATATTTAACAAGAAAATAGTAATGGAGCCAAGTGTGAGAGGTGTGGCTAAGCTATGCGGCAGCTCTCTCCTAAGATAAACTCAGAATAAGGATGAGAATATATTTACAAGGTACACAGACACACACACATGCACACACATCTAAATATATGTATACAACATTTGAATATTCTTTTTCGTACTTTGCCTGTTGTAAAAGAAATATCCTTCTCTTTAATATACAGCCTAGAAAGGAAGTTTATCAAATTTCTTTAAGTCCCACATCTGTAAAAAGCAGATAAGCTCACTGTAAGAACTGATGTAGTAAAATCTCCACAATTATTGAAGTGAGCTCTAAATTCGCTGTGTTCTGTTTCTGCTCATATCATCTATCCAACTTCTGTAAATGAATTTTAATTCCCTTTACCTGCATTGAGGCAGTTTATTGCTTATTTTCAGTATTTAGGTAGACGGCCTCACAGAGCCTTTTATTTTACTCTGGTTTATATAATTTTAGATATCCACCGACATACCACTGTGCATGCCTCTACACCAGCCCCCAAAACATTTCCTCTTGTAAAACAGATACGTCTCAGTCAGTTGCCTGAAGCAGCTGTGCGCTTCCTCTGAACTCCAGTGAATATATAGGGAAGAAAGGAAGGAAGGAAGGAAGAAAAGAAGGTGTAGGGGAGGAAAAATCATTTTCTCTTCACTTTTCATGAGTTCTCATCTGGGACTCCCAGAAAGAAAAAGATTAATAACAGAAAAAACATCAGAAATTTAATAACATGTATACATCCTATATACATGGGAGATAACCCAGAGAAATGAGTAGATATCTAGAGTAGATCCCAAAGAGTTGTCTTAGACATCTTAAATCCCGTTGATCTCTGAAGCACGAAATGCACTGTAAAACAAGGGTAAGTCTTGTTATGCAGATTTAAATGGGTGCCTTCTTCATTGACTAAGAGTCTCTAGTGAGTTAGTCATGTTTCTCTTCCTGGTACAGAGAGAGATGTCCTTACAAATGGAGATTTCCTTTATAGACATACATTTCTTTTTAAAAAGAGTGATTTTTTAGAGCTTCTTCTGTGTCTGCTGTTTCTCAAATAGCCAGCTCAAGTAATTCTTGTGCCCAAGAGGCATACTTGGCATATTCTGGTCTTCTACAGTTATTTTTGGGGTGGCATGTCCTGGACCCCATCAAAGCTAAGAAGGAAGGAAAAAAGGAAAGAAAGAATGAGAAAAAGAAGGAAAGAAGAGAACAGAGAGGGAGAGATTGAGTGAAGACAGAAAATGACATATGTTTCTATTTAGACCCACTGACAATTTCATTAGATCCATCTGCATTTAGCCTACATTCTGGGTTCAAGGCTGATGCTGTGTAAATCTGGACACTGACTGAGGCTGTTGCGACTAATCTCCCTCTCCAGGTCAGAGATTTTCTCCTCCAAGCAACTGTTCTTCTTATTGACTCTTATCCAGCTTCTTCTCCCAATATTTGACTAGGAAGCAAATACTTAGTGCTATAACCTGGTTACTTTTGTTTTTCTGTACATCACAACTTGCCTGAGAGCACAACTGCCAATTTTAAAATGTGGCTCTTGGGTTGAAGGTCCTAGTGTCAGAGGCGTTCAAACCAGAGCAACTCCATCTTGAATAGGGGCTGTGTAAAATGAGGCTGAGACCTACTGGGCTGCATTCCCAGACAGTTAAGACATTCTATATGACAGGATGAGACAGAAGGTCAGCACAAGATACAGGTCTGAAAGACGTTGCTGATAAAACAGGTTGCAGTAAAGAAGCCAGCTAAAACCCACCAAAACCAAGGTGGCGATGAGAGTGTACTCTGGTGATCCTCACTGCTACACTCCCACCAGTGCCATCACAGTTTACAAATGTCAAGGCAACGTCAGGAAGTCACCCTATATGGCCTAAAAAGAGGGGGCATGAATAATACACCCCTCATTTAGCATATCATCAAGAAATAACCATAAAAATGGGCAACCAGACCCCTCAGGGCTACTCTGTCTATGGAGTAGCCATTCTTTTATTCCTTTACATTCCTAATAAACTTGCTTTCACCTTCTGTATGGACTGGCCCTAAATTCTTTCTTGGGCAAGATTCAAGAGTGGTCTCTTGGAGTCTGGATCAGGACCCCTTTCCTGTAACACTAAGACATCTATTTTGGTCCAGGATCCAATTGCATGCAAACCTCTCTTCCTGGCCAATTACCAGACCTTGCTAGTGGACGGGGCTGGGGCCTGCTTCATTGCTTTCCATTCCATTTGCCTGACCTTCTTTGTTGTGAGTAATCTGGCCTTCATTGTGAATGACACCCAACTATGCCAACAGACTTTTCCTACACATGGAAGTGTTATTCTACTCATTCCACAGGTATAGGAAACAGGCTGAGAGAAGTTTTATGGTTTGCTCAAAATTTTATAGGTTTTTTAAAGCTCTTTGGTAGAAATCTGGAAAGAAAATGTTCCTGTTTATAGGCCTGAAAGTGACATTGAAAATTAAACATCCTCAAAGAAGATATTTATCTCTTTGAAGACACTGAAATCTCTGATCAACAATTTTTAAAGACTAATTGTGAACACTGATAGCTATGCTCATCACTCAGCTAACATCTCTGGTCCCCAAGTTTAAATAGTTAACTGCAATCCTTCCCTTGCATAGTATGTGCCTGCTGAATAATGCTTAATTCAAAGTGCTCACCCCTTATATTTGTTTCAATATTGTTTGAGATGGGAACTAGGAGGAGGATTTTTGTTTTTGATGGTGGTAGAGCCTCATCATGGAGTTGTTCTATTATGTTCTCCATATAGCCTGTGGCTTGGGTTTGTTTGCAAGAGTAGAGTTTATCAAAAAACTGGTCCTCCTACTTCTCTTTTTATAAAGAAGTGTTTGTAAATAAAGATTCTGCACAGAGTATACTGGTCCTCTAGGGCAGTGCCAATTCCTCTAATACAGTAATTATTTGAAGCCTTGTGCCCTGGAGTCAACATGTTCTTGTGAGAATTGCTACAGTTGAGAAAGCAAGATGAGTTTATAGGAAAAATGTGTTAAAATGTAAACATATATTAATAACTTCAAAAAGCTGGAGCACATAGTAACATCCTTAAAATCACTTTTCCCTCATTTCCAGATGCTTATGGCATTTATAAAAGGGATATAAAATCATACAGTAAGAGCACTGTGGGCGGGTACATTATTTACATGTTATCATGTGTTGGGCATTTTTTACCTGGGGCCCTGATCAATTGAAGATGAAACTGATAAAGTTTTTAAAGCCATAACTTGGTTTTTTTTGTTTGTTTGTTTTTGCTGTTGTTTTTCTTTTTAAGAGACAGGGTCTTGCTCTGTCACCCAGGCTGGTGCTATCAGCGATCGTTGCTCACTGCAACCCCAACCTCCTGAGCTCAAGCAATCCTCTCACCCCAGCTTCCTGAGTAGCTTAGACTACAGGTGCATGCCATAATGTCCAGTTAATTTTTTTTTTTAATTTTGAAGAGACAGGGTCTTGCTATGTTGTGTAGGCTGAACCAGAACTTTTGAGTCCCCGTTTCTTATTTTATGCAATCACTTCACACTGACACCCCCACATCATTGCATAAATTGACCTTCAAGTGAAATAATTATATATAAGATGTTACCAACTACCTTCACCTGCATATAATGGTAAATCTGATGTGTGGATAAAGAATTGTATTTACCACATGTTCCAATTTGCCCAGTGGATTGATGGGTATTCAATCATGTTAACCAGTTTAAGATTTAGTAGAGTGAACAGTCATTACATATCTTATAACTTATCCTTTAAAAACTGTCGATTTTGAACTTCACCTTTCATCTTGACTTAATGTGATGTTTTAGAAGCATTCTTCAAAGAATAAAACACAACCATGCAAAAAAGATTGGGGGATCATCATGGCAGATGGGAGGCAGGACTAGATTGCAGCTCCAACAGAGCAGCATGCCAAGGCTTATGTTATGACTTTTAGATCCAGATCAACTGCGAGAACAAACCAGCAATCCCGAGAAGACCCATAGACACTCTGAACGAAGCAGACTGCTCCTGCAGGACCTGGAAGACACCTCAAATGCTGTGAGGGTGCCAGCTGCAGAAATGGGAAAGGAATACCCTCCTCTCCCAAACACACACCCCTACTGGAGAAACTGTAGGTCTTTTTGCAGGAGAGGTTTCTGACTTTACCTGAAGCTGAGTCCATTTAGAGAGCTGAGCAAAATACAGGGGTAGAGGAAGCAGCAGAAAGGCCCTGGGAGCTCGCTGCGTCCCCAAGTAGGCCATTCCTGCGTGGCACCACGGGGATCCATCAGGAGGGCAGCCAGAGGGGTACCTTGGAACAAATGGACTTAACATATATAGAGATCATTTTATCCAACAACTGCACCATATACATTCTATTCAACAGCACATGGAACTTTCTCCAAGATAGACTATATATTAGGCCATAAAATGAGCCTTAATACATTAAAAAAAAATTGAAGTTATTTCAAGCACTCTCTCAGACTATAGTGAAATGGCTTGGTTCTTCCCCCGCCTGTGGAGTCCGCACATCAGATTTGTACCTTCCCCCCAGTTCTGGCCAGGAGGCTTCTTGCCCTATTTAAATTGTTACAAAGTTCAGCTAGAGATTTCCTTCTACCTGTGGAAATCAACTACAAAGGGAACCTTCAAAAACATGGAAATTAAATATCCTGCTCCTGAATGAGCATTGAGTCAAAAACAAAATCAAGATGGAAATTAAAAACTTCAAACTCAATGACAATAATGACATAGCCTACCAAAACCTCTGAGATAAGCAAAGGCAGTGATAAGAGGAAAGTTCATAGCCCTAAAAGCCTACATCACAAAGACTGAAAGAGTGCAAACTGACATTCTAAGGTCACCCCTCAAGGAACTAGAGAAACAAGAACAAACCAAACCCAAACCTAGCAGAAGAAAGGAAATTACCAAGATCGGAGCACATTTAAATGAAGTTGAAACAAAAACAATACAAAAGATAAATGAAATAACCACCTGGCTCTTTGAAAAGATAAATAAAATTGACAGGCCATTAGCAAGATTAACCAAGAAAAGAAGAGAGAAAATACAAATAAACTCACCAAAAAATGAAACGAGATATTATAACTAACACTACTCAAATATAAAAGATCGTTCAAGGCTACTATGAACACCTTTACACACATAAACTAGAAAACCTAGAAGAGATAGATAAATTACAACCCTCGTAGCTTAAATAAGGAAGAATTAGATACCCTGAACAGACCAAAAACAAACAGTGAGATTGAAATGGTAATTAAAAAATTATGAACAAAAAAAGTCCAAGACCAGATGGATTCACAGCAGAATTCTATCAGACATTCAAAGAAGAATTGATACCAATGCTTTTGACACTATTCCACAAGACAGAGAAAGAAGAAACCCTCCCTAATTAATTCTATGAAGCCAGCATCACCCTAATACCAAAAGCAGTAAAGGACATAACAAAAAAGGAAACTGATATCCTTGATGAACATAGATGCTGAGATTCTTGACAAAATACTACCTAACCGAATGCAACAACATATCAAAAAGATAATTCTCCATGATTAAGTGGGTTTCATACCAGGGATGCAGGAATGGTTTAACATACACAAGTCAGTAAATGTGATACACCACATAAACAGAATTAAAAACAGAAATCACATGATCGTCTCAATAGATGCAGAAAAAAACATTAGACAAAATCCAGCATCACTTTATGATTAAAACTCTCAGCAAAATCAGCATGTAAGGGACATACCTTAATGTAATAGAAGCCATCTGTGACAAACCCACAACCAACATAATACTGAATGGGGAAAAGCTGAAAGTATTCGCTCTGAGAACTGGAATAAAACAAGGATGCCCACTCTCACCACTCCCCTTCAACATAGTACTGGAAGTCCTAGCCAGAGCAATCAGACAAGAGAAAGAAATAAAGGGCATCCAAATCGGTAAAGAGGAAGTCAAACTGTCACTGTTTGCTGATGATGTGATCATTTACCTTGAAAACCCTAGACTCCTCCAGAAAGCTCCTAGAACTGGTAAAAGAATTCAACAAAGTTTCCAGATATAAGATTAATCTACACAAATCAGTAGCTCTTCTATACACTGAAAGCAACCAGAGAATCAAATCAAGAACTCAACTCATTTTACAATAGCCGCAAAAATAAAATAAAATAAAATATTTAGGAATATACCTAACCAAGGAGTCGAGAAACCTCTACAAAGAAAACTATAAAACACTTCTGAAAGAAATTGTAGATGACACAAACAAATGGAAACATATCCCATGGTCATGGATGGGTAGAATCAATATTATGAAAATGACCATACTGGCAAAAGCAATCTACAAATTCAATGCAATCCCCATCAAAATATCACCATCATTCTTCACAGAATTAGAAAAGACAATTCTAAAATTCATATGAAACCAAAAAACAGCCCACATAGCCAAAGCAAGACTAAGCAAAAAGAACAAATCTTGGGGCATCACACTACCTGATTTCAAACTATACTATAAAGGCCATAATCACCAAAAACAGCATGGTACTTCTGTAAAAATAGGCACATAGACCAATGGAACAGAATAGGGAACCCAGAAATAAACCCAAACACTGACAGCTAACCGATCTCTGACAAAGCAAAAAACAAACAAGCAAACAAAAAAACATATAATGGGGAAAGAACACCCTTTTCAACAAATGGTGCTGGAATGATTGGCAAGCCACATGTAGGAGAATGAAACTGGAGCCTCATTTCTCATCTTATACAAAAATCAACTCAAGATGGATTAAGGACTAAACTTAAGACCTGAAACTATAAAAATGATTGACGATAATATTGGAAAAACCCATCTAAACATTGGCTTAGACAAGGATTTCATGACCAAGAACCCAAAAGCAAATGCTATAAAAACAAAGATAAATAGCTAGGACCTAATTAAACTAAAGTGCTTTTGCACGGTAAAAGGAACAGTCAGCAGAGTAGACAGACAACCCACAGAGTGGGAGAAAATCTTCACTATCTGATGAAAGACTAATACATCTGATGAAGGACTAATAGCCAGAATCTACAGCGAACTCAAACAAATCAGTAAAAAAGCACTCAAACAATCCCATTAAAAAGTGGTCTAAGGACATGAATAGACAATTCCCAAAAGAAGATGCATGAATGACCATCAAACCTGTGAAAAAATGCTCAACATCACTAATGATCAGGGAAACGCAAATCAAAACCACAATGTGATACCCCCTTACTCCTACAAGAATGGCCATGATAAAATAATCAAAAAGCAGTAGATGTTGGTGTGGATATGGTAAACAGGGAACACTTCTACACTGCTGGTGGGAATGTAAACTATTACAGCCACTATGGAAAACAGTGTGAACATTCCTTAAATAAGTAAAAGTAGAATTACCATTTGATCCAGCAATCCGACTACTGGGTATCAACCCAGAGGAAAAGGAGTCATTATTTGAAAAAGACACTTGCACACGCATGTTTATGGCAGCACAATTCACAATAGCAAAATCGTGGAACCAATCCAAATGCCCATCAATCAATGAGTGGATAAAGAAACTGTGGTATATATGAATGATGGAATATTATGCAACCATAGAAAGGAATGAATTCACGGCATTTCGAGTGACCTGGATAAGATTAGAGACTATTATTCTAAGTGAAGTAACACAGGAATGGAAAACCAAATATTGTATGTTCTCACTGATATGTAAGAGCTAAGCTATGAGGACAAAAAAAGACACAAAGGCATAAGAATGATGCAATGGACTATGGGGTCGTGGGAGGAAGGGTGAAAGGGGGTGAAAGATAAAAGACTACAAATATGGTATAGTGTATACAGCTCAGGTGATGGGTGTACCCAAATTTTACAAATCAACACTAAAGAACTTAGTCATGTAACCAAATACTACCTGTACCCCAATAACTTACAGGAAAAAAACACTAACCATGCCCCCCCAAAAAAGTTTAACCAGTTTCTTTATAGTTTCTTGTCTGCATATTTTGGCATTTTTAGAGACACATACATGAGACTTCTAAACAGTTAAATGTCTGCCCACACCGTGAAGCTCAAACATGGTTAAGTGCTCCTGGGATGTGATCACCAAAAATAATAACTAGATCACAGTCATTAAAATGAAAAACTAAACATGTGATACAGGGAAATTATGCAAAGAAGGGCAGGGCAGTAAAGCAAGTACATCTCTTTTTGTAGATTGGATGCTTTTTGATCTTCATTTCCCTTTTATTAACAACTGCATATCTTATTATTAGGGCAAGTGAGGCTAAGAAGCTCTCTTCAAAATACATTAATTATGTGATGCTGATCAGACAATGAATTATCACAGATTATGTAGCTCTATTACATTTAGTAAAGCTAAGTAGAGTATTTGAATATGAGTATGTTTCTATAGTGGAATCATATAAAATAATGTAATAATAATTATTTGGGGATAGCAGTTTTGACATCACTATTAGGTTGAATATGGTCTCATTACCTCCAAGTGGCACAGCAAAATATTAACTGAGCATCTGTGTGTACATTGCATTGTGCATTGTGAGTGGGTACTTTATACATGTTATCATACGTTGGGGCCTTCTTTGCCTCGGACCTGGTCCATAATAGGTACTCGATAAATGTTTGCTGATCCTTACGTTGATCAGCCTTTGTCCTTCCTGGTAGAGATGAGAGAAGGGACACTTCTGTGAATTTATGAAGTGCTTTTAGGCAAATAGGGAGTGAGCAGAGAGCTTTTCTTGTATTTACTTCTTCTCAGTTGGCTTCAGTTCAAAATAATTTTTATGCCAAAGTGGCATATTTTGGGGGGTGGATTTTCCTACCCTTCATGCCCAAGTTTACGATTAACATACCAAAGTTAAAAGGGTAATGGTTAATACTGAGTGTCAACTTGATTGGATTTAAGAATGCAAAGTATTGATCCTGGGCATGTCTGTGAGGCTGTTGCCAAAGTAGATTAACGTTTGAGTCAGTGGGCTGGGGAAGACAGACCCACCCTAAATCTGGTGACCACAATCTAATCAGCTGCTAGCAAATATAAAGCAGGCAGAAAACCTGAAAAGGTGAGACTGGCCTAGCCTCCCAGCCTACATCTTTCTCCCATGCTGGATGCTTCCTGCCCTCAAACATTGGCTCCAAGTTCTTCAGGTTTGAGACTCAGACTGGCTCTCCTTGCTCCTCAAGCTTTCAGACAGCCTGTTGTGGAATGTTGTGATCATGTAAGTTAAAACTTAGTAAACTCCTCTTTTTCTATCTATCTATCTATCTATCTATCTATCTATCTATCTATCTATCATCTATCTATCTATTAATCGTCTATCTATATCTATCCTATTGGTTCTGTCCCTCCAGAGAACCCTGACTAACACAGGTTTTGGTGCCAGGAGTGGTTCTAGAGGAACAGAATATTAAGGATGGAGTTATTTTGTTGGTTTTGGGGTTTCTGTAGTTGGCTGCTTCATATGATTAGACACCAAAATTGTAAGGACTCTACTTCTAATAGTATGGAGAATGCTGATAATACTTGGTGTGAACTAATTAGAGAGTTATGCAAAATAAATGCATTTGACACTCCTGATTCACTGCTTGTGAGAGGCAAGGCGTTTAGTGACTCTATACATAATACCTTTGACCATATGTGGAGAATCAAGGAACATAATGGGGCTGGTTTGGTTGCTCCTAAGTTCAGTAGATAATGTGATGAAAAAAAAAATGATGAACTCAGGGATTCTATCTCCTGACTTCAGAAGCAGATACTGAGCCTCAAATCTGCTAAGATTGCCCTGAGCGAGAGTCTTATCTCGTACAGAGAAAGAGCTGAAATTGTGGAAAAACAGACACAACCTCTTATCATTCAAGCGGCTGACCTGCAATGAAAGGTGCGTGCACAGCCTCACCAGGTGTCTACTGTTAAAGTGAGGGCATTGATTGGAAAAGAAAGGGACCCTGCAACTTGGAATGGGGACATGTGGGAGGACACTGATGAAGCTGGGGACACTGAGTTTGTAAACTCTGTTGGACCTTTTTTTCCAGAAAAAACAGCTTTCTCATCCCCAGTAATGGCAACATCCCCTCCCCGACACATGCTGCCATCAGCTTTTCCACATTTGTCTAAGGAGATAATCCTGCGCTGCCTGAGGCAACAGTGATGGCCTCCCCTGAAGCAGTTGCCAGGCAAAATAATGTTGATTCTTCTCAGGAGAAACCCCCAACACCCCTGTTTGCTTCTAGACCTATAACTAGACTAAAGTCCTGGTGGGCTCCTAGAGGTGAGGTTGACTGTGACCCATGAGGAGGTGTGCTACACTCAAAAAGAACTGCTTGAGTTTTCTAATTTATATAAACAGAAATCTGGACAAGAGGCATGGGAATGGATATTAAAGGTGTGGGATAATGGTGGAACATAGAGTTGGATCAGGCTGAATTTATTGATTTTGGCCCACTAAGTAGGGACTCTGCATTTAATGTTGTAGCTCAGGAAGTTAAAAAAGGTTCTAATAGTTTACTTGCTTGGTTAGCTGAAATACAGATTAAAAGATGGCCCACTGTGAGCCAGCTAGAAATGCCTGATCTTCCTTGGTTTAATGTAGAGGAAGGGATTCAAAGGCTTAGGGAGATTGGGATGGTGGAGTGGATTAGTCACTTTAGACTTACTCATCCCAGCTGGGAGTTTGCAGAAGATATACCCTTGACAAATGTCTTGCAAAATAGACCTGTGAGAGCAGCACCTATATCATTGAAGAGTCTTGTAATTGCTCTTCTCTGTATGTCAGATCTAACAGTGGGAACCATAATCCCTCAACTATAAAATTTAAATATAATGGGAATAATTGGATCCCAAGGTGGCAGGGGCCAAGTGGCAGCACTCAACCATCAAAGGCAAGAGGGGCATAGCTACTGTAATGGACAGCAGAGGCAAAGTGACAATCAGAATAGTCTGACTGTTGTAGAGCTCTGACATTGGCTAATTAATCATGGTGTTCCTAGAAGTAAAACTGATAGGAAGCCCACTGCATTCTTGCTTAATTATATAAACAGAAAACTTCTAGAGTGAATGGACGAAAGGCTAATTTGAATTATAAAACAGAGAATCATGGCCCATCAATAAATTTTTGGACTTGAGTCAGTTTACAGACCCAGAACCCCTTGAAAGAAGGGGAGACTGGGTCATCTTGTGGAAGGACCCCACATTACTGACAATTTATGCAGTGACTATTTCTCCCATTCTTCCCCAAGGAGACCTCCAGACTTATATGAGGGTAGTTGTGCACTGGGGAAAGGGAAATGATCAGACATTTCAGGGACTACTGAACACTGGCTCTAAGCTGACATTGATTGAGAGGACCCAAAATGTCACTGTGGTCCCCGGTTAAAGTAGGGGCTTATGGAGGTCAGGTAATTAATAGAGCTTTAGCTCAGGTCTGATTTACAGTGTGTCCAGTGTGTCCCTGGATTCATCTTTTGGTCATTTCCCTAGAGCCAGAATGCATAGTAGGCATAGACATACTTAGTGGATGAAAGAATCCCTGCATTGGCTCCCTGACTGGTAGGGTGAGGGCTATTATGATGGGAAAGGCCAAATGGAAGCCATTAAAGCTGCATCTACTTAGAAAAATAGTAAATCAAAACCAATATTGCATCCCTGGAGGGACTGCAGAGATTAGTGCCACCATCAAGGACTTGAAAGATGCAGGGGTGGTAATTCCCACCATATCCCCATTCAACTCTCTGATTTGGCCTGTGCAGCAAACAGATGGATCTTGGAGAATGACAGTGGATTATGGTAAGCTTAACCAAGTGGTGACTCCAATTGCAGCTGCTGTACCAGATGTGGTTTCATTGCTTGAACAAATTAACACATCTCCTGGCACCTGGTATGCAGCCATTGACTTGGCAAATGCCTATTTCTCCACTCCACTCCTGTCCATAAGGCCCACCAGAAGCAATTTGTCTTCAGCTGGAAGGGCCAGCAATATACCTTTACTGTCCTACCTCAGGGATATACCAACTTTCCCCTTTGTGTCATAATGTTATTTGGAGAGGCTTTCATCGCTTTTTGCTCCCACAATATATTACACTGGTCCCTTACATTGATGACATTATTTTGATTGGATCTAGTGAGCAAGAAGTAGCAAACACACTGGACTTGTTGGTGAGACATTTGCATGCAGAGGATCGGAAATAAATCTGACTAAAATTCAGGGAGCTTCTACCTTAGTAAAATTTCTAGGGGTCCAGTGGTGTCGGGCCTGTCAAGATATTCTTTCTAAGGTAAAGGATAAGTTGCTGCATTTGGCCCCTTTGACAACCAACAGAGAGGCACAATACCTAGTGGGTCTATTTGGATTTTGGAGGCAACATGTTACTCATTTGGGTGTGTTACTGTGCCTCATGTATCAGGTGACCTGAAAGGCTACCAGTTTTGAGTGGGGCCCAGAACAGGAGAAGGCTCTGCAACAGGTCCAGGCTGCTGTGTAAGCTGTTCTGCTCTGCCACTTGGGCCATATGACCCAGCAGATCCAATGGGGCTGGAGGTCAGTGACAGATAGGGATGCTGTTTAGAGCCTTTGGCAGGTTCCCATAGGTGAATCACAGTGGAGGACTCTAGGATTTTAGAGTAAGGCTCTGTCATCTTCTGCAGATAACTACTCTCCTTTTGAGAGACAGCTCCTGGCCTGTTACTGAGCTTTGGTGGAAACTGAACATTTGACTATGGGTCATCAAGTCACCATGAGACCTGAATTGCCTATCATGAACTTGGTGCTTTCTGACCCATCTAGCCATAAAGTGGGTCATGCACAGCAGCATTTCATCATCAAATGGAAGTGATATATACGTAATCAGGCTCAAGAAGGTCCTGAAGGCACAAGAAAGTTACATGAGGAAGTGGCTCAAATGCCCGTGGTCTCCACTTATGCCACCCTGCCTTCTCTTCCCCAACCTGCACGGATGGCCTCATGGGGAGTTCCCTATGATCAGTTGACAGAGGAAGGGAAGACTAGGGCCAGGTTCACAGATGGCTCTGCATGATATGCAAGCCCCACCTTAAAGTGAACAGCTGTAGCACTACAGCCCCTTTCTAGGACATTCCCAAAGGACAGTGGTGAAGGGAAATCTTCCCAGAGGGCAGAACTTTGAGCAGTGCAACTGGTCATGCACTTGGCATGGAAGGAGAAATAGCCAGTAGTAGAAGGTAGTCATTAATGCCAGCTATTAATGTGTGACCAGTTGCAGAAACAAGGACTGCCATTATCATGAGTATTCTTCATTCTTTTGTTAAAAACATGTTTGGGCTGGGGGCGGTGGCTCATGACTGTAATCCCAGCACTTTGGGAGGCCAAGGTGGGCAGATCACGAGGTCAGGAGATCGAGACCATGGTGAAACCCCATCTCTAGTAAGAATACAAAAAAATACCCAGGCGCGGTGGCGGGTGCCTGGAGTCCCAGCTACTCGGAAGTCCGAGACAGGAGAATGGTATGAACTCAGGAGGTGGAGCTTGCAGTGAGCCGAGATCAGGCCACTGCACTCCAGCCTGGGCAACAGAGCGAGACTCCGTCTCAAAAAAATAAACAACAACAACAACAAAAAGTTTGTGCAGGTATACACTTGTACTAAGAAAATATCTTCATTTTATTTCTTTTCTCCTTTGTCATGTGACAAGATTTATTGACTTTACATCAGCATTTGAGTATTGTTAACTTTATGTAATACTATTCGAGTTGGGGATTGGTGTGTTTCCGGTTGTACAAAAGATAGTTGTATTATGTTAGGCATAATTGTAATCTTTTTATTGTCTTTATTTGAAGATTGTGTATCATCTGAGGTGATGTGTGTGGGTTCAAGTTGACAAGGGGTAGACTTGTGATGGTTAATATTGAGTGTCAACTTGATTGAATTGAAGGATGCAAAGTATTGATCTGGGTGTGTCTGTGAGGGTATTTCCAAAGGATGTTAACATTTGGGCCAGTGGGCTGGGGAAGGCAGAGGTACCCTAATCTGGTGGGCACAATTTAATTAGCTGCCAGCGAATATAAAGCAGGCAGAAAAATGTGAAAAGAAGAGACTGGCTTAGTCTCCCAGCCTACATCTTTCTCCCATGCTGGATGCTTCCTGCCTTCAAACATTGGACTCCAAGTTCTTCAGTTTTGAGACTCGGACTGGCTCTCCTTGCTCCTCAAGCTTTCAGACAGCCTGTTGTGGGACCGTGTGATCATGTAAGTTAATACTTAAACTCCCATATATATATGTGTGTGTGTGTATATATACACACACACACATACACATATATATATACACACACACACATACATATATATCCTGTTAGTTCTGTCTCTACAGAGAACCCTAACTAATACAGTGAATAATCCTTGACTAGGGATAATTATACTGCAGATTAGTGGTAAATACCTTAAGAATCCTTACAGTCGACAGACAAAAATCTTTATTTGGCATCTACCATGTTTAAAGTACTGTGTCAGGCCATCTCGGGCAAGGGATGGAGTGGTAGAAAGAAATACTCCTTATTACCTAATTGCATGTAAATTTTTCTGCTACTAGAGCTTGAAGTATCCCACAGACACACTAAAAATTGAAGATCTCAGGTTATTTTCCCAAAAGTGGCTATCTGGATTCTCTATCTCAGCAAATCATTTTCCAAGTGCCTGGGAATTTTCCTAGACTCTCCTCTACTCCTTTATTGCCCATATCCAATTGGTCATCCATCTGAAATTCTAATGATTCCTTCCCTTGAGTGTAGACTGTGCTCATAATGTATTATTTTCAGTCTTCATCTGTTTTGCCTAATTGTTAAGATAATCTTTTTGCTTCTAGCTGTCCTTAGTTTCATACCCATGGTCCATCCACACTGGATCAGAGGGAGTTTTCTCAAAGTCAAGAGCCATTACACCTCTTAAAGTCTTTATAAAACTCTTAAAAGCTTATAGTTGATATGCTTACATTATTGTAGCAGGCAAATTCAGTCTAACTCAGATATAAATACTTCATCAATTACTCGGCATTCACTCTCCCTCAGGCCACATGGTCACCAAACTAGGGTGGGCCATACATCCTTGTTTGCCCAGAATGATCCCAACTTATGCCCCCTGTCCCTGAGTAATTATAATAATACCTCTGAAATGTTTAGATGATAAATTATATGGTCACCCTAAGTACCATAGATTTGTTGAAAGAGGTTTTTGAGAACTATCTGGTAAGGATAGCCTGGAGATAAATAAACCAGAGTTCTGTATCTCTTATCTAAAATTCTTGGATGTGTGTCATAAATTAGAATTACTCTTATTTTAGAAAGGAAATACAATGCATTATTATGTATTACATAATATCCCCAGCAGGGTCTAAGGAAGTACTCCTTAATCAAGCATATGACTATTGCTGTAGAGAAATATATGAATGTAGGAATTTTTTTTCCCTAAGAGAGCAATATAAAGACTATTTAGTTTAGGGCAGGATTTGATGCTAAAGGATTATGAAAAACATATTTGGTTTTCAGAGCTTTTCAGATTTGGGAATACAGAAATTTTGGACCTGTACTTAGTTTTGGAGCTAGAAAGGATTCTTTGTCCTCTCTAATCTTTGATTTTCTTATTTGTAAAATAATAATAATAACTGTACTTCTAATACAGTTGTTGTGAGAATAAAATGAGATAGTTACATAACTGGGCTTAGTGAAAGGCCTGGTACAAAATGCTCAATGAATTGTTGTTATTTTTATGAACTACATTCTGTTCTTACCTAATCCAAAGGTAGGAATGCCAAATTATCTCAAGGCACACAAAGCAAGTGAAGAAAATGTGATGAGTGTGGGATTGAAAGCCTGATGTTTTCCGTCTGCCTAACCTAAATTATTTTCCCCAGAAACTGTTTTTATCTCCACTGCATTATGAACAGAACAAAGGTTTTCTATTCACCATTGTATCTCAAGGGCCTAGTACTCTTTCTGGCACATAATAAGTATCTCAGTAAATAAGGATTGATTGAGTGAATAAAAGCCTATGAGATCCCTACAAAATATCGCATTCAAAGATACTTTGAGCATAGATATATTTGGGAAAGCCCAAAACATATCAGGCCACAGCGTTTGTCATCATAATACTCAGGAAATTCTACCACACTGTTCCTTTTTTTTTTTTTTTTTTGAGACAGAGCCTCACTGTGTCCGCCTAGGCTGTAGTGCAGTGGCACGATCTTGGCTCACTGCAATCTCTGCCTCCCAGGTTCAAGTGATTCTCCTGCCTCAGCCTCCCAAGTAGCTGGGATTACAGGCACGTGCCACCACACCCGGTTAATTTTTATATTTTTAGTAGAGATGGGATTTCACCGTGTTGGCCAGGCCAGTCTCAAACTCCTGACCTCAGGTAATCTGCCCACCTCGGCCTCCCAAAGTGCTGGGATTACAGGTGTGAGCCACCGCGCCTGGCCACACTGTTTCTTTTTGTTTTGGTCACATGAAACCTTTGCATCTATTCCTCCATTTACCTGCCCCACTCCCCGGCAGGGTATGCTAGTGCCGAAGGGCCCTGGCCGGTCCTAAAGGAATGTCCCTGCTTTTAATGCCATCATCTAAAACAGAGGAGCGAATGCTCCAGGAATTAAGCTCAACCATTACTTGCTGTAGTTTTTAGGAGCTAAAATGTCAATGATTTTTTAAAAAGTCTTATTTTCCTTAATTTCCAATAAAAACCTAAATTTTCTCAATCTGTAAAATATTTTAAAAGTAAGTTGGCAAACCAACTTTTATTCTCACTTGAAACCTTTTCCTTCAATACCTTTAAAATCATCATCATGAACTAAAAGTCATCCCTTATGTGTCCAAAGTACAATGGCGTGATTTGAAATAATATATGCCCTTTTATACTTGAACAAGTGGCTTTAAATGCAGTTTGAATCTTGCCCATGAGATGTGTAAATTTTTGGATATAGTAATCTAATAGGATTTAAAACTCCCTAAGGGAAGATGTATTGTGTGTCTTCAATAGTTTACTTATAATTCTTAAAGTCAAAAATTCTGAAAACTGTAAATTTTCTCATTTGTTTTTGAAACTTGATTTGAACTTATTTTATGGCATGAATTAAATGTGAAGTTCTTTTGGCCTTTATCTCATTCATATGAATGTTTACATATTAAGTGGTAGAAATATTAATATGTTTGAACACGAATGCTTACCAGACCTACTGGGGTGTTACTTAATACAAGGTAAATGGGCAGTATTACCTCCATAAAATTAGAAAAATTCTGCATTCTGAAATACATCAGCCCCATGGGTGTCAGGCTGTGGCCCTATGTTACCATTAGGTTTATTTTGGGAAGTCTTATCAATGAGAGAATCATGTGTGCAATTTCCAGTATATATTTATAACAAGGGCTGGGTCTAAATGTGACTAAGGTTGGAGCTAGTTGCACCATTCTGGATTGTTTTCTTAAGTTTTCTATGTATTAAGGGAATGGTGAACCGGTATTGAGCCTTGAAATCTGTTCTCAAAGTATTTTGGATGCTGCACAAACAAAAAAGTTAAGAGATAAATTCACAGATGTGTTCAACATTTATTGACTTCTGGACTGAATTAACAGAATTAAAGTTTACAACTGATTGTAATTACAGCAATGCTGTATCTTTACATATTTTTCCTTATTGTAGATAGAGTTTACTAGCCCATGTCCTCATGAGATAATCCATCCACTGCAATCCTTTTTCTTTTTTCTTTCTGGAGACGTAGTCTTGCTCTGTTGCCCAGGCTGGAGTGCAGTGGCGCGATCTTGGCTCACTGCAACCTCTGCCTCCTGAGTTCAAGCAATTCTTCGGCCTCAGCCTCCTGAGTAGCTGAGACTACACCACCATGCCTGGCTAATTTTTTTGTATTTTTAGTAGAGATGGGGTTTCGCCACGTTGGCCAGGCTGGTCTCAAACTCCTGACCTCAGGTGATCTGCCTGTCTCGGTCTCCGAAAGTGCTGAGATTACAGGCACGAGCCACTGTGCCCAGCCCAATGCTTTTTCTTATACCAAGATTATCACTGGCAAGAGAAGAAGGATTCAGACTATTTCAGACCCAACCTAGAGAACTCTTTATGGCATCATGGTTAAAGGGTGGCAAGGAAGAGAAAGGGGAAGAGAACTAATATAACTGAGCATCTACAATGGGACCTACACTTTGTCTTATCTGCTGCTAACAATATAAGCATTTAAAGGAAGACTCATTATCCTTAGTTTACATCTGAAGGAAATGGAGGTTCAAGAATATTGCATAACTTGACCCATTTCCCAGAGCCATAAGCTAGAGTGCCTGGACTAGAATCCATGTCTGTATAACTCCAGGGCCCATGCTCTTCCCAAAGCTCATGCAGCCCTCCCTAGAGAAGAAAAGCAACCCAAAGCCAGAAATAACTGAAAATATCAAAACACAGAGGTACTTCTCACTAAAACTTAATTAGCCATTTTTGTCCTTCGCTAAGGATATTCTAAAAACGGACAGAAATGAAGACTTTTTAGGACACCTGCATTGTCAACCATAAGTGTGGCTCTCAGCAATCTCAATTATATCCGACACTCCTTCCCTGCCTCTTTGAAAAGCAAGACTAATTTAAAACAAAAACTTAGGGGGGAGGAAATGTGATGTGCCAAGTCTAATGCATTTTGAAACAGAATGTGCAACACATATGCCTAGGGTTTCCTTAAGAGTTTATATTATAAAGTGTTTATATTTTAGTCATTGTTTTCTGGCACTTGTTAAATAACAATCAAGCTATAGCTGCTCTAGGAAGATGAGATGGCCAGAAGAGAGTCAAATACCAGAAAAAGGAAAGTTAAAAGTATCATCTGTTTTATTTTTCTTGCTCTGCAATTTATGTAGAAATGTGCCTCGTGCCAAGAAAGACAAATTATAAAAACGTTGCCCCTTGATTAGCAACTCGAGGAGACAGGTCTGTGGATCGCCTTCCATCCCTTCCCCTGCCACCCATTACACAGACACATCCACTCAGACACACACTGCAACGGTTTCTCTTTAGTGCATAGGTTTTCAAAGTTAATTACATCAGAATCACCTGGAGGACTTGTTAGCGTCCAGGTTGCTGGACCTGACCCCTCATGTTTCTGATCCAGTGAGTCTGGGGTAGGACCAAACAGTTGATATTTTTAACAATTACCTAGGTGCTATAGTCTGAACGTTGGTGTCCCCGCAAAATACATACGTTGAAGCCACATCCCCAGGGTAATAGTATTAAGAGGTGGAGTCCTTAGGAGTTGATCAGGGCTCTAACCTCATAAATGGGGTTAGTGCCCTTATAAAAGAGGCCGGGGGAGCTTATTTGCTCCTTGTAGTGTGCGAGGACACAGCAAGAAGGCGCCACCTATGAATTAAAAACTGGTTCCTCACCAGACAGGAAATCTGCTGGTGACTATCTTGGACTTCCCAGCCTCCGGAACTGTTAAGAAATACATTTCTGTTGTATATAAACCACCTATGGTATTTTTGTTATAACGCTCAAACAGACTAAGTCACCAGGTTGTGCTGATGCTACTAGTCTGGGAATCGCACTTTGAGGACAACTGCTTTGGTGAATAGTGTTTAGCTTGCATTGCACTGAGCCTCAGAGCAGCAATTCTAGACAGGTAATGAGCATCTGAATCATCTGGCAGCTTGTGAATGTGCAATTGCCCCCTTCTTGATCCTTGACCCTGGCTAAACATTAGAATTATCTGGGGTGATATCATGCTCTCATCCACCGCAGAACAATGGAGTCAAAATCTTTGAAGGTGGGACTTAGGAAGGGTAATTTTTAAAAAATCTCTCCCAGTGATCTTAATACCCATGGAGGAATCATCACCATAGTAGATCAGTTCTGAAAGCACATCAGTGTCCATGGGGGTGTGTGTTGAGAAACATGTCCAAGCAGTTCTCATCCAATTTGAGAAACAGTGCTTTGGGCTGAGACCCAAACCTTCCTCAAAGGCTTATCACCAGCCCTCTATGACACCAAGGCCCATACTCTCACACACAGTCTTAGGCTTTGCACTTGCTCCTCCCTGCCTAGAAAGCTCATTTTCTCTTCTCATGCAGTGAAATCCTTCATGTCCTTTAACAATGATCTCAGGGAGCCAGATTTTTTAAAATAAGTTAATCCTAATTCTTTTTTTTTCTTTCCAACTTTTATTTCAGGTTCAAAGAGAATATGTACAGGTTTGTTACATGAGTAAATTGCATGTCATGGGGATTTGGTATACACATAATTTTGTCATCCAGGTAATCAGCATAATACCTGATAGGTAGTTTTTCAATACCCTCCTCCCACCTTCCACCCTAAAATAGGCCCCAATGCCTGTTGTTCCCTTCTTTGTGTTCATGTGTACTCAATGTTTAGCTGCCACTTATAAGTGAGAATGTGCAGTATTTGGTTTGCTATTCCTGTGTTAATTTGCTCAGGATAATGGCTTCTAGCTCCATCACATGTCGCTGCAAAGGCCATGATCTTATTCTTTCGTATGGCTGCATAGTACTCCATGGCATGCATGTGTGTGTGTGTGTGTGTGTGTGTGTGTGTGTGTGTGTGTGTGTATCTCACATTTCCTTTATCCAGTCCACTTTTCATGGGCATCTAGGTTGATTTCATGTCTTTCCTATTGTGAATAAATAGTACTGCAATGAACATCCATGTGCATGTATCTTTATGGTAGAATGATTTACATTCCTTTGGGTATATATCTGGCAATGGGATTGCTGTGCCTCTTCTGTGCATGATGACACCCTCTGTTCTCCTTTACCTTTGCACTGATTGTACCACATAGCAGAGTTTCTTTCCACTTTTCTGTAGGTCTCTCCCACTGAGTGCTAAATTCCGAATGGAGGAGGGATCATTTCAGTTATTATTTCGCCTACCCTTACTGAATATAATTTTTCACAACGTAAGGTGCTCAAGTAAATTAAATAAATTGATAATAATTTAATCCTACAAATAGGGAAACAATCTTATTTTCTTTTTAAAATGTGAATCAAGAAATATGGCTTTCTAGGATAGGATAAGACAGCTTATTCAGATGAAAGAAATGACCTCTATTAATAAATAAAGTCAGCAATAGGACATGCAATCATCATGAGAAAATCCTCATTATTGTTTTCTTGCCTCAAATGAGGTCTGTTCAAACAATATAAAGCCATTGCAAAAAAAAAAAAAAAAAGTTTTATACAAAAGCTACACTTGAATGCCTGCTGCTTTAAATCTTCTCATTGAAGTTTATCCTGAATTTTTAGTTTGTGTTTTCTGAGAGAGTAACCATATGTCCAAACAATTGTTGTTTTGACGGTGTGAAATTCCTTCATACATTCCAAGGAGCGATTGCAAAATACTGAAGTGGCAGGTGGGAACCTAAGCTGATGCTGTTGATCCCTTTGAAAATACTTGGAGTATCACACACCTTGGGACAAACTGCAGGCATCACCAGCCTTCAGAACCATTGCACATCACAAATTTCTACCTTATTATAACAGTGTAAAGCTGTCTTGTTTAGTAACTTGTATTATTACTCCTTATATCGCTGAGTGTGTTTGTGGTTTGTTATAGCAAAGCACAAGTCTTTGAGCTTGGGCTAGAAGACATGGTGAGATATGTTTTGTCATTCTTCAGAGTCTGGAATGCCCTCTGTGCATAGCACAGCATCTATGTAGTTTATTATGTATTTCTCAATCTGTCATAAAAGGCAAAGCTTTACACAAATTATATAACTTACTCTATATCTGGCTAGGAAAAATAATAAATAAAAAATAATACCCTATATCTAGTATAAAAATAGTATAGCATAAAAATAATACTCTATATCTGGCTAGGAAAAAAATGAATACTAAGGAACAAGGGAAACAAATGTTTTGCTTAGTTCTGTGATTTTTAAAAAATGACATATACTATATAAGCATATGCCTATTTCCTGCTTTAAAGGACTTGAACATTTCCATATTCTTATATATGGTTTTATTGTCATGCTATTACATACAAATTGTTGAAATAGAACCTGTTGTCAATCTACACTCCTTTGAAAGACTGTATCAAGGGCCATTATTTAATTTTCATGGGAACAGATGCTCATCTGTTTTAGAATTAGACTAAAGATTTTGGACTTGGTCTACAGTGTTCCAGATTGAATGCAAAAACTATCTTTAGACTTTGAGATAAAAAGGTTCCTATTGAGGGGGATTGATACTTTTCCTAGAAAGATGGGATTAAACATGAAATTTTCCTAGAAACATGAAATCAAACATGGAATTTTCTCAGAAACATGGAATCAAAAAGTGGAATTTTCAGGGCAAAACCTGAAAATTACTTTGAGAGTATCTCAATCAGGAAGAGCAGGAAGTGCTTTGGTCTCAGACTCTCAGAGTTGCCACCTTCCTGACATTGCTTAACCAGGTACTGTATAAACCTGCAGCGTCTCTCTTCTATCTTGGTATCCGGTGTCCATAGTATGTGTGATTATTTGTGTTTTATTTTAAAGTATCCCTTTTGAACATAATCTGATTATGGACAGAAGAAAACAATTCAGTGAGAATTGCACTGTCTACTTAAAAATTTCATTTTGTGAGGTGAGGCCCAATATATAAATACATGACAGATTCACTTTTCTTTTTTGTGGTTAACTACTGAGTGTTCCTATTCTGTATCCTGTACCATACACCTCTTCTCTTTCTTCCAAAAAGTTAAAGCATCGCTGGAAATGTAGCTACACTTAGTTTCAAAATCTACTTAAATGGTTTGAGAATACATATCATCCTGCTCCATTTTCCAGTGGTTAAGGGAGCAGTTCATTTTAAACAGGCACTTCATTCTAGATCTACGGTTCCATGTTTCCATCTAGAAGTGGAACCGTGGATCAGCGTATGTCGGGGAAAAAAACCAACAGCCTGACTCAAGATACAGCTAGTTTTAGAGCATTCTGCTGGCTCTATTCATTTTACCCAGGCCCTTCTGTGGACAGAGTTTTGGATGACTGCGCCTTCTTGTGACATTTGGAGGGAACATTTCTTTCTTCCCTGGCATCTTCCTCCAGTCATGCTGCCTGATTTTTTTTCTAGTCCATAGATCAATTCTGTGATTATACCATGAAAGCTGCTAGATGCTTATTCTATGTCTAACCCCATGATAAGTGATTTTACTGATGATCTCCCACTAAACATACTGTAAGATAGGTATTATTATTTCAATTTTACATTTGGAAGAAATGAGGTAGAAAGAAATGTAATGCATTTTCTATTGCTCCACAGCTACTAAGGGACGATAGTAGATTTTAAGTTCTCAAGTTTCTGATTCTGAAATCCACATAAGTTCTTAAACCACAGATTCTAAAATTTGAGCATGTATAAGAATCACCAGTTTCCGCCCATTTAAGGAGTTAAGAAGTCGATTTAGGTTAAGGACCAACCAGCAATTAACAAAAAAGAAAGAAAGAAAGAAAATATCATAGTACTCCTTTGATAGTAAAAACTAAAACTTTTTGTGTAACTGTGATTTCAGTTATATAGGTATATTCTGGGTTGCAAAGTAAAATGGTTTTTTCTTACTATGGGTCTTGTTCAAAAAGTCTAAAAACCACTTATCTAGGTATTTTCTTAAAAGTATATATTTTGGTGCCCCTCTCTGTGAGGTTCTCAATCAAAATATACATTTTTAACAATCTTGGTGGTTCATATGTTAGTGTTTCTTGAATAGCACTTTGATAAAATTTGGCTTAAACTATACAATCAAAATGCAAATTGCTCTTCCACTGCTTTTACACATACCACTTTCATTTTCGCACTTCTGGCATTGAAGTCATATTGTCAGCAGGCTTTTTAGGGCAAGGATTTTCCTTCATATTATAATTTTGGTGCCGAGTTGGCACAGGCACATAGTAGTGCTTAGTTAATGGCTATTGACTATCTTCTGAGTTTTCCTTAATTGGCTAGCATTTTCTTTTCTTTTTTTAAATTTTATTTTAGGCTCGGGGGTACATATGCAGGTCTGTTATATAGAGAAACTAGTGTCATGGGAGTTTGTTGCACAGATTATTTCATCACCTAGTTTGAGAGTTGATATTTGCAATAATGATTTCTTAAAAATCAAAAGCACAATGAGATACTTAAGATCTAAAGGACAAAATAAATCTTTACTTGTGATTGACACAAGTAAGTTTTGAGAAATAACAATTATTTGAGTTTTCCTCCAAAGTTTTATTCTTTGAAGCCTCTATATGTTTTGAAGAGTTGATTAAAACCTAATGTGGAAACTCAGGTGATATTATGATTGTTAACTTGGAGAGAGCTGGATAAACTTGAATCAACAGATTTCTTAGACAACAATGAGAAATAATTCAAAGCAGAATAGATAAATATACTGTAGTTATTTACATATTACATTCAGTTCATTGTTGTAAAATTAAACATTGCAATTTTTTTTAAGTTAAAGGATCCAATATGATGACAAAATGTTTTTAGGAAAATCAGATTTTAGTATGGAGAGTGTTGAATAGCCAATGTTTTAAGAAAACGGGGCATGGCAATGGATGTTAATGATGATCAATTAATTATTGTGTCTGGACAGGGGCTGAAGTGTGGGGATTGCTGATCGGTTGAGAAGTAAGGGTTGAAGTTGGGGGATAGAGAGATGAAGAAACCTCCTTGTTGTGCTGAGTGGGTGAGCCGGTTCCTTGGTAGGGGTTTTCAGGCTGGTTGGTGTCAGCTGTTCTGCTGGAATTCAGGATCTGAAAAACTCCTCAGGAATTCTTAAATACAAACGTCTTACGATTCTAGTGTCAGATATTCCGTCTACAGAAACAATGGGGAAGAGTGTAGCAAGGGGTCAGCATGCTGACTCTTGGTTTGTTGTTAACCCTCTCGTTGAGATGATGAAGTCTCCAGAAGATGATTGAGTGCAGACTTGAGAAAGCTTCCATTTAGGAAATGGAAATGGAAGCAGAGTAAGGAGAGACTCAGATGTTCTCAGAGGCGACAGGAGAGCATGGAGAGAAAGTGTTTTAGAGGGAAGGTAAATGTTGAAGAGGTGTCAATAGAGAATGGCAGAGGTGTCTGCCAGAGAATGGCAGCTGAGCAAAGACCCATGGATTAGGCAACTAAAGAGTCTTTAAGGACTTCAATTGTGTAGAGCAATAGAACTGGAGGCATGGAAGCCAGGTTGCAAGGAATTAAAATATGAGTGTTTTTGAGGCAGCAACTCAACTGCAGACCTTTTTTTTTTTTTTTTGGAAAGTCTCACTCTGTTGCCCAGGCTGGAGTTCAGTGGCATGATCTGGGCTCACTTTAACCTCTGCCTCCTCGGTTCAAACAATTCTCCTGCCTCAGCCTCCTGAGTAGCTGGGACTACAGGCACGTACCACCATGCCTGGTTAATTTTTTGTGTTTTTAGTAGAGACGGGGTTTCACCGTGTTGCCCAGGCTGGTCTCGAACTCCTGAGCTCAGGTAATCTGCCTGCCTCGGCCTCCCAAAGTGCTAGAATTACAGGTGTGAGCCACCGCGCCTGGCCTCAAATGCAGACCTGTTTTTGGAGATGCTTAATGAATACGGAGGGAGAAAGACAGTATCTGTTACTATTAGCTGATGCTTACTAGGCACTCCAAATCCCACTTTTAAAATTCACCTCTCTGTTCTCTACTTGTATCCTATACCTCCAGGGAAATGAATGAAATTTGTTTATCTTAGTGTGTTGTAATTTTTTTTTTTTTTACTTCTGCTATCTTTATTTATGCCCATCTCCTGCATGAATCCATAAGCTTGCAAACAAGAATGCTGTATTACTTGGCTTTGTATCCTCAGGACCTAACACTGTTCTTGTGTAAACTGTGTTCCATGTATGTCTATTGAATAAAAGAATGACTGGAGACTCCTTAGAAGTCTACCCACCCAATTTGCCACAAATTGCATATCTTCAAGTCCACCCTCCTGTATGATTTTCTTCTTTGCTTGTATCTATAAACTATTTCAAAATGCAACTGGCAATTCATTTCCTCCAGAAGTCTTTTCCCAATTAACCTAATGTAAACTAAACAGTAACCTTGCATATCCTCAGTGCATAAATTAGTAGGTATGTATTTTCTTTGTATGAATTTAAATAGTGCTTAATAAAATTCTGTTCTGCAAGTATTTTTAGGTCATAATACGTATATAAATTTTCTGTCTTCAAATATAACAAGATATTGTACATGCTGAGTAAATGTTAACAGGCATGAATAAACTTTAAAATACATCTGAATATACAAACATCATAGATCAATATCATAGATCTGCTACTTCTTGACCTACTGGACAGAAATTTTAATCAAAGACAATGTTTCACCAGTGTTATTCTTTTGGATCACATAAAATAGAATTTTATGAATTGATGACCTTCAAAATGTTGAAATAACGCTGTAAAGATAATGTATTTTGCAATTTATGTTAACATTCTGATTTGTCATTTGGCAAAAATGAAATGGCTAGTAGAAGTGTTCTAGCTATTTAATTGTGAAAGATATTATTTCTTCATTATGATCATTGTTTGAATTTTATACATTTGCCGAACTCATTCATATCATCTTTATAAATACCTAGCAGGTAACTGATTTGATTGTCATTGGAAATTACAAGCTGACTCAGAGGTATTCAAGGAGGAGACAGGAATTCCCATTGGAATGAGGATGCAAAACCCACACTGATATTGTTGTACATGTAAAGGAACTAGAGAAGTAGAAAGAAACACAAAACTGATGTACTGTACAAATGAAGGTGCAGATTATCTAACAGGCTGTATTTTGTATATCTATTATGTTCAGGGTATACACTGCTATATTATATTTACCCGTCTGCTTCAGCTACTAAATGGAGAACTTTTCAAGAGCAGTGTCTGTGTCTTATTCATCTTTTTCCATATTATCTGGCATGAAGCCTGGCATAAAAAATGTCCTCAGTAAGTGTATATGAAGCCAAATTAAAAATGTATAGCCACCAGGCCTGGTATCTGTTACCCTTTATGCATCTTCACATTTATTTATGAGAATGTAGATTTATATTTATTGATATGAAAAAATGGACTTCATGCCTTGTGGAAGGGAAAAACAAGGTTTAAAACATCTAGAGAAGTTCACTTATGTACATGTATATCCATACATTCATAAGTTAAGAATGCATAGAGATGTATCTGGAAGGATAATTAATCAGATAGGATTTCGGATGATTTTAATTTGTATATCTATATTTTTTATGCATTGTCTGAGTCACGGTGAGCTCAATTTAACTTTGAAAGGATGAAGTCATCGTTCAGAATGCGGACAGAATACACATTAAAGCTAAAAGCCTCAAATCCCAGGCCTGCTGCTTACTTGCTGTGGCAGACTACTTGTCTGAATCATAATTTAATTATATATAAAAAGAGAAAACAAATAGATCTGACCTTTTAACACTCTTGGCTGTTTTGAGAAGCTACATGGGTATGATCTTGGTGCACAAACTCAGGCATGCATAACTTTTGTTTGCTCATTCTCACCTCCTAACGTTATGCTTGAGTTTTGGCATCTTATACGGTGTTAACACTTGGGGTTTGCTGCAGGGAAGGCAGGTGGTAGAGTCAATGGTTTGGGGTACACAACTGTTTTTGGTGGGGTGTCCATTCTACTGGCCTTCATAGCCTCTTCAGGATCTGAGGAATGTTTTTGCTTCAGGATAACTTTTGGGGTGCCAGGATATTTTACAAGACTGCCAATAGTCCTGTTGCCTATCCAGGCCACCATTTCTCTCTGTTCTGGATCACAGGTACAATGTTGGGCGTCTGGGCTGGAAACCTCCTCGGCAGTCTGAACCAACAGCTCTCCTTCCTCCAGTTCAGGATCCAAAAGAAAAACTTCCTTCTCTTGGGGAGGGACAGGGAAAGCTTTACGACTCCCAGTCCTCATCCCCCACCCCAACCTCCAGGGCATGTTATCTATATCATGGAATCCTTTCCAGCCTACCCTTACTAGCTGGAGGTGATTCCATGGCATAGATTATCTCTTAGGCACACTTAGAGACTCTTAGCTTCCTTCTGTTTTACATCTTATCACAAGAGTCTCCCAAGGCAAAGAGTACAGAGCCCTGTACCTGATAAAGAGTAAGGCAAAAGAAAAGAGAAATAAAGGGTGGAAAATAAAACCCAAAGGTATCTCAAAATATTTTCTGGAAAGTTATGAAAACACTGTGTTCCTGGGAGGGACACAAACTAACTAGAAGACATTTTACAAGTCTTTTCAATAGGTTTCTGAAAGGGAATTAGGTTCTAGTGCTCTAAGATATCTATTGAACATAATAAAATTATCTTTTCTCCTGCATCTAGAATGGTATTAGCCATGCACTCTCCTAGGGGGAATTGAGAAAATACTTACTAAACTAGCTCCTAAAGGAACTGCTTATCTCGCTGAACTGATTGAGAAAGGCTGCAAGCATGGTAATGGTAACTGTTGTGCGTGCAACTGACGCCACCGTTAAGAGAGTGTAAACATTGTAGCAAAAAATGCCTAGATGCTCCACCACAGGAAGATGAAGACAAGGCAGGTGTTCTCTAGCAGGTATGAGGGGAAAAGGCAGGAGTCCTGGCTCCTGGAGAATGTGATAGTGCCAGTCCTGTAGGTGCCTTGGCACGGTAGAGAGTAGCAGCTTCCGACGGAGGAAAAACAGAAACAGAAAATGGAAATTCTTTTGGCACCTCTGTTTGTGCTTGTCCTACTTGTTGCTTGAATACCTTATAAATATATGAAAATATAATGAACCCCAAATTGTGACATGCTGACCTGATGTCCTGCATCCTTTAAATAGAACTACATAGATCATGGTCAGGATTACAACGTGGAGAGGGAGTATGGTCAGACGAGTGGCCCAAATTCATTAAGTCTACCTCCAACATTTCCTTAGCTCCAGATACTCAGTTTGACTATCCATAAAAAAAGATGGTACTGTTTAGCTTTTAAAGTTGTGGGGAGATTCAAATGAGATAGAAGAAAGAGCCTAAGACAATATCTGGTATATAATAAGTGCTCAAAAAATCATAGGGATTATTACTTCTCTTGGTTTTAATTGCTTCATAATAAGACAGACATATGTATTCTCTTAAGAAATGAAAAAATAAGAAACTAAAATTGTTTTATCCTTTCCCCCTTTCCAGCCTTTGGAGGACTACTCAGATGATAGGAAGAAGTGGTTGAAGAAGAAAGAGAAACAAGATGAAAGGATTCATGACTTTTCTGGAAAGTATAAAAAGCTATTTTTTGCCTCGTCCTCTTTATTTAGTTGGCAATAGATTGTTTTGTTTATCTATTTTGTTGTGATAAAATGCGATGTGGGAGTAATTGTTTTTCTTGTGTGTGCATGCTTGTATGTATTTCTATTTAATGAAGTGCTGACCCTGCTGATTCAGAGTACCTTTAAGTTTTAAAAAGATTTTATTTTCTCCTGGCTTCCTCTTGCATACACAAAGGCAGTAATAGAGTATCATGTAAATAATATGCCTTGGTTAGAACCCAACAAAGTGGTTAAGAGAAACATTTTGGAGGTTGACCTAAAATACATTAACTTTGAAATACATATACATCTGGCATAAAGAATGAATTTTACCAAAGGTACATATCAGTTTTACCAACAGATACCATTTTGGGAAGATAGGTATTCTGGTTTTAAAAATATTTTAGTTTGAGTTCAGTTGTTTTATACCTTACATAATACTAATCAGATGCTGGCTCAGAACTATGTGTTGGTCGAAAATTTTGGTTAGGTTCCCATGAAATATCTGAAAGGCTAAAGAACTATGTAATTATGCATACATTTAAAACTTTGAAAGAAACATCCCACGTGCTACCTGACAGTGAAATTGTCCCTGATGATAAGGAGAAAGGATAAGAAGATGCTGGGGACTGCTGGGTTCAGAGTGGCCATACTCAGACCTAATTCCTTAAATATTCAACTGAACTAGATCATGCTCTATGATCCATAAGCTCTCTGTGCTTTTGTTTCTAATGAAACAAAATGTAGAGAGCATCAATCTCATAAATATTTCTTTTTCTTTTTTTTAATAAACTGAATGGAGATTCCTGTGCAGTAGACTATATCACAAATGCTAGTATTAGAAGATTAGAAAAGCTTCTGTCTTATAAACTATTTTATATTGGGTATTTACTATTTATAGCTAATGGATTTCTAAATACACAATTTGACCTGCTACATTTAAACTAAGTAATTACTTAAATACGTGTCAGATAATCCAAGTTAATATCCAAAGTCATGACGTTATCAAAGTTACAGTTTTTTCTTAATCTGTCAAGAATTTCAGTGCTAAATTGACCTTAATTTTTTAAAAAAATAATACTTAGGTAACTTTCTGATTACTCAGAATAGTTCAGAACTGTAACTCGTGCTCCTGTGTGTGTGTGATTTTTCTGCCTGTGCATTCTATAACTGACTTGTTCAAGGGTGCTAAGAAGAGAGAAGCTGATGTGGCTGATGTTGGAAGGTGACAAATTCTTCCATGGTAAAAGAAGTATCCCTTAAGGCAGGGGTCTCCAACCCCCAGGCCATGGACCCACCCTGGTCAGATCAGTGGCAGCATCAGATTCTCACAGGAGCATGAACCCTACGGTGAACTCCAGATGCAAGGGATCCAGTTGCGTGCTCCTTATGAGAACCTAATGCCTTATGATTCGAGGTAGAATTGTTTCATTCCAAAACCATTGCCCTGCCTCCGTGGAAATATTGTCTTCCATGAAACTGGTCCCTGGTGCCAAAAAGGTTGGTGCCCGCTGTCTTAGGGCAGGTTCTGTTACCAGTTTCCAGTTGCCCATGAAGTGGTCTTCATTATCCTGGCTTTCTCTCCCTAGCCTCCTCTTCCTGCTGGCCTTCCTACAGGCCTATCCCTCACTGGCTCTGGGTCCTGGGCCTCTACCCAGTCCTGAGTCCATGTGCTCAGAAACGGTGTGATTTCATCCTTCTGGAGTACTGGTGTTCATGTGACTGTCCTTCGAAAGACCAGTGAAAGAGTCATCTGTTTTCTATTAAACTTTGATGACATTTGATACACACAAGACACTGAGAGAGGGGCAGATCCAGCTGAATGTGCAGATAAAATAGAGACCAAAGTAGTATATCGGGAGAGATGTGAAGATACCCCAGGTGAGTCTGATTCTACTATCATTTTATTTAGATACATGGTAAGATCTATTGCAAGGCAGTTTCTTCTTTTTTACCTAGTTCTTTAAAAAATTTTGTAAAAATGAGACTGTCTCATAGTCCCGTTGACTTTTTACACATCAAGGCTTAAATTATAAAGACTATTTTTCTTGTCATCGTCAACAAACTCACCATTAACTGAGTCCACAGAGTAAACACCAGTGAGTTTTATCTACTTTTCATTAGTGTTGACATATGGTAATAAAATCATTTGTTGAAAAAATTTATGAATGAGTGAATAAAGCACAGTCTGAAAGTGCTCACCTATTCCAAAAGCATTCATTGAAACAATGCTTTCATTCACTGTAAAAAGTAGCAATGGGACTGTTTCTCATGGATACATTTATATTGAATAGTACTCATAAACTATATATAATATTTATGATATATATGTACATACATTTACATCAGATTATGTAAACAAATGAGAACCAAAAGAAAATTTAAATATGTGCAAATATTTACCAAACACCAAAACCATCAAAGCAGAGGCAACTCAATTTCTAAAGAAGACACATGCACAATAAAATATGTCACTTAAAAACATAAGAAAAGGACAATCTCTTTTCCATTCTCAGAGCTTGATTTAATATCAAGGCAGAGTTCGGCAGTTTGGCCTTTTCTTTAGAGTTGGAATGTGCTTTCCAAACCTTTTTAATTTTAATGTGATTCTGGCTGATAGTCCCTGAAATTCTAATATTCGAGCCCTACAAGCATTATTTTATTCTCGTGGCCCACTGAACAACCTCAGAAAAAATAATTTTTGGCAACTGATCTTTACAGAAAATGAAGTGATTGCCATTTGTTTCATTTCTCTCTGGATTTCTCAAACAAGCCTGCCAATATTGAGTGAAAGCACTTTGGAAAGCAGTAACTTGGATATCAGAATAAATAAATATTATGGATTCTCCCCTGCAAGTTTTACCCAGTGTCCCTGAAAGAAAGGCTTCCTCTCACCTATTTTGACTGTACATGTGGCTGTGCTATCTGGCTTCAGAATTCCTTCTATAGGAAGAAATTAATCATTGATTATTGTACTAAAATAGATGTGAGTATTTACTCTTAATCAAAAAGGTACTATCTGAGCTCAATTACTCTCATGTATATATACATTCTGGTGTGAAGGCTGATCCAGTTTCTTAATAAAGTTGGCAGGAAATAATCTGAAAAGCTCTCCAAAGGGAAGAAGTTAAGAAGAGTGAAAAAGGATTATTTTATGAGCTTTACCCAAATTTCATAGCAAATGCTTGCCAAGCTATATGAATCTCACTAAACCCCTTTGGCGTTAAGAGTTTTAGTCAGCACATGCCCAAGCCATTTGCATCCTAGGAAACAAATGTGGAGCACATGTTCTGACACAAGTTAATGTGAGAGCAGCCTGGACGGACACCAGAGCCAAGAATCGGAATCTTGGCTGGAAACAACAGAGGGTTAAAAAATTTCTACATATAGAAACATAGCATTTGTCTTTAATGTCTGAGTTCTTTTTTTTCTTTTTTTTTAAACAGTGTGAAATCAGTTTAATGAATGAGAGGAACATGCCATGTTGCAGTGCTAAGTCATAGCAGTGAGGCTGCCTGTGTTCAACCATGTGACAGGTTTCGTAAAATAGAAAGTACTGTGGCACTTTCAACAGTAACTAAAGCCATAAGGCAAAGTTTCTAGTTTTATTTATGGCTCATTGATCAGGCCAGTGGACCAAATGCTAAAACAAAATAAAACAAAAAGTATTAATAGTTATGGATATGTTACCTGTTCTAATTAACCCCCAAAGTAAGAAAACATTAAAACTTTTTCAGAAAGACTTTAAGTATGGTCTATTTTTCTTAAATTTGATGGAAGAGGTGATGTTAGAATTTTTTCAGGACATTTTGTTAGAAGATTTGATTGGGAAATATTACCACACAGTAAAAGACACCTTACTGTGCACATTGGAATCTCAAATAAATCTTGTATAGGTTTGTGTGTAAAATTTAAATGTAAAAAAGAGGAACTTTTTTCTATTTTATTTCACTCAAAGAATATTTAAGCAATACTGTAGGTGGAATATTATCTTGCTGACTAATTCAGCTGAATATTACCTCTTTTGCATTGTATGATTAGGTATATTAGAATTTGTGGTTTAAATAACGCATATTGCTAATCAACCTAAGATCACAGTTTGTTTCCCCCTTGAACAAGTAACATTCACTGTGACCCATTATGTGAGCAACAATGTAGAGTACTGGTGTAGAGTTAGGGAGACCTGGGGGTTCATTCTAGCTGAGTCACATGCTACATGTGTGAACTTGGGCAAGTTACTTGATCCGGAAGCCTCACTGTTCTCCTTTGAAAATGGGAATAATACTACCACCTACCTCCTGGGATTGTAGGGGTGAAGATTAGATCAGGTAATGTGCCAAACACTCAGACAGCACTCAATAAATGTTAGCTATTCTCCTTCATGGTGAAGAGGGTAAGACTGGATGATTAAAATCAAAGTAACTCAAGGGGCACACATTGCTGAATGGGAATGTCTTCACACTTTATGAATGATGAATTTATATATGTAAGTAGGGACATGGCCAAGGTTAAAGGTGAACAAAACTGACCTCTACCTTCCCCTTGTATCACACAACCCCCTGCCCCCTATTTCTTTCCTACCAGTTTGAATCTCAGTGGTCTCAATTTGCTTTCCTCCAAAACACCTCAAAGCATACAAAACAAAAATTGAATAAAGATGGATTGAGAAAAAGAGACGAACCTTGGCCCCAATCCCTGGTGATGCCAGGTCCAATATAATTATATTCTATAAATTCAATGTAGTTTTTACCTTTTAATTTAAAATAAAATTGTTATATGAAGACATGTCTATTTATACTAAAATGTTTATAGCCAGTAGAAATATTCAATTTTTTATGTTTTTTAAATGATAATGAGTTGCTATGAAATCCACAGAAAATGTCGTTTTTCATTTTTACATAGAACAATAACAAATGGTTACTCAGAAGTTTACTGAGTATACATGACACATTTTTCCAAGTAAAGCACTTAGTGGATTTGATATAGCAATTTATTAGAAATACAGAAATGTGGATTATAACAAGAGGTACAATCACGTCAAACTGTTTACTAATATTAATGCTAGTCTCTAACAGAAATACGTTTTTTCTCCTTCATTTTTTAATGGCTCATGAGGGCTACTATACAGATCGCAAGATTCACGAGTATGAACTATTTTTATCTAGCTTCCATGATGAGACTATTCTCCAGGACAAATTAGATTTTCAGACAGCCTCATGGATAAGTGAAAAGAAAAAGTGTGATTTAAAAAATAATCCTCAAAGTTCAGATGCTGGGGGATCTGGAAATCCCATACGGAATAACTGTCTTGAAAAATTTATACCCTTTTCTTTTTTTGCTGAATGAAATGTATTGTGAACAAGCAACCTGTCTCTCAGAATTTTGTCACTTACCTTACCAGCTGGTCCCAATCAATGTAAGGTTGAAAATCCAAAGCTCCAACTAACCACGTGCTCATAAAAATGCAGGGCAGTTCTTAAACATTGATTAAGAGCTAGCCGTGTGTTAGGTGTTAAAGAAATGGAGGTGAGCATCTTAAGGGTGTAGGTTATGCCAAAGTTTTCTTCGCAGGAATAATACATAAAAATGAAAACCCTCATGTTCAACTATGACACAATATCCGGTTGGGAGACAGGTGACAGTTGGATAATCCCTCTGTGCTGACCGAGACACAGGCCATATGTTTTGCACAGAGGGGCTGATGGAACTGATAACACAGTTGTTAGAAAGCCTCTCCTTTTCTCCTGTTGCTGCTACATTGTTCTAATTCCTGTATTGTGATAAAACTTGCACCTTCAAACACCTAGTCATGATCCTTTCTTGACTTGTTCTCTGGAGTCATTTATCATTCAACTCTTGCAAACATTTCAACCTGAGTAAGAAATAACAGGCTATCAGTACTCTGCAGGTAATAACTGACTATGGTTCCATGGCCTTACACATACCACATCTGCTTTCTTTTTGGTATGAAAGCAGAAACTTTGGTTCTCCAATTCCAGTGCAATGAGAAGGTTGGGAGTGAGTGTGTGTAATCGTTTTCTATTAAAGCTGACTCTGAAAAATTATGATTTTTTTTCTTAAATCTTAACTCTAAACCAAATAAACACTTCTGAGAAACATGGTTCATAAAACATATAAAAATATGTTTCAGTCATCTCTTACTTTATTTATGCATACACATGAAAAAGTGACAAATTTGAGAAAAGTGTTATATATTAAAATGTACTTAAAAATTAACTGAAATTCTAGCTTGTATTCCTGTATATAATGAATTTGATAAATCTAAATTAGTGCCATTATTTGGTCTTAAGCTTTTGCCTATTGGTGGGCAACTGGTCATCAAAAGGGTTCAGCAAAAAGAGGTCAATTTCTTACAATGTATATTTTTTTCTGCTACCTATTGATTATGAACTTGATCTCTGGACTCCAAAAGCCTGGAAATGAATTCCCATTTTAGCATGGAACAGCCAAATGATCTTGGGCAAATTATTTATCTTTTATAAGTCCCAGTTTCCTCCATTCTTAGAATACTGAAAACTCTGGGGTAGGAAGCCTCTAAAATAACCCCAATGACCCCTACCTCCTAGTACTCACACACTTCATAATTCCCTCCCCTTGAGTGTGGGCTGAGCTAAGTGACTTTTTTTCTGATGAATAGGATTGGACAGACATGATAGGAAATCATTCCTGAGATTAGGTTATACAAAGATATTAGCTTCCTTCTTGAGGACCCATTATTTGTTCTGTTTCTCAAATTCCCTGTCCTGTGAGGAACAATTCACTATGTTGGGAGCAACCCTATTGTGAGACACACTTGCCAATAAACTGATGTCTCCAGCCAATAGCCAGTGAAGACCTGAGATCTGCCAACAGCCGTGTGTGTACGTGTGGAAGCAGAATTTCTGAGGCCCGCTAATAACCAAGAACATGAGCCTAAGGTCCCCAGCTAAACTGTGCCCAGTTTTCCTAATCCACAGGAATGGTGAGATAATAAATGCTTATTGTTATAAGACTCCAAGTTTGGAGTTAATTTGTTATACAGCAATGGATAACTAATACAAACGGGGACAATAATAACAACATCCTTGTAGGATGGTTTTGATGATCAAGTGTAATGATACATGAACAGACAGTTATTCTCTGCATTGAAAGGGAGTTAAAACAGAAGAAAGCTAATTAAACAAAACCTGCTAAATCAGAGTAACTTTATTTTCTGTAGATAACTGTTCTTTGTTTATTTATAAAATCTGTTTATAAGCCATGTCCTTTACTACTAAAGTCTTCTTAAATTTTCTCTTCTACAAAAGGGGAAAACCTTCTTCTGGGGTTAATCTCACAATATCATCCTTGGCTCAAATAATCCAGAACTCTTCCCCTTCTTTTTCTAAAAATTTTTTTTTTATTTTTTGAAGAATACATCTAGTAATCTTTTTATTATTATTATTTTTGAGATGGAGTTTTGCTCTTGTTACCAGGACTGGAGTATAATGGCTTGATCTGGGTTCACTGCAACCGCCACCTCCCAAGTTCAAGCAATCCTCCTGCCTCAGCCTCCCAAGTAGCTGGGATGACAGGTGCCCGCCACCAAGCCAGGCTAATTTTTGTATTTTAATAGACACGGAGTTTCACTATGTTGGCCAGGCTGGTCTCAAACTCCTGACCTCAGGTGATCCACCTGCCTCAGCCTTTAAAGGTGCTGGGATTACAGGCGTGAGCCACCATACCCGGCCCACATCTAGTCATCTTAACTTTCAACCTCCAACCCACACATACTGCCCAATACTTTTAGTTACCCCCACTAAAATTTTTTATCCTAGAGGAAAAAGAAAATCATGTTTGCTCTTTCTGTGCATTGGGCACATGATTGTGGAAATCTATGCTTCATATTCATTTTTAAATCTCTCTGTATAGGGTTTTATTAGAGCCACATTATCTAAGTACTTTTAAAATTTTGTGTTGAGACATAAATTAATGAAAATGGCTAGTATCAACAGATCTATTCATTTTTATAGACGTCTCTTTCATAGCAGAAGTCCAGCTTTCAGAAGACAGAGAGCTCCGACAGTTGAGAATTCTGATGGGGTCGGTCCTTCTAACTTTTCAAAAGTAGGTCATATTTCAAGATAGAAATAAAACATACGCAAGAAGAATTTCTCTTGTCTTTCCTCATGCTTCTTGTATGCTTTTATGCAGACAGGTGGAAAAACATTTTCTTTTGCGTGAAATGGGAAAACTGGGCACAAGACTAGAATTTTTAAAACCCCCTCACACTCTGTAAAGTGCAATATCATTATTCAAGTGCCATAAAAGTCAAGGCATGTGCCTGGGTTGTGCTTCAGGAAAGATCGTGGCCACCTTGTGGATTCCATAGCCGTTAATAGCACAATTTGGAACACTACTCAATAGGTCACGGACTCTACCTCCAAGAAGATTTTCATGCTTGGCTGAAAAAGAGTGAAAGCCGTTAGTGCACGTGACCTTTCCCAGGGACGGCTGGAAATCTTGAAGGACAGATTCCAGAGATGTATGTCTGCCAGGTCCAAACATATTGTTTAATTCAGTAGATTAGCAGTGGCTGAATAATCTCTGGAAATTCCAATTCATTCTTATACGATTTGGTTTAAGAGTTCCATGCATAGCCACCCTACAGTGTAGACCAGAGAAGTCACTATTTTGCCTTTGGGTGTTTTAGGTAAATCAAATTCACACAGACTGGGCAATATAAAAGAGAAATATTAATGAGACATTTTCAATTCTGCCTTCACCCCCACCTTTCTGTGTAACCTTAGGCAAGTTTCTTAGTTTTCTGACTCCAAGTTGTAGATATCCTAGTCAAGTGAGCATAAACAAAAACAAAAATAAAAAACATGAATTATGTTTTTTTAAATGATATGAGACTTCTCCCAGAAATAAAGGTTAAATTATACCTGTGCCTCAGTAACAACTGTATCCAGAAATTCCAATACTTATTTCTTCTCTCATGGGGACATCTTTATTCCTCTTTTGTTCCATTGGTTTCCACTGCCTGTTTAGTTCACAAGGTAGGCAATAGAGTGGTTAATAATCGCAAGTTCTACATCTTACCAAAAATAAAAATAAATGAATGGAACTTAATGGCTTAGCATGGATAAGGTGCATGGAAATCAATGGCTTAGCATGGATTGGATGCCTAAAAACCAATAGTAATAAGGTGAGGTGGATAAGGTGGATAGTACAATTGGGGAGGTGGTGGTAGGAGAGAGCTGGGTGGATAGCACAGTAGGGTTGTGCTCTGTAGTGGGACTCGGACCACCTGCTAAAGATGCAAAGAGAATAAAGGATAGCAAAACTTTGCAGTAGTTAGAAGTACTGCCAAATCACTTGGAGGACAGAAATAGCACCAAAGCACTGATTCTTAGCCATGAGTGAATGTTTAAATCACCTGGGAAGATTAAATTTTTTTTTTTTTTTTACTAAAGCAAAGTTCTTTGTTTCTTGAGAATCACCTGGGGAACTTAAAAATTTCATAGCCTTCCCAGATCTACTCAGACCTTGTCATTCAAAATCTCTGGGAAATTAAAACAAGCTCCCCAAGGGTGCTTTTGCACATTGAAATTTGAGTATCATTGCTCTAGCTTGGTGATTCTCAAAGTGTGATTCGCAGACCAGCAGCTTCATTGTCACCTGGGAACTTACTACTAAAGCAAATCCTCAAGTTCACCTCAAACCTACTTCATCAAAACTCTTGGGGGTAAGGCCCAGCAGTCTGAATTTCAAGGAGGCCTCCAAGCGTTTGTAATGCCACAAGTTTGAGAACCATTGCTCCAGACATTTATCTTTCTAAGAATTCATCTTTATGATATTTTACAAATGTATTCATCCTGGGTTTTAGCATTTACAGTATGTAATTGCTTTTCTTTAAACTCTAAGTGTTTGATTAGATAATAACCCTGCATCTTCACTGACACCATAATGCCATTTGTAAAAGAATTGTTGCATAAGACATGAAGAGGTAAATTATTAACATCTACAAACCTGAGAAAAAGATAGCTTTCACCATGTTTTTATTTCCTAATTAGCTTCCCTCAGTGTTTTTGGAGTGCATTCCTCCCTTCCATATGTTGCTTCAGTATCAGTTTCATTGCTTTCAGCATCTTTAGTTGTAGACAGTGCAGCTATCACTTGAGCAAGTTCATCTTTTAATTTCCCCCTCTTAGGCCAATGATTTTTCTTAAATGTAAGAAAAATATATTGCAAAATTTTATTTTGAATAAAATATTATTGAATTGTAAGGTAATTTTTAATAGAGTTTAAAAGTTTAAAAACTTTTTAAGAAAATATTTTAGGATATTGCAAAACAAGACTACAAAGTATACGTAATTGTTATTACATTTCTACACAGGCAGGGAACACGTTCCTTTATAAATTTCAAATTCTATTTCAGATTCAAGGGATGCATGTACAAGGCTCAGGAAACACTTTAGAATTTCAAATATAATGAATTTACTGGAGATAAAGTGGTTATAGAGATTCTACCTGCCATAACAAAATATAGCTAGCAAGACCACAGTAGAAGAGAAGAAAGTAGGTTAATATTTGAAAATACCTGAAACTATACTCTAAACCTACTACTTTTGAAAATTTTATAAAAAAGTGAGAATACATAGACCCATAGTCATCAGCCATCAATGCAATGACAGTATCCTATGGCAGATAGGGATAGCAACAGGAGGCAGGCAAATGCCTAGGCAAACGGGCTGATTCCCCAGTGAAACCCAACCTTCAAGCTGAAGACAGTCCTGGGAAAATCCTCAGACTGGACTGAGAACCTGTTTTTCTGTTTGGCATGCTTGACTCTGATTGATCACTACCCTTCACCTATTTTACATGTACTGACTCTTTCCTAATTGTTTTTTCACATTGCTGTGCTCACCTTTGAGTGGGCCTTTGTTTTAGCTTTTCTTTGCATACTCACAAACCAAAAAGGGCTCCCCTAGTCTGAGCCCATAAAAGCCCCAGATTCAGTCAGGAGGGAAACTACCTGACTGCAGGGGGTAGGGGACCACACCCCCATGTCCCCTCTTTGCTGAGAGCTATTGTGTGATTCAACAAAATTTTTCTCTGCCCATCTTCACTCTTCAATTGTCAGCGTATCCTCATTCTTCTTGGACTTGGAACAAGAGCCGGGGAACCGCCAAATACAGCTACAAGCTATAGCACAGGCAGGCCGAGTGGATGGTGTGCCTCCAGTGGTTGGCCTGGGGCTGAGTGTGAGTCCTGGGTTGGGGGGCGTCACTGGGCAAAGTGACTGAGAAAAATCCTGTATCAATAGGCTCTGAGAAATTCCACTGTATAGTAATTCAAGAAGAACAGTGAAAAAGCAATGTCTTAATACTATTATGATTATACTTTTGACCCCAAAGACCCTCTAACATGGTGTTTGGGACTCCCAGGAGTTCCTGAACTACAATTTAAGAATGGTGAACTGGGTTAAATTCATACAGTTAAATTCAGATGCTCCCCTCTGATAAACCTGACCAAACTAAAGTGCCACAATAATAAAATATTTGCTGTGCTGGGGACATGGGGTACTGTCAGAGGAGAGAGCCTAGAGGCACCTGAGTCTCCCAAGACTTGGAGCTCAGGTTATCCAGGTCCTGTAGCAACTGATTCCTGCCAAGGTCCTTTTTGGGACTTTGACCTCATGGACTCCATGATGAAGGAGACTCATTATCAAGTCAATTGGGATGAATATAATACATATTGTTTTTAATGTAATTAAAATCCTGGGGAGCAAAGAATTTGATGTGAACTTCAGATTCATGGAGAAGGAAGGGTTGTTTTGGAAAATATACCAGGACCCAAGCTGCTGAAAGAAGTATTTTCTGATTTTAGAAAACTGGCAAGGCTAAAGACCTTATTTGCTTGATACACTGGACTAAAATAAACATTTTTTTTTTGTTTTGTTTTAAGTTGAAAGATCTCTGCAGCATGCTAAATAATTCTTGGGACACTATTACCCAGTTGGAGATTTCTGCTAAAGAATGTAGTTGAGACTGTTAGCAAAGGGAGGTCAGATCTTCCAGGTAAAATTTTGAGGACTTTAGAGAGTTACCAGCAGACTAGCTTTGAGTGAGGGTATCACTTGGTGATAATATGTAGGTATTAAGACTGTTTCAAATGTGGAGAGTCAGACCATTTAAAAATTTTAAAACAAATAATTATGTGGAGGAAGAAAATATGTAAAGATACTTCACAGGATGTGGTCAGAGAGCTAGTCATGGATACATTAGCATTATGTGAGCAGCAGAGAAGGACAACTAATATAGTTAAACTGACAACACCTCCAGCTTCATGAAATATATCATCAAGATGGGATTAGACGTGTATGAGATTTATGGAGGCCAGGAGGAAAAGGCCTAAGCAGGATAGAGACAGGGTACAGGAGAAGGCGGGAAGAGGCTTCAGACCATGATGCAGCTCTGACCCCAGCACAGGAGAGAAGGAAGGAAGATTGTGTAGAAAGGAACTAAGGCTGAGCACATTTCCAAGAAAACGATAGCCAGGCTGACGCGAGCTCTTGAGTTACAGTTATCCCTTGGAGGAATCGCGCATCTAGCAGGAATGGGCCTACATTGGCTTTGCTCACTCATTGGCTAGGCACAGCCTGAGGGAAGCATGGCTCCAGCACAAACAAGGTGATGAGCGTAGAGGCTCTCCTAGCAGTGGCTGCAGCCATCTGTCAGTGATGCTTTCCTAAAGAAGACATCTGAAAGGTAAATTTTCATGGCCACCATACGAGACTTCAAGAAAAAGTTCAAGGGAAGAGAAAGAGTCAGAGACCGAGCACGTTGGCTCATGCCTGTAATCCCAGCACTTAGGGAGGCTGAGGCAGGCAGATCACGAGGTCAGGAGTTCGAGACCAGCCTGGCCAACATAGTGAAACCCCATCTCTACTAAAAATACAAAAATTTAGTCATGTGTGGTGGTGGGCACCTGTAATCCCAGCTACTTAGGAGGCTGAGGCAGGAGGGCACCTGTAATCCCAGCTACTTAGGAGGCTGAGGCAGGAGAAATGCTTGAACCCGGAGGCGGAGATTGCAGTGAGCCAAGATTGTGCCATTGCACTCCAGCAGGGGTGACAGTGTGAGATTCTGTCTCAATATAAAATAAATAAAGAAAAAAGGAATAAGAAATGCCTCTGGCAAGGTAAAATAGGAAGAAAAATGCAAAGAAAAAATAAAATAAATTGAATAATAAATTAGTTATAGTTGCAGGGCTGAAAATGAGCCTCCCAGGAATTAAATATTTCATCTTTTTTTTTTTTTTTTTTCTGCAAGGAAGTTCCTGATGGTATACAAATAAAATTCAATGAGTATTGCTCCTTGGACAGATCTTCAATATTTCTTAAACTTGGTGGTGCACAGAATCACTTGGTTTGTTAATAAACTAGATTTCTAGGCCTCTCAGTGACCTACTAAATTAGACTCTGTAAGAGCTAAAATTGCTAAAATTAAGACTTTACACTGTGAAGCATCTCATATGATTCTTATTCAGCCAGCGTGGCACTGTTAGCTAACTGATATTTGGTAATTTAATGACCTAGTACAGCTGCTTCCAAAGACTGGCAGTCACCTGAGTAAGGGGAGCAAGGCACATGAGCAGTAGATTCTAATTTAAAACGTTTGGCCCAGCGCGATGGCTCACGCCTGTAATCCCAGCACTTTGGGAGGCCGAGGTGGGTGGATCACCTGAGGTCAGGAGTTCGAGACCAGCCTGAACAACATGGCAAAACCCCGTCTCTACTAAAAATACAAAGTTAGCCAGGCATGGTGGCAGGCGCCTGTAATCCCAGATACTAGGGAGGCTGAGGCAGGAGAATTGCTTGAACCCAGGAGGCAGAGGTTGCAGTGAGCCAAGATCATGCCGCTGCACTCCAGCCTGGGCAACAACAAGGAAACTCCATCTCAAAATACACACACACACACAAAAAAAAAAAGTTTGAGTGAGTCCTCAGCATCTTATATGTGTTAACAATCTTTTCAGGGGATTCTAATGGGCAGCAAAGTTTACAAACCACTAGTGTAGTCCAGAGGTTTCAAGATAGGATAGATAAGACTATCCATAATATGTATACAGAATATATAAACAAATTCTATTTATTTTTATCTAATTCTTTAAAAAGTATCATTTTGGTATAATTTATCATGTATGTATTAAATGTATAAATGTTAAATATGCACATATTGGATATGTACATTTAAAGTTTTTGCTATTAGGGTATATGAAAAAGCTGTGGATTCCATTGGACCAGTTAACTATTACTGTTATGGAAGCAGGATCAGCCTCAAATTAAAGAAAAGGAAATTCCTATTAATTATAAATCAAATGGCCCTAAAAAGTTGAAGGAGACTGGTAATAGGTGTCTCTCATTACTACTGGCCAATAGAATAATGATTACTTATTTATTCAGATGCTCATTAAAGAGTAGTGCTGCCAAATCAGAAGACATTGAAAAATGGTTTAGTGAAGCCCTAGAGTATATTGGAAAGCTATTGATTTTAGAATATTTAATAAAATATTGTAAAGTTGAAGCTTTTAAATGTTTATTGATAAGGAAAAGAGATTAGAGATACCTGTCTTTAAAGACAAGGACTTGAATATCTCTATAGGAGGAAAGGTTTTAGAGGCTGAGGAAGTGTATTCAGGGTTCTCCACGGGGACAGAACTAATAGGATACATGTATATATAAAAGGCAGTTTATTAGGGAGAATTTGCTCACACAATTACAAGGCCAAGTCCCATGATAGGCTGTCTAGAAGCTGGGGAAGAAAAAAGCTGGCAGTGGCTCAGTCAGAGTCCAAAAGCCTCAAAAGCAGGGAATCCTACAGTGGAGCCTTCAGTCTGTGACTGAAGGCCCAAGAGCCCCTGGCAAGCCACTGATACAAGTCCCAGGCTGAAGGGATCTGATGTCAAAGGGCAGGAGGAGTGGAAGGAAGCATCCATCACGGGAGGAAGATGAAGGGCAGAAAACTCAGCTAGCAAGGTTATACCACCTTCTTCCATCTGCTTTGTGCTAGCCACACTTGCAGCTGATAGAGGGTGCCCACCCACATGTGAACTGGGTCTTCCTCTCCCAGTCCACCCACTCAGATGTCAATCTTCTCCAAACACCCTCACAGACATACCCAGAAACAATACTTTAGCAGCTATGTAAGCATCCTTTAATCCAATCAAGTTGACACCTAATATTAATCATCGCATTTTATAATTTCATAAAACTAAAGGAGAAAGAGATACAGATTAATTACAAGATCATATAGGAAGAGCAAAGGAAACATACAAAGGAAAATTATGAAATAATCTGAGGCAAAGGGGTTAAAAAAGTGAGTGGAGTGATGAAGGAAAGATTAAAGTAAATCTCAGATTACTAAGTAAATAACATATGAACATGCCACAATTAAATAAGCATTTGTGATGCAGAAGCAACAAATTAAAAGTTAAACCAATTTAATGTCTTCGAAAGAAGAGATGCTCTATGTAATTTTTAAAGAAAGGAGATATTTTAGTCCATTTTATGCTGCTATAACAGGATACCTGGCAGTTGGTAATTTATAATGAACAGAAATTTATTTGACTCATGGTTCTGGAGGCTGAGAAGTCCAGGATTTGAGGGGGCCACATCTGGTGAAGGCCTTCTTGCTGTGTCATCATAAGATGAGAGGTATCACAGAGAGAGAGACGAGGGGGTAAAGGGGGCCAAACTCAGTCTTTTAAACAGAAACCCACTCCCAAAATAACAGCATTAATTCATGTATCAGGACAGAGCCCTCATATCCTAATCATCTATTAAAGGCCCCACCTCCCACTGCTGTTGTATTAGGGATTAAGTTAGCAGAGTCCTAATATCCTAATCATCTCTTAAAGGCCCCACCTCCCAACGCTGTTGCATTAGGGATTAAGTTAACAGAGCCCTCATATCCTAATCATCTCTTAAAGGCCCCACCTCCCAACGCTGTTGCATTAGGGATTAAGTTTCCATAATGAACTTTGGGGACACATTCAAACCATAGCAGGAGGCAATATAGAGAGAAAAACATTTAGCTCTGAAACTCAACCTGGAATCCTTGGGACTGTCAGGGGGAGAAATACATGATTGAAAGTTTTCAGTATAAAAATGACAATGTGAATTTTTTTAAAAAGGTTGTAAAGTTTGGATGGCCAGTGAATAATTATCTTTATGAACAGATGGAGGAAAATTGGGTTTATTGAAATGTGTGGCTATCATTGAAGCAATTGGGAAAAGAAAAAAGTTTTTCAAGAATTGGTTGGTCTTCCTATATCATGAAAAGTTGATTTTGAAACTTTATCAGCTTCAGAAAACACATTTCTGATCACAGCATGTTCCATCTCCAGTGCCTTCAATGGCCCTCAGTTGCCCGAGCCTGGCCTTCAAGGCCTTCCATGTAGTGCCCCTTATTGCTGTAGCCTCATGTGTGTGACCCTCCCCTAACACACCTCTGAAGGACTTGGAAGTAAAACACAACAGCTTGTGTAACAATAGGCTGGAGTTGAGTTTTGGAATTTTCCAAAACAATGAAAATCCAGATTATCTATGTGACAAACTTTTGATGTATGAGGCTTTTTGTGGTCAGATAATCTGTCAACAATAAATCATATAGACCAATTTTCTAGAAAATTATTTAACTGCTGAGAAGTCAATTGTCTCTTTTGTAAGACTGTTAAGGTTACTTGAATTTTAATTAGTTATATAAAAAATCTAACATATAGGTGGTTTTCAAGACATCTTAGGTCCTGTTTGGTTATCTATTGCTTTAGAACAAACCAGACTGGAACTTAGTCGCTTGAAACAATAATAATATTTATTTTGCTCCTGTATCTCAGTCTGGGTAAGGCTCAACAAAGTCAGCACTTTGTTCCATATGGCGTAACCAGGAGTGGCCCAAAGTTTAGGGGCTGGAATTGTCTGAAGGCTCATTCACTTATATACCTGGTGGTTGATGTTAAACTTCACCTGGGGTACTAAGCAGGACTGTTGGCTGGCAAACCTCCATTTGGCCTCTTCATGTGGCTTGAGTTCCTCACAGCATGGTGGCTGAGTTCTAAGGGTAAACATCCAGAAAGAGAGACAAAGCCAGGTGGAAGCTCTTCCACCGTATTTAGCCTACCCTTGGATGTCACACAGCATCACTTCAGTCTCATTCTATTCCTTAAAGAGGCCACCAAGGCTAACCCATATCTAAGTGGAATGGAAGTAGTTTGTACCTTTTAGTGAGAGGATTATCAAAAATGTTGTGTTTTAAAAGTGCTGCAGTTCCCTTTATTTCTTTATGCACCATATTTGAATAGGCTTCACAAGAAGTGACCTTCTCTGGGTGGAGAAATTTTATAGTGCTCTATAAAACAAATGAAATTACTTTCAAACACAAGTAACAGAAAAAACATAAATTCAAATACAGTGGTTCATAACTAGACATAGCTGTGCTTTTAGTTATTTTATATAGTAGCAACTATAGAGAATGGAAACATTACATTTTTCCTCTTTCAGCTTAGGGCATCCAATGACAATGACTTTTACATTCTCACTGTGTTGAATTCATAGGAGTTGAGTAAGGAGAATTTGGGATAAATAGCAGATTGTCTATATCCATAAATCTTGGTTGAGGACTTCCGATCTCTGGTTTTAGTTTTACCTCCATAACTGTCATCATTGACCATCTTTGCTTTTATGTCCCTAAAATCTGACTGGCTCGAGCAGAAAATTGTGCTATCCATTGTGCAACTGAACCACCCTGGAGCAGAAAATTAGGTGTGAAACAGTGTAAGCTCTGATGTTCTAAACCCAGGAAACTACTGTTGTGTCCCATTGATTGGATTCTTGAATATAGATCACATGGTCTATTTAACAGAACTAAAATGACATCTTGTAGTAATCCACTATGAGGATTTTATTTAGTTATTTAGAGACAGAGGTCTTGCTCTGTTGTCCAGAGTGGAGTGCAGTGGCACAATCGTAGCTCACTCTCAAACCTCCAGGCTCAAACGATCTTCCCATCTTAGCTTCCCAAGTAGCTGGGATGACAGATGTGCACCACCATGCCCAGTGATCTACCATGGATGTTGCAAGCTAATAAAATATGGCCTTCATGATCCATTATAGTATTCTTTTCTTAGGATTTATCAAAATGATCTCTCAATGATGGGTGTTGATATACACTCAAGAAAATATTAACCACGCATGGCAGTGTGTGCCTGTAGTTCCAGCTACTTGGGAAGCTGAATCAGGAGGATTGCTTTAGCCCAGGAGTTTGAAGCTGTAATGAGTTGTGATTCTGCCACTGTACTCCAGCCTGGGCAAAAGAGTGAGACCTTGTCTCAATAAAAAGAAAAGAAAAGAAAAGAAATCCTTATCTTCATTTAAAATATATATGCATATAGGAATCAAGTTCTAAGGGTGTTTTATTTTTTCTTGAAAACCCTTAATTGTTTGGAATCCAGATACTTCATAATCTCATCTCCAACTTAGACAAATAATTTAACTATAAAAAATAAGGAATGAGTTTTCTTAAAAACAAGGGCAAGAAATAAAACTGTATGGCCTTTTGTTACATAACATTGGGCAATATTTTAGTTTTTAATTAATTTTATCACCTTTCTTGGTTTTTTAATTGCACATTTTTTCTTTATTTCATCTAAAAAACCAGGATACACGTGCAGAACATGCAGGTTTGTTATATAGGCATATGTGTGCTGTGGTGGTTTGCTGATATATTGACTCATCCTCTAAATCCCTCCCCTCACTCCACACCCCCAAACAGGCCCTGGTGTATGTTGTTCTCCTCTCTGTGTCCATCTTTTCTCATTGTTCAACTCCCACTTATGAGTGAGAACATGCAGTGTTTGGTTTTCTGTTCCTGTGTTAGTTTGCTGGGATGATGGCTTCCAGTTTCATCCACGTCCCTGCAAAAGACATGATCTCATTCATTTTTATGTCTGGATAGTATTCCGTGGTGTATACGTACCGTATTTTCTTTATCCAGTCTATTATTGATGGGCATTTGGGTTGGTTCCATGTCCTTGCTATTGTAAATAGTCCTACAGTAAACATACGTGTGCATGTGTGTTTATAATAGAATAATTTATATTCATTCGGGTATATACCCAGTAATGGAATTGCTGGGTCAAATGGTATTTCTGGTTCTAAATCCTTGAGGAATCGCTATATTGTCTTCCACAATGGTGGAACTAATTTATATTCCCACTAACAGTGTAAAAGCGTTCCTATTTCTCCACAGCCTTGCCAGCATCTATTGTTTCCTGACTTTTTAATAATCACCACTCTGGTGTGAGATGGTATCTCATTGTGGTTTTGATTTGTATTTCTCTGATGATCAGTAATGTTGAGCTTTTTTTCATCTATTTCTTAGCAGCATAAATGTCTTCTTTTGAGACGTGTCTGTTCCTATCTTTTGCCCACTTTTTGATAGTGTTGTTTGCTTTTTTCTTATAAATTTGTTTAAGCTCCTTGTAAATTCTGGATATTAGACCTTTGTCAGATGGGTAGATTGCAAAAATTTTCTCCCATTCTGTAGGTTGTCTGTTCACTCTGTTGATAGTTTCTTTTGCTATACAGAAGCTCTTTAGTTTAATTAGATCCCATTTGTCAGTTTTGGCTTTTGTTGCAATTGCTTTTGGCATTTTTGTAATGAACTCTTTGCCCATGCCTATGTCCTAAATGGTATTGCCTAGGTTTTCTTCTAGGGCTTTTATGGTTTTGGGTTTTACATTTAAGTCTTTAATTCATCTTTGGTTAATTTTTGTATAAGGTGTAAGGAAGGGGTCCAGTTTCAGTTTTCTGCATATGGCTAGCCAGTTTTCCCAGCACCATTTACTGAATAGGAGATCCTTTCCCCATTGTTTGTTTTTCTCAGGTTTGTCGAAGATCAGGTGGTTGTACATAGGTGGTGTTATATCTGAGGTCTCTGTTCTGTTCCTTTGATCTGTATATCTGTTTTGGTACCAGTATCATGCTGTTTTGGTTACTGTAGACTTGTAGTAGTGTAGTTTGAAGTCAGGTAGTGTGATGCCTCCAGCTTTGTTTTCTTTTTTTTTTTTTTTTTGCTTAAGATTGTCTTGGCAATGTGGGCTCTTTTTTGGTTCCATGTGAAATTTAAAGTAGTTTTTTCTAATTCTGCGATGAAAGTCTCTGGTAGCTTGATGGGAATAACATTGAATCTATAAATTACTTTGGGAAGTATGGTTATTTTCATAATATTGATTCTTCCTATCCATGAGCATGGAATGTTTTTCCATTTGTTTGTGTCCTCTTTTATTTCCTTGAGCAGTGGTTTGTAGTTCTCCTTGAAGAGGTCCTTCATGTCCCTTGTAAGTTGTATTCCTAACTGTTTTATTCTCTTTGTAGCAATTGTGAATGGGAGTTCATTCATGATTTGGCTCTCTGCTTGTCTATTGTTGTTGTATAGGAATGCTTGTGATTTTTGCACATTGATTTTGTATACTGAGACTTTGCTGAAGTTGCTTATCAGCTTAATGAGTTTTGAGGTTGAGACGATGGGGTTCTCCAAATATACAACCATGTCATCTGCAAACAGAGATAATTTGATTTCCTTGTTTCCTGTTTGAATACCCTTTATTTATTTCTCTTGCCTGATCGCCCTGGCCAGAACTTCCAGTACTCTGTTGAATAGGAGTGGTGAGAGAGGGCATCCCTGTCTTGTGTGCCAGTTTTCAAAGGGAATGCTTCCAGTTTTTGCCCATTCAGTATGATATTGGCTGCAGGTTTGTCATAAATAGCTCTTATTATTTTGAGATATGTTTGTTTCGTCAATATCTAGTTTATTGAGAGTTTTTAACATGAAAGGATGTTGAATTTTATCGAAGGCCTTTTCTGCATCTATTGAGATAATCATATGGTTTTTGTCCTTGGTTCTGTTTATGTGATGGATTATGTTTATTGATTTGTGTATTTTGAACCAACCCTGCACCCAGGGATGAAACCAATTTGATCATGGTGGATAAATTTTTTGATGTCCTGCTGGATTTGGTTTGCCAGTATTTTATTGAGGATTTTTGCATTGATATTCATCAGGGATATTGGCATGAAGATTTGTTTTTTTGTTGGGTCTCTGCCAGGTTTTGGTATCAAGATGATGATGGCTTCATAAGATGAGTTAAGGAGGAGTCTCTTCTTTTCAATTGTTTGAAATAGTTTCAGAAGGAATGGAACCAGCTCCTGTTTGTATTTCTAGTAGGATTCAGCTGTGAATCCTTCTGGTCCTGAGCTTTTTTTGGTTGGTAGGCTATTAATTATTGGCTCAATTTCAGAACTTGTTATTGATCTATTCAGGGATTCGACTTCTTCCTGGTTTAGTTTTGGGAGGGTGTGTGTGTCCAGGAATTTATAAATTTCTTTTAGATGTTCTAGTTTATTTGCGTAGAATGTTTATAGTATTCTTTGATAGTAGTTTGTATTTCTGTGGGATCAGTTGTGATATCCCCTTTATCATTTTTTATTGTGTCTATTTGGTTCTTCTCTCTTCTCTTCTTTATTAGTCTAGCTAGAGGTCTATTTTGTTAATTTTTTCAAAAAACCAGCTCCTGGATTCTTTGATTTTTTTTTTGGAGGGCTTTTCATGTCTCTATCTCCTTCAATTCTTCTTTGATCTTGATTCACTCCTGCACCTGGAGATGTCACTGAAGGAAGCTGGAGAACAGCAAAGATGGGTGTCTGCTCCTTCTTCTGGAACCTCTGACCTTGAGGGTCACCAACCTGATGCCAGTAGGAGTGCTTCTGTAGAGGGTGTCTGACAACCCCTGTTGGAGGGGCTCACCCACTAGGGTGGCACAGAAGACAGTACCTATTTAACAAAACACTTTGTCACTTGGTGGAGGGGGTGTGCTTCTCTCAGGGGAACCCACTTTCTGGGCTGCATTGATTCCTTAGAACTACCAGGAGGAAAGGCTAAGTCTGCTTTTCTGCAGAGACTGCAGCCAATCCCTCCCATTATGGGCTCAGACACAGAGAGATCTGGGTTCTGTCTCTGAGCCTCTGGCTGCAGTTATTGATGAGTTCCTGGAGGAAAGCCCCACCCAATGAGGAAGGATGGGTCAGGACCAGATCTGAAGAGGCACTCTGGCTGCAGACTGCCACAGCTGGTGTGTTGGGTTATGGGAGACAATTCTTGGGACCAAGCTGTCCAGACTCCCTGGTTCCAGCAGAGGAACAGCACAGCCTAAAGCTATAGAGAAGGATGCTGCCCCTTCCCCACCCAGGGAGCTTAGTTTGTTAGGCAGTTGCAAGTCCCAATGATGGCTGCTGCCCCTCCCCTAAGTAGCCCAAATGGCTTAGACAGAAGACACCCTCAGCACAGGCGTGCTGCTCGCTCCTACCCCCAGGATTTTGGTAGACTTAAGCAGATTCCAGCTGAAAGGCTGTTGAGAATCTGTGCATTCTAGGGTTGGAATGCTAGGCCCCGGTTGGGTGGGTTTGCGAGTGGGATCTTCCAATCCATGGGTTGCACACTTCCGTGGAAAAAGCACGGTTTCCCTGACTGGGTTGCATGCTCTCTCTCTGCCTCCCTTGGCTGGGGGAAGGGGACTCCCCTACCCCAGCCCCCCGCCGTGACTCTCTGGTGGGCCGCCACACCACAGTGCTCTTCCTTCTCTCCCTGGATTATGCCAACCTCCTAGTCAGTTCTGATGAGAGAACCTGGATACCTTGGTTGCCAGTGAAGGATTCACACGCTTACTATGTTTTTTTTTTTTTATGGGAGCCTCTGTACACCACTGTTTCTAGTCAGCCATCTTGACACTGGCCCCTCCCCCAATATTTTTGGTTTTTTACTTACAAATTACAATATGCACCCTTAATTTACTACAGCTATTTTAAATTACTATTATATCACTTTAAGAACAATGTAAGAACTATATAATTCCATTTATTTCCTTCTATACATTGTGCTATTTTTGTCACATACATCTGTATATCTTATAAACCTCATAGTACATTGTTAATTTTATTGCTTAATCAGTAAAGTGAATACGTTTACAAATGGTACCATATATTCATTTCTTGGGGTTTTCCTTCCTAAAGGTCCAAGCTTCCATCTGGAATAATTTCTGTTCATTCTGAAATGCCTTTAGTATTTCTTGTAGTGCAGGTCTGCTGGTGACAAACTACCTCAGATTTTGTTCATCTAAAAATGAATTTATTTTGTTTTCAATTTTGAAGGACTTTTTGGATAATTATAGAATTTTAGGTTGAATTTTGTTGTTGTTGTTGCAGAAGTTAAAGACATCAAGTCATTTCCTTCTGGCTTCCATTTTTTATGATGACAAGACAGTAAGCTTTAATTCTTATTATTGTTCCCCCAAATTAAATATGACTCTTTATTTCTTTTCAGAAATTGTGACTATTATATGCCTCAGTACAGTTTTCCTAGTATTTGTCCTGCGTGAGATTCTCTGAGCTTCTTGTATCTGTGGGTTAATTTCTTTCATTGACTTTGAAAAAAATTCCAGTCATTATCTCTTTGAACAATTCTTCTGCCTGATTTTCTTTCTTCTCTGTCTGGGACCCAAACTGTATACATATTAGGCCATTTGTTAGTGTGCCACATGTCTCGAAAGCTCTTTTTTCATTCTTTTTAAAATTTGGTGGTTCAATTTATATCATTTCTATTGAGCTAAGAGTTCTCTGATACTTTCTTTTACTAAATTTACACTACTGTTAAGCCTATCCAAAAATCTTTAATTTAGATAATGTGTTTTTTACTTCTAGAATTTTTATTTGGCTCTTTTCAGAGTCTTCATTTTTATGCTGAAATTCTCCATCTTTTTCTCTAAATTCTTTAAAATGTTATGATTTATTTAAAGACCTTGTATGTTAATTCTATATGTGTAGCTTCACTTCTATTGAATATATGTATATATGTGTGTATATATGTATATATGTGTGTATATATAATTTTGATTATGGGTCAAATTCTCCTATTTCCTTGCATATGTCATTGTTAAAATTGCATGGCATATATTATGTTTCAGAGGCTTGTAGAGACTAAACTAAGTTTTCTTTTCCCCAGAGAGGGCTTACTCTTTCCTCTATCAGATAGCTAGACAGAGATCCCTTTGATCCAATCTGCATCTGAGCTACGTCTGAGGTTGGGTTGCCACTTTACAAAGTACGGTGCACCTCTTGTGTTAAATGGCTTGAGGTTAAGGTCTGTTCTAAGTGTACTACAAACATTGCTCTATAGTAGGACTTAGGAATATAAGCACCACCAGGGCTGCAGGAAATAATTCTTTGTTTTCCAGCACAGCACTATGCATCCTGAACTACTGCAGGCTTGTAAGGGAGAATCAGTGGCAGTTGGAAGGAACTGTTTCTGATGTTGGAATTGCTGCAGATTCTAATCTTTCAAGCAGGTTCATGTGATTGTTAAAAGTTTTGCTAATTTCTCCTTGCTCCAGCATACCAACCCTCTCTTCCCCCGACCTATGGCTAGCAAGATACTATACTTACCTTTGACCAGACCTGGCACTTGTATCAATGGAAGAAAGTAGTACTGACCTCAGGTCACTGACCAAGGGCTTATCATTTTCTGAAATTCAGTATCTTAAGGTTTCTTTGATCACACAACTTTCCATTGGCTCAAAAGATAAAATAAAATAAAATAAAACAAAATAAAATCTCTTTCTCTCTAGACATATATAGATATCAATGATCTGTGGTTACTGTCTATATCCTTGAACTCAATTTCAATAGAACAATTTAATAGAAAAACAGAAAATATTAATGACTGTCAATCTTTCTCATTTTGGGTCCATTTGAATCATTAATGATAGTACTCTCATCTCACTTGCTTTTTTTTTTGTAGACCTTTTCTGATTACTTAAATACCCTAGATAAAATACTTCTAGAAATATTTTTGAATTAGAGATTGTAAAGAAAATTTTTGCTAGCAATATTCATTTTCAAAGCTTTTTCCTTTGGTACTCCACTGGTATTTATGGGTCTTTGGAGTCCCTATGCTACAATTTCAAAACTATTTTCAAGGGGAAAAAAATTAAACTTGACTCTAGCATTTAAGCATAACTAAAATCTATACAATCAGAATTAAAAGAGGAACAACTTTAGGGAAGTCATAATATTCAAAATACTTCAAAAATAATCTGCTGATAAGTTCCTGTCTGTGTACAAAACCTCTGGATCCCAAATACTTTTCATTTTAATCTACTAGAAAAATACATAAAAACATCCTCACACTATTCATGAGTTAGACTCAAATTATAGAAACTAAGAGAAGATTAATTTTTTTCCCCAGTATAGCTAATTTGGAAGATTTGGAAGTTACACCATAGTTTTCTTCTTTAAACAATTTTTATTTTTTAAATGAAACCCCAGCTAAATTATAGTATATTTGTTGCTTACAGCAAAATTATATAATAAAACTATTGATAACATCTGAGTTCTCTGCAGGGCAAGGGACTGCGCAGTAGTAACACAGCTTTCCAAGTTCACTTTGTTCCTTTTGCATTATTTAATTATCTTCTGAACTTTAATACTCTAGCCAGCAATTATTGTTCTATGCCAGATAAAAATTGTTCATGAACCAACCGGAAAAAAACTCCCACATTCCTAAATCTTGCCAAATTACAACAAAGCTGTCTCAGAATAAGAGCAGCTGAGAACTCTACCAACTCTCAGTAGAGCAGAGTGCTTGTGCCCACTTCTACATATCACAATAGCAACTTCATTTTTTCATATATTTTCTGGATTCCTGTATGTGTGCTTGGAATAAAGACTCTAGCCTGGCTTTTTCTTGGATTTGATGCAAAGTTAAGTGGTGTAGAGCAAAACCTCAATAGAAGGCCTTGGGAAGGAACACAATGGATTTTCCCTGGAAATTCCAGAATGTATTGCCTGAAGGTTACACTGTAGATCTCCAGAGCAAGAGAAAATAATTTCTTTTGTTATTCAATTTCATTTTTAATTGACAAATAATAATCGCATATATTTATGAAGTACAACAGGAAGTGTTGATATACATTTACAATATGGAATGGAATGATAAATGAGGCTAGTGAGCAAATCTATCACCTCACATACTTACCATTTTTTTATGGTAAAACCATTTAAAATCTACTCTTTTAGCAATTTGGAAATATACAACCCATCATTATTTATTATAGTCACCATTTGATGAGTACTTGACTCAAGGGTGACTGAGCAATTGGGTGAATCCTCTTAGCTTAAGGAAACAGAATTTTTCCATGCGTTACTTTTCCAGCTTGATTTCTATTTGATGATTATACCCCCTAGTATTTTAAACAGACACAGATACTGAGTTATGAACAAAATGAATATTAAACAGACTCTGGTTTTTATCACATGGCTACATATTATTATCTCATTCTCTTCTTTACTGGTGAACAGAGAGAATGCTTAGAGGCAAAAGAATGAAGGTGTGATGATTTTGTATATTAAGCAAAACAGCTTTCTTTCTTACTGCTATACTTCATACAATTATATGTGTAACTAGTTAGGGATGTATGGATTTAGGCCACTATTACTATGGAAACCATGGCCATGGACCCCAGCCTTGGATTTCCAAAGTACTTTACTGTTTTTTTTTTTTCTTTTTCTTTTTCTTTTTTTTTTAAGGCTGCAGATGGCACTCCAGTAAAAAGCTTAAAAAATAGAGCAGAAAACGTTTTTCCCCCCATTTGAGGAACTAGAGTAAACTTTTGCTGTATTTAGTTGCCATAAACTGTAATGCAATATTCTAGTTTATCCTAATTGGTCTGAACTTGAATAAGTAGTCACTATTTCTACTTGCTACGAAGTGTTTGTACTAAGATCTGAAGAATAACTGGCATATTTCAAAAGATCAATATATTTTCTAAGAACAAAACTTAAAGTGCAGTGTCTTATCAAAGCAGAGCAAAGGACTGTAAAGTAAATCCAGAGGCAACCTCCTTACATTTAAAAAAAATTATATTTGAAATCACAAGACTTTTTTCTTCCTTTTTTTCTCCTCTTACTTAAAAAAATTCTTAGCAAAATATTGCCCTGAAAATAATAGCTTAACTGCATTGAACACTTGTTATGTGTCATGTACCTTGTTTATATTAATTTATTAAAATTTTACAAGGCATTATGAGGTAGAAACTGTAACTTTTTCTATTTTACAGTTGAGGAGACTGAAGCTCAGTGACTTGAGCAAGAATTCAAACCCAGGCAATCTGGCTTCCAAGATCACGCTTCTGGACTTCCATCTGTATGCATGGTGTTCTTCACAGTGCATATTTTTTTAATTTCTAGTATGATAAACAAAAATACAAGTTTTGGAAATTATTTCCCCCAAGACCTCCAGAAGCAACAGAAGGCACATTCATGAACATCAAGGCAAATAACAACTGGAGACAATCCAGTTACTCACACACCATCCTTTTAGATCTGAGTCTAAAGTAGCTGAACACTTCCTGACTGGCTTTTTCCCCATTTTTCCTCATTGCCAATCATCCCATTTAGTTATGAAAATACTTCATTGGTAGTAGTGGCCAAACAGGCAAATATCTATTCAGTAATTAGGTGAATAAATGAGGTGTTTTTTAGAATAATAGAATAAGTGCCGGATGGTTCTCTGATGACCTTGGACAAGCCCAGTTCTCTCCACTTCTCTTGCTTGCAGTTCTCGAGAATGTCTGCAGAATGTGCTGGGACTGCAACATTTTGAGACAGGGAGAACCTGCCTGGAACAGCCCAAGCCTTGTTCCCATTCCTCCCAGGAAATATAATACCTTGAGTTAGGGAGGAACTATTCTGGACAGGCTCGGCTTTGTTCCTCCCTCCTCTGGACACAATATGCCTTCAAAGCTTTACCCAATGGGTCACATTACTTCTGAGATAAGTCACCCAAAGCAGGCTGCCTTTTGGCATCCTTCAGCTGCGGTGCAAGAAGCATGTGCAGTCAAGACTACTTCTGCCCCTGCAGCTTTGCTGAGCCTTGGAGGACTGGCTGACAATGGATCCTAGGCTCCTTTTGTCCCTTGCTGTCTATCTGTAGTAATCAACCTGCTTTATGTAACTTGTGTTGTTTGTGAGTGTGCTGTCTCGCGCTGGACTCTTCTAAGTGGGTAACCAGTACACGGTGAAACTGCTTCACAATAAGAAATTGAGAACAAGGTCAGTTGTAGAGAAGTCAGCCAAAGGTCGGATTCTGTTTTAAAATCCTTATTTGAAGGAAGGTTTCAGAAAGTAGCTTTAGATAACCAGACATGCTTTGATGATTGAGATTTTGGGATTCAGAGACTGCTTCAGACATCCACATGGTGTCACCAGGGAAAAGGCATTAAGCTATTTTGTGAGGAGCATTTTGAGACCTGCTGGCTCGGCACTACTTTGTCATCCTTGCGACTGAATATCCGTTTCACGCGTTGAAGCCCAGTGAGAGCCTGCCCCATATAAAAATATGCCATAAGCATCTTATCCTCTAAGACTAGAGTTGCGGTCAGGATATTTTGCACATCCTGAAAAGATTGATAGAATTAGAGTAGATTATGAATGTGTGCCTTGAGAACATTTTAATTTCACTGAATCAGATTCAATTTAGCAAAACAACGTGGGCTGAAAATCATTCTGGTAAACTCCTAGATTTAGGGAACAGATAACCCGTCTCGTCAATAGAGCAGGTCTTAACTGTAAATCTTGTGCTTGTAATAAGAGAACTATAGTAAATTCACAGGGCTCAGTAGCTATGGCAACTGCAGATTTCAGTCAATACCCTTTGATCTTCAACATTAGATAGTCATGTCTGATTGCTGCATATAATCCTTTTCCCAAAAGAGGTCAATATGTTGTTTCTGAAATACTTCAAAATATTCTAGTCCTTAGAAATGCCTAGGGCCTTTCTATTAGTTACTACCATCTTTGATCAATAGTCCTACTTGAAATGTTATGTGATGCTCACACAAACACAAACACACAAGCCTACATAGAAAATGCAACTTGTACATAAGCACATTTTCCTTTGCTAAGAGGATGCATCGTTAAATATTTGTACATATAAATGCATATCCAATATATGCAGACAAATATATACTTTATATTCTATGTATTTTATGTAAATGCAACCATACTTGAAGATAAAAAGCCAAGGAAAATATTAGTAGTAAGCATTTTTAATAATAAGAAATGTATTTTAAATAATGACATCAAAATGATTGGTGGCAATTTAAATACTACTGTCACTGATATTATTAATTTAAGATTACAGCCAGGCACGGTGTAAAAAAAAAAAAATTGCAATGACACTCTTATTTGAATAAGTCTAATGAAGAAAAACAATGACAATTTAAAAAGAGTAGTTTAAGACTCTATCTTAATTTGCTTTTCACTTATTCCATTTTTATCTAATTATTCAATAACCATTTTATTGAATTCTCATTTTATGTGAGGCCAATAAAGTAGCAAGTAAAATGCAGTTTATAATCTCAAGTTTATAAATACCTAGTAAGGTTATAATTATACTCCTAAATTAAATTAGAATGCCTATTTAGGGGATACAAGTCACATAAAAAGGTTGTATACAGGAATGAATGCAAGAATGAGTGCAAATCAATGCTCTGGTTTCCTGGGAAGAGGTGCCTTTTTGCAAGAGAGATCAGAGAAGAATTCATGGAATAGGGAGCATCTATCTGGGCCACAGAGTATGTGTAGAATTTCAGCCGTCTTGGTGTGGAGTAACAGTGGTCTTAGTGTACATGTACAGGAGGGGCTAGTGTACATTCAGGTCTTGAGGTGGAAACTCAGACACCCACTAGAAGAGGGAGGGTCTTCCATGAGTGCATGGGGGGCACCTGATGAGGAAATCTTGCCCAATCAAATCACCTAAGAGCATTTTAGAAAAGACGTGTGCTACTAGACTGGGGAACTGTAAGGCCATCACAACAATCAAAAGATAGAAAGCAAACCTGCTTTGGGTTGTTTCACTCTAATATTGAAGTTCTAAAATATTCTTTAGAAAATTTATTTCTCATTCTAAAATGTTAAAACATTTTGACAGGTCATATAGAAGAAAAACAATAGATTTCTATCTTTTCCTAGAAATAGATCTTAGAACTAGTATTTTATTAGAACTCCAACTCTTTTTTTAACAAGACAATATTTGAATACAGACTTGAAGGAGGTGAGGGAGCAGAGTTTGTGTGTCTTTGGGGAAAACATTCCAGGGGAACTGAGATTGAATGTGCCTGGTATGGTTCAAAGACACAAGGAGACCAGCATGACTGAAGTATGGTAAGGGAAGGAGAAGGTGGACCTTGTAGGGCTTGGTAGGCCATTGTAAAGACCGGCTCTTATTCTGAAAGAACTGCTAAGCTGTCAGAGGACATTGAGAAGAGAACCATGAACTGGCTTGTGTTTTAACAGGATCATTTTTGCCGCTGTGTTGACAAGCAAGGAGACCAGTTAGGATCTGTTGTGTTGAGCCAGGTGAGAGATGGCTGTGGTATGAATCAGAGTGGTGCTGGAGGGAGGCTTGAGATGGGCTTGCAGAAATTCTGGGTATAGTTTGAAGGAAGAGCTTACTGAATTTGCTGATGAATTAGATAGGGAATGTGTATAAAGTATTCAAGAATAACAATAAGGCTTTTGGCCTGAGCAATTGTAAAGAGGATATTAATAACTGAGAAACTTTAAGAAGGACAAGTGTAGGTGGGCCAGGTTGGTGGAAGAATAATAGAGTTTCAGTTTGGAACATGTGAAATTTGAGATAGCTGTTCATGGAGATAGTCATATGAGGGTTAGGTCTGATCACTAGCAACATGAAGATTCTTGTTGACCCTGAATAGAGCAATGATTAAGGTGAACTTAACCTTTGTTAACTTTTAAATTATTAGCTCAGTACCTATCTAGTATTACACAATAGGCAAAACATCCATTTTAGGACTTTTTGAAGCAATATGGTACCCAGAATAAGGGAAGCAGGATATCCAAGTATGTCCTCTTGAAGTTGGGCAGTAGCTGGAGCAATTAAATTTTATAGGGCATATTAGTGATCTTGGGGTTGTGGCCTGTGAGAAATGTGAATGAAATAGTATATTCAGACTGGAAAAGAGTAGATTGTCATAGGTACTTAGTGTCTGAATAGAATTTTATGAGGAAAAAGTATTTTCCAGAGGGCAAAACTGAAATGAAGGGTGAGAGGTATTAAGATGTAGATCTTTTTCTTAGAAGAAATAGAAAAGGGAGTCATGACCTGACAGAAACTGAGATTTCTGGTGAGTATGCCAGGCAGCAATCATTTTCCTGAGTATTCAATTGTTCATCGATTTACACTTACTGCATAATCTCACCGCATAAATGAGTGATGACTTTCAAAGGCATTTAAGATCCTTTGGCTTGTGGGTAGAGGCTCATGTGGGTGGGATGTTAGTGAGATCAATACTGTCCAAAACTTGGTTTCAAATGTTTTTTGTAAAGTATTACACTCAGGAGAGGCCCTGTCAAAGTCAGATTGCAAAAAAAGACAAAGGTGGCCCTGAGAGGGAACTCATCATAAAAAAGATAAAGTGTAGCATAGACTCAGTAATAGGGTCTGCATGCTGGAAGGCAATGATAGTTTTAGTTACCCGGCTGTGGCTAATCTTGTATCTTATCCTGACCCAGCCATTCTGGCTGTGTGTTTTGCCCTTAGGAGAAAATGAACGTGTGCGAAATCGAAAGAACCATCCTGCCTTAACAATTTTGGCACAGGCTCGTTGAGAGACTGAGAATAACACAGAGGACTGTATCCTGCAAGAAAGACACACGTTTCCAGACTGAGATTCCAGGGAGGGCATCCAGTTGCAAGGATAACAGTGATGGGGCCGACTCTGAGACTGGAGTTGCTATGGAAACATCCCAAGCAGGTTGGCTAGCGTGGGGAGCAAGGACCGCTGTACACAAGCACCTCTGAAGACTGTCAGGAGTTTTCTATGAAATTTGGACTTCCTGCAGTCGTGTAGGTGAGACATTGGAAATATTGAGGTTCAGCTATCCGTATCAAAGAACCGCATTTTCTGTCACTGGCTGGCATGACTTCTGTAAGAATCTCCAGGACTAATAGAATGAGTAGACTGCCTTGAATGTAATGAGCCCCCGACAATGTAATACTACTTGTGAGTAGTATTTAAGGAGAGACCAGATGGCTTTATGTCTGTGTATGTTCATATTCTACTAGAAAACCCGCGTATGTGTATGCATTGCAAATTGTAAAACAAGTTCTGCATTATAAATGCTATTATCACTAGGTATGTGTATGTACGTGCTATGTATGTATGTGGGAAGTCTCGCTGCATGAGGGCTGACTTTCAAAGCCTCCTTTTCAACTCTTAAGAATCTATGGATTTATCAAAATAAAATAGGCAATTTTAATTAAAAAAATATGTTCTAATGGGGAGATGTTGGTCAAAGAGTACAAACTTTCAGTTATAAGAGGCATAAGTTCTGGGGCCTAATGTACAGCATGATAACTATAGTTAATACTGTATTGTATTGATATTTGCTAAGAGAGCAGATATTAAATGTTCTCACCACACACATATATTTATGTGAGGTAATGGATGTGTGAACTAAGTTGGCTGTAGTAATAATTTCACAATATATATGTATATCAAATCATCACATTTTACACCTTAAATTTATACAATTTTATTTGTCAATTATACCTCAATAAAGCTGGAAAAAGTTATGTCACACAAGCAGATTTGGTAAACAGTCACAGCTCAAAAATAAGCAGATTGGTATCTGCTCTCTTCCAAGTAGAAAGTTTTATAAATCTCTTATGTCTGCAAATGGTTAATAAATGTTCTTAAAGAATCCAGGACAAACTACTTTTTGATACAATCTTAGATTGAAAAGTTAAGGAAACTGTAAAAAGATGAATCACACGTAGGAAAGAAGTTGAAAAGGGAGAAACTCATCTACTACCTGTTCATAAGTAGCCATACAATCTTAATCCAGCTCCTATGCAGCCCTGCCTGACATCTTGACCCTGATTAGTAAGGCAGTGGAGGATGCCTTTGGTAAAATCTGCAATAGGCATGTACATATATATATATATATATATACACACACACACACACACACATATATATATAAGTTTATATACAAATACATACATACACACGTATATATGTGTATATATGACTTTATATTATACAATACACAGAAGCTTATATTTGAATGTTAACATTTGCATTAAGACTGTGAAACAAAATGCATTAAATAACTCAAATAGGCTGGGCACAGTGGCTCACACCTGTAATCCCAGAACTTTGGGAGGCCGAGGCAGGCAGATCACAAGGTCAGGGGTTCGAGATCAGCCTGACCAACATGGTGAAACCCCGTCTCTACTAAAAATACAAAAATTAGCCAGGGGTGGTGGCCCGTGCCTGTAATCCCAGCTACTCAGGAGGCTGAGGCAGGAGAATTGCTTGAACCTGGGAGGCAGAGGTTGCAGTGTGCAGAGATCACGCCACTGCACTCCAGCCTGGGTGACAGAGCGAGACTCCATCTCAAAAAACAAACAAACAAAAAAACTCAAATAGACCTTAAATACTTTATTCAACTGATACACACCAGGGAAAATCTGAAGACCAGGCGACTCTGAGTTGAAGCAGGATCGAAGTTCTACAGGGTAAGGAGAAGAGGGGAGTATGTATTTTTGTGGTGTGGCTGAGGTAGTGGCTTTCATCTTTAATTGCTGTTAAATTTACCGACATTCTGGTTTTCTTGCTTCTGGCTCAGAATTGTTGATGTAATCCCATTGGATAGCTGTCAGAGTAGTACTTTCTCAGTGCTGTTCTTGCAAGCCTTGCCATTTATCAGTTAGTCAAGTATCAGGGGTAGGTAAGGTAGCAGAAGACAACAACAACAACAAAGTGTGGGAGGAGAGAAGAAAAAAGGAGAAAGAGGCACAACTGAAGTCAAAAGGAAACTGGGAATCCTCTATCATGCGTGTTTTAGTCTTTTTACAAAACACAGTATGATTTGTATCTTCTGTTAATGTCTAATAAAGAAGCACAAATATGTAAAATTATGTGCAGTTTTCTTAAAGATGAAGTAAAATTCTAAAGTGATCTTATAAGTATATAATTTGGATTATTTGCTACTCTACTGCAAATAGTTTTCTAAATGAAACAACTGAAAGCCAGTAGAAGGGGTATTACAAATAAAACAAATTATTCCCCCCGCCCCAACTTTAGTTTAAATGAAAACAAATTATTCTTTCCATGCTGGATTATAATTCCTGCTATACTGCTTTCATCTTTTAAAAAATCCAGGTTCATTGATTTCTTAAATATCCCCATTTTCGTGAATTCTTTTTAAAATGTGACTTATTCCAGCACAAATGCAAATATGCCTAAGAAGGTTAACACACAAACTTCTTAGCAGTCATGACACCCTGCTAAAAATGTATTTACCAAATTGCCATTTTCTAAAATAGGAGATGTTCAGTGTTACTCATGACCTGGTTACCAGGAGCTGACTTATTCAGATGAGAGTAGAGGAATAGAGAGGATGTGAACTGTAGCAAAGCAGGGAAAAGGGAGCTCTGTGCTGAAAATGATGCTGAAAAGGCACAGACAGAGGAAGGAGATCATTTATAAAATTGTTTTCTTACTTCTCAGGTTGGCCTATAATTTGAATTTTGTCACATTCTACACTTAAAAAAAAAACCCCACAAATATATTCCCTAAGTCTCCCATAACATTAACTACCCTCTTTGGGTAATTAACCCACATGCCACTTGCATCTAACGGACTGCCCTGCTTTGACAGCTGGGAAAAATCACGCCAGCTCTCAGAGGGCTACTTGCTTTATTACCACTTGGTGGCTAAAGCTCCTACCATAGCCATGATTACAAACTTTTTTATTTTTCCCGTTCCAGGCTTGTTCGCACTCTTTGAATTCAACCGGAATCAAAGTCTACAACTAGTAAGCACCTTCTTGCGCTAAGTAGGAGAGACCCAAATGTCTAGGTGGTAATCTAGACAATTTTACCACCCTTATGGAATCATGTCCAGGGAATATGGATAAATAAACAGACAGCTACATCAAGCAGTTTAACATACTGACTTCAGACTGTGAGAAGACCCTCTCTGCTTTAGGACCTGAGTTTCCCTCCCACCTCTGCCCCATTGCAGTTGCTGGTTGTGGGTGGCGTGGGGCTTCAGACGTTCCTTGCACGGCAGCCTGGTGGTCCAAGCAGTGCGACCAGGTCCTTTTTAACTCTCAGAAGGGTTCAGACAAATGGGAAGTGACAAGTGGTACTAAGATTCTATGACTCTCAAAAATTCAAATTCAGAGAATCCTGTCAAATACCCTCCTTGAATCCCATAGGTGACTGAGGTCCTGAGCCCTCCTCTGCTATGGAAGAGTTTGGAAACAGAGTCCAAATATACTACAGCTTGCTGAAAGCTCATGATTTCTTTTATCCTCTGCCTGTATCAGTAAACCAAAAAGGGGGTTTGATTTGCATTTCCCTATTCCTATATGCTGTCAGTTGAAAAATGTTAAAAATGTGTGGGGCACAGAAACACAAGTAGTTGGAGGCACTCTGAGAATAAGTCCCTGTTTATATGTCTGATCTCCTATCCTGAAGATATCCTAGTTTTTTTTCCCTCATTTTTATGTCTTTGTTGGTTCCAATTTATTGCTATGCTTTTGATACGATGCTCAAATTCAATGAGGTGATAGGTATGTAGTGGAAATAATATTTTAAAATAAACTTTTGTAGCCACTTTTCCTTCATAGGATTTGGTATCATTTTTAACAGTGGAGAAATAAATTTATACTGCTTCTTTTCTCTTATGGTGACTTGTGAGGAGAGAAAAAAAAATGTAACACAGATGTTCCCTGGGGTCACCTTGCTCCAAGCATCAGGATAAGGTCAGCTCAAACCCTGCCACTGTGTTTTATGGCAAGTCCAATGCCCTCAGGATTTCTGCAAATATATTTGTGCTGGTCACCTCTGACTCCAGTTTCCTGCTTTTGTTGAATTCTCATTACTCTAAGTCTTGAGGCTGCTCCTTTATCTCTGGCCTGGCTTCAAGTCAAATGTGGGAGCATTTCCTCCTTTATTCTGTTTTCTTCTTCTCCCCTGACTGTTCACAGGAGGCAGTTGGGAACAGAAGACATTCACTGAGATTTGGGGTTACACACCAAATGTAAAAGGGGAAGAGCGTTTACGACACAGATAACTTAAAATTGCATATTATATTTTTCTGCCCTTAAAAAGTCCCTTGGCTATATTTTACAAATCAGGCTCTGACCTCTGACTTCTTTCCATGTCCCTTTGTCCTCTTTTTCTGTCCCCACCAATATACACAAGTAATTGACTCACTTTAATATGCAGAGAAATGTAACTCTCTTCAACCTAGAATATGGTCCCTCTGAATATATGTTCTGTGTACACTTGAAAAGAATGTATATTCTACCACTGTTGGGCACAGTGCTTTACAAATGTCAATGGGATCAAGTTTGACAGTGTTGTTCAAGTCCTGTGTGTTCTCATTGTCTTTCATTGCACTTATTCTCTTAATTATTGAAAGAATGGAAATGTCTGACTAAAATGTTGGATTTGTTTATTTCTCCTTGCAGTTCTATCAATTTTTGTTTTATGTGTTTTGAAGCTCTTCTATTAAATATATATATGTTTAAGATTCTTATGTTTGCTTGATTGACCCCTTTATCATTATGAAATGACTTTCTTTAGCCCTGCTAATATTCTATGCTCTGAGATCTATTTTGGATATCAATATAGCCATTCAATTTTTCTTTTGATCAGTGTTAGCATGTTAAAAAAACTCTTCCCTTTTAATATATTTGTATCGTTATATTTAAAAATGGTTTGCTGGCTAGCCATGGTGGCTCATACCTATAATCCCAGAGGATCGCTTGAGCCCTGGAGTTGGAGAACAGTCTGGGCAACACAGCAAAACCCTGTCTCTACAAAAATTACAACAATTAGCTGGGCATGGTAGCACACACCTGTAGTCTCAGCTACCCAGGAAGCTCAGCTACCCAGGAAGCTGAGATGGGAGGATCACCTCAGACCAGGGGGTCAAGGCTGCAGTGAGCTGTGATCATGCCACTGCACCTTAGCCTGGGCTACAGAGTGAGACCCTGTCTCAAAAACACACACACACACACACACACACACACACACACAAGTTTTCTGTAGACAGCATAGAGTTGTGTTGCATTTTTATCCAGTACGTCATTCTCTCACTCATATTTACAATTAATATGATTGCTGACATGGTCAGGCTTAAACCTACCATCTTGTTATTTGTTTTCTGTTTATGTCATCTGTTTTTTTGTTCCTTTTTTTTCTCTTTTTCTATTTTCTTTTGAATAACTGAGCATTTTAAAACATGATTTCATTTTATCTTTTTGTTATCTCATTAGCCGTAGCTATTTTATTATTTTACCTTTTGCTTTTGTGTTTAGAGTATACATTTTAAGCTATCGCAGTCTACTTTAAAGTGGCATTATACTGCTTCCCCTTACAATAATGCATTTCTGTTTTTCCCTTTCTGAACCATGTTATTGTTGTCATATAATTCACTTATATATGTGGTATAAGCCCTATATATTATTATTTTATAAACTGTCAATGAGCTTTAAAAATTAAAAATATACATCTATATTTTAATAAAATATTTAAATAATAATAAAAAATCATATGTCTATATATCTCCACATTTTAATCTGGTATCATTTTTCTTCTGCCTAAAAGGCTTCATTTAGCATGTCTTATAGATAGTCTGCTGGTGATTGGATCTCTCAGCACTTGCATTAAAAAAAATTAATTGAATATAAAATTATTTGTTGACAAGCTTCTCTTTTAGTACTTTAAAAATGTTGATCTTCTGTCTTCTTACTTTCATTGTTTTTGATAAGAAATCTTTCATCCTTATCTTTCTTCTTCATGTAATGTGTCTTTATTCTCTGACTGCTTTTAAGAGCTTCCCTCTGTTCCCCACATCAGTCTTTCTTCCTTCTCAACTTCCTGTTGTGTCACTCACTTTTAGCTACCTCATTGCCAAAAGAAACACCTATTTTCCTTCTCTTTGAAGAAAACTCTGCCCAATTTTTCTCTGTCACTTTTTTGCAGAAGCATAGAATACATCTGAATTATTTTCCTGCGGGGAGTTTGGAAGTAAGCAGAGATATGCCTCCCTGACGTTCCTTGTTTCTTCTTTCCAGCTTAGATGTTCTGTCACCCCTCTGTGCTCCCAAGGTATCTTCCTATGTAGAGGTGTCTTCTTTATAACATTCGAGATGCCATAATGTCATCATTTGATTATTTGTCTACATTTTCTTAGTAGACAACACAGTCTTTTTAAGGCTCTATTTTTTTTTTTTTAAATCTGTTTAGGTTTACAGCAAAATTGAGTGGAAAATACAGAGTTCCCATAAACCCTGCCCTTCTCCCCCACATGCACAACCTCCTCTGCTGTCAACATCTCACACCACAGAGATACATTTGTTACAACTGATGGACCTACTTCAATATATCATCACCTAAAGTCCATCAGTTTACAGTGGGGTTCATTCTAGGTGTACATTCTGAGTTTGAACAAATGAAAACCGACACGTATCTACAATTGTAGTATCATACTAAGTAGTTTCACAGACCTAGAAATTATCTGTTTTCTGCCTCCATCCTCTGGCAACCAATAATCTTTTTACTGTCTCCATAGTTTTGCCTTTTTCTGGATGTCAGGATAGTTTGAATTACAGAGTATGTAATTTTTTCGAATTGACTTCTTTTACTTAGTAATAATATGCATTTAAGTTTCCTCTTGTCTTTTCATGGCTTGATTGTTCATTTCATGATGAATAATATTCCATGGTCTGGATATACCACAGTTTATTTATCCATTCACCTACTGAAGGACATCTTGGCTGCATCCCAGTTTTGGCGGTTATGAATAAAGCTGCTATAAACATTCATGTGCAGGTTTTGTTTGCGTGGATACCAGTTTTCAACTCATTTGAGAATACCAAGGAGAGCAATTGCTAAGTTGTATAGTTAGAATATATTTAGTTCTGTAAGAAATTGCCAAACTGTCTTCCAAAATGGCACTACCCTTTTACGTTCCTACCAGCAATGAATGAGAACTCATGTTGCTCCACCATCCTCGCCAACATTTGATGTTTTAGATTTTGGCAATTCTAACAGGTGCATAGTGGTAGCTTATTGTTTCAATTTGCAATTCCATAATGACATATGATGTTGAGCATCTTTTCAATATGTTTATTTGCCATCACATATCTTCATCAGCAATGTGTCTGTTCTGGCCTTTTGCTCATTTTTAAATTGGGGTGTTTGATTTCTTACTATTGAGTTTTAGGGGTTCTCTCTATATTTTGAATAATGGTTCTCTTTCACATGTGTCTTTGTAAATATTTTCTCTCCGTCTGTGGCTTGTCTTCTCATTATCTTTCACAGAGCAGAAGTTTTTAATTTTAATGAAGTCCAGCTTATCAATTATTTATTTTATGGACAACAATGCAGTTTTCAGGGGAAAGAAAGTCATTTTCTTATTTCTATTTTCTGCTTCTGGCACAGTGATTGGCACTTTTTATGTACTCCATATTAAATGAATGGGTGAATGGATTATTTTCTGCCTTGTTCAAATAATCCTCCATTCAAAACAGGATCACCCATATTCTTACATTAATAAAGGAGCTTAATGGATTTAACAAGCAAAACAATATTAACAGGTGATTGAGCATTTGCTTATCAAATTGACTCAGCTCTCTGCCTTTTGCACACCTTGCTATCTTCTTTCCTCCAAGAGTTATGCTAGAATGCTTGTTATGTTTACCAGTTGTCCCTGCTCAGATATGAAAGAACTTCCTGTTATACATGGGAAACCGATTCTTCTTCTTGTGCAGCTGAATTCTGATAATTTAGCTGTTGTCACTCAGAGATGATTTCACTATTACCCAAAAAGTACACCTAAATATCAAAGTTGCAGACTGCAGTCATATGGCATTATCTGATTAACTAAATTCTACTCTCTCTTTATAGTGTTTTATTATAAGTCTAGTAAGAGTATAATTAATCAGAAAAATTTTGAGTATTTTAATGACAATAATGATGCTCAGCTGCTGATTTATTCTTGAATAAATCCTAAACCCTGCTAAATGTCTTGGGATCGTGCCCTAACCTAAGCATGAATATTATATAGAGATAGTGAAAATATTTTTCAAAGTAAAAATACTGTTACATGATTGGAATTTAATAGACACATTTATATGTGCCTATCAAAGGTTAAAAATTAAATCCTGTTTAACAAACTGTCTTGAAAATAAAATATATAATAATAAATTAAAAAGAAATTGCTTAAGAGAACTGAGATTCATGGTTATTGAAATATATAGTGTAAAACCTTTTGTTTTAGACCTCATTAATTAGAAATGCAAGAAGACTTAGCAGGAGGCTTTCTTTCTTTCTTTTTCTTTTCTTAGTTCTTTCTTTTCCTTTTCTTCTTTCTTTCTTTCTTTTTTTTTTTTTTTTTTTTTTTTGGTTCAGCTTTTATTTTAGATACAAAGAATACATGTGTAGGATTGTTACATGGGTATATTGGACCTAGGTAGGAATATAGTATCCAATAGGTAGTTTTTCAACCCCTTGCCTCCCTCACTCTCCTCTCTAGTAGTTCCCAGTGTTTATTGTACACATGTTTATGTCCATGTGTGCTCAAAGTTGAGCTCCCACTTATAAGTGATAACATGCAGTATGTGCGTTTTTATTTCTGCAGTAATTTGCTTAGGATTATGGCCTCCAGCTCAATCCATGTTGTTGCTAAGGACATGATTTCATTCTTTTCTGTGGTTTGTAGGATTCTATGGTGTATATGTACCACCTTTTCTTTATCCAATCCACCATTGACGGACACCTAGGTTGATTCCACGTCCTTCCTATTGTGCATAGCATGGCAATGAACATACACATGGATGTGTCTTTTTGGCATAATGATCTATATTCCTTTGTGTAATGGGATTGTTCATTCCAATGATAGCTCTGTTTTAAGTTCTTTGAGAAATCTTCCAATTGCTTTCTACAGTGGCTCAACCAATTTACATTCCCAACAACTGTGTACAAGTGTTCCAAGGGGGCGTTTTAAAGTAAAACTTTGTTTTAATTTTAAGCTTTTCTTCAACAAAAAAAATGCAAATTGTAATCTACCTAATGTAAAATTACTATACTATGTAATTGATATAATAAATCATTTCAACTCATACATTCTGGAAATTTATTAATAGACAACATTAGTTTCTGCTTATCTGTAATTTTTGAAGAATATTCAATAATCATACTTCCATTCATTCACTCATTTGACTAACCTTTACATTAATTTTATTTGAGTTCAAATCATGTTGAATGATTTCTTCATATAAATGTACCTTTTACAGTGTTATCCAAATTTAAGTTTTGATACTATTATTTATTGTAATTAAAAGAATAAAGGATGTAGATGTGGGCATTACAAGTTATTTTTCTTCATTTATTGAGCACTTTCTCCCTTTTAGGCCTTGCAGAATGAGGAAGGAAAGCATATGATACAAAGATGAATTCAGGTGTCTGATATTCACTCTCTATCTTCAAGTAGCTAATGATCTAACAGGACAATCCTACACAAATATTAATAATTGTGATACTAGGTGGAAATTAAAAAGTCCTAAATAACACAAAGAGGTAAACTGAGGTTCATTTAATAAGTACTTTATAATCAAAGACATAAATGGTCTTTAAAGAGATTCCTTCTTATTTCTCATCGAATGAGTTTTATTTTACAGGATGTTCATTAGTAGAAAACAAGCTTTTGCATAAGCAAAATTTATAAACCATGAAAACATACTTTTCTCAAATTAGTAACCAATGTTTACTTTCTTAAATTCTTTAAACATGAATTTCACAATATATTACTGCATTTAACCATTTTGGTGATTATTGTATTATGATCATTTGTCCTCAGAGGCTAGTGAAATGTAATAAGTTGTTTACTTTTCACCTAATGGCCAAAAACTAGTTTACTTTTGGAGTTCTGATTTCTGCTTTCCAAAGTGTTTTTTTCTTCCCTCACATTCCTCGTTATTTCATTGCAATTTGCTGCCATGAATGTGCGTGTCTCAAAATAAGATCCTGCTTATATCAAGCTTATTACTTCCATTTTGCTTTTGGGGAGTAAACTAGTTACCTAAACTTGCTAGAAATTTCTAAAACAAGAGTTAATGGAATCTGATGAGAACTTTCCTAGGAGTAAAACATATGAGATTTAATGGACATAGCTTTGCATAGTGAATGCATAATGGATTGCTAATCATTATTTTTTAATTTATGATTTCATAATTAGCTTTGTATATAAGAATAAAGTTACAGCTTGCCTGTTAGGTATTTATAACATGGTCCATGGAAATGTGTTTTATGAAAACATAATAGCACATTTGTATATCTGCCACCTGACTTATTAATTTTTTACATGAACAATAATCTCAAGTCATTATATTGGTCGAAATCAAAGCTGGTATTAATAACTCCAAGTATGTTACTTAAACGTAACATTGTACTATTATGCCCTGTGTGGGCAGGTTACAAATTAGCAGCAATGTGGTTGAAAAATCCTCTTATTTCACATTGATGGGGCTACAAATGCTATGTGGAATTCTGCCAGTTTTTCCCCTTAACCACATGACCGTAACTGCCACAATTACTGTAAGGTCTACAGTAAGAGCCAGAGTTCCTCCAAGTGGATGTTATTGTGGGGGCTTTTGGATTGCTTGCCTGTCTGAATGTCTATCAATAGAGTTCTCCCAACTAATAATAGTTGGGAGAATGTCTGGGAACTCACAAGCAACTGTTGCTAATTTGGATGTTCTGGATGACATGAAAGTTCTCCAACTGCAATGAATCATAATTTTCAAGTATACATTTAGCGAGTTGGATTATCACAAAAAATTACATTTACCTGTTGGGAGAGCCCTAAAAGTACTCAGGTGATTGTCTTTCACCCTGGCTAAACATAACTCCTGTGGTAAAAGATGGTTCTTTTAACTTATTTCCAGCAGCTACTATAGTACCTGCTATAAAGGAGCCAAATTCATAATGAAATGTTGACTAACAGGAAAATGTATATTTACTTTTATAACAAAAAATTAGATAACAAAATAAACCTGGTAAATGAATTCTAGTAACATTTTAAAGGAATTCCATCTCTAGATGTAAAGCTTAAATAATTTTTAGATTTCTTTGAACTTACTTTTTAAAACTACATTCTGTGGCTCCAGTTAGCCTACTCTAAAATGCCTTCAGTTAATTAGCAATATTTGAAAACTTTATATAAAACGTCTTTTAAGTAGTGCTTTTTGCAAAGTTTTCTTTTTCTTTTTTCTCCCTATTTCTCTCAACTTGTTTTATATATTACTGACAAATTATGAATTAGATCCCAGATAACCTGTTCTGATTCAAAGATCAAGCCAATAAATTTGTAGTACACTTTTGATGTATAACCTCACCTTAAAAAAAAAAAATCTTAGGAGCTATCCAAAGTCAAGGAAAGAAACATGTTTGCAAGTCATAGCAGAGCTACTTTTCACAAATTCTTGAGGGAAAAGAATACAATAGTGTCAGAAAGCAACACAATAACTTAAATCCAGTGAAATAGCTTCATGACATATTTATTTTAGAATATAACCTTCTAGCATCCTTTGTTTCTTCCTGTGTTAGTAAAACACAAAGCAACATAAAACATTATTTGAAAGTCATCCTCAAGTGTTCTTTTTCAGTTGTCCAGAATTACATGCCAATGGTATATAAAAACACATTTATGTTAATCTGTTTCACAGGATTAATAGAAAAGATCGGAGAATGCAGGCATTAAGTCTTTTCTTTGCTAATATAACATGACTAGAAAATATGGATCAGCCTACAAAATGGGAGAAAAGACATGAGGTGCCTGTAGTGACTTGGGACAGGGTGAAGAGAATGTACAGAACAATTTTTACTGGACTTGGTTGCTTAGTCTTTAGAAGATTTAGGATAAAGTCCAGCAAAAAAGATCATGACAGTCTCATGAAAGAGAACAAGAATATTTAAGAGAAAAAGAGACAAGGAATAAAAGGGAGGAAGAGAGAGAAAGAGAGAGAGAGAGAAGAGGGAATGCTTTTCTCTTACAAACAAGAAACATGTGGCTGATGTGATGGCGTGGGAGGTCTCCCGGGGCAGATATGTATTGGTTCTTCTGACAACTTAAATAACTTCACAGATAATTGCTAACAACCATGAAATATCCTTTCACCTTTTCTAGTGCAGAGCACAGGCTGTTCAAACGTCCAAGTTAATTAATATGAACTATGCTTTTTAGGTAGGGAAGGTGAATGGTCCTAATTAGCCTTGCCTAACTGATGAACAAGTTTGGTCATAAAGGTTGGAACTCTTGCTAAAGGATATTCTGCAGCTCAGCTGCAGAACCTGAATTGAACAAGATCTCTGGACAGCCTGTAGTCTAGTTTTTTCTTTCCTTATTCTCACTTCCTTTCTCTTTCCCTCGCTCACTCTTATCTCTCTCTCCTTCCCTCCTCTCTTTTTCACTTTACTGTATGCATAACTAAATCTGCAAATAGCTGGATAACTTTTAACCTTCATCTGAGTAGTCCATTTTATTTTCAACATTTACCAACATCCACCACAAAGATTACTGAATAATTTTTAATTCCATTGTATTGTTACCCAATTAGCTTGACTGAAGATGGACAGTTTCTCTTGAAGCTGCTTAACTGCCCTTGTACATCGAGTGGGAATGGGGGAATGATTTCTTTAAAAAATTTTCTGTTTCTACTTGCTTTTAGTTCTGAAATTCTTTTTTCTTTCTTTCTTTCTTTCTTTCTTTCTTTCTTTCTTTTTTTTTTTTTTAATAGGTTTTGGTTCAATTTACCACTGAATTTCAAATTTGAATCCCAAATCAGACCCACTAACTGACTACCAGTGATTGACTTGGCTGGATTTTGTCATTGAGTTTATCCACAGTGGCTGTTTGCACTAGATTTGTCCATGTGGTTCTTTTGCCCGTAAGAGTGATGTGCAGATAGGGGTCTCTCCTTCTCCTTCTCTTTGTCTAAATGTTCTTTTTTTTTTTTTTTTTTTTTTTTGGACTTGCGCTAACTTCTGCCTTGGATAAAATAGTGCAGAAAATCTTTGGTAAATTATTTTATCATAGAGTTTGTGTTCTGTGGTTTGTAATATGTTCTGGGCCACATCAAAGAAAGAGAAGCCATATGGAGTGTAACAACTTAAACGAAAGGCAACAGAAATTGTCAGAGGAAGTTAATCCACAGGCAGCATTGAAAGACAGGGGTCAGGTGAAGGGGCAGGAGATAGAAGCATAGCTGAAGTAGGCAAGGGTGGGACATGCATTAGGTCACAGAATAATCTCTGGAGGAGAAAGATACTCTTAAGCCTTTGGAAAGAAATGCAATAAATATTTCATAAGCTTGCCAAGAAAAGCAAAAGGTGAAAAAGTTATTTATTATCCAGAGACCTCCATATGGTTGCTTTCCTCCTACACCAGGAAAACTTTTAGCTTACCTTTATTCATTCATTCATTCATTCATTCATTCATTCATTCATTCATGGAGACAGGTCTCGCTCTGTTGCCCAGGCTGGAGTGCAGAGGCGCAATCATAGCTCAATGCAGCCTCAATCTTGTGGGCTGAAGCAATTCTCCCACCTCAACCTCCTGATAGCTGGGGCTACAGGCGCATGCCACTGCACCTGGCTGAGTTTTAACTTTTTTGTGGAGATGAGGTCTTACGATGTTGCTCAAGCTGTTCTCAAACTTGTGTCCTCAAGCAATCTTCCTGCCTCAATTACAAGTGCGAGCTACTACACCTGGCTAGCTTACCTTAATGTGAGTACTTTTTTGTTTGCTGTGATTAAATGAGGCTTGAAATAAAGAACCATGGACTATCAAAAGGCTCTAATAAGTAAATACTGCATGCCTATCTCAGTGCAGCTTATGCCCCTATGACTTGTAAAGTAGGTAAATAATGGGAACTTTATCAGGCAGTCAGTAACTCAAAACATCAAAGGTATTTAACCACAGTCAGGTGAATGTAGATTTCTTTCTCTTTATAAAACTCCAGTAGTTCTAGATATCAACATTCTCCTCACTGTTTGCACTCCCAGGTAGCCTACTTGATTCCTTATTCCTTTATTGCATACATTGTATTGCGTACATCATGCATTTTAAGCCATAGAAAGGGCATCTAACCATGCCAATGGCAGAAAACTCTTATAGTAGCAACCTCCCAGAAGTGACACTTAAGCTGAATCTTAGAGAGTGAATATGAAACTGCAGAGGTAGGGGAGGAAGTTATCCCAGGCAGAGAGAATTGCCTGGGTAAAAGTTGCCAAGGTGGGAAGGTGCCTACTTCTGTGCTGTGGGAACTGCATATAATTTGCTGTGGTCAGCCTGTGTTGTGTTACCATTCTAGGGAGCTGAGAGTAAACAAAACACAGCAGAGTAAAAATATGCAGGGTTCAGACTGTATGGGCTCAAAGCTTTGCTCTGCTGTCTACTGGCTGCATAACCCTGGACAATTTACTTGACCTCCCTAAGCCTCAGTTTCTTAATCTGTAAAGGGATAATAATGGTATTTCCCCATTGTGTATTAATACGGAATCGTGCATTTCAAATGTTTAGAACAGGGTCTATTGTATCTTATCAGTGTTAACTCTTATTTCATTATAATTAATAATTCCCAATTTTTGTATTAAGGAGTTCACCTACATAATTACACATGTATGTTTTGTCTTTCATGGAGATTGTTGGTAAATTACCCTGCTACTGCTACTTGCTGGAACTCTAAGCACTCGTGTGTTGGCTCCAGAAATCTCTCTACTATTGCAATAACATTGACGTCTGAGTTACATTTGTTTCTTGTGGACTAATAAAGGAACATAATAGGCGTCACACTGAAAAGGATTCACCGACTGGAGCCTCTAAAAGGCCTTTGTTGGCTTTCCTGTAATGCGGTCCTATTCATTTAGCAAAAGAATGGCCTCATATTTTATAATATAATTTGCAACCCTCATAGATTGAGCTATTGTACTTCCTGTGGTGGGGTTAGACTGACTTGAAGTGTTTAGCTCTAACCTTGGGCTGAAACCAGAATGAAACCTCCTGAATAGGCCTGTACAGCTAGAAGATTAAGTAGCAGCATCTTAAAAGTATGCCTACTACAGTTAAGAAAAAATAGTTAAAATATTTCTAGATAAAAAAATAGAATAAAATATTTCTAGATGAAAAAAATTTTGTTACACAGTAACAAAAAAATGGAATAGCATGTAGCTGGTACTTCTAGATCCCTTGTGTGGGACTACTGAGAAAACAGGGGTGTGAACTGAGCTGCCAGGGGCTACTCCTGCTTTGCAAAATTTAATAAAACGTAAAAGTTGTTTCTAGCAGTGAGCAGTATGGGAGAAACTTTCCATGAAATCGTACCTTCATCAGTTTTAAACAAGGGCTATAGGAATAGCTCTTTTACCCAGCATCACTGGGAAGATGAGATGGTATAGCACCTGGAATGTGTTTTACCTAGCACATGGAACACTGGGAAGGCTTAATAAGTATCACCGGTTGCACTACTAGGATTAGGGTACAGGTGGTATGGATTGGTGGTGAGAGAAAGTTTCAACCCCCACCCCCACCCCCAGTTTATTGCTGACAGCTGAGCCCCAGTGGGCTGGCTTAAACTCTCTGCGTTTGTAATCCTTTGTCTGCTGAAGGTAGATACAGTTTGTAATCTCCCTCACAGGAGGTTTTCAGGAGTATATGAGTAAACAGAAAAAAAGAAGCACAGAACAGTGTCGGGCCCACGGTAAGTGCTCAACTAAAGATGAACTGTTAGCAGCAGTAATTTTATTGCAGAACAATTTATATTTGTCTAAAAACCTCAGGATTAATCAAACATTTCAGTCCAATACAATTTTTTGATAGTTGATAGATTTGTAAGTTGTTGAAACAAATTTCATTTGTATTTATAGACTAGTCATGCATTCTATATTATTATTCTGTATTATTCATATGCTAATATTAACTAAATGTTCTCCAAACATGACTGAACCGTCTTCTGACCTATGTGATGGATTTCAGAAGCATGATTTAGGATTACATTTTTTTTTTCAAGAAAACAGCTTAATAACTCTACATTATCGCCTCGTCTCTGGGATCTTGGTGGTGGTGTAGAAAGCAGCATTGATTATTTGCTGTTTTTAAATTTTATTTCACCAGTAAAGAAATCAATGGGTTGTGTGTAGGCAACAACATCAGCATTAGAAGATAAGGGCACACTTTTTCTCTATTGGCATTAAAATGGTAAAGAATGCTAAGTAGGACTCCAGTAAATATTTTTTGAGTGAGATCCTGCCACCCACTTTCCTTTCTTTTATCTATCCCCCCTCAAAAATAAGCAAAAATCTGTAACTAAACTTTATGCAGAATCACTACAACATATAATTATAGGATACCAAAGAGGATGGAAACAATAAAATTGAAACTAAGAAATTTCTGTCTTTCCAGTAAACATAGCATTCTTGATGGGAACTGGGGAGAGTAAGTCTAATCTGCTTGTAGTTGGGAAATCTGTGGAGAAAGAGGTCAGGAGAGATGATTTTGCCAAAGAGGGGCATTCCAGGCAGCGGATGGGGGCGGGATGTCTGGGCTCCAGCAGCACAGAGAATGGGGTTGTGTCTTCTCCGTGCTAGAGCAGGGGCTGGGCACACATCTCTCACTGTGATAATCATAGGCAAGGCATGAAATAGCAGGGCAGAGCTGGAAATAACTGGCTTTGCAGAAGCACTGAGCAGCCAGCGCTACGCAGGCCTTGAACTGCCTATTTGGATCCTCCCAGACGTGGAGAAAGATAACCGAGGATGAGCCTATTTACCATCACTAAGAAGCCTGGCAGTGGGCCTGACATTGTGTCATGAGTGATTTGGATTCTCATCAATCATCCATGAATACTTATTGAGAGACTGCTATGTGCCAGGCCTCATTCTTGACCCTAGATATAAAGTGGATGATAAGAGAGACAAGAGACGTGGAGTTATTGTCTAGTTGGAAAAGACAGATAGTAAATAAGCAAACATTGATGGATAAGATAGTTTCAAAAGAACTTCTAGATATGAGGGAGAGTAGCTGGAGAGCTGGGAAGAGCTCTCTGAGGAGGTTGAGTGAGACCTGAGTGAGGAGAAGCAGCCATCCTTCCATGGGTGGTTCTGGAACTAGAATTTTCTGGAAGGAAGAATCACTTTGTGTAGGGAGCATGAGGCAGGGCTGACCTGGAAGAATGCCAGCGTGAGGAGGGGAGGAGGTGCTGTCCAGGAGGGAGCAAGGCCAGGTCATTCAGGGCCATGCAGGCCATGGTGAAGAGCATGGATTCTGTTCCAAGTGTCACGAGAAGCCACTAGGGCTTTAAGCAGGAGAGATACGTGACACAATATGCATCTTACAGAGTTTGCTCGCTCTGGCTACTGTGGACAGAGGAGTGAGACCGGAGGTGGTTCACATTCAGAGATAATGCTTTCCTGAGCAAGGGTGGTCGCAGTGGAAATGGAGAGAAGTAGTTGAATTTGGATTGGGTTTTAGAGATAAACCCACAAGACTTGATGATCAATTAGATATGAGGAGTAAGAATAGGAAACAAGTCATGAGAAATATTAGCTTTTTTTTTTTTTTTTTTTTAATTTGGAGACTGAGTCTCACTGTCGCCCAGGCTGGAGTTCAGTGGCTCAATCTCGGCTCACTGCAACCTCTATCTCCTGGGTTCAAGCAATTCTCCTGTCTCAGCCTCCCAAGCAGTGGGGACTACAGGTGCATGCCACCACGCCCGGCTAAATTTTTGTATTTTTAGTAGAGACGGGGTTTCACCATGTTAGCCAGCATGGTCTCAATCTCCTAATCTTGTCATCTACCTGCCTAGGTCTCTTAAAGTACTAGGATTACAGGTGTGAGCCACTGCACCCAGCCAATTTATCTTTTCCTTGAGCACCAGATTATATAGTGATGGCATGTACTGAGACTGTGTGACAGGGAGCCAAGGGAACAAAGAGATATTTGGAAAAAAAAAAAAGAGTTCTGTACTGGCCATGCTAAGTTTGAGATGCCAACAGACCATCAGATGTAGATGTCAAATTAGAAGTTGGATATTTGAACTTGAAGCCCCATGGAGAGGCCAGAGATAATGGTTAAAATTTGTGAGGCATGGATGTATACTTGGTATTTAAAGCCAGGGCCCTGGGTAAAGTCCCTGAGGAGTGTCTACTTTTGAACAGGCAAGACAGCTTCTCTTGACATTTGGAACAGAATTTATTTTTTGATCTCTAAATAAGAACAACAAAACTAAGCAAAAGATTTCATACTCATTTCAGTCATTGTTTCACCTTCAGACTCTCAAACAAGGATTTTTCTCTTTCAAGGCTATTGTCGTCAAATACATATGTCATTGGATGTTTTTACATCCCCTGTTCCTATCAATAGAAAGTTCCTCACTTCCTGCCTTGATTGGCTTTCTCTATTTCTAGTCTTGTTTCTGCATCTTCAGACCCTTAGACAAAGGCAGTTGATACTCCACAATTCCCTAAGCCATGAGTGTCTTAGTGAGGACTCAGAAGAAGCATCTGAAGAGTTAGACAATAACTTATTTGAGCTTGAGCAGAAAGATCCATATTTAGATAATTCTCTTTTCACAGCATCATTATCTCAGAATGCTTCTGCTGACAGCCTCGGAGATAATAGCATTCAAAATGTAAATAATGAAACAATACACATGGTAATGAGAGAGGCTCAGAAAATACAGTAGTAATGAAAAAATAACAAGACAGTGATTCTAATATTGTAAATACACAAGTTTGCATTAGTGACAGATTATCTCTGTAATGCCAAGCTGAAATAATTTCTTTAGAAGCAAATGTAACAACTGCGGAACAACATAGAAGGTGTCGATCCAGTGCCAGTTAATGCATTTAGAGAATTAGACAGGCTCTGAATAATTAGGAGTGGATGAGAATCTGGAATGAGCAGGGTACTGTTAAGTGTGGGAGTAGTGGAGGTGCACAGCATAAAGAGAATTTCCAGGCAGGCGCACATAGGAAACCAGAGACAGAAAAATATCTTATCAAAAGTCATTGACTGAGCTATATCTTCCACACATGTACATAAAATCATTGTAACCACTTTGCTGAATGGGCTGAAATCTGTGTTGTAGAAATAGAAAAGGGCTTATTATTTTCCAGTCTTACTCTTCAAATACGCTCTGTTGGATTTTCTTTTCCCTATGCCTCTATTGCCTTATAGGCAGAATTCATACTGTTTCAATATTAGAACAGCCTTGTTTTGTTAGTGAAAATTCATATTGGAGTAGTACAAGTTTTGGTGCTGTCTAAATCAAGATTTCAATCTCACATTTAATTCCGTGCTTCTTACCTCCTGTTGGCCTAGGCTTAAGTGACCACTGAGGGCATGACTTATTTTACTCTCTCCTTTTTTCTTGTTCTTCACTTCAACGCCAGACATTACTCTGGGTCTTTCAAGGTCAAGGGAGGAGAAGATAGACTAAAGGAAGTCCCACCTTGCTTGGAGGTGCTAGAATACAGTCATTGCCCTCTGTGAAGTGAAGGGCTCCTTCATGGAACAAGGTTTACATGATGCCTTGGAAGCCCTCTGAGAATTCTAACTTGGATATGTTCTTTCTGACTCTCTTGAGATGCTCCTTCCTTACTCATGGTATACCACAGCTTCTTATTGCTTGGGTCCCTATGACCCAATAAGCCCCATTTTTGGGTTGGGTGCTTTCTATGTCATAACCCACTGACACTGTGAATATTACCTTATGTGGTAGAAGGGCCTTGGTTGATAAGGTTGATTTAAGAATCTCGAGATAGGGAAATAATCATGGCTTATCCAAGTGGGCCTAATGCAATCAAAAGAGTTCTTATCAGAAGGAAGCAGGAGGATCAGTCATAGAAGATTTGAGGATGGAGGCAGAGGACAGAGAGGAGAGAAGATGCTATGTGGTTGGCTCTGAAGATGGCAGAAGAGGCCACATGCCAAGGAATGTAGGCAACCTCTTCAACCCAGAGCAGGCAAGACAGTGGATTCTTTCCTAGAGCCTCCATAATACAAGCAGCCCTACAGACCCATTTTAGACTTTTGATGTCTGGAACTGTAAAAGGATAAATTTGCATTGCTTTAAACCTTTACGTTTGTGGTAATTCATGACAGTAGCAGTAGGCATTGAATCAGGTGCCTTCAAGATGACTTGGATTTTTCATGGCACCCTTTCAGGCTGGACCTGCCAAATAATGAGAGTACAGGTTGCTTCCACACTGGCTGTCTCTCCTCACCTTCCGTGCAACTGCTTTGGCCAATCTCCCTTCTCGGGAATTCTGAAGATAGAGGCAGGCAGCAGTCTCAAAGTGCCCAAGTACCTCCCAAACTCAAGGGAAGCCTGTTGAACTTTCCCAAGGACTTCCCTACTGTGGTATTTGAGCTGTTGTAATCATACACGTAAAGAGAAACACATATCTCCTCTTCTTGCTTTTTCAATTATCATGAATTGTCTCTGGAATCTTCCTTCCTTTATTTGTGAGAGGAGAGTACTCTCTAGCCAACCCCATGAAGCAAAGAAAAGTCAAAGTATTTCTAAGACCTGGTAATTCTAAATCTGAATGACCCCCCTTGAATTTCTGAATTTCTGCTCTGCTCTTTGCATAGGCTCTTTGGAGCATTTGGAGGTGAGGACTAATTTTTGTCAACTCTTAATAATTCTCAGGGATGTATTTAGCAGCTGCTTTTTAGAATATGAGGTTGTTTATTGTCCTTTTTCCTGCTTAACACTTAATTTCAAATTCTAAGATTATAGGAAAAGTTCTATTTAATATGTTATTGAACAGTTTGTATGCTGTGCTCATGGCTGATCTTTTGAATGGAGAGAAAGGGTGCATGCCCTGGGCTTTGAGAGTTCTGAGAGAGTCACTGCTATTTTAAAATATGTATATTTCTGCTTAAAATCCCTCAGTTGGAGTCTATTCTTTCAGGCTAAAGCCTACGTATTATCCTTTTAAAATGCAACAAAGTGGAATAGTGGATGACTGAGCATGGGCCAATCTTTCCTACCGCTGTGTTTACTGAGTTTACTGAAGGGATATTTTTCTAGTGTCCAGCACAGCTCCTAGCACAAAATGGACACTCAGCACATGTTTGTTGAGAGACTGAATAAATAATTGTGTCATTACATCCATTCATGCATGAATAAATAACCTATCTGTGCCTCTGATAAGGTATAATATATAGCTTGATCTGAAAAGGACTAAGGAGGAGGGAGGCTGACATAAGATGCTTTTGTAAAACTAGGGAGAAGCCAGAGGATGCCGGTGTGCTGGGTGGAGAGGACATGCAGGAGGGAGGGATGAGCCTTTTGGACAGACTCAGTGGCTTTGGACTTTTCTACTTGGTTTTGACTCTCGCTGGTTGTTATGAATGTGTGAGTGCTGATTGATACATTTATTACACCATGAGTAGAGCAGTGATGGGAAGGTGTATTGGTCTGTTCTCATGCTGCTAATAAAGACAAACCTGAGACTGGGTAATTTTTAAAGAAAAAATGGTTTAATGGACTCACTTCCATGTGGCTGGGGAGGCCTCACAATCACGGTGGAAGGCAAAAGGCATGTCTTACATGGCAGCAGGCAAGAGAGAAATGAGAGCCAAGTGAAAGGAAAAACCCCTTAAAAACCATCAGATCTTGTGAGACTTATTTGCTACCACAAGAACAGTATGGGGGAAACAGCTCCTGTGATTCAATTATCTCCCACTGGGTCCTTCCCACAGCATGTGGGAATGATGGGAGCTAGAATACAAGACGAGATTTGGGTGAGGTCACAGCCAAACCATATCAGAAGGCCTTTGGTAAAATAGAACACCTTAAAAATAATTGTGCTGTTTTCCTCCACCAAATGAACGACCACATCTGGGCTCTGTCATGATATAGGATGTTGGTATCTGGCCATTCAGCCATTAGAGAATCCCTTCAGTTCAAACTGTGTATTACCATAGATTATGGAAAACAGCTCTTGGCTGAGCTTCCAGAGACCACACAGAGTAATATGAAGGCTTTCATTTGGTTCAGTACATGAGGCCTCTTGCTTTATATTACAGATGAAGCACCATAAATGTTTTATCCACTTTTTTGTCTTACCTGTTTTCTGTTCTGCCACATCATCTTCCATCCTACAACTTTTGACACTGAGATTCTTTGGATAACTGAAACGAGTTGAAAATGTAATACTATAAAAGTTTCTAACAACCAAATGTTTTAACCAGGTAATTCTTACATGTTTTGACCAGTCAATGCTTAGGCTAAACTTTTCAATTAGAGATGTAGGAGTTAAATTAATGTGTAGGAGTCAGGCATGGATAGATAAGACTATTTTACTTTAGAGACACTTTTATTTGTTTAAGCTATGCTCTGCAGATGGTGTTTCATGATGATTAACACTTAATGTCTAGCGAGGTTTAGGCTTAGTAAAAAAATACTTAATGTAAAATTTTTTAACTGATTATGTTTGTTTGATGATAAATATTTTTATATCTAATTATATCAACAATTTAGTGATAAAAACTTCATTAAAATTTTTTGTGTGTTTGCATAACATAAATATGGATTTAATTTCCTGTTTCATGTTATGTCTGCTGAAGTTAGTATATGATAGACTCAGTATAATTACATATTTTCATTAGTACAGATTTATCTTAGTCCATTTATACATTAAAAATTTTAATATTATTCAAGTATGACAAATTAGACTTATTCTTAGAGTAAAACTGAAGATGAAAAAAAAAACCCTTAGTATTTCTTGAGTATCAGAAAATCTGGTGATAATATATATTTACAAAATACAAATGTATTGGTTAATAGGCACTTCTGGATGACAGTACTACAGAGAATGAAATATTGATATTGTGTTTAGGAACTGATTCAAGAACTGAACTGCATACTTTAATGATGCTAAATTAAAGAATTTTTAAACTTATCAGTTACCCTTCACAGCAACATGTACTATTTAAATGAGATGTGAAGCTCTATGTTACTAGATATTTTAATCACTCAGCAAAAGTCAAATAAGTAAAGGAATATTAAATTTGTGAAGCTGTGGGTCAACAAACAGTTCCTAAGTAATAGATTTGTGTGGACATAGGAAGAGTGCAGGAAGCAGTGAAGATAAAAATGCATGCCCAGTGTGTTCATCAGGGGACCGAGGACTTTGGAGCTCGGCAGAGGGCTTCTCGCCTCTACTTGCTCCTTATTAGCTGCAGGTTCTTGGCCATTTGCTACTCTCTCATGCCTTTCATGAAGACTAAATAAAATAATGTATATAAATAAACTTGTTTAGTGCCTGGTACACTGCTTTTGGCACAATAAATGGTAATTCCTTCCTCCTTCTGAAGAAACTGCTCAAACATGACACTGTCCAAATGGAACCACAGAAGAATAGAACTTTAGAGCTGTGTGGTTGATTTAGAAATGGCTTAATGCCAACTCCTTTTAATTTGGGGATACAAAATAGACTTCAGGGACTAGAAATGTTTTAAGAACAAGAAAACTGTTTCTGAGTTCATAAGGTTAATTTATAATTTTTAAAAAATCACTTTCCTATATCATGCTTTAGAAATTCTAGAAGATGACTATTTTCTACTTTATAAACTAATTTTGGTATAATGTAGGTAATCATAGAATTCTAACATTTAAAGCTACATGAGTTTTCAGACTATTCAACTATAATACATTCTTGAGGCTCAGAAAGTCTGGATATCTTGTCCAATATCACATCAATTCTTTCTTTGATTTCTGATTCATTTTAATGACATTTTATCTAGTCATAAAGGGAATATTAGGCATGGCTGGGATGCTGACCAAGAGGAAAACAAAAAGAGGCAGGCAAAGGAATCCAAAAAGAACCAAGGCATTATCAGCCCAAATCCTTACAGCAATCTTAGGAAGCAGTATTATCATTGCTCATTGCTTTAGCCCAACAATGGTACCTGGGGTGCAGAAAATACAAGCTGGTCATCCAAATGAATGAATTATTAAATGACTGGATAAATTCAGTCATTGATTGGATCCAATCAGTGAACTAAATGAAGCACTGTCTCCTATCTCCCAAATCAGGACACTTCCCAGTACGTTACAGTCTCCCAGGTCACATGAATTCTGAATTTCTATTTTGTCAAGGTCTCACACAGCAAATAGGCAAAACATTCAGAGTCACATTCTCTTGCCTGGTGTATCTCTCTTAAAAAAATATTTAGCCTCTCAAAGATAACTTCTAGAGTCTCAAGCTCAAATGTTTTCAGGGACCAGTCAGATAATGTGAATGAATAAATCTAACATAAAGACAATCTGCTGCTGACTGCACACGGGCCACCAAATGGCATTTAAATTTAGAATTTTAGGCAAATACAACAGATCTGAGGCTAAAGTAGGCCCTCACTAATTTGCTCTTCACTTTGTATTTATTCTTTTCTTTCTTAGATGAGCACAAGAAATTTAGATGTCTACATCCAAAACAGAAACTTTTTAAAAATGATAATTAATCAAGATCACCTGACATTAACACTGAATTAATATGTGCAATAGTCAAAAGTGCTATCTTTTGTAAAATGTCACAAAACCTTATTAGTACATCTGCTGGCATTCCTGGCTGAACCTCTTTCCATTCTCACTGGACTTTGTCACCATAGACTTCGAGCTTGGGATGTCACATACTCCCAATAAGAGGCATTGGTATGCATATTAGGAATATGTAATGAATCTTAATAGCATTAACTTATTGTCCCAGAACGCTCGGTCATACAAATGCAGGTTTGCACTGGCATACACATGCTCATAATTAAGGAAGGGATATTTCTTTGCCCTCCTATCTGGGCTTCTCTGATAAGTTGTTATGCAGCTGGCATTCAATGCAAATTGGAGTTTGCTGGCTTCTGATATGCATACTAGCCCTAATCAGCAGATGACTTGTGTCGCGGCTGCCCACCTCTACAGCTAGGCTGTCACATTTAGAATAAATAATAGAGTCTTGCTTTGAATTTATAAAATACAGAATGGCCTCGTTCAAACTCTTGTATAAAAGTACAGGATAACGAGTATGGTTTTCATGTGTAGAAAGAACATTTGCTAGACATTGTAGAGCCTGGGAAATTAACACTACCATATCATTATTGATTATTATTGAATGTTATTTGGTATAAAGAGGTTACAGCAACTCAAATACAGACTATTAATAGAATGTGGTCCCTTTGGCCTGGAGGAATAAACTTCCTACTGAAAGTGCTAAATATCCCCATTAACAACTCGAGGATTGTGTTTAAAAGACCTTTTTAAGAGATACTATAAGCTACCAAAGCTTTATTATAGAGTGTCCTTAAGTCAGTCTGGTGACTTTAGTAGCATTAATTAATGATGAGTAAAGCACTGTTGACAAAGAAGCAACAGTGTTTTGATGAATGGTAACATCAAGAGAAAAGATTTAGTTAAATACAACTGAAATTTTTGGTGGATTTTGTAATAAGCTAGAGATGAAAACAATTAGATTTCAGAATAAATATTAATAAAAATAAGCACTACATGTTGGGTTAGAATAATTATGAACTCTGAATTTGTTTGTTACATAATTGTCATCATGGCTCTGAAAGAAAATTATTATCCTTACCTTGGCTTGTCAAGGAAATTCTTCTTATAGAGATGAGAAAACAGACTTGAAGATATTATTAACTCAGTTAATAAAAAGTAAAGTTGGCATCTATCCCTATATCAGCTGGACTCTCTAACCTTTGTTCTGGACCCCATAGTTGCCAGACTGTGTTTTGAGGGTGGGTTGAGAACAGTGTTAGGTGAACAGAGAAATTTGCTGCAAAGCCCTGAAGAGTGCAATTATGTTTCAGACCACTGTTTACATGCTACAGCTTAATGTTAAAAGAAAATATGTTTTCAAAACTTAAATAAACAAAATGTGCTCCTGGATTTTCAATAAGGATCCTCTTCTAAGACAATTTAGCTAAAACTAGAAGGTTGTTCAACACAAGCGAAGGCAGATGTTGATTATTTAACACTGCGACACCTGTGAAAAATACAAATGTAATAACAGATACCAAACTTTGTCCTGAAGAACCAGATGTTTAGTCTCTTAGGAAAGAGATCCTCAGTTTCTATGAGTAGACTTCTAAAAAGTTACCATCATGTAGCAGCAGTAGTTACTCCCTGCATCTTCAACTATTTAGGGGCAATTCCCACTTCTCTGGTCTCAATGCTCTTTAAATAACTAGTGTCATTCCAGATTATTGTCACATTTTTTCTGCTGATTATAAATTTAAATATACTTGTCAGAAAAAAGGAAGATAAGTAGAGATTTATGAGAAACCTTTTTTAGACAACGTATGATGTTCATACTTTTGTATTATCCTATCTGGTGACCTTTGAGTAGTAAAAGAGAGATGCTAGTGTTTTTTGAAGTGTGGAAATTTTAGAGCTTTATGTATTCTGATACCAAGGCAGGTGGTCATTCCCAAAAGCCACCATTAGTCTTGGTGGTGTAGCTCATCTTTATGTCTTGTCTGGATTCATTTTCTGTTGCTACATAACAAATTACCACATGCTCAGCAGCTTAAAACAGCACAATTGTATTAGCTCACAGTTTTCTATGTCAGATGTTGGTATGGCAAAACTGAGTTCCCTGTTCAGGGTCTCACAAGGCCAAAATCAAGGTGTTGGCAGAGCCGAGTTCTTGTTTAGAGACTCAAGGGAAAAATCCACTTCCAAGTTTATTCTTGCTGGTAGAATTCAGTTCCCCATGGCCACAGGACTGAGGTCCCCATTTTCTTGCTGCCTGTGAGCCAGGGGTTGCTCTCAGCTTCTGGAAGCTTCTCTCAGGTCCTTTCCATGTGTTCCCCTCTATATTCAAGCCACGAACTTTGTTCCAATTCTCTCTTGTAATCTACTCGACTTCCCCTCTGCTACTCACTACTCACCAGAGAAAATGCTCTGCTTTTAAAGGGCTCATCTGATTAACCAAAGCCAACTGATTAGTAAACTAATTACATATGAAAAAATGCCTTTTGCCATGTAATATAACATAATCATGGGAGTAATAACTCATTGCATGTGCAGGTTCTGCCTTTGCTTAAGAGGAAGAGATTTTACAAAGAGAAAGGTCACAGGAGGTCAGCTTAAAATTCTGCCTACCAGAAAGGCAAGCAGTTTATTGTGTAGCTAGTTTTTATTTCCCTTTTTGATCAAATTCTAGTAAAATAAACTTTATAAATGTAATTTGTATTTTAACTTAATTTAGTTTTAGCATGACTGAGAGAATTTCTTTGACAGAACAAAGGCCCTGTTTGCAGTAAATACATTTGAAGTTCAGTGGAAATGTCATTTTGTCAACTGGATTTAATATAGTATGGTACAATGATAAATCTATTTAATCCTTAACCCCACTGTCCCTTTAAATATTATATAGATGAGAATTTTCTATGGTTTTGAATAAAATCTTGATTAGAAGCAGCAACTTAAAATACAACTTTTCATTGCAGTATAATATACATACAGAAAGGGGTAAATCACTGTGTAATCAGTGCCCTAAACAAAAAATGGAATAATACTAGCACTTTAGAAACCCTACTTGTGACTCACCCCTCTTCCCAACTGAAAGAACTATAGTCTTACACTTGTAACTACAATTTTAGAAGTTGGACACTTGGTTGTTTTCCTAAAATAGATTTATCTACTGGGGTTTTATGCATCCAGATGGCGTCTTGGTCATAGTCTCCTTTAAATTACTTTTATGACAGTTTTATCCCATGGGTCCATTTAGCCCACCAAAAAACTCACAAGGCCTAACGTAATCATTGATGGGACTGACCCTAGTGCCCAGTAGAGTCTTCTTTCTTAGCTTTGCTATTCTAGGCCAAGCCATACCTTCTTGCCTTTAGAGTTCATGTTGTCCTTCAAAAGGGGCAAAATATCATGTTGTATGACTGGTTTCTTTGAAACCCCTTCTGCCACTGGACTTAAGGTGAGGGAAAAGAAGGTGTACTCTCTTTCCATCCCCGTGGGAATGGGCGATGGAAGGACATGCAGATACTGACTGCTCTCACCAAAAAGTCTCTTTTCTTGACCACTTCGGCTTTGACACATATATGCATTCAAAGTGGGCAATATGTTAAGAATAAAAAAAAGAAATCAGTGTTTGGTCACTTCCTTTACCTATCCTATATAGAAGATTTAGCTCTTCACTTTAGAATGTGGGAATAGTTCATTCTTAGGCTGGAGTGGTGTCTCGGTGGAAACAACAACAGAGTCTCCCTTTGACAGGCTGTTACATAGATCTACTATATATTTAAGAAAAAGTGTTTTGAGCAGGCAAGGTGGCTCACACCTGTAATCCCAGCACTTTGAGAGGCTGAGGTAGGTGGATCTCAAGGTCACGAGTTCGAGACCAGCCTGGACAATATGGTGAAACCCCGTCTCTACTAAAAATACAAAAATTACCCATGCATGGTGGCAGGCACCTGCAGGCCCAGCTACTCGGGAGGCCGAGGCAAGAGAATAGCTTGAACCTGAGAGGCGGAGGTTGCAGTGAGCCGAGACTGCGCTACTGCACTCCAGCCTGGGCGACAGAGCAAGATTCTGTTTCCAAAAAAAAAAAAAAAAAAAAAGTGTTTTAAGAAGAGGAGATTTTCAGTAGAAACTGTTGATCGATACTTAATTTTTCTGTCAGCACCATCAACTAATAAATTGGCTGCTAGTTGATCAGTAATTTATGATCAGATTAGTTTCTGACTATCTTCTGGCTTCCTCTTTCCTACTCTTCATTGCCTTCAAAGTCTAGTCTGGATAACTGGCAAAAACTTCATTATTTAAAAACAGGCGATGGCTTTAACAAAGTAGTTATTAAGCAATAAAAATTCTCCCCCTTTTTTTTTTTCTGAAGCAACACTCTATGGATATCAGAAGAATTTTGATGCCAGTCAGTATATGAAAATATGTAAAAGACCTCTGTTCCCATCTTGACAACATAAAAAACAGGATTAAAAAAATCGTATTATACTCTTCAGCTATCAACTAGCAGAGAACACAGCGAAGCCTTGGTGAACTGAATTCTAGAAAGGAATAAACCACTTATGAATAAGAGGAGCACCACTGTAGCTTCTATACCTGAGGGCAAGTGTTTTTTCGGGTACATGTGAGTGAAAGAGTAGGTATAACATAGATGGAAAAACAGTAGGGACAAGGAGAAATCAGCTACACCTTTAAAGACAATGTGAGTGGTGTAACAGATTATTATATGAATTAATTCTAAACACAAACATAAATCACTTGGACTAACAATTCTCTTGTCACACTCCTTGTCAAAATTTCACTGAGACGGCAGTAGAGGAGAAGCTTGAAAGCAAAGTGAATTCACGCAGTTTTATGCATTCTTGAAGTGTTTAGGTTTTAGGACCCAATGAAAGTTGAATCCAAACATGAACCAAAGCTATTTGAAACCTTGGTCTATCCCCTACGCCACCTGGCTCAAATGCTGTAAAAACCCAAAATGATTAGTCCCTAATTGGTAGTGGCATAGGAGGGTACAGGTAGGGTTAACAAAATGTGAACTTAATCTAATTGACATTATGGTTCAGTCCCAGATCAACTTGACTTTTGAACAAAGTTTAATCATCAGCCACTTACTATAATTACATTCAGACAGAAGGTAAAGCTTAAATTATCTGGAAAATAAACTAAATAATTATATTTCAGCCTCTACTTTTCTTTATACACAATATCTAAAACTCAGTGAAAACATATGAAACATATAAGGAAGCAGGAAAATCAAGACAAAAAGTAGTTAATAAGAGCAGACCCGTGTAGACTTAACCATTGATAGTAACTGAGGTAGTAAGCAGAAGAATGCTGAAAATGTCAATGTCCTAATCCCTAGAAGCTATAGGGGGAATTAAAGTTGCAGATAAAGTTAAGGTTACTTATCAGCTGATCTTGAGATGGGAAAAGTATTCACTATAATCACTAAGTCCTTATAACAGAGAGTGGCTTTGAGAAGAGTGTCTTAGAGAGGGAAATAAAGATGCTGTGCTGCTAGCTGTTAAGATGGAGGAATAGGCCATAAACCAAGGAATGAAGCAGCCTCTAGAAGCTGTAAAGAGAAAGGATATAGTTTCTCCCCCAGGATGTCTCTCCAAGGAAATAGATTCTTCCTCCAGAAGGAATGTAGCCCTGATAACACCTTGATTTTAATCCAGTGAAACCCATCTTGGACTTCTCACCTCCAGAATTATAAAATAATAAATTTGTATTGTTTAGGCTACTAAATTTTTGGTAGTTTATTGCAGTAGCAATAGAAAATGAGTATAGCAGGCAAAAACTTGAAAACTATTACTGATGTGTTAAAAAAATTTACAAGAAAGAATGGATATAGTGAGCAAAGGGATTGAAAATTTGGAGAGAAAATAGGAACTATAAAAGAACAAAATGATATTCCAGAACAGAAAAACATAATGTTTGAAATAAAAACTTAGATGGACTGAACAGCAGACTAGCATGCACAAAAACATAGTCGATTTAAAGAGAAGATGAATTGTTCAAACTGAGTTACAATGAGAAAAGTAAATGAAGAAAATGTCAGACATTTGTGGGACAATATCATGCAATTGGAGTCCTAGAAGAAAAAGTGATAAGGAAAGTTATATAGATGATTTCAATACATAATGGTCAATTGTTTCCCCAAATTTAACGGAAAAACCTAACCCACAGATTTGAGAAGCTCATTGAATGCTAAGTGGGACGAACACTCACACCACACACACACACACACACACACTCATGCACACATGCATGCTTGCAACAGGCATGAGATAACCAATCTGATGAAATCCAAAGCAAAAGAGAAAAGTACTGAAAACAGCAAGAGGATGAGAACATTACATACAGAGGAGCAGTGATTCAACTTATGCCTGACTTCTCATCAGAACCAGTAGAAACAATGGAACGACATCTCTGAAGCACTTAATAGAAAGAACTGTCATAGTAATTCTGTGCATAGATGAAATGATCATTCAAATATGAAGGCATGTTTTCAGATAAGCAAAACTCGACAGACTTGTTGTCAGCAGACCAACACAACAGATATCATAAAGGAAGTTCTTCCATCTAAAGGATCCCATAAATCCAGAAAGTAGGATATAGAGGAAAAATAAAGAGTGGTGGGAATGGTAAATATGTGAGTAAATATAAGAAAATAATTAACATCAATAAAATTCCTCAATAGGCAAGTGACTGTTTAAGACAAACATGATTACAATTTATTTTGTGCTCTATAATTAGTACACAAGAAATATGTGGCCAAGCGCAGTGGCTCAAGCCTGTAATCCCAGCACTTTGGGATACCAAGGCAGGTAGATCGCCTGAGGTCAGGAATTCAAGACCAGCCTAACCAACGTGGTGAAACCACGTCTCTACTAAAAATACAAAAATTAGCTGGGTGTGGTGGCAGGTGACTGTAATTCCAGCTACTAAGGAGACTGAGGCAGGAGAATCACTTGCACCTGGGAGACAGAGGTTGCAGTGAGCTGAGATCGAGCAATGGCACTCCAGCCTGGGCAACAGTATAAGAGCCTGTCTCAAAAAAAAAAAAAAAAAGAGAGAGAGAGAAGAGAAATGTGTATAAAAACAGCATCAAGAACAGGAAGGAGGTTATGTTTAAAAATACTACAAGCTTCTTACATTATATGTAAAGTGATAAGATTTTAATTAAAGTTAGATTACTATGAGTCAAGAATGCATAGTGTCATCAGAGCATTTATTAAAGCATTAAGACAAAGAGATACAGCTAAGAAGCAAATAATGGTGATAAAATTGATAAGAAGCTGATTGAAAGGCAGGAAAGGAAAGGAAGAAAAAAGAAACAACAAGTAGGACATATAGAAAACAAATATAGTAATGATACTCATGATACTCTTTTTTTTTTTTTGGACATGCAGTCTCACTCTGTCACAAGGCTGGAGTGCAATGGTGCGATCTCAGCTCACCGCAACCTCTGCCTCCCAGTTCAAGGGATTCTCCTGCCTCAGCCTCCCAAGTAGCTGGGACTACAGGTGCCTGCCACCATGGCCAGCTAATTTTTGTATTTTTAGTAGATATGGGATTTCACAGTATTGCCCAGGATGATCTTGATCACTTGACCTCGTCATCTGCCCCCCTCAGACTCTCAAAGTGCTGAGATTACAGGTGTGAGCCACCGCGTCTAGCCACTAATGATACTCTTTTTTTGTTTTTTTAAGTTCTAGGGTACATGTGCACAGCGTGCAGGTTTGTTACATATGTACACATGTGCCATGTTGTTGGGCTGCACCCATTAACTCGTCATACATTAGGTATATCTCCTAATGCTATCCCTCCCTACTCCCCCCCGCCACGACAGGCCCCGGTGTGTGATGTTCCCCACTCTGTGTCCAAGTGTTCTCATTGTTCAGTTCCCACCTATGAGTGAGAACATATAGTGTTTGGTTTTCTGTCCTTGTGATAGTTTACTGAGAATGATGCTTTCCAGCTTCCATGTCCCTACAAAGGACATGAACTTATCCTTTTTTATGGCTCCATAGTATTCCATGGTGAATATGTACCACATTTTCTTAATGCAGTCTATCATTGCTGGACATTTGGGTTGGTTCCAAGTCTGCTACCGTGAATAGTGCCACAATAAACATGTGTGCGTGTGTCTTTATAGCAGCATGATTTATAATCCTTTGGGTATATACCCAGTAATGGAGTGGCTGGGTCAAATGGTATTTCTAGTTCTAGATCCTTGAGGAATTGCCACACTGTCTTCCACAATGTTTGAACTAGTTTACAGTCCCACCAATGTGTAAAAGTGTTCCTATTTCTCCACATCCTCTCCAGCACTTATTGTTTCCTGACTTTTTAATGATCGCCATTCTAACTGGTATGAGATGGTGTCTCATGGTTTTGATTTGCATTTCTCTGATGGCCAGTGATGATGAGCATTTTTTCATGTGTCTGTTGGCTGCATAAATGTCTTCTTTTGAGAAGTGTCTGTTCATATCCTTTGCCCACTTTTTGATGGGGTTGTTTGATTTTTACTTGTAAATTTGTTTAAGTTCTTTGTAGATTCTGGATATTAGCCTTTTGTCAGATGGGCAGATTGTAAAAATTTTCTCCCATTCTGTAGGTTGCCTGTTCACTCTGATGGTAGTTTCTTTTGCTGTGCAGAAGCTCTTTAGTTTAATTATATCCCATTTGTCAATTTTGGCTTTTGTTGCCATTGCTTTTGGTGTTTTACTCATGAAGTCCTTGCCCATGCCTGTGGCCTGAATGGTATTGCCTAGGTTTTCTTCTAGGGTTTTTATGGTTTTAGGTCTAACATTTAAGTCTTTATTCCATCTTGAATTAGTTTTTGTATAAGGTATAAGGAAGGGATCCAGTTTCAGCTTTCTACATATGGCTAGCCAGTTTTCCCAGCACCATTTATTAAATAGGGAATCTTTCCCCATTTCTCGTTTGTGTCAGGTTTGTCAAAGATCAGATGGTTGTAGATGTGTGGTATTATTTCTGAGGGCTCTGTTCTGTTCCATTGGTCTATATCTCTGTTTTGGTACCAGTACCACGCTGTTTTGGTTACTGTAGTGTTGCAGCATAGTTTGAAGTCAGGTAGCGTGATGCCTCCAGCTTTGTTCTTTTTGCTTAGGATTGTCTTGGCAATGCGGGCTCTTTTTTGGTTCCATATGAACTTTAGAGTAGTTTATTCCAATTCTGTGAAGAAAGTCATTGGTAGCTTGATGGGGATGGCATTGAATCTATAAATTACCTTGGGCACTATGGCCATTTTCATGATATTGATTCTTTCTATCCATGAGCGTGGTATGTTCTTCCATTTGTTTGTGTCCTCTTATTTCATTGAGCAGTGGTTTGTAGTTCTCCTTGAAGAGGTCCTTCGTGTCCCTTGTAAGTTGAATTCCTAGGTATTTTATTCTCTTTGAAGCAATTGTGAATGGGAGTTCACTCATGATTTGGCTCTCTGTCTGTTATTGGTGTATAGGAATCCTTGTGATTTTTGCACATTGATTTTGTATCCTGAGACTTTGCTGAAGTTGCTTATTGGCTTAAGGAGATTTTGGGCTGAGATGATGGGGTTTTCTAAATATACAATCATGTCATCTGCAAACAGGGACGATTTGACTTCCTCTTTTCCTAATTGAATACCCTTTCTTTCTTTCTCCTGCCTGATTGCCCTGGCCAGAACTTCCAATACTGTGTTGAATAGGAGTGGTGAGAGAGGGCATCCCTGTCTTGTGCCAGTTTTCAAAGGGAATGCTTCCAGTTTTTGCCCATTCAGTATGATACTGGCTGTGGGTTTGTCATAAATAGCTCTTATTATTTTGAGATACGTCCCATCAATACCTAATTTATTGAGAGTTTTTAGCATGAAGGGCTGTTGAATTTTGTCGAAAGCCTTTTCTGCATCTATTGAGATAATCATGTGGTTTTTGTCTTTGGTTCTGTTTATGTGATGGATTATGTTTATTGATTTGTGTATGTTGAACCAGCCTGGCATCCCAGGGATGAAGCAAACTTGATTGTAGTGGATAAGCTTTTTGATGTGTTGCTGGATTTGGTTTGCCAGTATTTTATTGAGGATTTTTGCATCTATGTTCATCAGGGATATTGGTCTAAAATTCTCTTTTTTTGTTATTTCTCTGCCAGGGTTTGGTATCAGGATGATGCTGGCCTCAATAAATGAGTTAGTGAGGATTCCCTCTTTTTCTCTTGATTGGAATAGTTTCAGAAGGAATGGTACCAGCTCCTCTTTGTACCTTTGGTAGAATTTGGCTATGAATCCGTCTGGTCCTGAACTTTTTTTGGTTGGTAGGCTATTAATTATTGCCTCAATTTCAGAGCCTGTTACTGGTCTTCAGGGATTCAACTTCTTCCTGGTTTAGTCTTGGGAGGGTGTATGTTTCCAGGAATGTATCCATTTCTTCTAGATTTTCTAGTTTATTTGTGTAGAGGTGTTTATAATATTCTCTAATGGTAGTTTCTATTTCTGTGGGTTCAGTGATAATATCCTCTTTATCATTTTTTATTGCATCTATTTGATTCTTCTCTCCTTTCTTCTCTATTAGTCTTGTTAGTGGTCTATCAATTTTGTTGATCTTTTCAAGAAACCAACTCCTGGATTCATTGATTTTTTTGAATGGTTTTTTGTGTGTCTATCTCCTTCAGGTCTGCTCTGATCTTAGTTATTTCTTGCCTTCTGCTAGCTTTTGAATGTGTTTGCTCTTGCCTCTCTAGTTCTTTTAATTGTGATGTTAGGGTGTCAATTTTAGATCTTTCCTGCTTTGTCTTGTGGGCATTTAATGCTATAAATTTCCCTCTACACACTGCTTTAAATGTGTCCCAGAAATTCTGGTATGTTGTATCTTTGTTCTCATTGGTTTCAAAGAACATCTATTTCTGCCGTCATTTTGTTATGTACCCAGTAGTCATTCAGGAGCAGGTTGTTCAGTTTCCATGTAGTAAAGCAGTTTTGAGTGAGTTAATTAATCCTGAGTTCTTGTTTGATTGCACTGTGGTCTGAGAGACAGTTTGTTATAATTTCTGTTCTTTTACATTTGCTGAGGAGTGCTTTCAACTATGTGGTCAATTTTGGAATATGTGCAATGTGGTGCTGAGAAGAATGTATATTCTGTTGATTTGGGGTGGAGAGTTCTGTAGATGTCTATTAGGTCAGCTTGGTACAGAACTGAGTTCAATTCCTGTATATCCTTGTTAACTTTCTGTCTCACGGATCTGTCTAATGTTAACAGTGGGGTGTTAAAGTCTCCCATTATTATTGTGTGGGAGTCTAAGTCTCTTTGTAGTTCTCTAAGAACTTGCTTTATGAGTCTGGGTGTTCCTGTATTGGGTGCATATATATTTAGGATAGTTAGCTCTTCTTATTGAATTGATCCCGTTACCATTATGTAATGGCATTCTTCGTCTCTTTTGATCTTTGTTGGTTTGAAGTCTGTTTTATCAGAGAATAGAATTGCAGCCTCTGCCTTTTTTTGTTTTGTGCTTGGTAGATCTTCCTCCATCCCTTTATTTTGAGCCCATGTGTGTCTCTGCACGTGAGTTGGGTCTCCTGAATACAGCACACTGCTGAGTCTTGAGTCTTTATCCAATTTGCCAGTCTGTGTCTTTTAATGGGAGCATTTAGCCCATTTACATTTAAGGTTAATATTGTTATGTGTGAATTTGATCCTGTCATTATGATGTTAGCTGGTTATTTTGCTCATTAGTTGATCTTTCTAGCATTAATGGTCTTTACAATTTGGCATGTTTTTGCAGTGGCTGGTACCGGTTGTTCCTTTCCATATTTAGTGCTTCCTTCAGGAGCTCTTGTAAGGCAGGCCTGGTGTTGACAAAATACCTCAGCATTTGCTTATCTGTAAAGGATTTTATTGTTCCTTCACTTAAGAAGCTTAGTTTGGCTGGATATGAAATTCTAGGTTGAAAATTCTTTTCTTTAAAAATGTCGAATATTGGCCCCCACTGTCTTCTGGCTTACAGAGTTTCTGCCAAGAGATCTGCTGTTAGTATGATGATCTTCCCTTTGTGGGTAACCCAACCTTTCTCTCTGGCTGCCCTTAACATTTTTTCCTTCACTTCAGCTTTGATGAATCTGACAATTATGTGTCTTGGAGTTGCTCTTCTCGAGGAGTCTCTTTGTGGTGTTCTCTGTATTTCCTGAATTTGAATGTTGGCCTGCCTTGCTGGGTTGGGGAAGTTCTCCTGGATAATACCCTGAAGAGTGTTTTCCAGCTTGGTTCCATTCTCCCCGTCACTTTCAGGTACACCAATCAGACATAGATTTGGTCTTTTCACATAGTCCCATATTTCTTGGAGGCTTTGTTCATTTTGTTTTTACTCTTTTTTCTTTAAACTTCTATTCTTGCTTCATTTCATTAATTTTTTCTTCAATCACTGATACCCTTTCTTCCACTTGATTGAATCAGCTGCTGAAGCTTGTGCATGTGTCACGTAGTTCTTGTGCCATGGTTTTCAGCTCCATCAGGTCATTTAAGGTCTTCTCTATACTGTTTATTCTAGTTAGCCATTTGTCTAATCTTTTTTCAAGGTTTTTAGCTTCTTTGCAATGGGTTCAAACATCCTCCTTTAGCTCGGAGAAGTTTGTTATTGCCAAATATCTGGCCTTCTTCTCCCGACTCGTCAAAGTCATTCTCTGTCCAG